>NC_138385.1:21652034-21688852 GCF_054177405.1 Leptonychotes weddellii
AAATCTTTAAAAAAAAAAAAACCTGACATAAGAATTTGCAAACTAGCTACAGTACTGAATGTCTGTCCATGTCTTTTCAGCTAGACTTGAGCACAGAATTCAAATAAAAACAACAATTAGAAAAAAAAAATTGAAACTAATTAATTAATTAATTAATTAAAAAAAATCTCTGCCTCAATTGGAAATAGCAACTAGAGATTCTGGGCCCTCATTTGGCATGCATTAAGCTGTTGCCATTTTATTTATTGAAATACTCAACATGGGCACCTGAGTGGCTCAGTCTTTTAAGCTTCTAACTCTTGACTTCGACTCCGGTTATGCTGTAAGGATTGTGAGATTGAGGCCCGCGTTGGGCTCTGCACTGGGCGTGGAGCCTGCTTAAGAGTCTCTCCTCCTCCCCCTTCCTCCCCCTTCTCCCTCAAACAAAAGGCAAAACAAAACAAAACAAAAAAGAAATACTCAAAAAATCTTCAAAATCATGATTTGTATAGTTTCAGTCCCCCAGAACTTTGTCCACACTCATGTGTGTTTGTGTGTGTGTGGTGTATGGGAAAGTTATGGAGTCCAGATTCCCTAAGCAGAATAGAGAATACGAAATGAGAGAAAATATCCCAAATGACTGATCTAGAGTTCTGGATTTTGATTTTTCTTTTAAAACTATTTTCCAGATTGGAGTTTCTTTGTAGAATCTGGTGACAGCACCAATTTTTCCATTCATAATTCTCTCTCTCCACTTGTCTCAAGTGATCTAGCATCAGTGTCCATAAAAATGTCCAAAAATAATGAGAAAAAAATAAAGATACAAGCAGCCAGAAAAAAACAGCATCTACAGAGAGAGATGTGAGATTAATTAATCATCACTCTTTAGTTGTGGAATTAAGAGGTTTCCATATTTCTCTTTCAAAATGACCTAAAGAGTCTGCCCACACACCGTGAGGACATCCACTGCAGCTGTTTTCACAACTGAGTCAAATCCGTTTTGGAGGAATATTTTTCCAGGAGGGACCTTTCAGCCTTCCATTGTAAGATTTAAAAAATGCTAATAGAACAGTTAGCTTAAACAAGCACATGCGAACCAATGCAGTAAACAGAATTTCATTTCAACTCTTGAGTGTTATCTCTTTGATATAATAGGGTATGTATGTAGCACAAAAGCAGTCTACTTTGAAAGTCATCCTTTCCTGGATAAGAAGCCCCATATGCAGTACATAAAATTCTCAGCCTATCTCCTGAAAAATGATGATTTATTTCTCTTTTTATTTACTAAAATATTATGGTTGTGTCCATGAGACAGACACCAAAATAACTGGCCAATTCCATAACAAAATGGAACTAGGCTTTAGGCTTTATGTACCTATCTGGGCTCTCATCACATACAAATAGATGAGTTTTTATATATATTGTATATATATAGCTATATATATAAATATATATAGCCAAACTACAATTATTTTGTGAATAACTAAATGAAGTCAATCAAACAGCTGCCAAGCAATTAGATACTAACAAATTGTCTTCAGAAAAACTCTTGGTTTTACAAAGTCTATCAGAATTTTCTAAAACAACTGCTTTATGTCCAGCCAGTGATTATGTTTTCCTTTTAGTATAAAGTTCAGTCATCATTTTCAGGACCCCAAAAAGGGCAAACAACAAACTATGAAAGATAGTTTCAGTAAGTGTTATGGATAAAGGGTTATTTTATTTGTTATATACTACCAATATAGTTTAATTACAAAAAAACCACACTCAGGTCCCCAGTAGGTAAATGCACAAAAGCCATAAGTAGTTCATAAGAGAGGAAATAGACCTAGCAAACACATGCCAAAAAAATTACTCAGCCTCACTAATAATCCAGGAAATTCAAACTAAAAGAAGATACCTTTAATTTACTTATTTCAAATAGACATTAAAAAATAATACTCAAGGTTGGCAAGGGTACAATGAGAGGAGAGTGTTCCCACACATTGCTAATGGCAGTGTAAATCATTACAATCCCCCAAAGCCACAAATATGTTCAAAACTTTTGGCTTATTAATTCAACTTCTTGGAATTTACCCTAAGGAAATAATAAAAAATATTGAAGACGTGCATGTTATCTTCAAATGACTCCAGTTAGAATATTTATAAATGGGGAGAGATAATGTAAACACCCAACAATAGGGGAATGGGTAAGCAAATTATAGTACATCCACTTTACATTGCTGTTAAAAATGACGGTTACATGGGCGCCTGGGTGTCTCAGTCATTGAGCGTCTGCCTTTGGATCAGGTCATGATCCCAGGGTCCTGGGATCCAGCCCCGCATCAGGCTCCCTGCTTGGCAGGGAGTCTGCTTCTCCCTCTCCCACTCCCCCTGCTTGTGTTCCCTGTCTCGCTGTGTCTCTCTCTGTCAAATAAATAAAATCTTTTTTAAAAAATGACGGTTACAGAAATTTTGTAGAAAAATGCAAAAATATCTATACTGAAGGAAGCAACATGAAAAAATGCATTTGTGTATTATGACTGGAAGGAAATGGACCAGAATGACAGCAGTCACTCTTAGAAGCTGGTAGGATAAATGGGGCCTGTTTCTCTCTCAACCTTGGAAAAAGTCAAGCAATTATCTTGCTTTTACAGCTTTGTTTGTTCCCCACAACAATTCACTATTTAAGCGTTCCCTTAAGAAAAACAAAGGAAGGTGGGAGAAGAATCAGCCAAAAGTTCAATGTTCCATTTAAGGGCTTCCTAAGTTCAGTCTTTTCTTTTTATTTAATTGAAGTGTTATTGACATACAATATTATATTAGTTTCAGGTGTACAATATAGTGATTTGACATTTATATACATTATGCAGTGTTTACCATGTTAAGTGTAGTTACCATCTGTCACCATACAATGTTATTACAATATTATTGACTATATCCCTTATGCTGTACTTTACATCCCCATGACATATTTATTTTATAACTGGAAGCTTGTACTTCTTAATCCCCTTCCCCTATTTCACCTATCTTCCCATTCCCCTTCCTTCTGGCAACCACCAGTTCTCTGTATTTGTGAGTCTGTTTCTGTTTTGTTTTGCCTGTTGTTTTGTTTTTTAGATTCCACATATAAGTGAAATCATATGGCATTTGTCTTTTTTGGTCTGACTTATTTCACTTAGTATAATACCCTCTAGTTCCATCCATGTCGTCATGAATAACAAGATTTTATTCTTTTTATGGCTGAGTAATATTCCTCCCCGAGAGAGAGAGAGAGAGAGAGAGTGTGTGTGTGCACGCACTCACGCTTGCTTCCATGTCTTGGCTATTGTAGATAATGCTGCAATAAACAGAGGAGCCTATATCTTTTTGAATTAGTGTTTTTGTTTTCTTTGGGTAAATACCCAGAAGCATGATTGCTGGATCATACTGTATTTCTGTTGTTAGTTTTTTTGAGGAACCTCCATGCTGTTTTCCATAGTGGCTGTACCAATTTACAGTCTCCTCAACAATGCGTGTGCTCCCCTTTCTCCACATCTTCACCAGCATCTGTTATTAGTCTAGTGTTTTGTGAATGAGTCAATCTGCATTAATGTAAAAGGTCCTCATTGAAGAAAAATTATTACAGTAATCCCAAGGAGTAATATCCCCCTTTACTAGCTATTCTCCAGTTGCTAGGTGGCCTCACTTCCTCTGTCTGCTGTGTTCTGAAAAAGGCCTGTTCTCCTTGAGTGATGTCCAATGTATTCTTTAATTTTTTTCTGGAGTATGTCTTTTTGGTGAAGGCTGCAACCCATAAACAGTTGCTATGAGTAGGACAGGCCTGTTTTCCATTTTGAGAGGGTGTATATATGATTAATAATAAATGGGAAGAAAATAACAGGATAGAGGGACAGGAAGGGAAGTTATCCCCAGTGCATATACACAGATCAATGGATTCAAAAGTAATATTTTAGTTAAACTACCCTATAATAGATTGGAATGTGTGTGAAGGGTTGGGAAGAGGGAGAGAAAAGGAACAGAAGAGAGAGGAGGGGAGAGGGACTGGTAAATAATGTAGACTTGGCTTGGAATAAACCCACCATTTTTTCTAGTTTTTTTTTAAACTTTATTTAAATTCCAGTTAGTTAGCATAGAGTATAATATTAGTTTTGGGTGTACAAATATAGCGATTCAACAACTCCATACATCACCCAGTGCTCATGACAACAAATGCACTCCTTAATGGGTCCCCTATTTCTCCCATCTCCCCACCCGCACTCCTCTGGTCACCATCAGTTTGTTCTCTATATTTAAGAATCTGTTTCTTGGGGCGCCTGGGTGGCTCAGTCAGTTAAGTGTCTGTCTTCAGCTCAGGTCATGGTCTCAGAGTTGTGGGATTGAGCGCCGAGTTGGGCTCTGTGCTCAGCAGTCTGCTTGAGCTTCGTTCCCTCTCCCTCTGCTCCTCCCCTGCTTTCTCTCTCTCTCAAATAAATAAAATCTTAAAAAAAAGAGAGAGAATTTGTTTTACTGGTTTATCTCTTTCTTCCTTTGCTCATTTGTTTTGTTTCTTAAATTCTACATAGGAGTGAAATAAAATGGACTTGGTCTTTCTCTGACTGACTGATTTCACTTAGCATAAACCCACCAATTTTTTGATCGATCAATCTAAGCTTCCCTTCAATTTCATATACAATCATGGGATTTTAGAGCTAGAAGAGCTCTTTGAGATAATCTGATCTCCTTGTTACATTTAGAAAAACTAGAGGCCCTAAGAGAGAGGAGGTGATATACCGTAGGCCACTGTGCCAAGTATCTTCTGAATGACAACGTGGAGTAGGGATTAAGAGTGTGGCCTTTGGAGCAGATTGTATGAATTGAAATCTCGGTTCTACAATTTACTAGTTATGTGACCTTGGTCTAGTCACTTAACTGCTCTGTTCCTTGATTTTCTTTATCTATAAAATGTACCTACTTCATTAGACACAATGAGAATTAAAGGAGTTAATGTGTGAAAAGCACTTAGAACAGTGCCTGGTGGGCCGACCCGCCACCTGAGTTAGCAGCTACTGTTGTTAAGTTGCTGATTCTGCCATTCCAAGGCCAATGATTTTCACATACCAAGTTGTCTCTTCATGGCCTTATGGTTACTAAAGAAATAAACATATGCCTCCCTGGGTCTTTTCCAAAGTCACCTTGGAGTTTATCTTAGTAGCAAGTAGCAAGTGGAAAACACAAAGGTAAACCACAGGTAGTGACATTTGAAGTTATACTGTGTGACCTATCTGAATGTATGTTCTGCAGTAGAGAAATAATTGACTTTGATTTTCATGGTTTCATAATAGCAGCATGTATTTTACCCACATAGTTCCTTTTTGTAAAGTTTATCATTATCAAAATAATAGAGAAATAAGAAAAACTGCTTTGCTGTGAATAGCATTATGTATACATTTGGTTTTTCTATGAGTTGACAGTGTGATCGTCATGTCTAAATAACATTTGCTTACCAGTGGACCTCCAGGATGCCATGATGGGCACTGAATGAATAAGTCAATAAAGCAAATATGAGCCTGTCCTTAACCTTAGAGTATTTAGAACAGCATCTTCTCAGAATTATTGTGCTTTCAAACTTTGTGAGGCTTAAAGTATTAGTCGTTCTCTTAATGTTGTCCTATTTTTTTTATTTCCAAAAAGTGAACCATTTGTGAGTGAAGCCAAGCTCTGCTTCACAGGACTTTGGTAAATATCACGGTTTCCTAGCTCTAGGCACAGAGCTGTGCGTCTCCATATCATGTGCCTAAAGAGAGCTGGAATGTGTCTTCTGCTATCTGCGTCCACTGACACAAACATTAAGACAGGAAGTTGTGGTTGAGGGTCAGGGAGCAGGGAAGGATTATTTTCTCTTGGTTTATACCAATTTGTGGTTTAAAGGAAGATTGCTTCCAAGAACCCTCAATAACCTTGAATAGATGTGACATTAGTAGCTGATTCATAGCTGTGAATAGCTATGATTAGAACTTCAAGAATGGTTCAAAATGGCTATAGGAATATTCCTCTCCCTCTCTCTCTCTCCCTTCCGTCCTCCTCTCCTCCAGGAGTTTTCATGTTGCAAATAAACATACTGAGGGGAAAGAGAATGTCTGCATTTTCATACATAAAAATAAGGGTGATTTTAACATCATAAATCATAGTTGCCAGAACACAACATTAGGCATTAGAAGTGAGATGTTTTTCATTTTTAAATTTAACTTGTTAGGTTTGAATGGTGTTAAGATAAGTGTAAATTCATAACCAATTGAGACTTAAGAAGGAATGCTATTTTGACCATACCTCTGCTATGTTAATCCCAATCAGACTGAACCAAACTTGACTGAAAGAGCAAGTGAGAGATGGGAGAGAAAATAAAAAATATATATGTCTATATTGTAACAGAAAGCATTTTATTAAATTTTTAATTTATTAAATTATTTTTAATTATAAGGTCCTTGATTGATATTTTTGGGGTTTTTTTAAAGATTTTATTTATTTATTTGACAGAGAGGGAACACAAGCAGGGGGAGTGTGAGAGGGAGAAGCAAGCTTCACCCTGAGCAGGGAGCCTGATACAGGGCGGGCTCACTCGATCCCAGGACTCTTGAGATCATGACCTGAGCTGAAGGCAGACGCTTGATGACTGAGCCACCCAGGCACCCCTCTTGATTGATACTTTTGCATCATCAGTGTCCTTATGTGGAAAATAGCTCTCTACCCCTACTTGGTAAACTTTCATTCTTTAATGAACAAAAACTGTATGTGCTGGCTAAAATGAAACTAGATTAATTGTATTGATGCCTCCTTTTCTGGGTGGAAGTCCAGTTCTCTGGGGCAAAGATACATTTCTGGAAGTTTGCTATTGATACGTTTCTCACTTTGCACTATTTGTAGCAAAGTCGGGGTCTAAAATCCAGCCAGCTGTCCACCTTATGAAGCACATGCTATGGGAAGCTAAGGAGAAAGAGATTAAAATTGGCCTTATCACATAGATGCTCAGTAGAATTTCACTGGTTGTGGTGATGGCATTGGTGATGAACAAACAAGCTGAGTCAAGTACAGTCTTTTCCAGTATCCTCATATTGCTTTGTCTTTCTTTATCTGTCCTTTCATTCTGCTTGGTAGTAGAGTTGTTTATCACTAGCATTGGACTGTGAATTCCTTGGGGGTGGAGACAATGACCTATTCATTTCCACATTCTCTCTAGCCCCTCTTGTGAAAGCTGGGCAACAGTGTATTCAGTTCATTCAGCAAGTGTTGATCAAGAGTCTACTACATGCCAGACATTGTGCTTGTTTGGGGGACATAACAATGAATAGAAAAGATAAAAACACTTCATGGAGCTTACATTTTTGTGGGGAGAGACAGATGACAGACAATAAACATATAAGCAAAATATATAGTATGTCATTTGGTGATAAGTGCAATGAAAGACAGGAAGGAGGATGAGAAGTGACCTTTTTTTGGTGGTTTACAACAGGACATTGCAAAGGCCCTGAGGTGGAAACATGCCTGATTTTCAGAAACTGAGAGAAGGTTGGTGCACCTAAAGTGCATGAGATAGGTGGAAATATGGGGGGGATGAGATTAGAGAGGTTAAGGTAGAGAGACAGGTGAACCTTATATAGGGACCTTGTTGGTCATTGTATGGATTTTGGCTTTTATTTTGAAGGAAATGAGACACCATTGCTGCTTCAGAGCAAAAGAGAGACATGACATGACTTCGATTTTAAAAGCTTCATTCTGGCTGTAGTGTGGGAAATGTGCTATAACGAGAGCAGTGGTGGAAGCAGCGCATCAGTTAGGCTGTTGCAATAATCCAGGTGGGGGATGATGGCTTGAACCAGTGAGGTGGGAGTGCGGAAGTGGAGAGCTGTCATCGGATTCTGGATATATTTCAAAGGTAGCACCAACAGAATTTACTGATGGATTACATGTGAAAGACAGGAATCGATGTGTGTGGCCTGAGCAAATGGAAGAATGGAGCTGCCACTTACCAAGATGGGGAAGACCGTGAGAGGAGCAGGTCTGGGAAGCCATGGGAATCGGGACATTGGTTTTGAACATAGTAAGTTTGAGAAGCCAGGTAGAGATATTGAGTGGGCAGCGGGATATTCACGTCTGTGGCTCAGGGGAGAGATTATGTTGGAGCTATAAATTGGGGAGTGTATAGACAGCATGTCTCATGAGATGGCATGAGGTTAGATTGTTGCCAAATCATCAGTGTATGTTCACTTAGAATATTCGATTTGCTTTCTCTCCAACTATGCTCATCTCTTGTATTAAGTCATACCAAACTGCTGTTTCTGTAGACCATTTATTTATGGAATTTGTAGGTTTGTGTGTGTGCCTAGAGTAGTGCTAAGTGGTATGGGGGCTGTAAAGAAGCATAAGACTCAGATTCTGCCTTCAAGGACTTTAACATTCGGTTAGGGAAGTAACAATTCAATTCATGAAACTGTTCCTACTACAAAGGATTAGGTACCATTGAATGCCTATCAGTCAATACATAAGCTTTATTGAGTGATTTCTGTATTCTGTGTGTTTGCTATTCATACAATAGGAATTCCAAAAAGTGAGATTATGCACATGATTTAGGAACCACTATCCAGATGTCTGTAGATTTCTTTGAAAATACCTGTGGCCAAGAGCTTAAGAAAAATAAAGGAGTCCATTTCACTGCAAAATAAAATGATAAAGTTATTTAGGTTTGAACTAGGTTTTTTAACATTGCACAAAAAAGGACCAAGTTGCAAGTTGCAGCATTTGATGCAAATAATGACAAAATAATGTAAGGAATGAAAATAAGTACATTTTTACAGGGCTTTAAGCTTTTCGGAGGACTTGGACATCTCAAATAGCATTTGATGTTCTCAAACATGTCTGTGGTAAGGCAGATAATACCTCTCCCTGTCCTAAGAGCCTTAGTGACTTCGAGCTCAGCATTCTGTGGGGGAAAGCGGGGTTCTTTCAGTGATTTATCATGAAGTTTTAAAATTTCTATTTCTAAACCCAATTTAGATCCTGCTGTTCCTGTACCAGTATACTCACCAGAAGTGTTGTTTACATCCTCTCGGAACTATGAAGAACAAAAATTTACCGCCACCTAACTCATTAAAAATTCTCTGCAAGCCCGAGGCTCAAAAGCCACAATATGGACACAAAGAGCTCAGTCCCCCTCAAGGACACTTTATTTCATGAGCCTCCCTCACTCAGAATTCTTCTCTCTTTCAAAACCCCTTTCTTAAATGCAGTATTAAACCAGAGGCAAGACTCTGTTTTCGCTAAATGTAGTTCTCTTACCAGTTTTCATTTCAAATGTGGGATGTGCTAGGTTAGCATTTGTACTCCTGGCCACTTTCAAATCTTAGAATGTTTTTTAACCTAACCACTGACATTATCATTAAGAACACGCACACACCTTAGAAAACGTTGTCCTTTATTTGCATTCCAATACAAATATTTTTGAAGGCTGTCTCTCTTCTACCTCGAGTATTTTCTGATGCTGCAACCTCCAGTTTAATCCTAAATGCTTGCCAATGTGTGCATATAACACAGTGTTATTATTGCCTCAGGCTAGCTTCATGTCATCTAGTTTGTCTTTTGCTTCACTCCGTTGATAGTATTATCAGAACCAATTGTGAATCTGCCAGATGCATTTCCTCTCAAAAGGACAAATCTAAGAAGGCTGTGTTTTTCCCTCTCTTCCAGGACTGCTTACATTAAAGGAGTTCCTCTTCCTTTGTTTCATGAAATTGAGCTTGCTTAATCAGACATGGAGCAAATGGACTGCAAACCCTACCAGCCTCTCTCAAAAGTCAAGCATGAAATGGATCTAGCTGATACGAGTTCTTCTGATGAAAGTGAAGATGGACAAAAACCAAGACAGTCGTACAACTCCAGAGAAACTCTGCATGAGTACAACCAAGAGCTGAGGATGAATTACAATAGCCAGAGCAGGAAGAGGAAAGAAGTGGAGAAATCTACTCAAGGTGTGTTTTTACTGGATTTTTAAATCTAATATTATTTCTCAGTAGAGAATGCTTGTGTATGTAAACTTAGGTTTCAAAAACAAATTTGCTGATGTTAACTGGTTAATAATGTGCACTGCTTATATATGCTTAGTGAATCTGTTCATATGCCAATCCAGCTGAGGTTGTAGGTTACATGTGCTTTTTACGGATTATGCATGAAATTAGATGCAACAATCCTCTTATCAGAGCATTGAAAATTTGTCTAATCCTACAAATAGCCATTTACAGACTGAAGGATAAATAATTTATAGTAAGATGAAAAGTAAACAGCTAAGTGCTTTTTCAAGCCATTGCCTATGTGGGATGAATTTCTCAAATAAATATTTGGCTTCTAAAAGAGCTTTAGAAAGGTTAGTGGAGACCACCAAACAAGGTCTGGAAAGTCTGTCATCAGAATGTGGACACTTCGTGCAACGCAGTCCTGAGGGAAAATAAGAATTCGTTGGAACCCTTCCTACCATGGCTGTAAGGTAGAGCAGATCCTTTGGACAGCCTTGGTTTCTCAATTATTGATTGAAAGACAGTGTTTAATACATAGAAAACAGGTAGATAGGAATACGATTGCCTTATTCTTTTCGATTGATAGTTAAGCAGTGGTAGATACTCAACTACACAGAAGAGAAGATACTGACTAGTACAGGTTAATATATTCTTTTAAAGAGTACATCAATGCTGAAATGAAAAAAAAAATATGATTTGATGATCTAGATCAGTGGTTCTAAACTTAGGGGCCCTGAAGAAGCAAAAGCAGCATCACCCATAGGACTTGCTAGTGATGCAGATTCTCAGGCTTCACCCCAGACCTATTGAATCAGAAACCCTGAGGAGGGACCCAGCAATCTGTGGTTTAACAAGCCCTCCAGGGGATTCTGATGGCAACTCAAGTTTGAGGACCACTACTCCACCCTTTTTTTAAAAGATTTTATTTATTTATTTATTTAAGGGAGAGGTCACAAGCAGAGGAAGCAGCAGAGAGAGAGGGAGAAGCAGGCTCCCCGCTGAGCAGGGAGCCCCACATGGGGCTCCATCCCAGGACCCCGGGATCATGACCTGAGCCAAAGGCAGGCGCTTAACTGACTGAGCAACCCAGGCGCCCCTGCTCCATCCCTTTGAAATCACTTTTACTCAGAGAGCCTCAAAGATCACTTCTTGTTGGGTGACTTCCAAATATTTATCTTCAGCTCCATCATTTTTCCCAAATCTAACCCTACATTTTCAGTTACCTGCTAGACATTTCGAAGGAATGGATATCTCCACTGGCAGCTCTAAATCGATAGATCTAAAATGGCAGCGCTCTAAATCAATAGATCTAAAATGGCAGCAATCATCTTAACATCTCTAATTGCACTCCTTTTCTTTCCATCACAAGATCTGTTCATGAAGCTCCCGTTCTCCCCAGCCCTCCACGTACACTTTCCGTACCTAATCAGTTGCTCCTTCCAGCAGATTTAACTTCTACTTGTCTCAAATCCATCTTCTTTCCATTAGCATTATCACTGCTCTCATTTTCTTTTACCTCAACTGTTTTTGCTTCCTAACTGATCTCCTTGGACCTCACCTCATCCCTTCAGTCCTTCAGCCATGCTGCCCCCTTTCTGTTGGAATGCCCTTCTCCGCCATCTCTGTTTCACCATATTTAAGCGTCTCCAAGGCCTGGTCTCCCAGCATCTTTGCCACAGAGCCTTTGTTGTACTGTCAGCCCCTTTGTACCCATTTCTGATTTTTATTATTTTGGTATATACTTTTCTAGATTGTACACTCAGTGAAGATGGGGATCATGATTTATTTACTGATCTCTATTTTTCTATAATACTTTGCATATAATCTGTGCTCTATAATTTTTAATTTAAGAAATAAGTTGCTGTCAAGCAAAACATAAGTACCTATCATGCATTGAAAACTGCTTTTGAAATACTGACATTGGCACAGGTTACTTTTTTTTTTAAGAGTAAGTCCATGCTGAGATGAAAAAAAAATCATTTGATTATCTAGATCAGTGGTTGCCAAAGTGTGAGGCCTAGACCAGCAGCAACAGCATCACCCATGAACTTGTTAGAAGTGCAAATTCTCAGGTATTGCCCCGGACCATGTAAAATGCAGTTATTATAAATGAAAACTACTGTATCCTAATTAGTATTAGTATCTTACATTAGAGAAATTTTAAATTGAGCCAAAGATTTTATATATTCATACTAACATTTAAATATACCTTAAATGTTTATGATATTAACTATATTACACATTTTTTACCTCTTATCATAATTGGTAAAAGTTTTGTATCTGTGTTTTCAAGTAATTCATTTTAATCTTTCCTATTTGTTCTGCTAATGACTGTATTTGTTATAAGATAATTTTATTCATCTAACTATTTTTGGCTCTTTTATGCTTTGAGAAATGTGTAGTTCCCATTAGAATATTTTTCTATAAGTTTTCTTTACAGAATATGAACTTACAATTGTGAGTTGTGGGTTATGGGAATGAAGTGTAGAGTGCTTGACTTCATATGTTGTGAGTTTAAATAAGAATGCACTTCTGGGTGCACCTGGGTGGCTCAGTTGTTAAGCATCTGCCTTCAGCTCAGGTCATGATCCCAGGCTCCTGGGATCGAGCCCCGCATCGGGCTCCCTGCTTGGCGGGAAGCCTGCTTCTCCCTCTCCCACTCCCCCTGCTTGTGTTCCCTCTCTCTCTGTCTCTCTCTCTGTCAAATGGATAAATAAAATCTTAAAAAAAAAAAAAAAGAATGCACTTCTAGTGATAGTTTGTTCTAAAAATATAAGCAATTTTGTACTGAGTCAGTGTAAAGAGCGTAGCCAGCCTCATATTTTGTCTCTGCATTGTGATCAAAATGAATTTTGAGAAGATGGAAGTTTGTCTTCTATGATGCCATCCTAACTTTTTTTCAATGACCTATTAGTACTCAATAAGCTTTTACTTTGCACTCATGATGTGTCAAGCCCTGAGTCAGTGCTAGGGATGGAGATGACTCCAATAGTTTCTGCTTGTAGGAGATTCATAACGTAGTGGAGAAAATAGATATCAAGCAAATCATTGCAATTGAACGTAGTAAGTACTTTTATAGATAAATAAAGGGAATATGGAAATACACAGGAAATTGGGGTCCATAAAAAGGTAATATTTGATCTAGGTCTTAAAATTTGAATATGATCTTACTTGGAAAAGACATTCCAAGAGGGTAGATTAGCAGGCGCAAAAGCATAGAGCTGTGAAAAGGCCTGGGATGGTGAAAATTTCAGTATGGCTAAGAGTAAGGTACATTGGAGCTGGATCACAAAAAGTATTGCATGACCAATTTAGGAGTTCTTTTTTTCCTTTATGCATTAAAAACCACAGCTTTTAAGTAATGGAGAATTTCATGTTGAATAAGATTTTTAGGATGAAAAGTGTAGAAGAACATTGTAGATATACAAGCAGCAGTATAACAGATTGATTGCAGGTGGGAAAAATTGGATGCAGGGAGACAATCTAGGAAGCTACTGAACTAGGCCAGGCTAAGAATGGCAATGACGGTATAAACCCTGGCTGTATCAGAAGAGGTAAAGAGACATAGTGCAGAGATATCAGTGTGGAGGAATTGATAGGAGTTGGTAATTGATTAGTTGTTGAGTTGAAAGAGATAACAGAGTCAAGGATGCCTCAATTTCAAGTTTGGGACACTGGGAGGATGATGCTCCATTTACCAAGAGAAGGAAAATAGGAGGAAGGGTGGGTTTGGAAGGGAAGAGAATGAATTTCTTTCTGGACATGTTACGTGTTAAGACACTTGGGTGACATCCAGGTGAATTTTCCTATCAGGCACTTGGAAATGCATGTCTAGAGTTCAGGAACGATCTGGACTGTTGATATAAGTAGATTTGAGTTCATCAGTATCTTACAGTGATGCCTGGGGATGGATGATATTACCCAGGGAGAATGTGTAGAGTGAGACTAGAAAAAGGCCAAGGACAAAAACCTGAATCTATCATCTGTGAACTTACATAAATACATTTTCAACCTATTTAAGTTTTTAGCTAGCACTATCCTTTGGTGCACTGACTTATATATACTCAAGTATGAAAATCCAGGAGGTGAAAGTCCAGAAACTTGGGATCTTATCGGTCACTGACTCGCTGATCTTAATGACATCTAGGAGGGAAAATAAGTACCTCTTTAGGGGAGAAATGAATTATCCCTCATTAGGTAAAACCGTGGACCTAATTATCATCTTTTTTGGTGAGGTCTGGCATCTACTTTGTTGTTTTATTCCATGTATTACTACCTATGAGCAAAAGAAAATATTAATAATTTTCACATATTTATATGAGTGGTAGTACTTTGCATTAACCTAGCTAGAGTTGAGCCTGACTCATTATTTTTAAAGAATAAAATTCTCAGAAAATCATTGAGTTTTAAGTCAGGAAAGAAGAAAGCAAATATAATCGGGCACCTGCCATGGTGGCAGACACTCTGCTAGATGCCTTTCAGGCTTACTAGCCGTGCCGCCTTAAGCAAGTTACTTCGGCTCTCTGAGCCTGTTTTTCATCTGCAGAATTGACTTCATCATCATCACCAACAACACCATAATCACAATGATAAAAATAAAAGTAATAATAAAAATAAATCTTGATGAGTACCTACTCTATTTTGGGACTCTGCTAGGTGCTCTACATTTGCTTCTCAAACACCTTATGAAGTATGACATATTATTTCCAGTTTACAGATAAGGTAACTGAGGCTTGGCGAGAAATAACTGGTAGGTTTCTGCAGCTAAAACTGGTAAGAGTTGGACTGGAAATCAAGTCCTTGGCTCTAAAGTTCCCATCAGTCACTACACTACACTACTCCCATACTTACCTCATGAGGTTATGATAACTATCAATTGTGATCATACATGTGAAAATGTTTAGGAACTCAATAAATGTTAATTTCCCTTCATTTCCTTCCCTGACAACCTTGCCAGCCTCTTTTTGTTTCAGTCACCAAGGGTTTACAAAGAGGTTTAACAAGCTTTTCATTCTGATGATCTTTAGAAAAGGGCAGATGATGTGCTATCTAATTTATAATGAAATATTCCTGAGTCTGTTTGTTTGTTTGTTTCACTTTTTAGGGAAGCTATTGTGCCATCCAATTCAGGGCTTGCTTTGGGGAAATAGTAATAAGAGGAAATACTTGATACCATCTGAAAATATCTTTAAATTCTTATTTTTATTTGCCAAGAAAGCAGCACCCAATCACCCAGGTACACACAGTGTTGGATTCTAAAACTGATTTTCTTATCTTCGAAAAGCTTTCGAATTAAGGGATGGACACTAATCTCATATTATTCACAGTTCTTTACTAACAGGATAGATGAGCCCAGGCAAACTTATTTCAGATGATTTTTGGCAGGTCTGATAGCAGGGGTAGATCTCCTGGAGGCACAGAGGCTAGCAGTTTACCCCAAGTAGCCTCACTTCTAAGGGAGGCATCAATCAACTAAAAAAATTAGCATAAGACAAATGAAAATATAAATATATGAATGTATGAACCAAAGATAATAATTTTAGTTATGAGAAGTACCCTATAATTTTTATAATAGAAAAGATTAGTTTTGAATGTAGCCATTTTACTGATCAGTAATTATGAATGTGAAGTCACCCATGCAGAAAAGGAGGTACGGGGAGGACCTGTTACAAATCCCACAAGATCACAGACTCCTGAGATACTACAGCCGACACAAACATTTTCTCTCTGCCTTCTTGACCTGCTCTTTTGTGGCTTCTCTTTCTCCTAATGTGGTTTTTGTTTGGTTGGTTGTTTTCCTCGGTCTTACAACCTAAGCTTAAATCTCACATTATCGCCATCTGGTGGAAAAAATTTAGAACTGCCGATTTGTATTTACCAAGATTACATGGAAACAAACCTCGTCATCCATGCATCCATGCATCCATCTGTCCATCTATCCATTTTCATTTACTCATCAAGCTTTCATTTAGTGTCAACTACGTATCAGGTACTTTGGTAGATGGATGAAGTTCATCTTGAAGTAAATGGACACAAGTTATTATTTCCCCCCTCCTTGCCCTAGGCTAATATTGCCACTTCATTCCACAGAAGCTGCTTAAACACCACTGCCACTTGGGGGTTCAAGGAGCAGACAGAAGCCCAAATTTGAGAAGCACATTTCTCGATTCTTATTTCAAGCACTTAGCAGTAGTATAAACTATTATTTGCTTAACATCTAAAAATTTTCGGCAACAGTTCCTATGAAAATCTTAAAAGAACTTTTAATCTCAGGATCTGTATTTACATGGTAAACATCACAGATGGCAGGTATAATAGAAGGTGGCAAGCCTATAAAATGAAAATTTTACCAGCATTTGATCATCTGTAATGAATTTAGTGCTGTGAGCATGTTGTACCTCTAGCTGTCACAAGTTTCCAGCATAAAAATCTACGACTGCCCAGAAAGAACCTAGAGTCTGAGAGAAAACTAAGTTATTTAGCAGTAACTCCAGTTGGTTCATGTCTTTTAGTATCATTTGGTCATGAAAACCTATTCGATAAACATTTACTTACACAGTATCTAAATGTGTGATGGAATGTCCATGGCATTTACACCACTGCTCCCTCTAACCTGCCCCCTGGCACACGGCCCTGATCAAATCATGGTGTTCTTTCTTGTTGAGCCCAGCGACAACCTCACATTCCCGTCAACACAGCATTCCATGCAAGCATTGTCAATCAGTTGTCAACTGTAATTGAGATGAACCTCCTTGAGATGAAACATTAAGATGAAACCACTCCTTATCAGTGCTCTGCTTGGCTGTGCCAAGTTTTGTGTTAAACTCTCAAGATTAATAGATGAATAAGAAACTGTTTCGAAGAATTCAGAGTATGGTGGGAAAGCAAATATAAACCAGCAACAGTGATGCAAGGTGACTGGTGTTACAATAGTGATATATGTGAAGTACCATGGGAGTCTAGAAGCTAGAACCATGTCCTCGGCTTGGAGATGATAACAATGGTTATAAGAGAAAAATCTAACGTTTATTAAGCACCAGGCACCGAATAAGGCACTTTAGATGGATTATGCTATTCAGTCGTCTAATGATGCTATGAGGTTGGAATCATTATTATCCCTGTTTGCAGATGAGTAAAGCGAGGCACAGAGATGCTAAGTAACTTGCCTAATATTACAGAGGTAGTAAGTAATAGGAATGGGATTGGAACCCGGACGGTCTGACATTAGAGCCCACTGCCATAACTAACACACACAGATAGCTCAAAATTCAGATCTCAAGTTCAAGGAAATGATGTCAGTGTGTATGTGTGTGTGTAGGGGGGGGGCGGTGTGGTGTGTGTGGTGTGTGTTTGGAGTCATCTATAAATAGATGGTTCCAGAAGCAGTGAGAGTGGAAGAGATAATCCAGGGAGAATACGTACAGTTCAAAATAAAGAGAGCCAAATATGATACCCTGAGGAACAATTGCATTTAAAATAGTGGGCCGAAGAAAAGAGGTGGTCTTCAGATGTCAGAGAAAGATCAAAAGGAAGGGGTATCACATAAGCCAAGGGAGGGGACTTTCCAGCAGAAGATGTAACTAATATTGTCAAACACTTCAGAATCAACAAGTAGAATGAAAGTTGACAAAAGGCAGTAAAACAGGCCGTTTAGAAGGTCATTGCTGACTTTAGACCAGAGATTCTCCACCTTGGCTGGCATTAAAATCACCTGGGGAGTTTTATGAATCCCAGTGCTAAGACTGGTCCTTAGACCAATTAAGCCAGAATTTCCACAGATGAGACCCGGGCATTTAAAAAAATTCCTCAGGAGATTCCAGTGTGCATCCAAGGCAGGGGATTCACTTCCTTGGAGCAAACAATTTCAGTAATCTTAGAGAAACATCCCAGATCATAAGGATTTGAGGAGCGAATGCAATTGAATGTGATGACTAGAATAAGGCTCTATTGGAGAATGTTGTAGGATCTCAGGTGGAGGGAGAGGTTTTGAAAGGATTCAGTGCCTCCTCTGAGACAGGGAGTAAGTTCTGAAGTGGAGTGGCAAGAGTTGAGTGAAGTTCATGCTGTAATGATCTCAATTTTCTTGGATGGAGACAAGGTTATCTGCTGAAAGTGTGGATCAAGTCAGGAGTTACAGATGAGTAACAAGAGAGGTTTTTGACAAATACATCTGGAGGTCCGGAGAGGTGGAAGTGAAGATGGAGATGTGAGGAAATAAATAAATAAATAAATAAATAATGTTTTTTATTTAGTCCTTACCATAACTCTTTGATGTAGAGATAATCGTCATGACCCTTCAATTATAGTAAATAGATGTA
Organism: Leptonychotes weddellii; assembly: GCF_054177405.1. Taxonomy (NCBI): domain Eukaryota; kingdom Metazoa; phylum Chordata; class Mammalia; order Carnivora; family Phocidae; genus Leptonychotes; species Leptonychotes weddellii. The sequence goes on from NC_138385.1 coordinate 21,670,354, forward strand.
CGATATAAATCCATAATTTTTTTCGGACTAAAGCCTATATTCTTTTCACAACACTCGTAGGTATGGCTCTAGTCAGTGATGTCCACACTGTGCAATGAATATTCATTCTCACTTGGAAAAACGGTTTCCAAACAGTATTGAGTGCCAAACTGAAGTTGGAAATTCTATATTTTTGGGGTGCCACTCTGTGACAGATTTAAGGGAGATAGGATGTATACCTGATGAGTTGAAGTTTCTTCTTCTAAGGAAAAGGGAATTCCAGACTCTCCTCTGTATTGTTACCAGTGATCTTTCTGAAACACAGATCAGATCATGCCATTCTTCCGAATATCCTGTAGTGTCTCCCAGTGCTCAGAGTAATGGTTTTTCACAACAAGGGGTACCGGAGGAGACACTGCCAAATGCTTTAAGAATCTGATCAAAGCTCTGAATCTTCCGTTCAGAAGAAAATGAAGATATTGTATCTCTGCCATACATTTCAAGGAGTTCAGGAAGCCCTTGAAGTCCTTCTGCATCCATAGATCATGAGTTAGGATTCTCTGCTAAGGGAATTTCATCTCTACTTAGTTAATGCAACTTAAATCTTCCAAGATTTAGCACTAAAAGGAGCTACAACGGAGAAGCTGTTGGGGGTGGGAGCCAGCCAAGTAGTAAACTCAGCCCCTGAATTTCACCTTCCCTTGGCATTATGTCACCTTGATTTACTACTATCATCATTAACTAGGAAGGTTTCCACCCAGTGCTAAATCCACAGATGGTCTGGATTTTGTTTCTAACAAGGGAGGCAATCTTTCCTTATATCGACATTTATACAACACACCCCGACACACAAATGATATTTTTAAGTTATGCTGATGTGTACAGAGATATATTGTACAGGTAAGTTAGAAATGCGATTTTGGAGAATGGAAGGGAGCCAGAAAGGTGGAAAAATGGAGGAAGGGTATTTACAGTGGTGAGTATAGAGTTTACACCTGCAAGCATCCTTCTGAACATCATCATTTCTGTAAAGCTCCCCTTTTCCTCTTTATCAGTTAGCTCCGAGTATAGGTAGCCATAGTTACATACAATTTGCCACTTCCTAAATACCAGTTCATTACCAAATGGGTAGTATTCACCTAGTAGAACTAAATTTGATGGAAAAACTTGTCTCTATAGATTCTTAAACTAATTTTATGAAACAGTACACAGTTACCACTAACTACATACATATTACACGAGGGCGGTTTTACCTTTGATCGTCTCGCTCTTGCTGTTGAACATTCTTTATTCAGGCATAGGCAGGTCAGTTTCTCTATTCTTTTGCCTTGATGCTTCTGAGGCGACGTAGCCTTTTGCTCTCAGTCTGAAAATATCTGTTGCCTCTGCACATCCATTTCATTTCTGCTGTCTGTCCCTGAGCCCACTTTGCCTAATACTATGTTTAACCCTCTAATGCTTCTTCTTACATCTCTATTAAAGCCTACACTATAGTAGGGAGAACGATAACGGTGTTCTCTTCTTAACTCTTTGCTCAGTGGAATTGTGTACTTTCCTTTGAGGATCTGCATAATTTCAGAAGGAAAAGACTGGCTTCCTGGCGAGGTGTCACATAGATGGGCCATGCCCTGGGAAACAAAGCAGCTCTCCTCTTTCAGATACATAATTTGGTTCCTCTCTGTGAATTGCTTCAGCTCCAGGGCAGGATCAAAGGGGATAGATAGCCCTGGGATTGTGGTGACTGGGGACAAAAAAAAAAAAAGCTTTGTTCTTTTCCTTTTAACTCTTTACGGCCCATTTACCATATGGTTAACACAAAGGCCAGACAAGGGTCGGTCAGATAATTTGAATGACAAACACAAGAGGCGAGGTGGCTGAGGCCCAAAGGCTATTGAAGATTCGGTTCAATAGATAACAGGGAAACTGAGGCATCTTGGAGGGTTTCAGTTCAGAGAGCTGATTGGGACTCTGTCCGTGTTCCATGCTGATTCTCTTTTATTACAAAGATTTGAGCAAGACTCAGAATTGGCATTTCCAGATGTAGCTTTTTATTCATGTGAACAGTCAAAAGCAGTTTTAAGTTATCTGCAGAGGCATGACGCTGAGGTATACCCCCATGTCCTGTCAGGAAACCGTCCTGTCAGAAAACTCTTACTCTGGTTTTTTTGGTCATCTGTGAGGCATAACTAGCTCCATATACAAATAAGTTCTATTTATTTTCAGCACTTTTCTTTCTTATTATAATTCTGAAGGGTCTAGAGGTGGCAGAAGATAAGTCTTGAATCCCCTAGAACCTTGGAAATATTCTCATTTGAAGCCGTTGTATGAAAAGCTGAGGATTCTGCTGCCCTGTCAATCTAAACCTAACCATATGCAGGGCTATTTTGGTGCCAGTCGTTCCTGTAGCACATGAAGTAGTTAATTTTATGACTCTTGAGTCTTTAACTGTTTGAGCAAATGACTCTTTGTGTCTTTTAAGTCATGTAAGAAAGCAGTTAGAAATGAGCTCTAAGGCAAGAAAAAATTAATAAGGACACGCCCAAACCTTTCATAGACTTTAAAGGTTTGAGTTAAGATTCATTTCTCCAGCTTCAGCTGAGACATTTACAAGGCTTCACTAGTGAAGTCTCCCCATTAATGGTTCAAGCCCAGAGTTTCAAGAACACTTTAAAAAAAATTACCGCATTGACATACAACCAGGCTAAATGCTAACATGCCTTAAGTGAATCAATAAATATGGTCCCAAATCACCTTCACTAATTGGAAGAAAAGTAATCTGTGGTTTTGAAAAATGGGAGAGTCACAAGAAATGAGGAATTATATAGTATGCTTTATATGTATACATATTCATGTTTATGTCGTATATTTGGTGATGATCATTGTTTATATATAATATGTAATTCGTCATTTTATATTTATAGGTGTAACTTGTAATTATAGTATTTAAAGAAACAATGAGGTGGATCAATATTCAATGCAATTGCTCTTTTTTCTATTAATTGCGTTTTCTTTTCTTTCTTTCTTTCTTTTTTTTTTTTTAAGCAAAACATAGTTGTATATAATAACGGAGAGGCAAGACAGAAAGAAAGCTATACGGAGCAGCATCTAAAATTCAGATGCGGACACTTCTGCCTCCTCTTCTGAAGCTTCTCACCCCAAATGCTTGAAGCCCCATGTATGCTTGCAAGTGTTAGTGGCTGGCAAGCTCTGTGTTTCTCAGTTGCTTCCCTCAGACTACCTTTTGCATAGATAGCAATAAAGCTGATTTCTGAAGCATCCTGGCTGTAGCACGCAGCCAGGGCCATCGGTCAGCATGTTCTTTGCAGTCTGCACTATGATGGGCAGGGCCAGTGTGTCTGGTCTATGGATCGTGGAACATATCTGATCGATTTGATTTAAAAATACAGTTGGGCTGGCTGTGCCATCTTTCTGCCATCACGCTTTGGGGATTAACTTTAGAGCCTGGAACAATATTTGGCACATAATAGGTGTTCAATGAATATTTATTGAACAAGTGAATTTACTAAATGTATAGCACTTAGCATTCTCTGTTACGTTAAATTTGTAAGAGGCTCAAATTTGAATATTGGCCACCTTGATTGCTGTATAGCTTTTTTACTTTTCAGGGAAACGTATTTGATAGGTTTAGTGTATGATGTTTTGTCTTAATGGTTTGTAGTCCTTGCCATACTATAAAAAACAAGCTTAGATAAAATGGTTATACAATTGACGTTTAAGTTCAAAACCTTTTGCAGTTAACAACAATTAGTCCAAAATTCATTGACAGAAAGCTTTCTAAAATGTATGAGTGCCCTTTTTTTCCATGCTGTAGTTTGTAGAGTTGAATTTAGATGTGGAATTGGTTTAAGACTTCATGTGTATGCAGGAGGGTATTATTCTGATCAGTTACTTCCACTGTGATTGTACTAGACTTTAGTTGTAGAAGCCATTGAATAGGGGCCTCAGTGTAGAAATAAAGAACCTGAAAGCTTGGAGATGGCTTTGTATTGTTGATATTTGTCTCATTCTTATCAGTGCCCACTGCCAGTGGTGAGGGGAAAGGGAGGTACTCCAATTAAATGAGGTGCCCTGTTATTTAGATTTTTATTAACTGTTATATTGCACTAATAAGATGATCTAAAATATATATTTGCAAAAAATGTATATTTGCAACTCTTATTGGCACATATGTACATATTATGGGATTGAAATTTACATTTTAATATAAAGTTTGGAGCCTATGTCCCATTAGAATTCTGCCTTCATAAGAACACCATGAAGGGCTGTCCTCCTGGGATTTGTAATCTTATGTGAAGTCCAGATTCAGCAAGAGTGCCATCAGAAAGTTACCTTTGCAACATACTAGACCGACTCTCATAAATCATTCTCTTGGTAAAACACTTGAACTTTTGCTAAAATAATTCTTAAAAAAAACCAGAAGCTGTAAAAAGGACACAATTAAGCAGTTTTTATTACTCAGGCTCGGAACCAAAGTTCAAAGCACTTAAAATTGAATCACAAGGCTGCCAAGGACCTTCAGAGGACATGCCTTCAGGCAGGACCACACTAAGCTTACCCCTCTGCAAATTACATCAAATTTGATTCTATTCCAGACCTATCACCAAGCTTTGGTGAGACTATGGTATGTTGATTTTTCCCTCGCTGTGTTAGCATAGCGATTCTAATTTTTCCTCTATATACTTTTAAGTCTCACCAGAGACTCCGTAATCAATGTTTTCCAGAGGAAGCTTTCAATAAGTATTTGTTGATTGTTGATTTTGAAGGCATCAGGAAATTTCTACCTTTTTCTGGTGTTTGACCATGTTTACTGCTAAGTGTGTTTTACCAAAATTCCATAGGTAGCACTTAAGCCCCTTTCACCTTGTCCTGTTTTTGGAGCTCATGGAGTATAACCAGACATCATTAACCAGTAACTGGGCACTTTCACATAGTGAGGCATTTTGAACATTGTGGGCCACACATTTAACAAATATTTATAAATTGAATTAAAAAGTTGAGTATCACTGGGGCACCTGGGTGGTGCAGGCGGTTAAGTGTCCGACTCTTGGTTTCAGCTCAGGTCATGATCTCAAGGTTGTGAGATTGAGCCCCGTGTAGGGCTCCTCACTCAGCACAGAGTCTGCTTAAGACTCTCTCTTTCCTTATGCCTCTCCTCCCAAAATTAATAAATAAATCTTAAAAATAACAGGTTGAGTATCATTGTTTTGATGTATTTGTTGATGAATTATTCAGGGTGGTATAATAGAAATTATACCTAATAGCAATTGGAGTTCAAATTGCTCTTTTGCTTAATACGTAGCACAGTGTTATCACACAGTAAGTACTTAGTAAATATTTCCTGGAAGAATGAATGGATTGAGTTGGATGAATGAAGTCTTGGGCACCTGGCTCATACATGACTCTCCTCTGAGGCTACTGTTTCTCTATCAGCCACTCTCTTGGCGATACTCTGGCTATCCCACCCTCCGCAAACGTCTGTCCCCACTGCAACACTAGAAACTCCTTACCCTCATGCTAAATCCCAACAAACCTCAAAAAACAAAAACAAAAACAAAAAACTTGCTCTTTTGTGGTGCATGCCATGCAGCCATGCCACTTTACTACTCTTACAGGTATGGTCCTCCATTTCTTTCATGGTTTTGGACCCAATAAAATTCTACCAGTTGAGTCCAAACGTTGATATAACACTGGGTTCCTTTGTACCAGCTTCCATTTGTGGCTGAAGCATTGTAACAAACTTGCTTTTCCTTTCTCTTCATCTGGCTAGGTCCTTCTCAGCCTTTCAGTCTCCATCTAGACACTGCCTGGTCTGGAACACCTCCCTTGATTCTGTGCAGTCTTGACTGGATGTGCTTCCCATGTGCTCCTACAACACTCTGCACATACTCCTACCATAGCACCCATTGGCCTTACTTGTAATTGACAACTGTCAGTTGTTTCCTTGTTTGTTTCTCCAACTAAACTGTAAACTTCTTGAGGGCAGGGACTGTGTCATTTTTGTTCTTGTAAACTCTGCCACATAGTAAGTGCTCAAACAATATTTTGTTTTCTTTTAATAAGATGAGTTTTTACCAGGTTTTTCTTCCTCTTACGTAAAATGAAGCTAATATTGCTTTACGGTGGTACAGAGGATCAACTGAGATTGTATACATAAATCATTCTGAAAACTGCCGGGGCACAAATATTATTCCCAATTGTCAAACCCTTTCATAGTGCCTTCAACTCACAGAATGCCAATTACAGCTATTTTCAGAGAGTGATTTCTTGCCCATTCTTAGGATCTGGGAAATTGTGTCACTGGAAATAACATGAAAATGAATGAAGTGGAACTTTGTGCATGGGAATAAGGGAGCATGCTATGTCCACATTAGCTAGTCTGATTTCACTGAAGATTCTAAGTTCCCATGCACTTTCTCTTGTAGCTTAACTATGTAGAGGACCAATAGTGGAAACAGGCTTAACAAACTTTTTAGCCCTGTCATAGTGACTGTTGTTTGTAAGACCTTCAACTGAACTGCTGTGAAACACAGAGAATGGGATTCGGTTCAATTCTTCTCCAGAATGTCTCAGCTAAAAATGATATGATTAATGCCAGATAATAAAAATTTTAAATCCTGAAAGACTATTGATGAAAATCAAATCCCTGACATCCATCTTTTTAGTATTGTAGTCATGCACATTAACCAATTGGATTAGAAGAATTGTAGTCTGCCCTAATCTGCCAAAAGCATAGTGGCTTTTGTTATACTGTAGGTCTGAAAACTCTATCCAAAGTAGGTTAGCATTAGAACATGTACTCTCTCTAATACTTGTTGATGGCATTGACCTCAAGGATGGGGTTTTCGTGACCCTTCAACAGCAGATGAGTTTTATCCTGTCAGATCCTTCATCACCTTCTATTGACTTTGCCACAAACCCATTTGAAAGGTTTTGTGATCCAATCTCATTTTAGTTACTGTCATTGCATACCCATATTTATTCAGAATTCTGTACATACTAATGGGTCTTTTATGTTGGGAATGCTTGAGAACTGTTAAAAAAATTGAACAAATTCATCTGTTCACTTTCCTTCGTTGGTAGACTATAGGCGATACATGCTATTGATGTTGTAGCTTGAATAAATGGAAATATTGCTGTTTAGTTTATTATCCTGATGGCCATCCTAACTAAGCATCCACTGGATTATTTTGCAATTTAGTCTACTCAGAGAATGGGAGAGTTTCTAATCTTCTAGGGTATTTTTTTTTCTTCCTTGAAAGGTTATGATAACTAGAATTGGTAGCTCATAAAAAGCCCAAATCAATATTGCTATTGACTTAATCCACATAAGAGGCTTAACTTCATAGATGACTTCTGAACAGCTGAAACAAAACAAAAATCAGTCTCTGGTGAGTTCCCAAGTTTAAAATAAAGTTGAAAGCTGTTGCAGAAAAATGCTTCTAGACTAACAAAGACAGCAGGGTGGGACCTTGTAAACAATTATATTTCAGCAAATAAATCCTCATGCTTTCTCATTTTCAATAAGAGCTAATATTTATTATGTGTCAGATACTGTGCTAAGCATGATCTCATTTAACCTTTAAAACAACTTTATGACATTTAGATACATTTATAATCCCCAGTTTACAGGTGATAAAATTGAGACTTACAGAAAAAGGTTTAACTTTTCTAAGATGACACATTTAGTAAGTGGCCCAGTTGACACTTGAACATATGTGTTCTAAACACTAAAGGTCGTGCTCTTAATTGATACATGATATATATTAAATGACATCCATCAGATATAGTAGTTGATGTTCAAATGGGTCTATAATAGAAGATGATCCTCCCTACCTACCATAGAAATATCTGGATGATTTTCCTAGATATAGGAAAATACCCTGAGCTTTCTGCACTTTAATGTCAGGAATTCACTGTGATTAGCATCAGACATCAGACCAATAACATTTGCGAGATGGCCATGCATGACTAAAGTATATATTGTGGCCATGGGACTGTGTGTGTGTGTGTGTGTGTGTGTGTGTTTTGTCAGGATAGCTGTCTAGAATGAAGATCAAATTCTTGACCATACTCTTTCTAACATTATGTACTAACTACCTACATTAACTGAACCAGAGGTGATTTACTCATTTACTCATTGATAACCAATTTATTCCAAGGCCTTTAGTTTAACAGCCTTTCTTGTTTTGAAATTCATACCATCTGACTTTTGTTTTCTCCTTCCTTCTACCTAATTAAAGTGGTCCACCAGGGCACCTGGGTGGCTCAGTCGGTTAAGCGTCTGACTCTTGATTTCAGCTCAGGTCATGATCTCAGGGTCCTGTGATCAAGCCCTACTTTGGGCTCCATGCTCAGCGGGGAGCCTGCTTGAGATTCTCTCTCTCCTTCTCCCTCTGCCACCCCCACCCCCCTTGTGCTCTCTTTCTCTTTCTCTCTCTCAAAAAAAAAAATAATAAAAATAAAGTGGTCTATCAATCTTCAGTCAGTTTATTGACAGGCATTTTCCAGGGTCTTATTGTTGCATCATGGTTTTCTTCATTTCATTCTCTACTAATATGTACAAGAAAGCCAACATTTAGGTTAACAATTTTTCTAGTATCTAAGCCTTAGAGTTCCTTGACATTCTTAGCAAATACTCTTGTCAAGATCACCAAGGTCTCCACATTGCTAAATTCAGTGGTCTTTTCTTAGTTCTCATCTTGACCTTTCAGTAGCATTAGACTTTGTTGATCACTCCTTCTTCTTCTCTTGATTTTCAGGATAATCATATTTTTCTGAGTCTCCTCCTGTGCCATGGACCATTCCTTCTGAGTCATCCAACAATCCTCCTCATTTTCCCAACCATGAAACATTGGAGGCCCTGAGAACCTCTTCTCTTACCTTTGACACACTTTTTCTCTCAATCATATCATCCTGTCTTGTGTTGTTAATACCATTTATATGCCAAAAAAATTTTCAACTCCAGTTTGGACCTCTCCCCTAAAATACAGATTAATATATTCAGCTGGCTATTTTTCATCTCCATTTAAATGGCTGATATGTATCTCAAACTTAACATATCTGTACCAAGTACCTCTTGTTCTTCACCTCACGTTCTCTCATCCCACCTTTTTATCCTAGCTGTTGCTGTAGCTACCAGTTGTGTGCATGTGTACGCTACCAATACCTCTTCTCAGCTGCACGAGATAGCTCTCATTTTCTGCCTGTTTTGTTACTTTTGTGTGGAATGCCTGTAGCAACCACTCAACCATTCTGAAGCAGGTGCAAAGCTGGAAGTGTGAGAGAGTTAATATACCATGGACAACTGCTTGACCTATAAGAGAAAGCCAGTCATGAATGCCTCCCACTCCTGAGTTCAAGTAATCTTTCAGGCATTTTATAAGCTCCTCAGAGGGTCCCCAGTAAGATTAAGCTTCAGTTGCCCATAGCTATGACCAGCTCAAAAACTCATCCTTGGATTGACTTTCCTTACTTCTCTATTTCACTTTTACTGGACCTCCATTCCTGTTATGAGGATCACTTCCAAAAATTCAGTCTCTGCACGCAGTCCCTTGTTTCAGCTTCTGCTTTTTAGGAAACCTGATTGAGAAAATATTCAAAAGCAAACTCCTGATTCTTCCTCCAAAACTTGCTTCTCCTTTAATCTTCTCCATTTTAGATGACAACTCTTCTTTCCAAGTCCTCTTATCAAAAACCTTGGTGTGATCTCTCACCTCCTCCATTTTATCAACAAACCTTGTCATCTCTACCTTCGAAATATATTCAGAGTCTGACTAATTCTTCCCACTTCCTCCGCTAATACACTGGTCCAGGCCACTATCATTTCTCATACTGATTTTTGCAGTAGTCTTCTAACCTATCCCCCTGCTTCTGCCCTTGCACCCCTACAGTTTATTCTCAATATAGTAGCTAGAATGATACTTTTTTTTTAGAGAGGGAGAGAGAGAGAGAAAAAGAGAAAGAGAGGAGGGGCAGAGGGAGAGGGAGAGAGAGAATCCCAAGGTCGGGGGGCTCAATCTCACAATGCTGAGATCATGACCTGAGCTAGAATCAAGAGTCAGACGCTTAACCAACTGAACCACCTAGGCGCCCCTAGGATGATACTTTTTTTTAAGGATTTATTTATTTATTTGATAAAGAGAGAGCATGAGCAGGGGGAGGGGCAAAGGGAGAGGGAGAGAGAGAGAGAACACTCAAGCAGACTCTCCACTGAGTGCAGAGCCCGACTTGGGACTCAATCCCAGGACCCTGAGATCATGATCTGAGCCAAAATCAAGAGTCGGATGCTCAACTGACTAAGCTGCCCAGGTGCCCCTAGAATGATACTTTTAAAAGTGGGTGATGGGCATTAAGGAAGGCACGTGATGTGATGAGCACTGGGTGTTATACACAACTGATAAATTATTGAATACTACATCTGAAACTAATGATGTACTATATGTTGGCTAATTGGATTTAAATAAATAAAAAAAGGAGGTAAAAAAAACCCCTAAGACAGATTATGCCCACCCCTCCCCTCCCCAGTCAGAACCTGCAGTGGCTGCCTATCTTACTCAGGATACAGGAGTCTACATAATGTGGTCTTCATTTATATTTGTGAGCTTATCCTCTACTAGTGACTCCTTCATTCGTCTTGCTAAAACCACATTACTTCTATGTTTCTCAAACAGTACATGCATATTTCTGTCCCAGGGCCTTTGCAATTGCTATTCTGTCTGCCCAGGATATTCTTCCCCTTGAAATCTACCAGGCTTGTTTTCTCACCTGATTCAGGCCCTTACTCAAATGTCACTTTCTCAGTGAGCTATTGAAAATTATAATCCTTCTCCCAAAACTTTTTTTTTTTTGCTTTTTTTCCCTCTATAGTACTTATCACTTAGGTGACTATAAAATTTATTGTGCACACTGAGACGTTTTTTTTTTTAGAGAGAGAGAATGAGTAGGGGAGGGAGTAGAGGAGCAAAGGGAGAGGGAGAGAGAGAATCATAAGCAGGTTCCATGCCCAGTGCTGGGCCCAACGTGAGGCTCTATCTCACTACCCTGTGATTATGACCTGAGCCAAACCAAGAGTCGGACGCTTAACCAACTGAGCCACCCAGGTGCCCCCAAACTGAGATGTTTTTGAGCGTGAAAAGGTGCACTAAGAATAATCACACTAGGACCACAGATAAAAACCAGGACTGTCTGAGACAATGGAGACATTATGGTCATCATACTTAATACCATTCAACATACTGTCTTGCTCACTTTTATTTATATTTTATATATTTATGTATACTTACTATATGTATTATATATACTTACTATACTATAATGTTCATGTATTTATACTTATTAGTATTTTTTTTGTTTTACTCATTTATTTTCTGTCTTCCCCATAAGAATTAAGTTCTATGAGAGCAGGGAGTTTTGTCCATTTTGTTCTTTGCTGCATCCCAGTACTTAGAACAGTGCCTAGAACATATTAGGCATCTGTTAAATGTTTATTGAATTAATGCAAACCCACTAGAATAGTGTCTGGCACATAATTAGCTCTCAATGAATATTAGTTATTGTTATGAATACTTATCATCAAATAGAAGTGATTGTTTTTAGTTCTGAGAATGGTGCTTCTTGGGAGGCATTATTCTATTTTATTTACTCCTCAGTAATATTTTCATGCGCTACTTGTATAGAGATGCTTGCAGCTGCCAAATCATTTTTTTTTGAAATTGTCTTCTCTCCTCCAGTTTTTTGACTTAAGATGCTTAGTATTTTGGTGACTTACAATAGTTTGTGATTCATGACGTAACTGGTGAGTTGTTCTTTTCTACATCAGCCAGATTAAAAAAAATTAGCTGGTAAAACCTTGCATGAAGTTTGTGTTTTAATACATTGGATTAACTTATTTAAAGTCCAGTTGTGAACATTTTTTAAAAAATGCTTGAACTTCTAATTGTTATAACAAGTAGCACATCTCTTGTATACTTTATCCAGTTGGAGAGTATGGCTAAAAATATCTTAGAAGAGTGATTTTGAGTTCTTTCAGTAGAATTCTAGAAATGCAAATTCAGATAATTGTAATGATCAATCATTTACTGGTATGTTAATTTCTTAATGCATTCAATTTATCAGCAGCAGGTTTTTCCTAATTCTAAAGAAGCAACGTTTAATTCTCTTTTCACTGATTAATTGTGGAGAATTATACTTCTGGCAGTTGACAAAGGGACTTACATGGCTTGCTTCAATACCATTCAAGACATAGGTAAATAATAAAAGTAAACAATTCATGAGAAGTGGAAACATAATTAACAGCAGTCTTATGAATGTTTGTCTCCTCTTGCAAAAATCCTGGTAAGCTATGGCTTGAGCTTCCAGTTTTCTTTGGATGAGAAGTACTTGTAGCTAATCAATGTATAATCCCAAATGCTCCTTAAACATTTAAAAATTGACAGTAGCCAATTAGATAATTCAATTGGACAAGTATTTATGGAGCAGTTACTACTCAAAGAATTTCCTTTTGGTCACAGACACAAATTAAATACAGCAGCATCCCTTTGTAAAGCTGATGTTTGGAAGCATAACTGGTAGCTTTTTTATTTTGGCTTTTGTCTTACTGAGCCTTTATATTTCAAGGCATAGGCTTTTCTCTACAGTATGTCTGTAGCCTTATAATCATGGGCTGTGTTATAACAGGATTGTGCTTTATTGAGATAGAATGGTTGCATTGAAAGTTCACATGGTAAGTTCTTTTATTTTAATACTGAATTCCATGCTGAGAAGCCTTGTCTTCCAAACTTTTGTGCAGATAGTGTCCCTTATTCCCATTTGCCCCTTTTGGATTGCCTCTACTATATTGTCTACTAGAAAGATCACATCGCTGGGTCAAGACTTACTCTTTCAATTTTGCTTCATTCACTCACTGAATGACCTTAGGTCTTCTTTTAACTGCCTTTACTAGTATATTAATAGTCACCTGGGGTCTTGTGGCACAGTTAATCAAAGTCCTAAAAATAATTTGAAATGTGCAGCCCTCCCTTCTGCCTCTGGAGAGAATCTTTGAACCAAAGAAGAAAAGTAAAATGGAAAGGGAGATTTGCTAAGATAATCAACAATATCTCTGTGTGATGATTTCTTTTTTGGCACTGGCCTGTCTGATCCTTCTTAGTCTCCTAAAACTGAAATACTCATTTCTGAGATTCTTCTTTATAATTCTTCATTTGAAGAACAGACCTTAGAAAATGACAAGACTGACATCTGTTTGAAATAAAAATAATAAAACTGGTGATATTTCTTTATGATGCCTATGTTGAGGTACAAGAGTACAGAAACCACTTCCAATATACGCTAATCATATAATATAGGGCTTGATCTGCATGTAGATATGGCTCAAAAGAAGTGATTGAACTCCAGCAATATCTAAGTTGTAACAAGAAGTCAGGTAAGAATTTAATTCTCCTCTAAATTACATTGTCATCTCTTTTTCTCCACTGTTTTTTACCTCTGTGTTCAGTGCCATTACCAGTATTTAGTGACTTCCTGTTAATAGACTTGTACTTTATTTAGTTAATTACAGCCTTATCAATATAAGGTACATTTTTAACTATTTAGTGAGCCCAGTGTGTGGGGGGAGGGTACTATTTTCAAGGTGGACTTTGGTATTTTTTAAGTACACACCTTTACACTGGGGAGGATTTCACAATTTTTGTGATTTCTTTTGGCAATGTGGTGGATACATTAGAAGAGTAAAAGACACATCGAAAATTTACCAGTTAGGAAGACATTGCAAAATTCAAGAGAAAGAGATGATGAGGGGCCTAACTTGGGCACTGAATGCTTGAATAAAGACAAGGAGCCCTACATGAGACAAATTAGAATTGGCAGGATTTAGTGGCTGATGGGATGTGGGTGATGAAGGAAAGAAGGGAGTGAAGGTTTCCATCTTTGGTAAGTTAGTGAAGAGGGTTGCTAGCAATCAAGGTAGGGAAGCTAGAAATGTGGAATTTTAGAAAAAAAAATATTCTCTTCTGGACATAACTTTGCAGGGGCATAGGTTGTCAAGGTGAAAAATACCTAATATGAAGTTAGATATGTAAACTTGGATAATGGTGCTAGAAAATGGACTTGGGAGTTGTTGATGCAAAACTGATATGTGAGATTGGACGTGATCACATAGGAAGAGCATGTGTAGTGTAGAACACAGAAAAAAGAAGGTAAGGGGCAAAATCATGGTGCATACCAACATTTAACACTGGCAGGAAGAGGAGTCCAGAAAACCTGCTGAGTAGTTAAGAGAACTAGATGGAGAATCAAGATGGTCAAGAACGAAGGAAAGAATCTAGAAAGAGGGGATAACAATATCATATATAAAGAAAAGTCTAGTAAAGACTCTGAAATCTTTACCAGATTTGGCAGTTAGGTGTCAATTGCTGACATCTAAGAGAGTTTTTAATATAATAATGGAGGCAGAAGACAGATTCCAGTGGGTTGAGGAATGAGTGGAAAGAAGTGAAGATATTAAGTATAGACTTTTAATATTCTTGAGTGAGAAGGGATGGGATAACCAAGGACAGGGGCAACAGGTTCTGGGAAAGAATTTTTGTTGTCTTATTTGTTTTATGGATGGAAAATAAATTGCATATGTAAGTTGGCTTAGCCCTGTACTTCCCATAGTAGCAATGAATAAAGTATGAATGGATGAATGCTTGTAGAATGAGGGAAGTGGACTAATGAAGAAAGAAAATTTTAAATGATAAGAAAAAGAGGTAGTATCTGATGGGGCAAGGCCCTGGAAAAAGCCTAAAGGGTTATGATCCAGAATACAGATGGGAGGTTTAGTCTCTGCAACATGAGAGAAGGAGGGATAATTGAGGGTGTTCATGATGTCTCATAACATAGCTCTAGTGAATCAAATATTATCAGTAGAGTCTCAAAATCTTTTTAGTGGTCTTTATATTTAAGCTTCATTTTCTTTTATGTACACAGTTAGAAATACAGCCAGCAAAGCCTCGGGAGTGTCTCCTACAGTCCTAGCCACCCCGATAGAGAAGAATTCTGTTCTGTAGGCTTCAGTCCTAAAATACTAAGAAGGACTCTGATTATCCCTGCTTGGTCCAGTGGCCCACTCCTGGGTCCATCAGTCATGACCAGGAGTGGAATCTGTGAAATGTACCTTGATGGATAAAACTCAGGTCAGGTTTTCACACATGAACTGATTAACTCTGGCAATTCATTGCAGCAGTCCACCTGTATTTATTGAGTGCTTACGGTGTGCCGGCTCCTGTTGTACCTGTTGGTGACATAGTGGTGAAAACACAGACATGGTTCTTAGCTTGGGGAGGTTATGGTTCAGTAAAGGGAGATGGATAATAAATAAACAAAATGTTTCTGGTTATTGATATAGTCTCTGAAGAAAGTAAAATAGGTTTATAATAGAGAGTAACTGGTGGTGGAGTCTACTGCAGGGAAATCTGAATGGCCGACCCCTAGATCACAAGAAGAAGCCAGCTATTTGAAGAGTCTGGTGAAGAGCATTTAGGCAGAGGGAAGAATGAGTGCAAAAGCCCTAAGTAGGGAATGAACTTGGCATATTTAATCAATAGAATGAAGGTTACTGTGGCTGGACCTTCATGAGTAAAGGGGAGAGTAGTGTGAGATGAGGTCAGAGAAACAGGCAAGAGCCAGATCACCATAGGACCTTGTAGGCCACAATAAGGAGTGTCCTGTGGGGTTGGTCCAGTTAAACCAAATGGCAATTCTTGTAGTAACCATTTGGATGGAGGACAGTATTCCTAGGAAAGGGATATTAAGCACAGTAACATGAGTTTCTTTATCAGCCCATGTGCAGAAACAGTGGAAAACAAGGTAAGACCTCTTCCAGAATTGACAGGACAGGTCACGTGGAAAGATGAAGGGGAAGGGAAAGGTAGTGTTGCTGAGAGACTAGTTGAAATGACTGGTCTTGGATTCATGACCACCATAGGAAAGGGCTGAAGTTAGGAGGGGGCTGTCATGGGCTTTGTCAAAGCTGAAGAGTAGATTTTATGGCCACGAGAAAATCCAATAGGTAGAAGTGTAGGATATCATTTTCAGAGTGAGACCTCCTAGTCAAAGGTATTATAATGCCCTTTCTCATTCAGGTGAGTATTTGTTTTTATATATTGAATTATATTCAACCCAAGTCCGTGAATACCTAGTTTCCAGAAACTTGCTGATGTGAGTTCAAAATACCCTCTCCCCCCCCGCCCGCTTTTTAAATTGTGATCTTTTCCATTATTAAACATTGGCTTTTTTCCCAGGGATGCCACTGAAGAAGAAAATCAATGACATATCTAGCCAGCCGCCTTGGACTGAATGGGCATTCAAATAGACTCCAAGGGCCAAGTACAGATGGTGATTTATTGTGCATACAACTTCTACAGAATGCCTTCATTTGAGCATTGATGTATATACAATTACTTACCAGAATGCTGCAGTTTTACAATTTAGCCAGGAATCTGTGGAGAGATTATGTTCACTAAGAAATCCACAAATGCAGCCTCCACCCTTTTCAGTAATTCTACAAACTCTCAGTAGTCTTCTGCATGAAGAAAAGAGATTTCAAAAATAGTCCTTCCATTTTACCATATTTCTCACTATTTGCCTGCCCCATGCACTTCCCATTTTGGAACCAATTCAGATTTATTAAACCAAGTTCCCCTCTTGACATGTAAGTAGATGGAGTTGCTAGAGGCAAATCATTTACTGTGGCTATTGTGAAACCCAAAATTGCAGTAGTCATCTACACATATCACAGGCTTGCTCATTGTAAAGATCGGTTTTAGGCAGTGTTTATGTGATACTGAAACAACCAATTGAAAGTTGAACGATTTAAGTAAACCAGATACTTGACATCTCACAGGCAGAAAAAAAACAATGAGGACACTCCTAAATTCCTTTTTCTTATTGAAAATGCTTTGAATTACTAGCTTGTCCTTATAATTTGAACCTCAGTTGAAATCATAAAGGTATTATTACCTTTAGGAGGATAACTTCCAAATTTTGTTTTTTCTCTCTCATTGATGTGCTATTTTGGGGATGGCACCCCAGTCCAAACATTTTTATAATATGGAGAATGGGTTGTTTATAACCAGAATTAAATTATGATTTTCTTTGCACCAATATATATGGAGTTATAGCACAATGTATTTTCTTTAATATTTTGGCTAGATTTCAGTGAAAAAAATGTTAATCATTTTAATAGAAACACTTCAGACAACTCTTTAATGCAAACATACACAGTCAAGATTAATAGAAGCTATAAATAAAAAGAAGCTGTAATAGTATTGATAAAAATCAGCTCGGCAAATGAAAATAAGGAAGTTCAATAACAAATAATATATTGCAATGACATAGCCCATCAAGTTGTTATATGAGGCAGTATGAGGAATAGCCCTTTGAATTATTTATGTCCCTTATAGTACAATCAGCATCTTGGATGGTAAGCTACCAGAAGGGATAAACAAACTTACTACGTATGGTGCTGAACCTAGTACCACCCCCAGATTAAATGTGAATATGCATTTGATGCTACATGATGGTGCTTCTCCTAATGTGATTGTGCCCATCATTACTGACTAACTTTCCAGTTCTCATTAGTATCTTTTTATCTGTATTTCCTCTGTCCTTTCTCAGGGATTTTCTCCATTTGAATCTTAGTTGAGTTTCATAATGGAAAAGCTCATGGTCTGTGTCTGTTAATTCAGGGAGAAGCACTGACGTGAGCATCATTTATTTGCTGAGCATTGCAATAGGCACTCTTGGAGCAATAAAAATAAAATAAAATCTGTGGACACTATTTTCCCATGTATAGAGTCTAGACAGGAAGGATAAAAATATACCTGTGGAGGAGTTTAAAGGCACATAAATATAACTTGCCAAAACACAAAAACAAATAATAAAAGTTCCATTTTATTTTTAATTGGATCCATCCATTTATGATAACAATAGTTCTATAGATAGATAATCATTGTTTTATTGATTCCGTACTACTATATGATTTGTATATTATTATGAATGAGTCAATAAATGGGTGAATGTTTT
The DNA here is from genome assembly GCF_054177405.1 of Leptonychotes weddellii. Taxonomy (NCBI): domain Eukaryota; kingdom Metazoa; phylum Chordata; class Mammalia; order Carnivora; family Phocidae; genus Leptonychotes; species Leptonychotes weddellii. The sequence continues at coordinate 21,688,414 of NC_138385.1, forward strand.
CAGTGGCTGTTGCCAGTTTTTATGGTGAGGTGTCATGGATAAGTGCTAAATAGTTATAGAACGTGTTAAGAGTTGTGACTTGCCACTAAAGATCTACTTATTAAGAGCCCCTTTCCCCCATGATTTTGGTTTTGCCCCAAAGACAGCGTCATCATTATTAGCACTCTCAGTCAGTATCTATTATGCATCTGCTTTGTATTACATTCCAGAAATATATAGAGAAGCAGAATACCAATTAGGTGCTAGGCACTGTACTATGTGCCACAAGAAACAAACATAGACTCTGCCTTCATTGAGCTTATTATGGTCTACTAGGGGAGAGAGACAGTACACAGTGCTGTGAAGGTAACCAACAGAGTATATTGTTCGAGGATAACAGGATAAGCCTAGGGATCTACTTAATATGTTCAGGGAAGGCATATCTGAAGAAACCATCTTT
>NC_138385.1:21689352-21708157 GCF_054177405.1 Leptonychotes weddellii
TTCCCCTTTCTCCGCATCCCTGCCAACATCTGTCATTTCCTGACTTGTTAATTTTAGCCGTTCTGACTGGTGTGAGGTGGTATCTCATTGAGGTTTTGATTTGGATTTCCCTGATGCCGAGCGATATTGAGCACTTTTTCATGTGTCTGTTCTGAAGAAACCATCTTTAAACTGAGGTAAGAAGGATAAGAAAAAGCCAAGTATGTGAGGAACCAGGGACAGAGCCCTCCAAGCTGGGGGAGCAGCATATGCAAAGTCTTTAAGGTGTGAAAGAGTTCAGTATGTTTCAGTAACTTTAAGGAGACCAGTGTGTCTGTAGTGCAGAGAGGGAGAGGGAGGGTGGTACTTGATGAGGCTGGGCAGATAGGAAGAGACCTAGACCTAGGGCTCTGTAGACCATGCTAAAGATTTTAGTCTTTCTCTTAAGGGTAATGAATGGGGAGATAACTGACGAGTTTAAATCAGGGGTAGGAGTAGGCTTTACGTATTTAAAAGATAACTTCGCAGGGGCACCTGGGTGGCTCAGTTGGTTAAGTGTCTGCCTTTGGCTCAGGTCATGATCTCGGGGTCCTGGGATCCAGCCCCGCATCAGGCTCCCTGCTCAGCAGGGAGTCTGCATCTCCCTCTCCCTTGGTCCTTCCCCCCTGCTCCTTAAAAATTAAAAAAATAAAAGATAACTCTGGGGTTGCCTGGGTGACTCAGTTAAGCAATGGACTTTCAGTTTCAGCTCAGGTCATGATCTCCGGGTCTTGAGATGGAACCCTGTGTTGGGCTCCCTGCTTAGCGGGCAGTCTGCTTCTCTCCCTCTCCCTCTGTGCCTCCCCCTCCCCCTTCTCTAAAATAAATAAATAAATCTTTAAAAAATTCCTTTGGCTGTTGTTTGGATAATAAATGGGGAATATGAAAAAGAATAGGAGAGGTCAATTGCAAAGTTATTGCAGAGGTCCATGCAAGAGGTGCAGCTAGAGGGAAGTGGACTAAATCTAGATATATTTGGAGACACAACCTATGAGACTTGCTATTCTGGGTTATATTTGAGTGAGTAGGGAGGGGGAAGAATCAAGAATGAATCAGGTTTCTGGCTGGAGTGACTAATGTGGGGAAGACTAAGAAACAAATGGGTGTTAGGCTATAAATCAAAAATTCTGTTTTAAACATTTTCATTTTGAGAATAGAAATCAGTAGTTTCATTTACCAGCCAATGATGTATCAAGTTCAGAAGTTTCTACCATAAAAATAATTGATGAGTGGTTTGACAGTCATGCTTTAATTAATTCAGCAAACATGTGTTGAGTCTCTGCAGTGTGGCAGGTATCGTGCTAAGCACTAGGAATAACAAAATAATCATAGTCACTGCTGGTAAGGAGTTTATTACAACCCACTGAGGAGACTGAAAAAAACTGGATAACTTAAAATCCAGTGTGATAAGAACAGTAGGAGGAACATCTAACTCAAATAGGAGGTTGGAAAGCTCAGGGAAGGATTCCTGGAAGATAAGACATCTGAGTTCAGTTCAAAAGTAATATCTAGACTAGCCAGGCACAGAGGAGCAAAAGGCGTTCCAGACTATCTTGATTAGAAAAAAAAAATAGTATCTATAATGGACTTAAGACAAATCTGAAAAGGAACATTTTCATATTTTTCTGACCACAGAGTATTTTTATTGCTGTGCAGTATGATAATCGAATATGTCCATAATGTCAGAATTATAGAAGTGAAAGAGCTATTAGAAATCATCTAGTACAGATGATCCATGACTTACGATGGCTCAACTTACCATTTTTTTGACTTTAAGATGGCATAAAAGCAATATGCATTCAGTAGAGACCATGCTTGGAATTTTGAATTTTGATCTTTTCCCAGTGATATGCAGTCCGATACACTCTCGTGATGCCGGGCAGCAGCAGCCACAGTTGCCAGTCAGCCACGAGATCATGAGGGTCAACAAGTGATACACTCACAACCATTCTGCACCCAAGCCATCATTCTGTTTTTCACTTCTGGTGCAGTATTTGATAAATTACACGAGATATTCAACACTTCAGGATAAACTAGGCTTTGTGTTGGATGAATTTGTCCAACTATAGGCTAATGTAAGTGTTCTGAGCAGGTTTAAGGTAGGCTAGGCTAAGCTATGATGTTTGGCAGGCTAGGTGTATTAAAGACATTTTTTCTTGACTTACGGTATTTTCAATTTAAGATGGTTTTATTGGTATGTGACCCCATTGTAAGTCAAGGAAGATCTGTATAGGCACCTAATTTTACAGATGGGGAGTTAGACTCAGAGAGAAGTGACCTCTCCAAATAATCAATTCCAGTGTTACTTTTTTGTTTTCAAATACTGTAAGTAAATTGTGAATGCACAGTCTGATTATTTTTTATTTATCTCTAAATAAAATATTTTTTTTTTGAGAGAGAGAGAGAAAGAGAGAGCACGAGCAGTGGGGAGGGGCAGAGGGAGAAGCAGACTCCCCCGGAGCAGGGAGCCTGATGCAGGGCTCGATCTCAAGACCCTGAGGTCATGACCTGAGCTGAAGGCAGACACTTAACCAATTGAGCCACCCAGGCGCCCCTGTGAATGCACAGTCTAGATGGTGCCCCAAAGCATTAATTTAATCTTCTGAATTGCCCGCCTCTTATAAGAGAATATTTTATTCCCAGAGAGATTGAGTCACACCATGATTCTGCTGTTATTATTCCCCCCCCATTTCACAATATAATAACGTGAGGCAATCCTTCAGTAAGTGGTATCTGCAGGGGCGCCTGGCTGGCTCGGTCAGTTAAATGTCTGACTCTTGATTTCGGCTCAGGTTATGACCTCAGTGTCCTGGGATGGAGCCCCGCCCGCATGGGGCTCCGTGCTCAGCAGGAAGTCTGCTTCAGGTTTTCTCTCTCCCTCTCCCTCTGCCTCTGCCCCTTCCCCCACCTTCTCTCTCTCTCTCTCTCTCTAAAATAAATAAATAAATCTTTAAAAAAATAAATGGTATCTGCAGTTCAACAGACTATTTAACATTATAAGGCAACATTTAGTGTATAATCCTTCAAAAGAATAGTTGTAGTCACGTTTTCTTATCTCCTAAACCATTTATAACTTTCCATTTTCTTCCGCTGGACATACCAGTGTTTTAGGGCAAAGATGAAAGAGCTGAATATTCAAAGTTCACTTATATTTGGTTGTCTCATAGCTCTCTGCTCCTATCTTTGCCAGACTGACTCTCTCTTCGGCTACACCACTGATTTCCTACCTGTTTTGCCACTGTTATTTCTAGTATTGTACACAGTAGAAAAAGCAGCTCCTCTCAAACCATATACGCCAGTGTCCCCTTACCCGCAGTTTCGTTTTCCATGGTTTCAGTTACCTGTCATCAACTGTGGTCAGGAAGCAGGTGATCCTCCTGCCAAACCATTAGAAGGTCAGTAGTAGCCTGGCCTACATCATTCCCTACATCTCTACATCTCATCAGCTAGGCATTTGTCATCTTGCATCATTACAAAAAGGAGGGTGAGTAAAGACAATAAGATATTTTGAGAGAAAGTGAAAGAGAGAGAGAGGGAGGGAGACCACATGCACATAAATTTTATTACAGTGTATTGTTATAATTGTTCTATTTTCTTATTGTTCTCTTACTGTGCTTAATTTACAAATTAAACTTTATCGTAGGTATTTATGTGTAGGAAAAACAATATATATAGGGTTCGGTACTATCTGCAGTTTCAGGCATCCAGTGGGGTCTTGGAATGTATCCCCCGTGGATAAGGGGGTCTACTGTAGTCAGTGAGCAAAAAGAATTCAAAAGCAGAGAACAACAGCATTTCCCTTTCCTTCCCCTCCCTGCAATGACAAATATAGTAAATGAGCTGAAACCTTTAGCAAAGAGAGCAAATTATGCCACAGTAATAGCAGTGCCTTCAAAATCAAAGGACAGAATTGTATAGTAGATCCTCACTTAGACAAGTTAAAAAGAAGTTCATCTGAAATGTTTGAATATATTAGTAAGAATCACAATTTTATTACTCTCAAATACAGTCACATGCTCTTATGCAATGCAAGTCCATGCAATTTCTTTGGGGGATGATTTTGGTAATATCTGAGAAAAAAAAGGGAAATCACCTTAAATCTCCATCAGTAAGGACTGGTTAAAAAATCCTTTCTTCCATGTAATGTAATACAATGCAGCCATTAAATAGTATGTAGGCAGATACATCTCCAAGATGCTGTATTGTTAAAATAAAATATAGAATTGTCTATGTCAGAAACTTTCATAGTTCATTTGAAATATATTATACACACACACATACATGCAAATACACACACATTACACTTTGATCCACGTAGATAAAGGCATACACATACGCAAACACGTGTGTGTGTGCATAGAAGATACACAAATATTCTTAATTGTTACCTCCAGTAGCACTTAGGAAGAGTCATAGAAGGAGGTATCACTTTTCATGTTATATTTCTTATACTTTTAGAAATGTTTACCATGTGCAAGTATTCTTTTTTTTATAAAAAAAATGTATGAGATAACGTGAAAATATTATTGTGAGAAATATATTGTGCAAAATAGTATACATAGTGCTGTGGAGCTATATAAAAATTATGGAGTAAAATATGCCACAGTGATTTCAAAATGCAGAGGAACTTAAATTGGGTAAATACAGTGTGGCCAATTGGAGATTCTTTGGTGTCCTTTTTAATTAACAGATAAGAGTGATTACCAATTATTGGAATGTAAATGTGTGTCTTTAAAATGCTTTGTAAAAGCTTATTTTAAATAGCGTAAGCTTTTCCTCTCTAAATTTTAATTTTGCAGTTAATTTCTTTTACATGCATTTTTCACTAATAGTAAATTTCTAACAAAGCCTTTTGGAATTTTAACAAATTCTGGATTTGTAGAACATTAATGAGGATTTTAAACACCTTTTCAATATCAACAGTAGATAATATCTCATCCCTCTTTTAAAATACTCTTTGAAATACTGAATTAAATATTGTCTATAAGTTGAGAAATCACTCAAGATTGTTCTTAGCACCTTCATGAGTCTTTAGATTTATTTATCCTCTTTGAAGTCATGGACATGTTCTATTGGGTGAACCAAATGCTCACAACTTTGGGTTGTTGAAAGAGGATTTTCACAGTTGGTGGATTGTGTGTTCCTTTCTCTCTTTGGCTGTTGGGTTTGGACTTTTCACTGCTTATTAACACCTTCATGAAAGTGCAGCTGACTGAAAAGAAAAAAAAAAAAAAGGTGAAGTACAGACTGGTTAATACTGCTGCCCCCAGGGTAAAAATCTCCGAGGAGGACTGCATGAAAACCAGAGGCTAATTTTCTGTCATACTACCACATAGATAATCAAGAGTTGGAACTAGGAGTTGGAGGATTTGGTTTTAAGATTACTCTTGGGATTATTTTTAAATAGAATTTATGATTGATTTGAAGGTGAATTCACCAAGTGTAGTGACTTTATTATGGAGCCCATTCAGAGGCACCTCTTGGGATTTTTTTTACTCCAGCACTGATTGTGATCTTAAACCTAAGTGTGCAGAGATGCCTGAAATTTAATTAAAGTAAAAATTTTTTAAATTTATTTTTCTGTTTGGAATTATATGCAAGTTTAGGGAAAACCCACCTGAATTGTGATGATTTATTTCACTTTAATCTCTAGGGACTTTCATTTCCATATTAATAAGAATACCTACACTGATTCTTATACTCCAGAGTAAACATAGGAACTGTGACTCATGCTGAAGGTCATATTTGGAATCTCATATTTCCCTCGAGTTTTAGTTACAAACATTCTTTCTGGGATTCTTTCTTGCATTTGCAAATCCTATCCATCCCACAAGGCCTAACTCAAGTCTCCTTTTTTTGATAAAGTCTTCCTTCCTGACTTCAGCATATATTGCTCACTGCCTTCTGTGAACCCTTACGGTTTTTACTGTCTGACATTCACAGTCTTGCAGTTGATTATTTACTGGCTTAAGCATTGGTTGTAAAATCCTGTCTCCCCAATGAAATAGTAAGTTTGTAAGGGTTGGGACTGCAAATACTTTTAATTGTATTGATGTAAAGGGCTCTTGAATTTCTTACAATACCTAACATAGAGTACCTAGTAGGTGCCCAGAAATACTGGATTTTAGTAGTCCATTTTTGGGCTGTACACAAGTTACATTTAAAATTCCTTCTATCTCACTATTGCCACTGCCTCAATTAGTTCCATCCCTTACTATATCATTTTTTTTTATAAGGCAGGACAAAATATTGCCACTGATATTGAACTCTAGTTTGGCTTATCTGCTGGCAGCAGGCTTTCCTGTAGCACATTGTGAGCGTTTACAAAGCTAGTATAGCTAATCTGTTATAGAGCTATCTTGCCCTTTTGGTCTGATTTATTTTCATGGGGCTGCAGTATTCTCTGGATGACTGTGGAAGCTCAGAATTCGACTTTTGCAAGCATCAGTGACCAGGTAGTAACTCTGTGGAACCAGAAATTACGGTGTGTTCACAAGTGACCATCTACACTTAAAGGCCAAGCACTTCCTGTGGTGATGAAGGGCCTTGGGCAAGCGTGAGAGGAAGGGGGGCATGGTGATGTATTTTCTCTCCCCGTTACCTTTATCTACACTACCAGTCCCAGCAGGCCTCATGCTACCTGAGATCCAATACCTTTTAAGTAATATTTTAATATAGCACATAATAATTTCTCTCCTTTCTCCAGCATAGGCCGTAGAAAATATTTGCCTCCCTCCTCTACTTGGCTCTTTAAGGAATTGCCTTCTATCTGCCAGAAAATGAACTTGAGAGACTATGAAATTTGAGAGACTTCCATGGAATCTTATGTGGCGACTCTGCAGTCATTCCTGCCAAGGAAATAACTCCAGAGGAATCAGGGACAATATTTAAGGCTTGCAAGAGGCATCCTCGCCTGCTCTTAGGCATTTTCTGCTGGTTCAGCCTTGTGGTTCCTTTCCCTGAAAAGAACAGGTGTGCCTGACAGCAGGTGTGTTTGTTCTACTTTTCCTACGGCAGCTGTCACTCCCCAGGTAACTCCCTTCTCCAGGTGGTGAATTCTTACAGCCCGTCATCTTCTTTCCTGGCTACCATTACTTTAAAAAAAGGCTTGGCTGTCAGTCCTCCTTCATTGGACTTTAGATGCTGTCGAAATGTTATTGTCATTGTTGATATTTTCGCTTTTGTATTTTAGGTTGATTTTTTTTAAAGGGAAAATATGTCTTCAGATGGATTCCATTTACAATTCAGACAAACTTAACATTTTCCTTTCAAAAGCCTCCATGAACGTCTGCCGCCCTTTTTTGATTTGGATTTGAGTTTTGAAGGCTTCTTCTATGACAGCTTTGGCTTTCTCGATTTTTGCATTTTCCAGTAGATCTTGGGGTCCATCCTCAGTCAAGGCACCTGCTGCTGGGACTGCCAGTCACCACATGCTTGGCTTTCATCCTCCCTTGTTTCTATTCATAGCCTGTACTTCTCGTAACTCTAAAGGACTATTTGGTGCCCCCACATTGTTTAATATCTACATGATTAAAGCAGCTGAGAGAATTAGGAAATGTCCTAAGCCTAAGGAAAAATCCAGTCCAGGAAAAACTGTAGGCCCAGATCATTTTTAATAAGCTCTGCTGCTCAGATTTACCTATATTCCTCTGTTGGGCTCCCTTGGGCATTTTGTAGTTATTTGAGGGTTAGCTTTAAAAGGATACTTTCAGGCATGTTTTGGCTCTTAGTATAATAACATTTATTGAGCTCTCACAGTGTGTAGGACCCTTACAGTGGTTCCATGGTGAGATACAAAAGAAGTCAGCATACCATTCTAATACTTAAGGAATCAAGTGTTCTGGAACTTAAGATGGACTGACAGAGACAAAATGCACACAGATAAAAGACTTAGGTGCTTTTTGAAGGCATCAGATGAGTAAGTGAGACATGAGTACCAATTGGGTACGGGGGGGGGTGTATAAAATGAATATGTTGTCACAATTGGAAGGAGGTAGGCATCTTTAATGAGAGCCTCAGAGGAATGAATGGTGTGTGAGAGCTTTTCTCTGAGAGTTCACAGGGACTTCAACAAGGGAGTGAACAATGCAGAAAACAAGCTTGTCTTCCCATAGAGTTATATGACAATAATAATAGTAACTGTTGCTATTTGTTTAATTTTTACTCTCTGTCAATGTAAAATGAGTGGAAGAATAAGGGAACAAGAAAATATAAGTTTTAAAGAAGTACATTCTTTTTATTTTTTATTTTTTTAAGTAGGCTCCACACCCAGCACAGAGCCCAATGTGGGGCTTGAACTCATGACCCTGAGATCAAGACCTGAGCTGAGATCAGGAGTCGGACAGTGAACCCACTCAGCCACCCAGGCGCCCCTTAAGAAATACATTCTTGAAGTGTCAAGTGTATGGCCATGGGTTTAAGTCTAGCTAGGGAAGTGGGTAAAGTGGGTATGTGTGAGTTTGTGTGTGCGTATATGTGTGTGTGAGAGAGAGACAGGGAAAAAGAGAGATGGGGACGGACAGAGAAAAACAGAAACAGAGAAACTTGGAGAATACGGCTAGGTTAGGTTACAGTGTATAGTAGGTCCCCCTTATCCATGGTTTTGTTTTCCATGGTTTCAGTTAACTGCGGTCAACTGCAGCCCAGAAATAAATGTACTCCTTCTGACAAAATCATCAGAAGGTCAGTAGTAGCCTAACACTACGTCACAGTGCCTACATCTTTCCCCTCATGTCATCTCATCACGGAGGCATTTTATCATCTCACATCCTCATCATAAGAAGGGTGAATACAATACAATATTTTGAGAGAGCATATTCACGCAACTTTTATTATATTATTATAATTGTTCTACTTCATTTTTACTCATTGTTGTTAATCTCTAACTGTGCCTAATTTATAAACTAAACTCTATCACAGGTATGTATGTACAATAAAACACATAGTTATATAGGGTTCAGTACTATGTTTTCAGGCACCCACTGGGGGTCTTGGAATGTATCCACCATGGATAAGGGGGAAACACTCTAGGTGAATAGTAAGTTAAGTGAGGAAAGGAGTACAATAAGAGAGAGGCTGTGTTCAAAGAGAAGGATTCATAGTTCTAGATCTGGAATTAAATTCTCTACCTTCTGAATGGATTTTTCAGTGAAACCTTGGACTTATTTTGCTCATGCATAATAAAATAGAACATTTAAATTTGAAAGTGGAGTTTTCACAGAAAATAAAGTGTTTCTTTAATATGCTAAATTCTTGACTTCTAGAGTATGGCCAATTTTTCCATATATTTGTAATCCATGGTAATTCTAGGGCATAGCCTATTGGCAATTAGAATGCCGAGGCCATGTCAGAAAACTAAGTAGGTAGAGATTTACAGTGAATTATTTAAGAGACTCACATCATCACGTTAGCACATGGCTTACCTGTATTATGACTGTGGAAAACCTGGCATAAGAGCCTTCTAGAGCACCAAGTAATATGCCTGAGGTCCCTTTCCTGCAGGTGAATTCTCTAGTGGCGGTTATCACAATTTATGCCAGAGGCTTATTTTTTTGCAGACATAATCTCTGGCAGAAATTTCACAGCCTCTGTTGACAGAACTGACAGCGTATATAGGCCCAGGCTACTAGAAAACACCAGCAATCAGTTAGTAGCAAACAAATATTAATTATGTCTTGACCATGTGCCTAGCACCAAGCCAGAAACAAGGGGGATATAAAAATAGTCATACACAATCCCCTCAAATACTTAACAGTCTAGTTTGAGCAACAGGGCTGACATACTTAAAGAAACTAAAATAGTGACAAGGCTATATTTAATCAAGTGCCATGTTAGGGGGTGGTGAGTATTTTAGGATGTTAGAAAAGGGAGAGGTCAATTAGAGCAATAGATTAGGGAAGTCTTCATGAAGGAATTGGAAATGGTACCATAACTCAAAGGATAGGTAGAATTTAAAGAGACAGAGTGGAAAAAAACAAACAAACAGGAGATCTGTTTACCTTGATAATAAATCAAAAGAAGGAAGAGAAGAAACCTGGTATTTTCATACCTTCTTCTCGAGGAGATAAGCATGATTGGCGTGGAAGACATGTCTGAGATCAGTACAAAATGAGTTAGGTAGGGCCAGATTATCAAAGGACCTTGACAACTAGGTCACATATTTTGAATTCAATATACTGAGAAATGAAGACCATTGATTGTTGTAGGGTGGGAATATAGAATGATCATTAAGGGAGCCTTTTAAGAAGATGAACATGATACTGATATACAGGACGGATTAGAGAAGGTAGGGAATGGTATTCAAATGTTACCATAGCTATAGAAGAACATATTTAACTTCAGTCTCACTTTTCAAAGAAGTAATGCAGGCCATTCCCAACCAAGTCTTAGATTCCATTGTTAGAGGGACCATGCACTTGCCTCAGTGGAGAAAATCTCTAGCTGTCAGTTTTGATTCAGTTTCTACAAATGTTCTTTTAGGAATTACCATTATTTTTTATTAGAACAACCTCTCAGATTTTCTCCATCTGAAACTGATGGAATAGTTTGGCAACTTCTATTGTGGGAAAAGTGAGGCATATAAAAAGGTGGCATTTTCTTTTGGGAGAAACAATGTGTTTTAAAAGGAAATGATAAGCAAACCAGAATAATTTAGGTGGATGACCTAAAACCCAGAATGTAGCTGAAAATAGAAGGGCAACCAAGTGCCATCACAAATAACGACAAGCTAGAATAAAAAGATGGGCAATGCAGATAACTCAGGATGTGAACCAGATTTTACCAGAACTATACATAAGCGTTGAGACAATTCCTTATTTCAGTTTTGATTCATATACTTGGGTATTTCCCTGTCCAACTTTGTAAGTATAAACCTGGTTAGATTTATATCATCATCAAAGGAAAACTGGTTGCTAGATTTGAAAAAAGGAAATGTTTTTCTTTAAAAGAAAATTTGGAGGTGAGGACACAGGGCAGCTACTTCTCCAATGAAAACCTTTTAAAGATAATTGATATCAAGAGTGGGTTAATTAAATGACACTGTAAGGAAAAAGAAAGTCAAGTATATCTTTACTTATTTATCTTTTGTCTTCCTCAGTTCTTTCCCTAGAGCATATCTTTTCTTTAGAACAATGGTTCTCAACCCTGGCTGTACATTAGGATCTCTATTTCAAAAGGTCTGCTGCTAAGACTTTACTCTAGATTAATTCAAGCTTTGGGATCAATCCAAAGCTTTCCAAGGGATTCTTATTGGTAGCCAGAGTTGAGAAGCACTATATTAGATTAGCACCAGCATCTTTCCCTCTTCCCTCCTTTATATAGTCCTTTAAGGCATAACACTTTTTGCAAGAGACATATATTTTAACAAAACTAAAAACTCATGTTACACTTAAGACTGAAAAGTCTTCAGGGCAGATCCTTGGTTTGTTCACTTTTATATCATTCACTGGGCTTTGATCAGTAAAGTTTATTATATTAAATTAGGGGGAGGTATAAGTAGTAACCAGGATTAGAAATAGGACCTAGGACAGGTGAGTTTCTATGTAAGGGGTGAGGGGAAGGGAGAATCCAGAGTGTAGGATACAGTAGTGGTGGCTGTAGTGGGAAAGTCTTGGCTAGGTCCTGTGGATATAAAAATCAACTTTAGAGCTATAGTCTATTGCTAGATCTTTTAGCTATTCATAATGTGACTTTAGGTAAGTTGCTTAGTACTAGATGTCTCTGATCTTTGTAAAGTGAGGAAAATAGTTCCAGCCCCATCTACTTTACAAGGTTGATGGGAGATTCAATTGAAATTTATAGTTACGAGTGTTCATTTGAGAGTATTTTTAAATACAATATGCTAGATATATGTAAAATTGTTATTATGATTCATAAAGCCAGTGAATAGACTTTTTGTCAGGATGAAAAGCCTAGAAGAATGAAAAAGAACACTATAAGGGCCTTTAACCCTCAAATCCAGTAGGAGTGTGAGGAATAGATTGCCTTTGAAAGCCTTCATCGGTCAAAGGTTGCATTCTCATAAAACCTAAAAGATTATATTCATGGTGAACATTGCATAATTTTGGCAGACTTCAATAATACAATGGAAATAATCCTGGAGAAGAAACTTGAAAGGAATTCAAGTTCCAGGTACAGTATTAACTGTTTTTATGAACTTGGACAACAGACACATACATGTACTTGGATTTGTTCATTTGTTAAAGGGAAGGAATCAAGGCATTACCATTTGTTGAAATCACATATGTATATATATGAGCCATTTATATATATATATACATATGATTTCATGTAAATATATGAAATCAGCATATATTTATTAAATACCTATTATGTATCAGGAAATATTTTTAGGGCTGTGAATAGAGCAGTAAAAAAAACCCACAAAAACAAATATTCCCTACTTTCATGAAACTTATTTTCTAGTAGGAGTTGGTCATAATATAATTCCAGGTACCAAGAATTGCTGTTGCAAAACAATAAAGCAGGGTAAGGACACAGAGTAATGAATTAAGACCAAAAGTGTGGATGTTTTCTATGTGTCAAGATCCACTGTAGGTACTTCCCATGTGTTAATTTCATGGAATCTTTACAAGTATCCTATGCAAGAAGTATTATTTTCTTCATTTTGAGGAGAAGAAAACTAAGGCTCAGAGAGCTTAAGAAACTTGCCCAAAGTTATATAGTGGCTGCATAACAAAGTTAGGCTTGGAACTCAGATCCTGAGTTTAAATCCCATGGTCTTTCTACTACATGTGGCCAGCCCTTATGTGATTTAGTCTATGTTCCTATATTCCTTTCTGCAAAGTAAGAATATTGGACTTTATCAGAAATTTAAATCTGGTGTGCCATGCATTATATATGTCTTGTATGTTTGAAGAGAGTAAGATTTTTAAAAGTGAATGACTTATCAGTATTTAAAAGTAAGAGATTTCATATACAATTATTATTTCCAAATTGTCTTAAAGCGTGGGAAACCTGGCACCCCAGACCTCCATTCTCTCATGTCAATACCAGCTGAAGCTGAGCAGTCACAGTTCTTTTAGACAGAACAGGTACTCTCTGGTTCTTCATGGTCCTCACCAATCCATGAGGCCATCCCTGACCCACTCCACTCATGTATATTACCTACCTGGGCCATGCGGGTATTTAAATTTGCAACTCACTAGATCACATAGCATGAAAAGCCCCCTCCAATTTCAAAGTTATGATCCAATGCTGAAAATTCAGTCTTAACCTTTGTATTTTCCTTTTAGCTTTTAACTATTCATTTGACAGCCTTAGCTATATTTCAGTGAGTTTTCTTCTTTTGTTTGTTCTTTGCTTTGCTTTTTTTTTTTGGTTTAGCAACCATGTAAATGGTAATCAAAACTGCACACTAATTCTTTTATTTTTCCATTTTAAAATATGATCCAGTGAGTCTTTATGCAGGAAAAAACGTGAAAAACGCTAAACATGATAAAAGCCTCAAGTATACATATAAAATATGAACAGCATAATTAACAAGTAATTCATAATGGTAGTTAAATTCTGCCAATGTGGAAGCATGCAAGCCAGTTTAGAAGTCCATGTTTTAGTTATGTCTATAATTCACTATAGCCTTTAAAATCCAAATAATTTATTAAGCTAATATTGGTTAGGAGTGAAAATCCAGTGATAATACTGAAGGGGGTGCAGGAAAAGATCTCTTTCATGAAAAGCATTCAAAGTATAATTATTCTTAAGCACAGCATTATTAAAATGTATTTCTATAATATAAAAGTTTTTATTAGTATTCTGTGATATAAGGTGCACCATTGCAGCATTATATTAAGTTCTTTCTCTGTATTTGTAAATTTTATAGCATTTCTTTTATAGTGGTAAACAATGGGATCTCTGCTAGGCTTAGAGTGAATTACAGTTGTTTAATGCTGTGGGTACAAGTTGTTTTGTCAACTCACAGGCCTAACTGTCTGTCTGTGTGGTTGTCCTAGAGCTGCCCTGAGGCACAGTGGCCTCTACGGCCGGGATATCCAGCTTGTTTGGTGGTTCATACTCTGTAGTTACTTGTTTGAATTCACACAGGTGGAGTAGGAGCCCACTTATATAGTGCTAGGTGATGGGTGACATGGAGTTCCCTTCCCTCATCCCAGTCGCAAATGGCTCCCTATGTAGCTTAACACAGTGCCTGGGATTCCCAGCCTTGAAAAATCATTTCTTGGGGTAGAGTTATTGTTCCCTTCTGGAAAGCAGAACCACTTGGAAGAGGTTAAGCCATTGTCCCAAATATAAGTGGTAATGGCTTCATTAACAGCATGAAATTGTTCTTTGGTTTGCATGCCAATGTGTCATGGACTGTAGAGTCAAGTCTCTGGGCGAACAGAACACAGAACAGAAAACTCTGGGGGGGGGGGGTTGAAATATCTGGGTCTAAATAGAAGGTATTCACCAGGAAGGTCATGCCTGAGATGAAGCTTTTTGGTAGAGAGCCTTGAATAGTACATACTTGGTTGGGGGGAAAGAGGTGGAGATAAAGGAAAAGGACAGTAAAAATGGGGAAGTAAAAGTCAAATAAGGTTAAATTTCACCAACTTCCTGCAACTCCCTCCCTGGGTTTAACCTTCATGTTATCTGTTGGTTATAAATTTAAAAGATGGTAAACCTTTAATTAGTATGCATGCTTGAAGAATGGGGCACTATAACTGAAAGCTTTTGTTAATTTAGATTGAAATATACTATAAAATAAAGATACCAAGGAGGTTGCAAATTGCTGTGAAGGGGCAGATAAGAGAGAAAAAGCCAATTTAAAAATTAAATAAGAAAATGGAAAGAAGAATAAATAACAAAGAAGAATATTAATGTCCTTATTTAATTTTTTAATTAACTTTTTCACATTATCCGTCTACCCCTCCACCCCCAGTAATTTGGAAACATACTGTTATCTACATTTTACAATATTGTATTAGTTTTCTAATAAATTACCAACTTAGTGGCTTAAAACAACACGAATTTGTTATCTTACAGTTCTGGAAGTCTCTCTTATTTCCTCTTTTGCTCACTCTTCTACTTTTAATGCCCTTTGTGATTGTATTAGATGCATTCAGATAATCCCAGATAGGTCAGATGGTTAACAACCTCAGTTCCATTCATGATCTTAATTCCCCTTTGCCATGGAACCTAACATATTCACAGGTTCTGGGGATTAAGACATGGACATCTTTGGGAGGCCATCACATATTCTGCCTACCACAAATATAATAAACATAAATTATTACACTATGATTAAGACATTATATTTGTCACAATAATATAAATGGGTTGACATTATTCCCAGACAAAAACGCAGATTTACAAATTTTAGGTAAGTACACCTTAAAGAGAGAAATATTAAACAAAATGATGAAAATGTTTCAAAACAAAGGAATGGACAACGATATGCAAGAAATTCTCAATAGAGAATAGAGTGAGAATGCCAGTATCGGATAAAGTGACAATTAAGGCCAAAACATTAAAATAGAACCTACATGTATTCATTCATTCAACAAATAAAACTTATTGTGTGTAACTATTTGGAATAATACATGAGTGCTCACTTCGGCAGCACATATACTAAAATAGGAATAATAATGAAGCATTTAATAAAACTACAGTGACAGTTGTAGAATAGAACTCTCAGAATTTGAAAAATAAGTAGGCAAAAAAGTAACAAGACAATAGATTTTTTCCTCCAAGTTTTTATTTAAATTCCAGCTAGTTAAAATAGAGTGCAATATTAGTTTCAGGTGTAGAATTTAGTGATTCATCACTTCCATACAATACCTGGTGCCAAGACAATAGATTTGAATATATAGTTAAGAAGCTTGACCTAATATTTTGACAAATACTTAGAATTATATACTCTAATGCAAAAGAATACACATTCATATCTTTTGCTCTGGACCATTTACAAAAATTGATCCAGTATTTTGCCCCCCCACACACATTAATAAATTCCCAAGTGGAGAACTGATAAGTCACATTATCTGATGAGAATGTTATAAAGTTAGAAATCAACAATAAAAATATGACACAAAGTAAACAAAAAAATCTTGGAACCAGGGTGCTGGGGTGGCTCAGTCTGTTGAGTGTCTGTCCAACTCTTGGTTTCGGTTCAGGTCATGATCTTGTGGGTTGTGGAATCAAACCTTGAGTAGGCCTCTGTGCTCAGCAGGGAGTTTGCTTGGAGATTCTCGCCCTCTGCCCCTCCCCCCTCTCAAATAATGAATTTTTTAAAAAAATCTTGGAAACATAAATTACCTTTTAAAAAAGATTTTATTTATTTATTTATTTGAGAGAGAGAGAGAGAATGAATCTCAAGTGGACTTAGCACTGAGCACAGAGCCTGAAGCGGGGCTTGATCTCACAACACTGAGATCATGACCTGAGCCAAAACCAAGAGTCAGACGCTCAACTGACTGAGCCACCCAGGCGCTCCCATAAAATACTTATGATAAATAATTTTTTGGATCAAAGAAGGAAGCTAACAAATTTAAAATGATTTTAAAATAAACAAAAATGAGATAACTTCATAAAAAGCCTAGAGATGTGGCTAAGAACAGCACAAAGGAAGACTTACGGCCTTAAAGGAGTTTAAAGAAATATTGAAAAAAATCATCCAACTCAGGGAAACAGAAAAAGAAAAAATACATGTATCACATGAAAGTAGGCAGACAAAACTAATAAAGATGTTAGTCAAAATTAATTACAGACTTTAAATATGGACTTAAAGCCAAAAGTTGGTCCCACAGAAAGATGTATGGAAGAGGAGTTCTTGGTTCTACACTTAAACATATACTAATAAAGTTCCTGAACTCCAAGGATAAAGAAAATCTTGCAGGCTTCCTGGCAGAAAGATGGTGTTATCTACAAAGAAAAACAATAATAAGAGTGCTGTTGGTTTTCTCATCCATATCATGGAAGCCAGAAGATAATGGAATAGCATCTAGAAATTTCCAAGAGAAAAGGACTACAATCCAAGCATCTTACCACCCAATCAGGAAATTGTTCACCTGTTTGAGTCAAAGAAAGATGTTTGAGGACATGCAAGAATTCAGAAAGTATATCACTCTCATATACCACTGAAAAAAGTTTGAGAAAAAACTCAAACCAAACAATAAATGAATCAGAACCAAGACCTCAAGATGACAGAAGATAAGTAAGAGGGGAAATAACGATGAGCAATGAACCTGGGTCTCTGGAAAAATAATTAAATCTAAATGAAAATGCAGATGCTTAGTACAAAGTTCCAAACTAGAATTCTTTAAATAGAAAGGATATTTTATAAGGGAAATGTAATAATACTCCAAAATGGAGTGTCCAAAAGAATTATAATGCAATATATGCATGTATGTGGATATATATATTATATACATATATATATAATTTTAAAATGTCAAGTAGCCAGCATTTTAAAAATTAAAAAATAGAGGAAATTAATTTAATAATATATTTTCTTTAACTCAGTATATCTAAAATATTATTTCATTGTGTAATCAATATAAAAATTAATGAGATTTTTTACTTTTTTTCATGTTAAGTCTTAAAGTCTTAAAAATCTCACATGTATCTTATACTTGTAGTGCATCCCAATTGGAACTAGCCACATTTGAAGTGCTCAGTAGTCACTTGTGTCTAGTGGCTACCAAGTTGGACAATGGAAACCCATAACTCAAAATACTAAGCCATCTCAGCAGAAACATAGGACTTAGGGGTGAGAAGAAGGGGAGAAAATCTCATGAGGTCAGGAAGATAAGAGAGAAGGATGTTGAATGCAATATTGTTTGTAGGGTTAAGAGTAACAAGAACTTGGATGTCTAACAACAGAACATTTATTAAATAATTAATGGCACATTCATAACGTCAAATATTCCCAGATAATGAGCGAACAGGTTAGAGCGTAGCCTATCCTCAAGGAAAATCCATGTTATGTCTTGAAGTAAAATGAAGAAGTGTAGTATAATGCATAAAATATCCTATTTTCATAAAAATAAGTCTCTTTTTGTGTGTTTATATATTTGTGTATATTTTTATGTAAGGAAAGATTCTCACTCTACAATGAGTATCAGTTGCCTTAATGGGACTGAGGAGGCAGAGAAGGAGTTATTAATTCATAATTGTCTTTATGAACATCTGTATTGTTTGAATTGTTATAATGAGGGATTTGGGGGACAATTTTTAAAACATACAGCATGAACAAGAGTGAGAAAGAAAGAGAAATAAACAACAATAGCTCTTGGTGAGTGAACAGGACTTCGATGGAGTCAGATAAAGCCTGAATTGAGAGCATTATTAAGTCATTAACGAAAGGAGTGTGGGATTAACGAACAATAGAAGTGAGGTATTTTAAAAAATAATTCTGTTATATAGAAGGCCATTCCTAAGTCCAGCATGAATCTATGGCCATACCACCCTGAACATGCATGATCTCATCTAAGTCAAGCATGAAACCCAGAACCCATAAAGGAAAAAAAACCTGACAAATTTGACAACATAAAAATTGAACACCCATAAACAATATTAAGAGAGAAGCAATAGACTGAGAGAGAACACTTAGGACATATAAAATGCAATGAGATAGCACCTTCTATGTACAAATGAAAGAATAGCATATTACCAATAAACATATGAAAATACATTCAAGTCAAAGGAATATAAATACATATAAATAAAATACAAATAAAAATGAAATCACATTTTCACCTTCTAATTTGACAAAAGGAACAGAAAGATGTTTGATGGCATCTACTGTTGTCAAGGACATAAGGAAGCTGGC
>NC_138385.1:21708657-21729005 GCF_054177405.1 Leptonychotes weddellii
AGAGAGTTGTTGCTATTCCTTTCTTCGATCTCCTGTTGAGTTTGTAGGTGTTTAGAATGGTTTGATCCCTATCCAGCTGAATTCCTGAGAGGAGACGAAATCCAGGTCTCCTACTCCTCCGCCGTCTTGCTCCGCCCCTTCCTTCTCCTTTCTAATAGACCTCTTTGGGTATATGTGCCCACTTGGCTCTGACTGCCCTGCATTGAGAATTGCTCCAAGAACCCAGTGGCTGGGTTCCCACAAAGCAACATTTGTATTACTGACCTCACTCCTTGGGTGTAGCTGATGGAACCAGTGGTAGATATCTGACTCAAGCTGGGAAAATTATTCTGTCTCCTTGGAATTTAGAAATGGCACTGAAAAATAGCAGGTTAATTTCAACTTCTTTTCTGAACAGGAGAAATATAAACTGAGGAATTGTATGAGGTTTCAGGTGTGTCTTGAAAATGGGAGATTTAGAGAAAGTCAACCTGCAGAGGCAGGACCGAAGGAACTGGATTCAGAAACAAGAGGCAAAGTGCAGGCAATTCTTCTGATCTAAGTCCTTCCTGCTGTCTAGCCACTCTCTTGCCCTGGTCCCATGAAGCATTCTCATGCCCTTTTAAATAAATGTGGTTTTTTTTGTGTAAGCTATCTCAAGTTGGTTTCTGTTCCCTGCAATAACCGTAATAAATAATAATGAATAATCCTAACTAACAGGGCATCCATCCCCCCCACTGGACTATATGTTCTTTGAGATTGGGGATTGTATACTGGTCATCTTTTATATATCCCCAGTCTCCAGTACAGAGCTTAGCAGCGAGTAAGCACTCAATAAATATGGCTTGCACAGAAATATCACTATAAACAAGAATATAGCTATAAATAATTTCTTCACAATTTACAGATCTTCCTTGACTTACAATGAGGTTATGGCCTGATAAACCCATTGTAAGTTGAATATACTGTAAATTGAAAATGCATGTAATACACCTGACCTACTGAACACCATAGCTTAGCCTACCTTAAACTTGCTCAGAACACTCACATTAGCCTACTGTTGGGCAGAATCATCTCAAAGAAAGCCTATTTTATAATAAAGTGTTTAATAACTCATGTAATTTATTGACTACTGTACTGAAAGTGAAAAAAAAAACACAAAACAGAATGGTTGTATAGGTGCATAATGGATGTAAGTGTATTGGCTGTTTACCTTTGTGATCACGTGGCTGACTGGGGGCTGTGCCTGCCACTGCCCAGCATCAGGGGAGGATTGTACTGCATATCGCCACTCCGGGCAAAGATCAAAATTCAAATTCAAAGTACAATTAATACTGAATGAGTATTACTTTCTCACACCATAAAGTCAAAAGCATGTGAGTCAAACCATCATAAGTCGGGGACCATCTGTATACTTTATTAGTTACAGGTTCAGAATGCTTTTTCTCTGTTTCTCTCCATTTAGCTTCTTGATACACAATTTCATTTTCACTTTTTATAATCTAACTGTTTCATTTAGGCCATATGTGAAAAACCTATTCTTGGAAATTGATTACCCAAATTTAGCTGCCCATATCATTTATTCCTCCAGTCTGAGGTAGAGTCAAATGTAATTATGAGGGGTACCCTAATCGCTGAGGTTGAGCCTCAAGTAGGACTGCCGAATCCTTCTAAGAAATGCCCATTGGATCGCCTGTCAGAGGCAGAGCTGTGTATTAGAGGACCAGAGGTTTGACCCACCAGCATTTCTATCCTTGTAACATCAGAGAAGAGCTACAAAAATATATTGCCTCTCAGTTTTATTTTTTTCCTCAGAGCAATGTTGGTAGTAAGGTGAAACGGGAATGGTGAGGGGGTAAAATGAATAAAGAGGTATGGTTGATATCAATGTGTCCTGCTCACAGGCCTCAGGATGAAGCTAACTTGAGTAAGTCTGCATTTTTCCTAAACAGACCATTAAGCATCAATAGACAACAAAGGGTTTACTTAGGACAAATTTGAGGGGATGGAAACAAAACTCCATTAGTGTTCTGATTGCCGTATGAAAGCTAAGAAATCTGGATTCCCTTCTGTTACCCAATGTTCTCCCTCCCCTCCCCTGTGCTTCAGGCGGCTCAGTCCAAGCGTTTCATGCTAAAATGGATGGTTATTTATTTTAATCCTTCATAGGTTATAGCATGTCGGAGACTTAAATTCAATTAAGGGTAACCAAATAGAGTTTATGAAAATGAGAAAAAATAAATATTTTGAAAAGCTGAACCAATTAATGAAATGAAAGAAACAAGTCCTTCTAGACATGATTTTGGAAATGTAAGTAGGAAATCCAAGTCATAATCTAGGATGGACAGAATTGAAAGCATCCTTGAAATCATGTCTCAGAATCTTTCTCAGTTGAATAACTCACCCAAATTAACAATTTCCCCTATCTCAACTTTTCTCCCACATTTACAGGAGTGAGGCTTAAATCATCCTGAGCTGGTCTATGATATTGTGCCTACTGCATCATCAGTAATCTCAAAATCAGAATGTATAGGAAGACAGAACTAAAAGAAAGTGTCACTGACACTAACTGAGGCACAGGGATGGGGTGGCATGGAGTCTCAGACAGTAAAATATATAAATCTTAAAAATTCTATGCCATTTTACTCTTTTCAAATATAGTATATAAAAAGTCAGATTAATGAAAAAGATGCCCTTCTAGGCCTCCTTCCATGAATGGATGAGATCAATGGGAAATAAATAGCAACAGTTGCACACAAACATCAAGTTCAATTCACTGAAAATAACTATTTCTTCAAATTAATATGCTTTTAGAAAAAGCATTTATACTCTCATCTTAACTCAAACCTTCTTTGTGAGAACCTAGGGAAATGCTGAAGACTGCTCAAGCCTGGTTATCACTGATTGAAAATATATAGAATCAAATTGGTGAAATCATACTATAGGTCATAAATTAAGACTCTAAACTGTATACTCTTTATTGAAAATTAGTAGTAGGAGTCAGCATAAGATGTATAGAACTCTCACCGAGAAGGGAAAAGTTGTTTAAGTTCACATTATATGTGAATTAAGGAAGGAAAAGAATGGCTATTTGGAAAATAATCAGTTGCACTTAGCTATCTGGTTTCTGAATTTCTGTTTTAACTCTTCCTCCTATGTAAAATCTGGATAATAAGAGAATCTATTTCGCAGAGTGATCATGAGGATGATATCAGATAAAGATACCAAAAGTGTGTTTGGAAATCGAAGTGCTGATCAATAATAATAGTGAACATTCAAATTGTACTTATGTGTTACAAATACTATTCTAAATCTTCATATACATTAATTTATTCAATCGTCACAAAACCCTCATGGTAGACATTAACATTATCCTTATTTTACAGATGATGAAATTCAGGCACAGAAACTTCATATAATTTTCCCAAGGTCACACAGCTGGGATTTAAACTTAGGTTGTCTGGCTCCACAGTCCAAACTTATAATCACTATGCTCCACTGCCTCTCAAAAGTTGACATCATTCTTGGAGGTACATATTGGGCCAATAGAGTCTTGCAGTAAGGATGAGTTTTTAGCAGACTGGATCATTGGTTTTCCTTGGCAGCCCAGCCCAATTTTGTGATACCCTATCCAGTTCCTAAAATAAACCATAAGGAAAATAAACCTACAAGGAAAAGATAGGATGCGTGTCCTTTACTCCTGCGTCTTCCAACTCTGTCTCAGTAAATAGTATTTCACGATCAAGGTAGATAGATAGTTGATTAGACTGAGGGCCAAATGAAACTGAATAGTTTCATTCTTGAAAGTCCCTAATACACCCAAGGAATAAGACTCAGTAATACAATATAGTGGCTCACCCCAGCATGCAGTTCTCATGGTGGGGTAGGGGAGGATAATGTGCATTTTGATAAAGCTCATTCTGATATATCTTTCCTCTGATCCCTTCCCCTGGCCACCTTCCAATTTTGAGTCACTGCCCTGTGGTCAGATGTGAAGATCTGATTTTGATTTCATCAAAATCATTTATAAATATTGCTTTCAGTATGCCTCACAAAAAGAGGCAAAACTTAATGGGTGCAATGAAGACAAAAGTAAAAAGGACACCAATATCCCCTCACTGAAAAACTGATACAGTATAAACAGAGGTTTACAGGGAAGAATGAACAACATTTCTTTCATCGAAGGTGTTATTTATAATTGATGACATGGATATAGCAGGATTCTAAACCCAAGCCGTAGCATCTGAAGGAAAAGATCAAAGCCATTTGCTAGGTGTTCTAAAGTTATGACAATATCTGGATTAAATTAATGACTAAAGCCATGCAAAAAATCATAGATAATGTAGGAAATCATGAGGCGAAACCCAACTCAACTTGATTTAAAATCTTCACCTCCATGCTAAATAATGTTTCCCTATCCCACCTTAGATCTTGTCTTGTCCTTGTCCCCAGCTCCTGCCTCACCTCCTCTTCACTACCAACATACAGACATGAAGTTTTCCAGAGGAAAGCAAACCAGTAAGCAGCCAATGAACTAATCTTTGACAGGTTAAATAACCAGCCCTGTGTGTTGTTTGTCAGGGGGGCAGGGTTCCACTTTGTGGGGTGGGCGTCAGGGATGGGGTGAGGCAAAAATAATCAGTGGTCAAATATTTGGAAACACTTACCTTGAGTAGACCCAGCTGGAGCCTCCATGTCACAACAAACAGGAGAGAATTTAAAACCTGTAATACCAAACATTTTACGAATTAATCCTTATCCAACTCAGCTGGGATTCTTCAATCTTTAGCCCATATCCTTCATCTGGTAGTATTTTTTCAGTAACAGATTCAATGAAATATGATTCACATATCATAATGTTCACATTCTTAAAATGTATAATTCAGTAGTTTTTAGTACTTTCACAGAGTTCTGTAACCATCACAATATATAATTCCAGAATTACTTCATTACCTCAAAAGAAACCCCATACACCTAGGGTCTTACAGAAGTGGAAGAATGGTGGAAACCCATGGAGAAATTTCTTTTATTTTAATGTTTCGATGCAGTGAACTGGCTATATTACTTCATATGTCAGGAGTGACATGAAGGACAACAAGAAGTCTCGGTGATGCAGGAGATCATTTAACACTCCTTTTCACGTAAATGTGGTCATTAGTTTTTCTGTTTCACAGCTGAAGCCCAGAAAACTTTAGAGACCAGTCCAAGGTCTCATAACTTCCATCCTAATGCTCTTTCACTTACATGACTATGCATACATAGATCATCTATGTTCCCTTCTCATTTCCATAATTCTCCTCCTCGCTCTTGGCCAAAGCCAGCAATATATACATACATACATACATGAAAATAAACTAAAACAAAATCAAGACCCCAAGGATACTTGGTGATATTACAAAATGTTATGGTCTATCATTAAGGAAATGATATTTTAACTAGTGGGCAAATGGTCATTCCTGATTGTATCATTGTGGCCAGTGTCCCCTATGGGCTGAACCAGGCAGAGGAGGATAGAATAGAAAAAGCTGTAGGTATAGGACGGTTGGCTACCTCTCTGCCACCTGAGAAAATACTAATTAGTCACTGCTCACAGAGCAGGCCTGTGGTCACGGTAATGGCATCTATGAAGTTTAGACAAACAGAATGATGAAGAGCCTAGATTAATGTGTTTAATAAGTATTAATGTGCTTTTTATGAAAGGATTCCATAAGAGTAGGGACAGAGGAACAGAAATAAAATAAACTAACCTCTTCCCAACAAATCAAAAAGACAAAGCTTTTCTGTTTCTAAAAGTTGTAAGAAAAGAATATATAATTACAATTTAATGATACTGTATTATTACTTACTGTCTGGCAAATGGCTGAAGTTAATTTACCTTCTGGGTTTTTTTTTAATTGTTTCAGTCTAACCTGGTTAATTTGAATCTGTCTGTACACTTGACAGGTTAATCTGAATTAAGAGAGCACATACAGTCATTCATCTCACTGTTCATATATTGATATAAAGCCAAAATACATGAAATGAGTACTTTCTATAATAAACACCACTAGTAGTGCACTGGAAAATAAAGATGAAAATAAAAGGTGAGTAATAAATACAACATGCACAATATCGCTGACGACATGAGATTATTTCCCTTGGGGGAATCACCAGAAATAAAAAGCATTTTATCTATCATTATAAATAAATGTGTCTATTTGCCAGATACTTGGGTACATACCTTGTCTATGGGAACCCACTAACCTGCATTTCTAAGTTGCACAGTACATGAAAGATAAGCAGACATAGGGAAGGAAAACAAATCAAAGGCTAAAAACCGCATTTTCTCTGGGTTTTACTTAAACAGTATAGATAGTTCTATTACCATTCTCCCCATCCGACTTCCTTTCATGTTCTGTGTCAGTCAAGGACAGTGCAGAGTTGGCCCGGCTGGACAAACAGGAACTGTGTTCTGATTTCATCCCCCGTATCCACATTCTCAGAGCGTGGTCAGGTGAGGCCGCCCCTTCCGTCTCCGTGTCCACATCAGAGCCCATCTCTAGCTGGTAGCCATGCCGAGAAACACTGTGCATGTCTGTCTGGTAGCCAGAGCACAGAGTGTGAGGAGTTTCACAGAATTCCATCTCTGAGAAGAAATGAAGTTCAGAGAAAAAGTTTAGAAATAGGAAGAAAGACCCGATAAAATTCTACTTTTTGTCCTTATCCCCTCCCTCCCCCCTTGCTAATAATTATGTGCTTTTGCAAACTTAGAATTCTGGCCTTTTTATTTATGGTAGCTAGGCTTCTGTGCTTATTTTGCACTTCTGTGTCTGAAAATTATGCTCCTGTTGATTCTTACAAGGCTCTGGAAAAAGCATGCCCAAAATAGCTTTATAGCTACAATTTTAGGTTACACAAAATGTAATGAAATAAGTGAGTGCAAAGGAGTACAAAGTGTAGAAAGCTGTCCTTTAAAAGATATTTTTCTCCGGGGTGCCTGCGTGCCTCAGTCGTTAAGCGTCTGCCTTTGGCTCAGGTCATGATCCCAGGGTCCTGGGATCGAGCCCCGCATCGGGCTCCCTGCTCAGCAGGGAACCTGTTTTTCCCTCTCCCTCTGCCACTCTCCCTGCTTGTGCTCTCTCTGTCAAATAAATAAATAAAATCTTTAAAAAAAAAAAAAGATATTTCTCTTCTAAGAAGAATATATATGATCTATAGAGCACAGCTATGCTTAAAATATTAAAATTATTGGCTTTCCTAAGTATTTCATACACATTAAGGTTAAGAATAAAAAATTCAATGTGAAAAATCTGGGGAAAAACATTACATATTTAAACATACTTCTCTAAAGTCTGTTTCCCAAAACACATTAGCCAGCCACTGAAACTATGAGTGCTTAATGTCATTATTTCCCATTGTCTCCAAAGGAGTTTGAGGCCTACCTGAGGCTAATTATTCTGCTTCATTCATTCTTTCAACAAATACATAAAAAATATTCAATTGTATATTACACCTCAGCAGGGCTTCACGGTTGGGATTCCCCCCACCCTTTCTCCCAAGTCTTAGATCTCTATAATGCTTAGGATCTTAGCGATGCTGTAATGAATCCCCTCTTTTTACAGTTGAGGAAAATAAGGTCCAGAGAGTAGGTATCATTTGTCTATTGCCCGTGTCAGGTAGCAACAGATCCCTTTTTCCTAAAACACCCATCTGGGCATGGTTTCTGCTAGACACCGGCGAAACCCCATCCACTTATTGCATGAATATCAGGCATTCAGTCTTACAGTCAATCTTGCATTCAATTATGGCAAGGTGTCAAAAAGGGGAAAAGATACTTTAACAGTCCCTAATAAGTTAATGAAAAATGACCACATGCCAAGATATATCATCTGAAATGTCCATGTAATACTTAGATAAGGTAATCCGGGGATGTTGTACACTATATAGGATTTTCTCAGACTGACATCAGAGACAGGGTATGTCATTTGGCCAGGAGGAAGCTTAACTGAATGCATCTAATCCTTAGCACATATCAATAAAATGCAAACCCTAAAATGAAATTAATTCTTTGAATACAGAAAGTGATAGAATTTAGATAGACCATACACTAGAAAGAAGAGTGCAGAATATGAATATGTGTTTCAAAAATAGCTGTTTTTGTAACATATAATTGCCAAAAAAGGGTTTAATGAATCAAATCTTAATGCTTATTTAATAGCCATTAGGTGCTCAGCACTGTGCTCTACAAAACAGATACTGTGGGCAGAGAAGGCTACTATAATGTATTAGGATAATTCAATTATAAATTAATTTTTTCAGGGTTATAAGTCACTGCTAAGCACATTACTGATGATTTCTGTGCTGCATGTCTCTAAGAGTAATTCTGTTTTTCTACAAAAATTTGTCTAAATTCCAAAGGAGTAATGTTTTAAAAATAGGCATGGTTTCCACCTGTCAAACATATAACCTCAGGAAACTGTGCTTCTCCTTGACATAAGGCTAAAAGTAAAAATCCATTTTGCCCAGTATAAATCTTAGTGATCTAGAATATTGTGACCAATTAATATTCATGCCTCTTATTTTCACAGTGTTTCATTATCCAATCCTACTGTGCAATTGTTGCTACAGCAACCTGATCGTGAACCTGTCAGCTTGAAGCTGCAGGAAAGGAATTTTATATAGGCCTGCATTCACAACTTCTTTCCCTCCCCTAGACCAACGCTTCCCAAACTTCAGGATGCTTCAGAATCATAACCTGGAAGGCTTGTTTAAAACACAGATTGCGGGGCGCCTGGGTGGCTCAGTCGTTAAGCGTCTGCCTTCGGCTCAGGTCATGATCCCAGGGTCCTGGAATCGAGCCCCGCATCGGGCTCCCTGCTCCGCGGGAAGCCTGCTTCTCCCTCTCCCACTCCCACTGCTTGTGTTCCCTCTCTCGCTGTATCTCTCTCTGTCAAATAAATAAAATCTTTAAAAAAAATAAAATAAAATAAAACACAGATTGCTGTGCCTGCCCTCCAGTTTCAGTTTCTGATTCCGCAGGTCTGGAGGAAGGCTGGAGAATCTGCATTTCTATCAAGTTCCCAGGTAAAGCCTGGGACCGCACCTTGAAAACTCCATCCCTGGATATTTCCTGAAGTCAGTGGGAGCCAGGAAAAGGGGCGAAGTGAGAGAGCAACCTTACTGGGGCATTACCAAAGATTCTGCAGCAACCAGCTGTAATTCTATTTGGAGATGCAAGAAAGAAAGCATTTGAATTGAATTGCTATGAAGTGTCCCCATTTATTTTCCATGGATTCAGGGCACTAATTAGGAAATTTACTTTCAAAAGCACAGACTTGCATTTATTTTCACTCATACAATGGCACTGAGATGTTATTTTCCAAAGATTACAACATGAGCATCTGAGTCATGGAAAGACATTCACTGGAAAAGGATGAGCAAATAAAAATAAATACACAGCCAATTTGACATTCTGTATAATAAAATACTAGATACGGTTAAAAAATAAAGATCACTGGCAAGTGTAAGAAGAATGTCTTTTTGTTAAAGAGATTTATTTCCCATTCAAAAAGAAATCTGAACATGGATTTGTTCCCTTCTAAGGAAATGTGGTGTAATATGATCAAAAAATTGCATAAGATTTCTATTGGCACCATAGTCTGATCTGAATACAAAGATTAAACCACAAATTCTCTAATTAAATACAACCAGATAAAAGTACACTTCCCTTGGTGATACATAATTAGAAAAAGTAACAATCCAAGTAAGCTATCAGTTGCTTTTTTAATGTCTAAAAAAAATAAAAGGAGAGAAAGAAAAGAAAACATTTCCCTTACTTACAGTAAATGATGTGAACACTTCCCTTTCTTGAAATCAACATTACCACTGTGAATTATTTCCTTAAATACACAAAAGTCTTGGTGGTGTTCAAAATTCCCATAGGATGAATTTTCTATAAAGCTCTTACAATGCACCTTAAGTGGTTGTTTTTAGCCTTGCACATATAGCCTTGTTACCTAAAATACTACATATTCCCTAGAGAAGATGAAGTTCAATTGGATTTATTATAGGTCTATTCTTAACCAAAAAGCTAACCATAAGAGAAATGAAAGTACAATCTTAGGATATCTAAGATTTAAATGGATAGACTGGTACCATGAGAAATTACAATTCGGGAATAAACAGATACAGATGTTGCCAAGTGAATGAAGTACTTGGAGCTTCACAAACATGTATTTAAATTTTATTATAAGGAAAACCTATATTGCAGTCTTGTAAGAGACAAAATCTGAGCAAATCAATACAGTTGAAATCCAATTTTTGAAGGGGGCAAAAGATTTGAATAAATGCCTCACAAAAAAAGGTATACAGATAACCAATAAGCAACTGAAAAGATGCTCCACATCATTAGTCATCAGGAAAATGTAAACTAAAACTGCAATGAGACACCACTACAGCCCTAACCATAATGGCTAAAAAACTTCCGACCACACCAAGTGTTGACAAGGATGTGGAGCAACCATATACACTGCTAGTGAGAAAGTAAAATGGTACAACCACTTTGGAAAGCAATTTGCCAGTTTCCTGAAAATGTAAAGCAATCCTTAACAGGAGAGCAATGCACTCCTGGATACCTAGCCTAAAGAAATGAAAACTTTTGTCCAAACAAAATTATATACAAGATTTAGCTTTATTTACAATAGCTAAAAAGAAGACACAGCCCAAGTGTCCATAAAGAACTGAAAGGAGGGGCGCCTGGGTGGCTCAGTTTATTAAGCATCTGCCTTCAGCTCAGGTCATGATCCCAGGGTCCTGGGATCAAGCCCCACATCGGGCTCCCTGCTCAGCTGGGAGACTGATTCTCCCTTTCCCCTCTGCTCCTGCTCTCTCTCTCTCTTGCTATCTTTCTCAAATAAATAAATAAAATCTTTAAAAAAAAAAGCTGAAAGGATAAACTACCTGTGGTAGATCTATACACACAGGATGTATGGAATAGTACTCAGTCCTAAAAATGAATGAACTATTGATACATGGCAAGATGCATGGACCTCAAAATAATTTTGCTGTGGGAAAGAAGACCAACAGCATGTCTATATGTATGTTTCCCTTTCAATAAAATTCTAGAAAACGCAAACCCATCTACAGTGACAAAGAATAGATTAGCAGTTGCCCGAGGGAGAGAGTGAGGGGGAAGTATAGGACAAAGGCACGCAAGGAAACATTTGGGATGATCTACATGTTTGTTCTCTTGATTGTGACAATAGTTTCACATGTGTATACATGCTGAAGTTTATCAGTTGTACACTTTAAGTGTGTGTAGTTTACTGTACTTGAATTATACCTCTATTGATTTTTTTTAGTGGATTTTATACCACCAAGAAATAGGACAGTGAGGAGACTGGAGAATCAGTTGATTTTCATAGATGGGGCCACAGGTCTCGAGTTAGAAGCAGGCCCTACTCTTTTCCTCCTCGTGGAAGAAAGCACATGTAACATGAAGGAAAATGTAGTCAAAATGCTGTCTTGCTTTTTGTCTAAGCCAACAAGCCATCAAGGCTAACTGATGCATGATTTCTCAGTGATTCTCTAGGGAGCACGTTTTTCCTGGGAATATAACAGTTGAAAGCTAATTTAAGGAGGGAAATGAAGAATGACGCTGATCACTGATGAACTTTCAGCATCAAAGGGAACATTCTGTAGTTGGGGGATCATGAGACTAAGTTGAGTGGATCTGGCACAAAGGCTCACTTTAAGCCACTATTAATGCTAATAAATGAATATATTTTTTAAAATGCTATGAAGTGCCCAGTAAAATGAACTACTGAATTTTTTCTCTGAATCTAGGGATTGATCTTCAGGTGTTCAGCCTGGAGAAGCCATTTATCAAAACTTGAAAGGGAAAGTCATAGTTATCTATATGAGCATTTTTCTAGAAATGCCATTTTTGAGTTTGATAAGCTCAAGACTTTATTTTCCTTAAAATTCCACCCATCCAAACTTCTTCTAAAAAGGGAGCTTTAAGGCATCACACTCCAAATAAATAATTGGAGGTCAAAAAGCATGATTAATCTTACCCATGATGTGAGTGATTTGTGATATAACTTCTAAAGAGTGTAGTCCATTTCCAAAGTAAGGAAGAGGGAAGGGGATAAAATTATTAGCTTTAATTACTATGACTCATAAGAAGCCTTATGGACTACATGCAAAAGCAGGTGTTTTTAATTAGCCATGTTGTTTTTGGATAAGTCACTTAACATCTTGGGGCCCCAGTTTCCTCACTTGTAAAATATTCAGGTCCACCTGGAAATCAATCTCTGGGTAACTCCCTTGTTCTAAAATTCTGTAATTATAACTTGACCCTGTTATGGCAAAATGTGGAAGGGTTAATATTTACAAATGGGGAAAGAGTGGTTTTATAAATCAAGGTACTATTCACAGTTCTATTGTGAAGGATAATCATACATGTTAGCTAAATAAGATCTTGTGTCATGATTACGAGTCTTGCAATATTAAAGTCCTGATACAGCTTAGGTATCCACTGTGAGTTGCAAGATTAGTGATAGAGTATATAAAATACATAATGTAAAAAAAATCAACTGAGTAAATAATTATTCATCAAATATAAAATTGTCAGTTTATAAACATGGCTATTGCAAACAGTACTCTATAGCATAATGAATAAAAAGTCACACAATTAAATAGTATCGCTAATAATTCATTACTGGCTCTAGGGAAAAATATAATGAGTTATTATAATCTTAAACAAGAGAAGGAAGGAAGGAAGGAAAGAAGGAAGGAGGGAAGGAAGGAAGGAAAGAACGAAGGAAGGAAGGAAGAAAGGAAGGAAGGAAAGAAGGAAGGAAGGGAGGGAGGGAAAGAAGTGAGCAACGCTAGAAAGGACACATTTCCCTACTGGGTACCACTTTGTGTTTCTCAGTGTAGTGGGTTTGAAAATAAAATCCTATCAAATTGTCAAACAATCAGTTCATGTAAGTTTACTTAAACACAGCTCCACTGAACACCCACTCAATTTCAAGTCAAGAAAACAAAACAAAACAGACTTCTCTGATCTCTCTTAGTCTTAGAAAATTAGCCCAATTTAATTTCTTCTTCACTTACTTCATGAAAAAGCTTTACCGAATGCACAGTACGGTACTAGGCACTGAGCAGAGTGAGTTAACAGGACCATGTCATGTCCTTTGGCAAGTTCCACAGAGAGCTTTGTTAAAGGTACAAATGACAACAAAGTAATAAAGGCACACCACCCAGACATGACCTTTATTTTTCTGCTGAGAGCTTATCAGTCTTTTCTGGGGCACAGCAGAGAAAGAGTGCTCCCACATGTACATCTGGAGCCTGTGGTTATCAGAGGACTTAAAGAAAACAGCAAAGCTTCCTAAGCCTAATCTCCCCCCTCATGGTTTCAAATGTACCCATTATCTCGGTACTCAGGACCTACCAATTATGCCCTATTTAATTTTCAAGATTTCTCCATCTGTCAGTACAGTGACAAGCACAGCAAAAAATCTGGGCAGAGTTAAAAGCCTGAAATAGAAATGTTCATGCTTTGTGACCAATACTGGCTCAGAGCCAACCCAGAAAACAGTTAACAGACGATGTTAATGCCAAAAAGGATGCTCTCAGGAGCCCACCAAGTTGGAAATCTTTAAAAATGGCTCAAACCAGAGAAGGATACAGAATTGTAACAGAAAGTCAAAAGGAAGGGAGATGAGGTAGGAACCTGGAAGAAATCCAAAGGGACTCCAATCATCTTTAGGGAGATAGGAGAACATCTTCAGCAATCTGAGAAGGAAGGACATTTGATATGGAAAGAAGCAACTTCTGCCTATTTTCTTGAACTAATATTCACGTCAGTGCAGGGCCCAGTTAGAGTGTACTCACAGAAGATGGGTGAACTTGCTCTGATGCTAATACACAGCAGGTCCTCCCACAATGAAAAATGTGAGGCTTGCTCTACTGCCTTCGAAATAAGAGTCTGGAAAAATAATCAGGGACTAGAAAAGATGGTGGGAGGGCCTGGACTTCAACAGAAATTTAGATCAATGAGAGCCTGTGCATGTTCCCTTTATTTCAACATTTCGAATGAGACAGAAACTTCCTGGCCTAAATGAGAAATTTTCAGGGCTACTGAACACTGAAAATGCATGGTGCTCAATGGCCCTAAAAATCTCTCATTTCTTACCTTTGTTGGTCCAATTTTCTGACTGTTCATAACACTTTGGAGCCTGAATTCTTATTGACCACTGTGGCCTTCCAGGTATACTTTTGCATTTTCATTATGTTCACGAAGCATGTGAAGCTGTTTGTTTAATGTGTGTGTGCATGTGAATTTTAAAAGGCATTAATCTGCGGCACAAGTCCACTTACAGAAGCGAGATGAGTGAGCTAAAGAGTTAAGTAACCACAAAAAACACTTGTGAGTGCTTCAAACCATACTTAGAAAAGCAAACAACATGACTTCTGTAACATTCTACACTAATCTGTAAGCATTTATTTTGTGATGAATGAGTAAAGATACCAAGATAGAACTGTGCACAGGAGTCATTGTTTATTAAAAAAAAAAACAAACAAAAAACTACTGAATAAACTACATTCTGCTTTTTTAGGGGGTTCTCCTTACCATCTTTCAAAGATGCCCCGATTTCCTTTGCCTGTGTATCTCTGGACGTATCGTGCTGACCTCCTGCAGTACCTCCCCCAGCTCTGGTTTTTCACTAATCTGATTCTTAATATCCAGCCTTGGGTCGGTACCTTCACAAAGAATTCTCCAACTTTCCCCTCCCCTCTCCCAATAATCTTACCCTCATCCATCGCATTTCTAATCTTTACTATATATTTTTATACCTGACTGTATATTTCTTTTTTCCCTACATGCGCATCATCTGTATTACTTGCTAAATCAGACCTCCAGATCCTATGGTGTTTTCTAAACTTTTAGTATCTTTCAAAATCAAATAAGATCATTTCCACAAAGCGTTGTATGATTTATTAAGGACTACATAAATACAA
The DNA here is from genome assembly GCF_054177405.1 of Leptonychotes weddellii. Taxonomy (NCBI): domain Eukaryota; kingdom Metazoa; phylum Chordata; class Mammalia; order Carnivora; family Phocidae; genus Leptonychotes; species Leptonychotes weddellii. The sequence continues at coordinate 21,723,646 of NC_138385.1, forward strand.
CGTAGTTTTGTCATCCCCTCAGGCCCTAGAATAATTCTAGTCAAGGACTGATAATTAAATACTGAAGTTTTAAAATCAGTAGTTAATAGGGAAGCACTCTTGAAAGGATTAAATTTGTGAATACAATTCCAATGCACATGAGATGGTTTTGCTTACCATAAAACAATGCCTACTGATGCAAATTGAAAAATTGCTATTTTGGTAAATCAGCTATGCATTTCAAATGATAGATGCTCCACAAATTTGCCAAGAAGAGAGAGACAGCAGCCCACTGGCTGTGGATTCAGGAAAAACAATTTATAGCAATATCAGACTAATGGAGAGCACGTTCTCTCTATTGTCTTCTGACTGAAATAGTATCACAAAGGAAGCTGCCCTCACTATATTGTTTGGCTTAATGAATTGGGAAATGACTCCCTATTAAAATTCTTCAAAATATACCCCAGGGTATAGAACTGGGAAGCTTCTTAGAATCAGTCTAAAAGCCTTGGTAAAGACGATCTTTCAGCTAGCTTGGATGGGAACTTCTTTCATCCTTCTCATCCATCAGTTTCATCCCATTTACCAGATAGAAATTACCATCTTGGCAGATCTGGAGAGTGTCCTGGAGTGAGTAGGTGGCTCCTTGAAAAGACTGTTTTCATGAAATGTGTTTTTCAGGAATATAAAAGAAGAAACTCTCCAAATGGGCAAAGGTTATAGAAAGGACTCTTAGGACACTCATCATGGACTTCTGAATGTGAATTCTATTTATGGGAAAACACTAAATTCTAGAGAATTTGAAACCTTAAAACATTAAATTCTTGACTTCTAGTCAAGATAGAACCAAATTTATTGGGGGACCAAATTTATTCTACCTGAAACAATAACAACAAAAACCAGATAAAATATAGGAAATGACCATGTTTTAGATGTTGGGCAACAAAGGAGAGTGATTCCTGAGATAAGGGAAATGCACGAGAAGAACCCTATGGTTGCCTCAGTTTACTGTCTGCAAAGAGTTTCCAGGCCTCAACACAGGAAGGGAGAACATAGGTGGATCCCAGCAGCTTCTCTAAGTTGAGGAGATGGACCTGGTAGTCCGGGAAAGCCAAGACAGCTAGAGTTTGCAGTACAGAGTACCAAACAGGAGAGAGCTGCATAGAAAGAGAACTCCAGAGACCTGCAGAGCTCCCCCACTCCAAGCCCCCATTAGTCACTGGAGTCCTGAATGGCACAGGCATGGAAGAAAACCACCTGAGACTGGACAACGAACCACCTGAAAGGATTAAAGGAAACAACTTTGAATCTGAAAGAGGGCTGGAAACAGTCCCTGTTCTCAACAGCCAGAGTGAAAAAATCTCATAATTCATGGGCACTGAGCACATTCCAATAAACCCATCATAAGTTGAAAATACTGGAAGTCAAAAATGCATGTAATACACCTAACCGAATGAACATCATAGCTTAGCCTAGCCTAACTTCAGTGTGCTCGGAACACTTACAGGAGCCTACAGTTGGGCGAAATCATCTAACACAAAGTCTATTTTATAATAAAGTATTGACTATCTCATGTAACTGATTGAGTACTGTACCAAAAGTGAAAAACAGGATGGTTGTATGGGTGCAGAATGGTTGTCAGTGCACTAGTTGTTGACCCTCGTGATAGGACAGCTGCCTGGGAGCTCTGGCTCATGATCATGAGAGAGTTTTGTATCCCATATCAGTAGCCTGGGAAAAGATCGAAATTCAAAATTCCAAGTACTGTTTCTATTGAATGCATGTTGCATTCACACCATCATAAATGGAAAAATCATAAGTTCAGCCATGTTATGTAAACCATTTATGTAAAATGCAAACTAATCTCTAGTGACAGAAAGCAGATCAGTGGGTGCCTGGGAGTGGGGTGGATGGGGAGTGGTAGAGAGAAAAGCAGTATAAAGGGGCAAGAGGAAGCTTTTGGGAGGTGATAGATATGTTCACTATAATGATTGTCGTGATATTTTCATGGGTCTATAAGGTTATCAAAATTTGCCAAATTGCACACTACAAATATGCACAGTTTATGGTATATTATACCTTGATAAACAAGTTCTTAGAACATAGAAGTAGGAAACAAGAATGTTTTCTGCTTGCCTAATTTAAATGTCCCAGTTGAACACTGGGAACAATGGAACAAAGTAACGTGATTGATAATACTAAAAAATCAATCTGTGTTCAGAAACTGCCACGAATGAGGGAAATGACAGATGAATTCCTCTTGTCTGCCATTTTGCCTTCACCCCAGTGGAATCACAAGGGCTTCAATTCTGGACACTGAAATTCCAAAATGCTTAGATCATTATAAGCTGATGTACACATGATCAACAAATTAGGTTTGATCCTAATGTGGCAGGAAGGATTCCTGGGCCAATCTGGGCTGAGCAATAAAGTACCATGACAAAGCAGGTTGTCTTCATACCAGTGACACACATTTGCCATTCCTACCTAGCAAGCTACTTGCCTTTGTTTTATTCTATAGCTACAGATTTCTCTCATGATCCTGGCTAATCATTCTGACCAAAAGCATGTCATTTGTTTCAAAGAAGACTAAGATGAGAGGATCTGGTTAACTTAGTGCAAATGCAGCCCTACTCTTTAAACAACTCTCAAAATCTACCTCTCAACAATGAGAGGTTAGTGATGTTCCCTTTGTTTACCACTAATTTCTGCAAAAGCTCTTTAGTAGCACACACACACACACACACACACACAGAGTCAATGGCTGCATGTGTTATTATATAGATATCTATATCTATATATATATTATAGTTATTATATATATTATATACAGTAGCATAGTAGTCAAACACTCTAGTATTCTGGGCCACTGTTGACCTCGTTCTGAAGTACAGTTGATCTGAAATGATAGAATTATTTTTGAGAGTGTGATTACATTACAGTCCTACCAGTACAAACTTATACTTAGAAAGAAAGGTCATTCTCCATTTACTGTGGAAACTGGGAAATTAATCTACCTCAATTACCAGTAAATTCACTCATAACTGACAAACTACAAGGTTTTAGACTAAACCACTTGGATTACTAGTTCTAATTTCAAAGCACACATTGTCCAGTTCTACAGCACAAGCGGATGGAGGTCAAGCTACCAAGGAACATGCAGTTTTACACATTAAAAAAAAAAAAAAAAGAAAGTACATCCAAACATGAATTTAGTATCTTCTATGTACCAGGCCCCGAAACATACATTATTTGATTTAACCCTCAAAGTATGCCTTCTGAGATAGGCAATTATTTTTTGAAGATTTATTTGAGAGAGAGAGAAAGCAAGCAGTGGGGGGGGGGCAGAGGGAGAGAGAGAATCTCAAGCAGACTCCACGCTGAGTGCGGAGCCCAATGTGGGGCTCAATCACACAACCCTGAGATCATGACCTGAGCCGAATCCAGGAGTCAGTCACTTAACCGACTGTGCCACCCAGGCACCCCAAGAAAGGTTATTATTCTCCCTATTTTTCAAAAAAAAAAAAAAGCAACTGAGGCTCAAAGAGAGATTAAGTAAAGTCTAAGTCCACACAGATACCAACTGGCAAAGTGAACTCAGAACAATTTTAACAGAATCCTAATCACCTTATACAGCATATGAAGTTATATAAGTAGCACATTCAAATTCACAGTCTAGTTCTCATTTGTGCAATGTGTGTGTGGCTGGTGCAAGAACTTCCTGCTTCTCGCCTCCCAGGTCTCATTCAGCTCGCTGCTGTTTCCATCTGGATTTTCACAGCCAGCCGCCAAAATACTTTGAGGGATATGGAAGCTGGGAGACAATGGGCATTTCCTCTGTCACTGACAGTATAAAAAACAGACCCTTAAACTGTGCATATATTAGCTCATTGTTCTTGTATGAATTTAATGTATTTTTATACCTCCTTTTGAAGTATTATTCCATTTGGCACTAATTCTTATGGATTCACTTCACCAGCATCATGTCACTTTGACTCACTGAAAATAACAGTGATATTTTAGAGCATATTCTGTGTTTCCAGACAACACAAACAACATCTGTGTCCACAGGCGGACAAATAAAAGAAAACGTTGGCCTCTCCTGTGTTCAGCTCTCTAGCTCACAGCAGCTGCCTTGAGGAGAGATTTGAAATTATTTAACAACATTAACAAAGATGAGATGAATATTATTCATTGGGAATTGTGTGTTGGAGTATTACTTCAGCACATTATCACCCAGCCAGAGGAGACAATCAGATCAAAACTGGGGGCATTTCCTGTTTACAAGGTAGCATTATCATCTCAGGCTAAATAGACTGAGCCTAAATCTGGGATCTACACAAAGAATTTTACATGTATCACAGCATTCAGAGAAAGACTTTGAGTTGAAAATATTCTACAGTTTCTGATTAAATGTTGAGGAAGAGTTTTATTTTAAATTTATCGAGGAGGTATGAAATTAGATAAAAGCATGCATCTCTTTAGCTATCATTTAGTGCTAATACTGCAGGTGAGTTCCACAAAATGCGTCTTTCAAAACCTCTTAAAGCTAGAAAGCAAATACAAACAGCAACAATAGCATTAGTGCTTTTGAATTGGAAACTTATATGGCCCAATTCCTTATTCACATTGCCCGAAACATTTAACATGAACAAGCAAATGAACATTTCAGGCACTTAAGAAACAATGGACAATTTATATACATGAATGCAATCATGCTCATTTTACAGATTTTAGAAAGATTTGCAGGTCAAACAATCTATGAGGATTGCTCAAGGACATTAATGGTATACAGGACCGATGCAATATGAGCCCACACAATGCCTGAACAGTTGTCTCCACTCAATCCCCAAATCATCTTGGGGGACAAAAGACTCCAAAAAAACCAGCCAAACAGAGATGTGATGTTACATTGACAAAACATGTTTGGCTGGACATTCACTTTGGACACAGTTACTGGCTTTCACTAGTTCCAAGGTTTGTCCTACAAATGATTCTAAGGTAAGTCCGTTCCTTCTGTCCATTTATTTGTCCTTTAGCCTCTCCCACTCCATACCTAGCATCCAATATTTTAATTTCCATACTTTCACTTCCTTATCTAGGAACTGACTAAACCATTTATTTATTCTCCCTTTCTTTTTCAAATGTTCCTTTTTTTCAGCCAATGCCTCAAAGTGCAGTCCTGTGCCAGCAAATCTGATAAATCTAAGCTAGGTTTAGTATACTTGCTCTTTCCAAACCCATGCCAAATTACATAGTATCATTTTTAAAAAAGATTTTATTCATTTATTTGAGAGAGAGAGTGAGAGAGCATGAGAGCAGGGTGAGTGGCAGAGGGAGAAGCAGATTCCCTGATGAGCAGGGAGCCTGTTGAGGGACTC
>NC_138385.1:21729505-21744752 GCF_054177405.1 Leptonychotes weddellii
TGGTGGGTATTGAGGAGGGCACATTCTGCATGGAGCACTGGGTGTTATGCACAAACAATGAATCATGGAACACTTCATCTAGAACTAATGATGTAATGTATGGGGATTAACATAAGAATAAAAAAAAAAAGAAAAAAAAAAAACTGGGGAGTATCCTACTCCCTACCAAATTTGTGAGTTCTCTCTGCTTTCTTCGCATGGCTTCTGGGCTACCATGCTCTTCATTTTACTCTTATTTCAGTGGTCCCTTCTCTATCTTACTTGCTGATTCTTCCTCTTCTCTCTGACCTTTTAATGTTGTAGAAGACCCAGGGTTCAGTCTTTGTCCTACAATCTTCATTTACACTCATTCACTCAGTGATCTCAGACCGTTCTTGAGGCTTAAAACACTATCAAGTACACTGATGAGTTCCAAATTCATATCTCAGCCAAGACTTCTCTTCTAACATCCAACTTAAACTACCTACTTGATAATTTCACTTTGCTATCTAATGCGCTTCTTAAATTTTACTTGTCCAAAACTGAACTCCTTATCTTCCCTCTACCCCAGTCTTGCTCCACTTGCAGACTTGCCTATCCCAGTTGATGGAAACTCCATCCTGCCACTTGCTTGGGACCAAAATCTTGGAGTCATCCTGAGAGCTCTCTTGCTCTCATACCTTAAATCTACTCTATCAACAAACACTGTTCCTTTACTACCAACTCCAGTGTTACCACCTTCGTCCAAGCCACCATCATCTGTCCCCTGGGTTATTCAGCAGCCTCTATTCTAGCAGCCTCTCTGCTTCCCAGAGTGATCCTTTTTAAAATGGAAGTCGACTCTGCTAAAACTATTGCAAGGGCTTCTCATTTCAGAGTAAAATATTTACAGTGGTCTAAAATGTCCTCCATGATCTAGCTTTCTCTCTTATCTCACTTCCTTCTGCATTTCCCATTGTTAGCTGTGTTCTAGCCACACTGGCATCTTTGTCAGTCTCCAAAAAATGAAACCAAAACAAAACGCTTACAGCACACATCTGCCTTAAGGACTTTGTTCTAGCTGATTCTTATGCTGGGAACTCTCTTCCTCCAGGTATCACATATTTAACTCTCACACATCCTCAAACCTTTGTTCAGCTGTCTCCTCCTCAATGAGGCCTAATTTGACCCATAACTATAGAATAGTGCAACATTCACCCCCAACCCCAAAGTCCCAGTACCTTTTACCTGGCTCTACCTTTTCTTTTCTTTTTTGTAGCATATATCATTTTCTATATAATCTACCTAGGTATTGTGATTATTGTTTATTCTGTTTCCCCCATCAGAATTGTAAGTTCCACAAGGGCTGGGATCCTTGTCTATTTGGTTCACTGAACTCTTTAAAGCTCATAGAATAGTTCTCAACAGTTAGTAGGTATTCTTCAAATGTTTCTGAATGATTAAACAAAGATATGTAATTCTTGGTGTATACATTTTGGCTGTGCCTTTACACAGAACTGAATAACCATTTTTAATTTATTTGAACTATTATTTTTTTGCACAGTGGAATTTTTAGGGCTTTGTCTATATGTGTAAACCAATTTGGTTTCTGAATGAGTTGGTCAATCAGCTCAATAAAGTCAGTAGTTTTGAAACTCCTACATTAATAGTTGAATCAGACCTATTTTCTGGTTTCCTAGATTCATTTAGTTTCAGTTTGTGATAGCCATACTGGCTTTTATAGGTAGAATATTCAAATGAATTTGTGCATGGAAAAACAGCTGCAACTGATATGCCAAATCAATGCATCTAGACATAACCATATTCAATCTCAATTAGACTACAGGTCAAATGAGTATTGTAGGAGAACTTTATAGTCAGCATAGTTGCTTTTAAGGCTAAGAAACAAATACCAATTGATTGAGTGTCCATAAATAAATAAATAAATAAATATAAAGTACATACATGTTTCTTTTTGAGTGATTTATGAAAATAAACAAGTCAATCAAAATTTTTCAAGTTGGTTGATTCCTTTAAGACATTGCCTAAATTGGTATGTTGTCTGACTGAATTGCCTGGTCATTCCAGTGGAAACTGTTGAACCTTTTGTTTATGAAGACACAACCATATTTTAGCAAATAATGCATCAGTTGATTTTTTAAAAAGCATTCCAATTAGAATTGATCAATCGACCCAGTCAAAATTGTCAAGAAATATGAGTCTATAGGACAGTCACGTCTAAAGTAAAACTAGGATAAGAAAGTATAAGATGTTAAAGTGAGATGTTGCTAATCCCATGTTATGTCAGTGTTTTGAGGAAATGTCTGTAAAAGTTGAAAATGAGTGGGAAATAGAAGCTCAAACATTTTAGCTTTGAATGAGTCATAATACCATCAACTCATGACATTTTCACCGGTCCTCCTATTCTTACTTGTGTCAAAACAATGCCACAGCTGATATTGAGGGACCTCAGAAAGGCAAAACAAGACAGACTAGAACAGAACAACCACAAAAAAAGAAAGGAAAGAAAGGGAACAGGTAATAGTAACTCGATGGATTAAGTACTCGATATATTTTTTGATTTGCCCTCAACATATGGGCAGAAATTATTTTAACCTTTGGCTGCTTTTGTTTTAGTCCTGGACCTATAAGATACCTTCTGTTGATTCGTGTAACTTGTGTGGGGAGCAATAAAGATTTGGAAAGGAATTTTATCTTTTCCCTCTAGTATGGTTTTGTCCCTAAGCTCTGTCATATGTACATCAGTCTGATACTGTCATTTTTCTCAGCTTCAGCCACAAGGTTTATCAAGATGTTTCTGTTTTACTTCGGGTTTCTAAGCAGCTGCTTAGAACTGGAGTCCTTTGGAACTTTTTTTTTTTATCACGTTCTCCTAAGAACCATAATTTTATAAAAAGAAATTAGCCCAAGATAAATCTCAGCAGGAAAGTGGTTTTCTCTGATAATAGTTTGCCTCCAACGTAGATGCTGGTCTTTACTCACAAGAACTAGAGAGAATAATTTGGACATTTTTTCTTGTACCTTATACCTTGGGCCTGTGAGACTTAAAATAAAGAAATATCTTGCTTTCTAAGAAGTTAGGTTTCAGTTGTTCCAGATTGAATTAGTATAAATAAAATAGAAGAGCCCTAGCAAATCAATACTGCATTGGTAGTAAACTGGAAAATACTGACAAATTATCCTTTTAGGCCTTAGCGAGGTTTAATCTAAACATCGTTTTCTCCTGACAGTATGAGAGAGAAGAGGGTAATTTATTACACAGTCCTGATATGGATGAGAAAAGACTGCTGCTTGTTCTTCACTGTTCTGGCTCTTTCCCTCTCCATGCCAGTTCAATTTTTGTTTTGATCCAGAAAATCATTCTCCAATAATATGTTTATAGGTCTTGTAACTTGAATGTATAGTGCTGCTGCCTTATCATGGTACATCGGAGTACTTGCTAGCTTGTATAAGGATGTAGATTTTTTTACTGCTCTGTTGGAGACTCAGGTTTCTGTTATTACATTCATGAAGCATTTTCCTAAAGCATTGTATGCAAATCATTTCCTAGTTCTACCTGCTGCATGAGATAAAATAATCTTAGAAAATCTGGTCACATTATAATGCAAATAATTACCATTCCCCAAATTTATGATTTTCATAACTGGTTATTTTTGCTTTTTGCATTTATTTAAGGTGGGCCCTATTTCTAGTGCAATTAAAACCTATTACCCATTTACAGGAAAGAGGAAACTTGTGGTTTTTGAAGGAAAAAATAGTGTTGTTTCTTTCTAATTTCTTACAGTATTTGTTTCATCATATAACTCTTACTCTCTGTGATAGGTGTGAAGTACAAATATGCAAAATGTGTGGCAGAAAAATTAGGTCAGCAATTTGTTCGTCTTTTTCTGTTAAATAAATTAGTCATGTTAAATGTCACATTTTCCAACATGGATATGATAAAATAACATTTTTAATTAACCCAAGAGGGATATGGACGTAAGAAAACCAAGTACTTTCTCGAGGCAGGATCATTTCTCAAAGTACTGCATTATGAACAATATTTAAATTACTGGTTATATTTATCCCACATATTTTCCACAACTTAAAGTCTTATTATATTAACATTACACCTCAATGGTTATTATGAGAGTACTAAAGAAATGAACCTCAAACTTTTTACATATTTTGGGGACTGTATATACATTTAAATAGTAGTAAATGCTTTCCTATATAATGTGCCCCATACCAAATTAAAGCCTTCATATGTTTAATTACTCATCTAGGCTCCAGAAATATTTAAATTCTCATTTGCCTCTAGCCAAAAAATTAATTAAGTTAGAAATGGTGAACTTATTTACAAAAGGAGGAATTTTAGTAAGAAACTCCGTTAAATTTAGTTTTGTTGGTTCAGAAGGGAAATAAATTTCTTCTGGAAAACATTTTCTAAATGTAGTATGGATATATGATTGGACTATCAAATATAAATGTTGCAATCTTAATCTACCATAGACCAAACCATTGTGACAAGAGCTCCCTTATATAATTAGCAGCATGCTGCATATGCCAGTGAATTAAAAAGAGAAAAGGATCATTTTGATGCCTTAAATATAATTAACTACAATGTTTGAATTTGCTTTATTTCAGATATTGTCTGAAACATTATTACCATTTTGTGAGAATTTTTAAATTATTAAACATTTAAAAATACCCTTTGGTAGCATGGCACCCATTATAGGAGAGATTTGGGGTGTGGGGGGGAGAGATGATTAAAAATAAATGTGGTCACAGGCCTTCTACTTAGCAGCTTGCTTCCTTAGACCTAATGGTGCTGATAAAAGTAATTCTGATGGCATTATTAGCCTATCTTTATACTACTAGGCCAATTGACCAGAATAAAATCAATATTTTTTTCCAATTGTCAGGACAGCCAATCACCACGGGTTTGATTGGATCACAGCGTGGTCGATCCAATTCATTAGTTAAGATTACTGAAATAAACCACACTTGGAAAAACTCAAATGCAGGTTCATGGGCAAGTGCCAAGTAGTGGAACAGTTTTATAAGAGCAAGCTCATCAAATGATTTCTGCAAGTCATTATTTATGTCCAGAATTGATTCCACGAATAAAGTCATTTGAAGGGTCTGGAAGATAGAAGTAGAAAAAAACCCTGCTTTTTAAAATTTAAAGTGAAGGGGCGCCTGGGTGGCTCAGATGGTTAAACGTCTGCCTTCGGCTCAGGTCATGATCCCAGAGTCCTGGGATCGAGCCCCACATCGGGCTCCCTACTTGGCAGGGAACCTGCTTCTCCCTCTCCCTCAACTGTTCCCCCTGCTTGTGCTCTCTCGTTCTCTCTGTCAAATAAATAAATAAAATCTTTAAAAAAAATAAAATAAAATTTAAAGTGAAAAGATCTGTTAACATTTATTAAAGTCTGTTCAACACAGGAATTTATTTATTCAATAAGCATTTGTCAAGCACCCACTGTGTGCAAAGGACTGGGGATCCAGAAAGGAACAATTAGACATTTTCCCTGATCTTGAGAAGTTCACCATCATTGGGCAGGGTTGGGGAATAAACACAAAGATAAATAATTATGGTGTGATGTAATAAGTTTTATAAGAAAGATGTATACAAAATGCATGCAATGAAAGCATAAAGAATGAAATAACAAACTGGGGGAGTCTGGGAATGCTTCACATAGAAGGTGATATTTGAGGTATGAATACAAACCTCCCAAGCAGAAAAGAAAAGGAAGGACATTTCAGGCAGAGGAAAAAAAAAATGTGCATGAACACAGAGGCATTAAAGGGCATGGCATATTCTAGAAATGGCAAGAAATTGAATCTGGCTATGTGATAGCATGCTAACAGAGATGGATAAAACATGAGGATAATTTGGGTTCAGTTTGCAAGAGCCTCATAAGCTATGCTGAAGAGTTTAGATATTTTTCTCCTGAAAATGTGGAGCCACCAATTTAATTGTCAATGTGATAAGATTTGTACTTTAGAAAGACAACTCTTATGTAATTACAGAATAAGGATTGGAATTCATTCACTAATTCAACAATTTATTGAACACTTACTATTTGTTCAGCGAGTGGTGGAGATAAAAAGACCAATAAATCACAGCCCCTGCCTGAAAAACTCAGACTGGTAGAAAAACAGATATGCAAACAATGAAAATTCAATATAATATGTCCTGTATTATAACTGTGCCCCAAATACAATGAGAACATAGAGGAAAAAGTGCCTAAGTTATCCAGAGGAAGTCAGATAAAGTATGTGACTGTTGAGTTAAGACTTAAAGGATAAGTAGAAATTTGTCACCTGGGCAGAAAAGAAAGACATTTTGGCATAAGGAAAATCTAGAGGTAACTTACATTTTTTAAATGGCAGAGTAAAGTTGACCCTGCTCTTTCTCTTCTCTGAAATTACTCAAATACAACAAAGAGAATGGGAAAAAGGAATAACTTTATGTCTGAACTACATGAATGAATAAATGCTGCCAAGTGCAGTAGTGATCAAGGAGTGTAGGAAGATGTTTAACTAGGGAGGACTAGTTTTCAGACAAAGCAGAGCATACTTCCCCAAAGTAATCAGCTCACATCATGAAATAAACCAACAATCCTTTATTTAGAGAAAGGGGAATAGGATCTAGAGACTGTTGGTGGAAGCTACCATGGGCCAAAGGGAGTTCAAGTCTTAACCAAGAAGCACATACATAGATCATCTTTGCAGTAATCATTTTGAGGAATGATAGAGGAGAGAGATTGAATTTTGAGTAGCCCTACAGCTTCCAATATTCATTGACTGGAAATAAATAAAAGCAAAAACAGCTCTGTCAGTCTGTGTCTTTGTCTCTTTCTCTGTCTCTGTGTCTCTGTCTCTGTGTCTCTGTCTCTGTCTGTCTCTGTCTCTGTCTCTCTAACACACACACACACACACACACACACACACACACACACACACCATGTCCAAAGGACCTTCACTCTAATCCAGGGAGAATTCCTGTTAGTCAGGAACAATGCATTTGACTGTCTCCTACACGAACCTACTACTAATAGCAGGTCTAGGAAGAACTAACCTCATTCAAAGATGAGTGGTAATCCAAATGGGATGAGAACATACAAGAAAAATAAAGAAATAAGTAGGAAAAACAAACAGCAGATAAGTACTCACCAGAGAAATGTTGCCCCCAAGCAGTAAAAAGTAGGAGCAAAACATATTGCCATTGAAAGACATAGTATATAAATCAGAGAGCTCAAAGGAGAGTGATAAAGTTATAATGAAACAACATAAAGGAATAAATATGAAACAGAGCTGAGAAAAATAAAGGAGAAAAAAATTAATCATGAAAATGAAGCAAACGTTGGAGGCAGCACAAAGAACAGATATTGCCCAAGACACAGTAAGACATGAATAACAGAACAAAGAGAAGCAAGGAAAATTAATGGAGTAAACAGATAGCTTTAAAGAAATAGAAAATCTATATAAGATGGGCACAGGAGATCAATCAAAGAATCTAAGTGCAAAGGTTATTCCAAAAAAGAGAACCAAACAGAAGAAACAAAAAAATATGCAAAGATATAATTCAAGAAACATTCTAGAAATTAAATAAGACTTGAATTTATAGGTTGAAAAGCATAACATATCCCAGGAAAAGGGTTGAAATGTTGATCAACATTGAGACACACCCAGGTAAAATAACTGGACTTCAAGAATCTTATGCACATCCAAGCAGAACAATTAAGTATATATAAGGCTGCCCTGAGACTACTTGACAATAACCTTCAGCACTAAGAGACCATGAATCAGTGCCTACAAAGACCTCAGGGTAAAAAATAGAACTCATTAAATGTGAGGCAAGCAAGGTGCCTAGGGCACAAAATTTAAGGTAACACTCAATCTCAGGTGCCAACACTACACTTACACAAAAGAGTGAGTGCCTTTTTAAATTCTGTGCCCTAGGAGCCTCACTTGCCTCTCCCTATTACCAGCCCTTGGATACTGGCTACAAAAATACAGGATATTTTAGAAATATAAATAAATATATATAGAGAGAAAAAAAGAATATTTTATAAATTTATAACTACAAAGATAAGTATTAGTAGGACCAGTAAAACTAAAAGCAGAATACAAAACTTCCACATATCAGAAGAAATGTGCATACATAATATATACAACAGAGAAAATATACACCATGTCAATCAAAAGAAAAGCAATAAAATATATAGAAAAATAAAATATGACATAAAGCACAAAAAACAACCATATTAATAATTGTTAATGGGCAGACACAGTTTTTCCTCAATACCTGTTTTACCCTTGTTACTTAATAATGAACCCACAAATGTCAGCTGGGTTTCTGGCCACCAGAATAGACAAAGTTCAATCTTCCAGGGGCTCTTACATCTAGATTTGGTCATGTGACTAGCCAATGGAATATCAGAAGAAAGGATATGTATAACTTCTAGGAAATAGTTTTAAAGATAACGATCTCTCCTTCTCTTTTCTCCCTTCCGTTGGCTGAAATACTTATGTTATTAATGGTGGTACCGCAGTCATTAGGGGCTACAGAGGGAAACTATGTGTTGAGGATGGCAGCACAATAAAATGGAAAGAAACTTAGTAATGATTTAATGACTATGATGCTGCCATATCAACCCTAAACTACCAATCCATATATTTTCATGAGAGAGAAATAAACTTCTATCTTGTTTAAGAAAGAGTTTTCTTTTACTTAGAGTTGAACTTAATCCTAATTAATCTACTCAAGCACTACAAGAAGGAAATTCTCAGAATGCATCACAAAGCATACCAGGCATGTAGTAGGCTGAATTCTAAGATGACCTCTATGATCTCCACTCTGATGTTACTCCTGTAATTAGTTTGGTTACATGGCAAAAGCGATTTTGTGGATGTAATTAAGGTTAGTAATCAGTTGACTTTAAGATTAAGAGATTGTTTGGGTGGGTCTAACCTAACTGTATGAGTCCTTTAAAAGGATAGAGTAGCTGGTGGCAGAAAGGAAAGTCAGAGAGATTTGCAGAGTGAGAGGGATTCAATGTGAAGAAGGTTCTCTGTTGCTGTCATGGAGGCAGCCATGGGACAAAGACTTGAGACTGGACTCTGGGAGCTGAGAGTAGTACCTGGTGGCAGAGAGCAGTAAAAATGGGGGACCTCAGTCCTACACCCACAAGAAACTGAATTCTGCCAACAACAGAAGTGAGCCGAAATGAGGCCCCTGAGCTCCAGGAGAGAATGCCTACACCTTGGTTTCAGCCCTGCAGTTTCCTTTGTCCTATTGTCTCCATTTTGCAGACCTTCAACCATAAAGCCATCTTGCCTTTTCTAATTGTCTCTCTCTTTTTTTTTTTTTGCAGGCTCTGAAGCCTGAAGCTTTATATCTTATATCTACAAGACTTTATGCATTGTACCTTTGAAATTCCAGCCATATCCCTTACCAGTCTTTTTAACATGAGCACCAACCTAGTCCAGGCCTTTATCACTTTGTGACTGAGTGACTCTAACGACATCATAGTGAACTTCCCCAACACACATTCTCTCCCTCTCCCATCCCATGGCCTATCCCATATTAAACTCATGCTGTTTAACTCTGTTTTTTATCACATTTCTTTATTCTAAAATCTTTGGCTTCCCAAATTCTCTTATAAGACATTTAAGCTTCCCTTTCTGGCATTTAAAATAATTCATAATCTGACGACTCTTAATCTCTCCAGCTTAATCTCTCCAATGTGAAAATTCTATTATAGTCACGTCTCTCACTTCTAGACTTCACTTAGGTTGTTCTGCTGAGAATAGGATGGAATCTTTTCTCTACTTGGCCATATCTTCTCCCTTCTTCAAAGTGTATCTCATATATGGGGTCATCAGGAGTCTCTTGCTATGTATTCCAGTCCACATTGACTTCCTTTTCTTAACTCCTGCAGTACTCATATTTTGTACTATCTCTAATTGTTTTAACTCTTTGCTATCTATACTTCCATTGTTCTTTTTATGTGCATGTATACATTTATTTTCCTATCTCCCTAGCTGGTCTATAAGTTTCTTGAGAACAAGAGAATGCCTTGTATTTCTTTTTCAGTCCCACGGTACTTAGCACAGTGCTTTGTCTAATGTGAATATGTAGTCTAAACTGTTATTCATTGGTTTCAGGCAGTGAAGCTAGTTGGTAATGTATTTGTTAGTCAAAAGGACCCGTATTGTTGCCTCTTTGAATCAGACAATAACTGCCTTATCTGCCTGTTCTGTAAATACATATCCTTAGTGAAACTTTGCTAACCTAAATATATTATATAAGTCATACTCTTGGGTCCCTACTTTGGTTTTTTTTCCCTATTCCCCACTTGCTTCCATATTGATTGATTGGAAACTGAGAGTGGCACCTCCGATTTTGCTGTGTTAATTTTAATACATTTCTGCAATCATTCTACATTCTGTATTACTAGGTGGTGGTGGTTTTGCACTTGAACTGAAATGATAAAGTGATAGGCAGGTATTGAAGGGTACTGTCAGAGGATGGATATACTTTTCCAAGTAAACTATGCTTTTTCTTATGGTTTTTAGCAAGACTCATTCTCCTCACAACCTATGCATTTTGTATTTTTCTTTATAGTGTTTTCAAAACCTGTGCACACATACACACCTGAGTATGTATATCACTTAGTACACTTTGAGAGCGACATGACCCAACTCAGTCTGGCCTAAGGACAAGGTGAATGTTGACTACAGGTGTATATTTGTCTTCAGGTATGGCTTGATCAGGGCTCAATTTATGTCACCAAATCCAATTTATCTCTATCTGTTGGTTCAGGTCTACTCTCTAGTTGTTAGCTACATTGTCAGTCTATGTAACAGTGGCAGAAACTCATCTAGTGGGGGAAGAAAACCTTCCTTTTTCCCAGAAACCTTAGGAAATGTCTAAGTCCTTATTCCCTTCGGTTTAGTCATTTCCCTGGCATTGAACCAATCACCTTGGCCTGGGGAATGAGATTGGCTGATTTTTTAGGCCCATTGAAGGCCTACCTGTGAAGCTGAGAATGGAGTCAACTTCACTCCTCGAAACATGAGAGTTGGAGAAGGATAGTTTATAAAAAAAAAAAAAAAAAACTTGGGAGCCTGAGTGGCTCAGTTGGTTAAGCAACTGCCTTCGGCTCAGGTCATGATCCTGGAGTCCCTGGATCGAGTCCCGCATCGGGCTCCCTGCTCGGCAGGGAGTCTGCTTCTCCCTCTGACCCTCCTCCCTCTCATGCTCTCTGTCTCTCATTCTCTCTGTCTCAAATAAATAAATAAAATCTTTAAAAAAAAAAAAAACTTAAAGTACAATTTTATTTTTTAAAGAATGTTGAAAAATAATGACTAGCAAAAACAATAGCTCACCACCATAGTCTGGACTAGTGGTTGTTTTTTTTCTGACCTGTGTTTACTACTCAGATTGCTTCTGAATCTCTTCTTTTTGAAAAAATACTGTTCTGCTTTTCTTAAACAACTTTATTGAGATATAGTTCACATGCCATGCAATTTAGTGCTCTTCTGTACATTAACAGCTATTTGCAAATATAACCACAGTCAATTTTAGAACAATTTCATCACCTCAAAAAGAAACCCCCTTATCCTTTAGCAATCACCCCACCACTTCCATATCTCCCAGCTCTAAAAAACCACTAATCTTGCTGTCTCTATAGATTTGCCTGTTATAGACATTTCACAGAAAAGGAATCATACACTATTTGGCATTTTGTGTCTGGCTTCTTGCACTTCGTATGTTTTCAAAGTTCATCCACAGCATAACATGCATCAGCATTGCATACTTTTTAATTTCCAAATAATGGTTCATTGTAGGGGTATGACACATTTTGTTTATCCATTCACCAGTTGATGGACATTTGGGTTGTTTTCACTTTTATCCTTCTGTTTTCATAGAGAGTTTTCTTTTTTTTTCTTTTATGTTTCTATTGTTCATCTTGCTGATTTTAAAAATCATTTTAGAGATTTATATGCCTCTATATATCATTTTTCCCAGTTGAGAATTATTTGTTCTCCTGAGACTCAGATAAATGTGGTTTTCCCTCAGATGATAATAATCTTCTGGTCATATCTGTAGTCATGAGTAAAGCTTTTCTCTACTCTCTGTGAGATGCAGAGGTAGCTCCTAAAGCAGTAACTTTCAAACTTTTTTGGCAGTGATCCAAATAAGAAATTCATTTTTCATTGCAACCCGGTAAACACATAATACATGTATATATATTAAATAAAAGTTTCACAACACAGTTTACAAAACACTACGTATGATGTACTATGATATCTTACTCTATTCTGTTCTAGTCTATCCTACCCTACTTTACCCTATCCTACCATATTCTTGTTTTCAATGTACCTTTCATGACCCATACATTACTTTCACAACCCACTAATGGTTTGCTACCTGAAGTTTCAAAAACACGAACCAGAAAGATCCTTTCTCATCTTTCTGAGGTGATGGTTAAAAAATGATCTTTTATTGTCTGATACCCATCAAACGTTGATGGATCATAGAAAGCCCCTATGTTGACACCTCTGTTCTCAACCTACTTACCTTGAGAAGCAAGAGAGTAATTATTGGCATAATTTATTATGCTGGGGACAGCTAGAGTAACTATGCTATGTGTATTATCCCCCTTCTCTTAGGAATTAACTACCCTGTTATGACCCATAATATTTTTTTTGTACCAAGAATCTAATATTTACCATTTAAATGCTTTACCATGACAAACTCTTTATCGGCCTTCCTGTCTGTACTTTAAAGGATGCCTTAAGGTGACAAAGTGTCTCTGGAGTGACAAGTCCAAAGGAAGCAGAAGCAAAATGCTCCCTGTGGAAACTAGAATAACCTGAAAGACTGTTCAGGCTCATTTCTCATATGACCTGCTTTACTAAATTTGGCTTTAACAGTTTAGCTTCTAGAAGGAAGGGTAATTGCCAGTCAGAATTGAAATGGCGGTGAGTAAAATGTGTCTCTAGGACACAATATGATAATATATAATAGCGACCTATTTTTTTAAAAAAACTACAAGTCCCCCCCACCTTACATTATGCCACTCATGCTTCCTAAATGAAAGGACACTCTTACTCTCTTCCTATGATGCCTTTATTGCTGACTTTACTCCTTTCCCCACCCACACCTCCCCCCAGACACATATAAGATGGGAAAACTCCTCCAAAGTACCTCCTATGCACACATCTTCCTTTCCCCTTGTCTTTATTATCCGTGCTCCCAGAGCCTTTTCCACCTTATACTTGTGACTACCCTTTCCAAAAGACCCCAAAATGTAAAATTGACAGGAAACACAATCTGGATTAGAGGGAGGGGCAGAAACTTCAACTTCTTTTTTTTTTTTCCTCTTTACTTGTCATCACGATCCTTCAGAGAACTTAATTTTTGATTGCAAAATTAAAATCAAGAGGTAACCACACACAGTGAAGGGCTCCAGGAATCCCAAAAAGCAAGAGAGTAAAGATATTCAACCTCTTCAGTTTGTTACACATTCCTCATTTTCCTTATTCAAACTCTATCTTTTTTTAAAATCTATATTTCCAGCATGGTTCATCATAACAGCTCCATCAAGCATTCAATTTTAGTCCTTTTTTGTATGGAGTTATTTCCGTGGGTGGAGAATTGCACACCAAACAGCACATTTAAGTCATGCCCACTAATGGCTAGGAAAGATGGTTTTGTATATATACTTTCCAAATGGCAGATAATGTCCCAATCAGGTAAGAAAAGACAGAAAAGCCATAGGTGAAAGCTTAGTATATGTTTCTATAATGAAGGCTTATCCTGACTTCAGTTAAGAACTGTGACTCATAAAGGTAAATACAAGAAGGTCTGGATACCAGTTATCAAATGTAAAATATATGAAAGTCTCACAGATGTATGAAATAGCAAATACACCTTCATTTATTCATAGGCAATAATGACTTCAATTAAGCCAGATCATCTCAAAATAACAATAATGAAAATTACACAGGTTAGAAGACTATAAAGTGGACTTGAATAAATGGTTTCATTTTTCCTTAGAGATGTTGGTTATTATTCAGTCTTCAAGTATAAAATTTCTTTACATGTCTATTTGCAAAAAAGATCATTTTTAACCCAATTCAATTTAACATTTTTCTATTATCCTACCAGGCAGGGTTCAATGCAGTATAGTTGGACTTGTGTTATCTTTTATTGGATAAGTTTATCCTACTTGTCCAGAGTTAATGCGTTTTTCTACTTTGAAAGTCATTATTTAAACTTAAATGTGTTTTCCATTATTTTGCCTAACAACAGTTTAGAGAATCTCATTGAAGTATGGCTTTAGATTTTGAGATTCTTTCCCCAAATAGTATTTATAAAACATATTTTCTATTGTTCTATTATGAGAGGTTTTTTGTAATTGGCATTTAATGTTTTTTGGACCATGAGAATAATACTACATATACTAGATTTATACTCCTCCTTATTTTTGGTTTGCATGGAAAAATCTCCTCTTTTGACAGAAAAAAAAATATCCTCTTAACGATAGAGAACAAACTGAGGGTTGATGGAGGAAGGTGGGTGGGGATGGGCTAGATGAGTGATGGATATTAAGGAGGGCACTTGTTGTGATGAGCACTGGGTGTTGTATGTAAGGGATGAATCACTAACTTCTACTCCAAAAACCAATATTGCACTGTATGGTAACTACCTAAAATTTTAATTAAAAAAAAAAATTTCATCCGGACAGAAATCGGAGCGACGGTCGCGCGCACGCGAACTGCAGCCCCCCCCCCCCCCCGACAGAAACCGGAGCGGCGGTTGCGCGCATGCGAACTGCAGCCTCCCAGACGGAAACCCCATGCGCTGGGGTTGCGCCGGTGAATTGCAACCCCTGGGGGTGGAAACCCCAAGCGGCGGAGTCGCGCACGCGAATTGGGAGCGGCTGGCGGTTTTAGAAGCACAAAGGGCAGAGACGTGCCCCGACCTGGAGGCAGGACTGGGTGCGCTGCGGAGGGGCGCACAACCCAGGACGCTGCAGTTTATAGCAGCACGGACAGAAACGGAGATAGTGTGGCCTGGAGAGCTCACTGAAGAACAGACTGAGGTCTCTCTGCTCTGAGGCAGAGGGTTGGAAACGGTCTCTTCTGCTCTGACTCGCGGAAGAGACGCAGAACGCGCCAGAAAGGCGCCAGAGAACAAAAGCCCCAAAGAATGATTCCCACTGAGCCCATCCCCCGCCACAGGGGCGCAGGGCAACTCCACCCA
>NC_138385.1:21745252-21911936 GCF_054177405.1 Leptonychotes weddellii
GGGTATTAAGGAGGGCACGTACTGCATGGAGCACTGGGTGTTATACAAAAACAATGGATCGTGGATCACTACATCAAAAACTAATGATGTATTGTATGGTGACTAACATAATATAATAAAATTAAAAACTACAAAAAAAAACACTATAAAAAAAATTTCATGAAGGGATGTTAAAAAAAAAATATCCATCTGAAATAATCTGCCTCTATTTTTTGGAGAACCATCTGAAACCCTAACTTCGTAGTTCCTGACCTTCTTCCAGCCAATGTTCATTGCCTCCACTCTGCTTCAGCAAGTCACTTCTACCTCTTCACTCCCACTAAAGCACCTCTGGTGTATCATCAAGAGCTCTAGGTCCCTCGCTCCTCTCTAGCTTCCTATCTACTCTTCAGACCTTTTAATGCTTTCATTCTTACTAATCCTTAAACTTTTTAGCCATGAACTCATTGACATCCTTGTGTCTCACCATCTCACCAATCCTCAACCTTGGATCATTTTTACTTGTTTTCTTTCTTCCTCCCATTATGCTTCTCATTGCCAAAGGCAATCATACCTGATTGATGGGTGCCACTGCAAATTCATACTATCCAGCCTTAGCCAAGCCCTGAAGACTATACCCCGTCTTTATTTTTGTGCCAGAGTCAGCTCCCTTTCTAAGAATGCCATTCTTACTGTTCTAATGCCATTTTCTCTGGACTACTTACTTTTCCCACACCCTGTCATGCAACAGAAAATGTTGCTTCCTACCTCAGAGAGAAAATAGAGGCCATCAGTCATGTTCCCTCTAACTTCCTACCACCCTACCTTCAACGTACCTATATTTATACTCAGTCTTATAAGAAGTTTCATGATCAGGAGTAGCCATCCCCCTTTTCAGTGCCAACTCTGATTGTGTGTCTTCAATGCCATACGCTCCTCACTTCCTCTGGAGCTGAAACTGTTAGTTCTCTCTCACTTGCATTATTAATTTCTACATTGTCTTGTAAATACTTCCTCCTTTACCATTCAGTCCTCAGTCTTCCTGGATTGGTCCTTATTTTTTTCAGATCTTTACTTAAATATGACCTACTCTGGGAGTGTTTACCTGACTACATTATCTAAAATTACAACTTCAGAGACCTTACCCACGCATATGCTCCCTATCCCCTTCTCCGTTTTAATTTTCCCTTTAGCTCTTGACACCATTTAATATACTTTAAATTATTCATCTTATTTCACTGCTTTTCCCACTAGAAGATAAACTCCACAGGGCAGGGATTTTTGCTTGAATTCTTATTAGCTATAATAATATTTGGCACATAATAGGAATGGGATAAGTAATTATAGAATAAAATGAATAAACAAACTAATTTGACTTCTCTTTCCACTACTCTATTACAGTCATGAAGATCATCACTGACATTTTGACCAGATCTTCATTTTAGTTCTCATCCTACTTGAACTTTCAGTAGAAGTTAGTACTGTTGTCCACTTGTTCCCTTGGGAAAAATGATTTCTCCAGGTTCTCAAAAGTTTTTAGACTCCTTCACAGATATCTCTTTATCCTTCTACCCTTTAAAATTGTCAATGTTTCCCAAAGATCTGTCCTTGGACCTTATCTATTTTATGATCTTTTTTTCTGAGAAATACCTTTCATATCCATGTCTTTAAACACCACCAGTGGCTTCCCAGTCTACATCTCTAGTCCCCCACTTTGCTCCAAAACTATTTCTGACTCCTATTGGGCATCTATAGGATGGTCCACATGTTCTTCAAACTCAGTACAACCAACATCAATTCATCACCTTCCCTTCTTCATGAATGCCTTGTTTTAATGAATGCCATCAACATCTGTCCAGTCTCCCAAAGTATGTACATTTTGAATTTATTCTAGGCTCCTTCTTCTCCCCTACTTCCAATTCCGCTCCATGTTCTAACAACTGTACTTCCTAATTCCATTTCTGACCTATCCCCTTTATCCCATGTCTAACACTTCGGGCTTAGTTCAAGCCTTATAATTTTTCATGTGATGTAACAAATTGTCTGATTTTCTTTTTACCTTCAGGCCTGCCTTTATCCAATTCAGCTTTTACACTATCACCAGAAATACCTTTGTCAGTGCATATTTTCCCATGCTAGTCTCCTCTTGAACCATTCAGTGACTATCCATTACACTGTGAGAGAAGCTCTTGTATTCCATAAAGTCAAGCCTCAACCTACCTCTCCAGCCTCTGAAATTCTACAAGCCTATTCATATATTCACTTTTCTTTCAAGTACACCAAGCAGTTTCACAACTCTACACATATAGTTCCTTTTACCTACAATGATACTTTCTTCCCCCTAAATCTGGCCAACTGCTAAGCAATATTCAAAAGCCAGGCCAAAAAAAAAAAAAAAAAAAAGCCAGGTCAGGGGGCGCCTGGGGTCTCAGTCAGTTAAGTGTCTGACTCTTGATTTTGGCTCAGGTCATGATCTCGGGGTCGTGAGATCGAGCCCTGCGTCTGTCTCCATGCTGGGTGTAGAGCCTGCCTGAGATTCTCTCTCTCTCTCTCACTCACTCTCTCTCAAATAAATAAATAAAATCTTTGAAAAAAAAAAAAAAGCCAGGTCAGCTGCCAGTTCCTCTGTAAACCTTGTCCAAATCTCACAAAGTTACCTTGCTCTCTGATCTTCTAGCATTCTATATCCTACATCTCTATTAAAAATATGTTTACATTGTGTTTTAGAAATTTGTTTAACCTTTTGTCTCTCACTGGATTGTGAGCCTCCAGCTCCCAAGTAATTAAGATGGTCTAGCTGAGGAGATAAAATATAGACTTAAAAGATTAAATAGCGTTAAGTTAATGATATGATGATCATCATGTGAGGAAAACAGGCTAAGGGCAGAAAAATGGCAGCAATCAGGATTGGTTTGGGAGGCCTGCACAGAGGAAGTAGATTTTGAAGATTGAATGGATTTTGGACAAATCAAGAGGCAAAGACCCAGTATTTCACTTGAGGATCATGCTCTGAGCCAATATGAGAAGATTGGACTAGAACAAAAAGGTCAAGGAGAAGAGTAATGAGATACATACTGGACAGGGAGATTTGAACCTCATTGTGGGTTGTCTGAATGTCATGAATTTATTATTGCATTGTGTATGTATTCATAGGCACATGCATGCCACTTAGATACAAGACATACATTTATCTGTCATTGGTTGTTTTTATTCCCATTCTCATTCCGGGTCTGAACCAAAAGTTTTCTGAAATCCTCAGAGAATCTGATTATCCTCTTGCATTATCCTATTTATTCAAAGCTGTCCTCCTGGAGTCTACTCTGTTCATTTTGATCAGTCTCTGATCTCAGGGGCCAAATTATACATCGTACTGATTAGGGAAGGAAAGCAGAAAGGAGAAGGTCCTAAATGGGATAAAATGTGGATCACAGAGATCGTTTGCTTGATGTGGCAACAATTTTCAGCGGATAAGGTGAAAAGGCAATAAAAGCAGCAGTGCATATGATTCTGCATTTTGAACAGCAAATTGTAGCCATAGCATTAGATGTCCCTCTTACTCTCTGGTTGTCTCTTTATTCAGAAGTCTTAAGTTAATTAAAGTTGGCTCTCCTACTGTTTGAATGCCAATTCTAAATGCCTGCGGTGAGAAAATCACAACCTATAAAATCAGTCAAAATGCACATTCTAGAAGAGTCATCACAATTGATAGTGATATTTCCTAACATCCTTCTGTCTTAGTATTCCTGCTTTTTTTCTCTACTGTTTTTTCTAATTATTATCTGTTGAGATTAGTGGTTTGCCCTTTGCTTTCTGGCATGGCACATTGTACAAATGCTTTGTGGTGGGACTTTAATTTTTCATGATGACACTCTTCTGCCTTTGCCCATGGGAAAAATAAAATTGAGTCATTCTTCCTCTGGCCTTCTTCAGCTAGATATCCTGTCAGGATGATGTTTATCTCAACTTGCCTATTGATGATTACATTGATTGTGCCGTCTTCTAGTATGCAGCTCTGTTCTTCTGGCTTTTTAGTTTTGTAGGGTTTGCTTCCTTTAAAAGGATGCCCATGTGAACTTAAAAAGTCACCGATCTCCTGATACTAAGGAACAGAACTTTGCTTGGGTTATCAGCCACTACTGGGTTGAGCCACTACTGTATTAGGTATAACTCAAAGAGGAAATTATGTGACTGGCAGAATATATAAAGCTGTGTGATAATGAGCCACATTGTAGCCAGGCTCTCTTGTAATAACTCCTGGGTTTTTATTTTAAGTCACTGCAAATGAGTGCAGGAAAATGTAACAGATTTGGGGGAAGACAAGTAGGATTAGACTTACTACTTTCCAGGGGGATAGCTAGACTACCAACTTCTTTTAATCACTGGTTTTGAAAGGATTTTCTGAAAGTGGAGTGGGTTTTTAAATATTGGATCATTTGTTGGTTTTTTAATTCTTTTTTATGTCCTGTTGAACACAGGTTTGGGGTATGAATCTTGACTTAGCTACCTACTAGATACCTACACCTTGGGCCAAATTTGTAACCTCTTAAAGCCACAACATCCTTATCTATGGCCACTTCACAGGAGTAATGTGAGGACTCTGTAAGATAAGAGATGTAAATGCACAGGATAGTGCCTAACAAACAAAGTGATTTATAAAGCTCAAGGGTATACATTTGTCAGTGATTAAGCAGGAGGGAGCTGGTAGACAAAATAGTTGATTGAGCAGATTCTTTTGTCTTCCACTGGTTAGTTTGGCATCAGACAGATTGTAGAACAAAGTAATTGTATTAGTTTTCTATTGCCGTGTAACAAATGAGCACAAACCTAAGGACTTAAAACAATAAACAGTCATTGTCTCATAGTTGTTATGAGTCAGGAATCTGGGCACACCCACTGGATCCTCTGTTCAGGGTCTCACCCGGATGAAATCACAATGTTATCTGGGACTGAGGTCTCATCTGTGGATCCTCTTCTGAGCTTATGTCGTTGTTGGCAGGATTTAATTCCTGTGGTTTAGGACCCAATTTCCCATTTTCTTGCTGGCTGTCAGCTACTAGAGGCTACTTTGTAGTCCTTGCCTCATGACCCCTTCCATAGGCCCACTCACAGCATGGCAGCTTCTTCAGAGTCAGCATCTGTCAGAGAGAAAGAGAGCGAGGGAGAGAGAGAGAAATGCTCTTTAGCTAGTAAAATGGGTCTTATATGTATAAACAATAATATAATTCGGGGAGTGGTAGTTCATCACCTTTGCTATATTCTATTGGTTAGAAGCAAGTCACAGGCCATGAACATGGGGACACTCTAGGGTCTATGGGCCACGGTACTTAAAGAAATAATAGATAATTCCCTGGCCCAAAACCTAAGAGAAATAATGGGTGCATCCCTGAATAATCTGCTTGGTGAGAAATAATATCAAATGCTTTTCATTTGTTTTTCTTGAGTGTATGACTTTTGAAACTAATGTTTCGGAGATTATTGCAGTAGCATTTTCCTTAAAAATATATCAGTTACACAAATAACACATAATTATATGCTTATTTTAAAATGAAGTAAACCACACAAAAGTATAAAACTGAAAAGTCCTTTATTCTTCACCCCCACCCTGTCCCAAACCATTCCCCTATCCAGAGGTACTCAATGATAATAGTTTGGTAGGTATCCTTTTGTAATTTTGAAAAACCTACATCATATCGGGGCACCTGGGTGGCTCAGTCAGTTGAGCATCTGACTCTTGGTTTCGGCTCAGGTCATGTTCTCGCGGTTGTGAGATTGAGCCCCATGTCGGGCTCTGCGCTGAGCGGGGTGTCTGCTTGGGATTCTCTCTCTCCTTCTCCCTCTGCCCCTATCCTGCTCGCATTCTCTCTCTCTCTCTCTCTCTCTCTCTCTCAAATAAATAAATCTTTAAAAAAAAAAAAAGACCTACATGGGATCATGCTATATGTGTTCTATGGCCTGCTTTTCCTGTTTTCTAGCACTGTGCGTTGGAGAGCTTTCTATGTCAGGATAGAGAGATCTGCCTCTGTGACTTGATATTCCTTTATATGCATGGACAATTAGGTCATTTCCAATTTTTTACTTTTATGAACAACACCACAGTGAATTCCATGTACATACGTATTTGTGTACCTGTAGAATTGTCCTGTAGGAATAGATTCCCTAGAAGTGGAATTGATGAGTCAAAGGATATACACATTTAATATTTTGACAGAAAATAAATGAGAGAATCTAGCATGTATATACCACTAAAATGTCCCCCAAAAGACTATATACGTTTACAATCCTACCAACAGTGTGTATGTGAGAGTGCCCATTCTTCTTCACTGAATGGTCTTTTCCAAAATCAGCAATGTGTGGCTTTAAGCAACTTGATATGAGGAGGAATAGAAGTCGGTGAGCAAGGGGATGAGTAGGAGTTGAGAAAACACTAGAATCCGCGGGCAAGGGCAGTGCCCATTTGGTGGCCACAGAAAAGTTAGGTACAGTAATAGTTTTGAAAATGACTTCCAAGGCTGTATTAAATCAAGAGATGCTGTCTCTCATGGCATATAAAATTAGAGTACTCATTCTAATCCAGCCCACATTATGTCCACATACCTACCATGTATGGAAAGGGAAGGGGAGGGAAAAAGAGTGAGAATGGCTCATTTAGTGAGTGAACATTTGGGGAGTATAAAAAATGTCATGGAATGTTGGTAATGCATGTTATTAACTCAACAGCTCTAAGAGTCCTTCTTCAAAGCTATTTCCAAATCACCTATGATTACATGATTAGAGTAAAACAAGTAAAATAGTTCTGTAAACTAGGTTATCTATCAGAGTACTAAAAAGCCTGATGAGACCTATCATGTAAAAGTGTCACAATGCGTACCCCCCAAAAAAGAAGTACAATTGCCTTTATAGTATATAATAATGCAGGGAGATATATTGTAGGATAATATTGCTGGGGCTACATGGAGATTTTTTTAATTTGCTGATTACAAAGCCTACTCAGAATCTCAAGGCTCATTCCAAACCACTGTGGTTTATTGAGACCTGCATTTCTTGTTCAGTCTTCTGAAAGTAATTATGAATGCTGCAGAAAGACTCAATTTTATCCAATTTCTGACAGCTACATTCTGATAACTACTCCCATTTAGTTTTTCTGTGTTGAATGAGAATATATATAGGAGGAATACAACAAGCAAATAAACCTTCTTTGTCCGTGCTTTCTGCTTTGCATGTGTACACTTTGGGTTAATAATGTCTAGAATTTGTGGCTTGATCATGCAAAGTGGTAATCTTGGTTTAATCCAATTGGTTTAATCACCCTGAATTACATGTCCAATACAGAAGTTATACTACACTGCCAATGCTGAAAGGTACTGATTAACAGGGCAGCATTGGCAAATAGTGTTTTGAAAGATTTGAAGATATTTTGTGTGCAATAATTTTTAAAGAAATAATTAAACGAGATTTATACCATTTCTTAAGTTTAGAAATAAATGATTATATCCTAACTTCCAGAAATATGTTATGGTAAAACCCTTGTTTTGTACTATGTGCTGAAAAAGAGAAACCGTCAATGTGTTTAGGAAAATGCCGCTTACCATATCCAGCTCTTGATTGATGATAGATGTCAGCATATTAAATTGAGAAATCCTATAAAAGAGAAACCTGTAGAGATGTGTTTAACACAAAGTTCCCAAAGTTTATTTGTATTGAGAACTTTCTTCTCATACAACACTCACTAATATTCCCATATATTAGGAAATGCTGATTTAATAGATATTACTAGTATTAGCATAATTTAGCTGTAAACTATTTATTTCAACATTTAGCATGCTAGTTTCTAGTCCTTCCTTTTGATTCATTTGATGAAAATTTTACTTCCCTTTATAAATACAAATACATCTTGAAATATTAAGGTGATATATTTGGCTGGCAAATTGATGGCAGCTTTTGTTTATAAAAATCATCATAAAAGGCTTATTAATTAAGATTGTTGAATTATCCATGCAATGGGGAAGAAGCTGATTCTGGATAACCACACCCCTCATTTCAAAAGATTATTTGACTCATGTTTAGTAAAAAATGCAGCCCTCAGAAGATGGTATTTGATAAGCCCTCATCTTTGAATTAATTTATTTTTCCTGTTATCATTGTAGATTTTGCTTGTGAAAGATAATCTAAGGGCATCTCAGGAATTAGATAAAGGAGTGCTGGGTCACCTTCATCCAAGCAATGAACTGATAACTGTGATTGAAAATTGTAGTCAACTTAAAACAAAACAAAATAAAAAAGGAAATTACTGTCAAATGGAAGTGTAGCTTTGGAAGCTGAACCCTTATAAATTGTATTGACGGGGGACCTGCACCTGAGCCACAGTGAATCACTTCACTTGGGTTATATTTAAAGGCAATTGGAAATATCCTTGTTCCTTATGCTTTTATTGTATAGCACTTTTTTTTTTTTTTGGTGGTTCATCTCAGAAAGTCAAGTTTATTGGGAAATAAATTTTCAGTGTTTCATATGTTGTCTTTAAAGAAACAGTGGTCACTACCTGCCGCTTGACACCCACCAATGTCGTTTTTCTTCCCAATCAAAAGAAGCAGGTCAGCAATTTCCTAGCAGGACGAAAGTAATAAAGGTTACTTTTTTCCCTGCACTATATCATGGGCAAGGCTTACACATAGTATGATTTAGGCGTATTTCTTCCTAACTTCCCTCCAACTACCTCACTCCCAACAAGAAGAAACAAGTACTTATATAATTGTCACGAGGCTGGGAATTCCATATTATCCTCTCCTTTGGGTCTGAATAAATTATGTATTTTCTGTGAAGGCTACATTTTGACTGAGTTCTTTGTGCAAAACTTTTACCACATCAAAGTATTTGTGTAATCTGTTCCATGTGCCTGGAACATTCTCTTCCCCTCCCTCCTCCACAGGTCCACTCACCCATCTTCTTCCTGGCCTACCAGATTTCTATGCATCTTTTAGATTTCAACTTCGGGACCACTTTCTCCGGGACACTTCCCTACCCCCTCTCGTACACACCTAATCACACCCTGTAATTTCCCCACCTTGTCAAATAAAAATAAGAGTGTTAAGACCCAGGGGTTTAAAAATAAGACGAAATGAAATTTTTAATTTTTAGACTAATTCAATGTGTTTCTTTTATTTTTAATCCCCCTCCACGGAGTCAGTGGTTCTCCAGCTGTAATGGGCCTACTAGTCACCTGTAGTGCTTATTATACATGTCGATTTCTAGACTCAGCCCCAGAGATTCTGTATTACATGGCCTGTGATGGGCCCATGAATCTGCAGTTTTAACAAGCTGCATAGGTGGGTCCGATGCAGGTGGTCATGGACCTCATTATGAAAAACAGTGGGAAGTCAGAAGTGATAAAGAGAGAGAGTGCAATATAAATTTATTAAAATAAGCACCATCTGCCTCAAGCCAATTGTAGAGACTTCCCTAAAAATACAGCACCAAATGGCAGACAGTGTATTTTCAAGGGACCAAGTGAGGAACATATTTTACCTCCAGCACAACTTTTATTCATGTTTGCCAAAGTTCCACAGTCAGTGACATATAATTTTTCAACATGAACTATTACTTCTGTGGCAGGGCCTGTGCTTAAAAGCCTTAGCCATCATTAGCTATCAGAGCGCATATAGTCTTTTACTGGAAGCACTCAAAACATAGTACAAAATGATCACCCCTCCTTCTCCATCACCACCACCCCATTCAACCACATAGTTCATCACAACTCAGAGACTACTGCTCAGAGCACCAAAGGGAATGTTGCAGGAGAATTTTCTCTTTATGATCCAGTGTAGATTACAGACTGTAGCCCATGATTTTATAAGAACTAGGGAATAATGTGGGTCATAATATGCCTATTTGCCTGGCAACAGATTCTAGAATTGAGTAATTGGATACCTTGGACATGATAACCTGGACTATACCCTTACAGTATTTTGCGTGCTGTAAATAGTAAAGTATTTCTATATCTGTATGCCCTTGAAAATTGCTTTTGACTTGACTGGAAGATCCAGTGCCATACACTCTAGGTGCAGCAGGAAAGGAGAGGCTTTGCCTATGTCTAAGTAAAGATTCCACAGAACCCCGAACTAGAGGAAGATAAGCCCATCCCATAAACTGTGCATCTAGAGAGCAAGGTAAGGAAAGCCACTCGTGCATAATGTGGCTCCCTTGTGAACAGAACAAGGAAGCTGGAAAGTTGATAAAGTTCTTGATTCCACTCTGGCTGCTAATGGTAATGAGTCCTTGAATGCATTTGTTCTTTGCATTTCTGTGGCATCCGGGAGGAGAGGAAAGTAAAACATAAAACCCCAGGAAGTTAAACAAGAACACAAAATGAAGAAAACACACTACAGAAGCTAGGTATCTCAGTGAATGGTGCGACAAGCCTCAAGTGGTGCTGCTTGGAGGTAGGGAAGCCCAGCTGAGATCTGCGTCATGACTTACGTGGATTTATAACGAAGAAACAGAATCACGTGTGGACCCCTCCTCTAAAACAAAAGTAATTTTTGCTGAAAGAAAAATGCAAAGGTTATCCAAATTTCCTCCCAAAGTTCTGCTGCAGTATTTTATGAACTCTGTGAAAAATAAATTGGTTGGTTTCCACTCAGGTTCATGCATTGTTCAAATTAGCTGAAGAACCATTAAGAAGGGTTCTGAGGTGGGGAGCTATGAAGTGGGGAGGTTGTTATGGGGGTAAGAGGAGTGGAGAGGCAATAGGAACTGGTTGTATTTAGTCAATATACTCCTAGACTCTGAATGAAGTGGCAAACAGCACATTCATTAGACTCCCAGGTACTGAAGGTGTTGCAAATAACAGTAAGAACAAGGGGTTCCAGATGAATTAGAATGTTGGCCAAAACTGCTCAGGAATTCATGAAATCGGCATAGGTCTAGAAAAGTAGAAGATAATGCATTTTGGATAAAAACACTATCTCATTTTGAGAGTAAAAAATGCTTAATGGAAACAAGTTTTATTTGTTTATTATAGATAATAGAAACACTGGTTGGCTATGCAATCCTACGCTAGTATGCCAATAGTAAGACCTAGTATATGATCACTTCCTGCTACTGCTTGCATTTGAGCTTGGACACCCTGCATGACAGGATTTGAGGCTTCCACTATTACGAGTATGTTCATGTTTTTTTAATTTTTTAAGACTGACTTATTTATTTTAGAGAGAGAAAGAGCAGTGTGAGCAGGGGAAGGGGCAGAAGGAGAGGGAGAGAAGCAGACTTCCTGCTGAGTGTGGAGCCTGAGGATGTGGGGTTCTATCCCATGACCCTGAGATCATGACCTGAGCTGAGACTAAAACACTCAACTGACTGAGCCACCCGCACCCCTGAGTATGTTCATGCTTGATGAAAAGACCCGAGGTTTGAAAGAAGAGGTGAGAGTATGCAGGAAATGGTGTTGTTTGATCTAAGGTAACTTGAATAGAATGACTGGCAGTAATGGTATCAAAGAATTCTGTGCAGTTTAATGGACTCAAGGAAAAAAAAAAACTATTTGGTTTCTTTTTTCAGGAACATAGTCCCCTTGTATTCTGATCTTCAGACTAGCAATCCTTGGTAATTAGTTTGACCATAAAGTCAGGGTCCTATGGACCGAATTATATCCCTCAAAATTCCTATGTTGAAGTCCTAACCCCCAATGTCATGGTATTTGGAGATGAGACCTTTGGGAGGTAATTTGGTTTAGATGAGGTCATAAGGGTGGGGCCCTCATGATGGGATTAGTGCCCTTGTAAGAGGAGACCCAGAGAGTTTGCTCTCCCTCTCTCATGTGAGGACACAGCAAGAAGGTGGCCATCTGCAAGCTGGAAGAGAGCCTTCACCAGAACTCAACACTCTTATCTTAGATTTCCAATTTCCAGAACTGTAAGAAATAAATTCCTGTTGGTAAGCCACCCAGTGTATGGTATTTTGTTATGGTAGCCTGAGCTGATTAAGGTACAGTGTGGTTGTCATTCAACTTCCAACTTGGTTTCTTTCTCAGGGAGCCATCAGCAAAGGAATATGCTGCTCATGAGCGAAGAATGGGTGATGTTTATATATCAGCCTTAATTATTTCAAACCCATGAGATTATTCCATTTTCACAGTCATTCAGCAGAACCCTGAGGAATTCTGTCTGGCCTAGGGCTTTTTTTTTTATTCATTCATTTATTGATCACAAATATTCATCAAGCACATACTCCATATCAGAAGGTACTGTAGGCATTGGGTCAAAGTACTATGGAGCTTTAAGCAGCAGACTTCGAGCATGGAAATCCCAAGGGGTGATGAAGAGATATCAGAAGAAACATGGAAAACTGAGGGAGAGGGAAGGTAAACACCTATGCCATGATTTTATCTACACCCAGCTCTGATAACATGACAAGTAAGAGATTAAATGCTGCAAATTTTGGACTATTTCTGGGAACCAAATTGAGTTTCTAGAGGCCAACTGTTCAATGGCAAATATAACTCACTATTGAAAAACAGACCACAAATAAGCCAACTTAGAGCGATTATACACGAAAGACAGTTATTCAGCATGTTCTTGATAGGTCCTAGAGGCTTTATTTACAGATTTTCCAGAGTTTATGTAATCCCCAGCAGGCCCTCTGTTTCCATCAAAATGGTGCTGGCATTATTTTTCTTCCTGTTCAGTAAGTGGACCACGGTTTGAGAGCATCTGAGGTGATAAAGACATAGTAGGTCTTGACCACAGGTAAAAGGACCAGTAGGTGGCATGTTGATTCCATGTCTGTCAAATCCTCTCTAAATTCATTCCCTGTTTTTCATCATTCTCAGAAAGAGGCAGCCAGATTATTCACCTGCTAGCCAAGGTGGGTCACAACCTGTGCTCTACACATGGAGCTTTTGAGAAGCCACAGGTTACCAAGAATGATGCAGAAGCAATTGTTCATGATTGGTACTCCTCTGGGCTGAATATTGTCCATTCTTTTCTACTAATGGGGAACACATGTTGTGTACCAAGGAAGTCGTTTTGCCTTTGCAGGAGTCCTTGCTTTCATTTACAGAATACAAGCCCCTTAAATGTCATAGCTGGGTTTAGTTTTAGTTTAAACTCTATTGCTTATCTGTTTTCCTTTTTCTTTCTTAAACCAAAAGGACAGAAGATGGTGTGTTTATCTAATTGTATGCTTTCCACTGAGGTAGAAAGGCATGGGGGAAATACTTTTACCACCCAACTGGGGGTAATGTTTAGAGACAGCTAACTATTTTCTGACTATTTTTGTTGCTTGTCATTGTACCAGAAGTATCCAGTTACACAGACAGGTTTTACTCTTCTAAGCCCTCAGGTGCAAACTCTCTAGAAGTAATTTTAGGCATAGGAATATCTTATCCATGCGACTATGGCCCTGTTTTGATCAACAAAAAAGGAGTAAATCGCCTTGAAATAAGCACAGCGAATCACATTCTAACTTCATTTCTGTTCTGCTAGAGAAATTGAACTGAAATATAAACGTAAAATGGTGTATTAACTTTGCTGTAACATATTAATGTCTGTGTGTGTGTGTGTGTGTGTGTGTGTGTAAATACCTGGAGAGAGAGAGGTCTTCAGGCTCGGCTTTCCTTTTCTTTTCTTTCTTTCTTTTTTTTTTTCAAATTCCATTAGTATTGAGCACTTAGAGCTTTACTTTTTAGGTGATCAGATAGGCAGTTGAGTACTGATTATGATTAGCAAATATTTTAAGCAGGATCCAATTCACTGAAAGAAAACAGATCAGCAGCTTTTTGGAACATAAGACATTTCAGAGATGTGCTATGTGTGTTGGCAGGTTTGTGTGGTTTTAAAACTATAGGCAGCCCCTTCTCTCTTTTGCACATTTCTCTGCAAACATGCACTCGAGGGGTTAATCTTAAATTGTTTTGAAAATTTATCACCTAACATAATGTGTATACATAAAGATACCCGAGCGGTCATTCTGTGAGTTAAATAAATGTCTGAATTTTTTCCATGCTTCTACCATCTTTATTACTAAGACTCATTATAAAATGAATAGCTAAGTCTCAGAGTTAGGTAATGATTAGTCTTGAAATTTAATAAATACTGTATAATCATATTATGCTCTCAAAATATTTGGTATGAACCAGAGCAGTCTTGAGACTCTCCCAAGAGAGTTTAGTTGATGGGAGAGCCATAAAGGTGGCTTTTGCCTGTAAGGGTATCTCATGTCATACGTTCCAGTGACATCATTATCATAAGGTTATTGTGTAGCACCTTGCATTTATCTAATGATGGGCATCCAAGAAAAGAAGTACATTTTAAAAGTAATGTCTGGTGGTCGATATTATTATCTTCATTTGAAAGATGGAAGAACAGAGGTCCAGAGAGGTCAAGCTACATGTCCAACTTATAAGAAGTCATTGCCAGAGATTGAATTCTCAAGGCTCCAATCCGTTCTCTATCCACTCCTGTCACTCAGCTGTGAGGCCATCAAGGATTTACTATAAGCAGAACTAAAAACAGCAGGACCTCCTCCACTTATGATGTACCAAAGAGATAAGGTCCAATCACTTGACAGAATGGATCGAGGCTGATTGCATCTGAAGGACATGGGCCAGGTGATTTAAAAGGACTTTTTTTTTTTTTCTGTCCATGCCTAAAATGACCACTGAAGTACTTCACTTAGAAAAGATGTTATAAAGATAATGTTTCATTAATTTCCCTGTTCTGAATATGGTACCCTTTTTTGACTAGTTGATAAACGTTCTCATTGACTGATCAGAGCTGATGCTATTGCTTCTGTCTAATCAGCAACTTTGCTTCACCCTTTTGTACACTGAGTCACTCCATTTTCTGTCCCTAGTCTTTTCTCTACACACAGATACACTGACTTTATTTTTTCTCCTTAACCTTTTCAACATACCAAAAAAGTACAGAAAATGTAACATTTATGTGCCCACAACCAATATTCCACCTATATCTATAGCTTGCCACATTTGTTTCATAGTACTTCTTTGTTAAAGAAACAAAATGTTGAACACCTATGTAAAGTTCCACCCCATCCTTTCCTTCTCATAGTTAGCCACTCTCCTGAAATTGAATTTGGTTCATATCATTTCATGTATGTTTTCATAATTTTACTATATATGTAAGTACCCATCACTAATACTTATAAAACTGTTTTGCCCCTAAAATTTGCATAAATATTGTACATGTTTCACAAATGGATTTTTTTCAAACAGCTTTTATTTTAGGGATTTGTCCATGTTGATAAAGATAGATCTGGGCAATTAACTGCTGTGCAATATTCCATTTTGTGAATAAACCACAGTTGAACTATCCATTTCCTCTGCTGATGGACATTGAAATTAACTATTTTTTTTTTACCATTATGATTGGGGCTTCAACGAACTTCCTTATGCTTATCTCCTAGAATTCACATATAAGAGTTTTCTAGGATAGATACCTAGAGGTGGAAGTGGGTTTTCATCTTCAAATTTACTAGGTAGTTTAGGGTTACCTTCCAAAGTAATTTCATTTGCTTTCTCTCCTATCAGAGATACATAGCTATTTCTGTTTCCTCCTATCCTCACTAAAACTTGCTATTATTAGACATACTAATTTTTTTCAGTCTAATGGATGAAATAGAATCTCGTTATTGGTGGAGTTGAGTATCTTTTCATAGTTATTGGCCATTGGTTTCTTCCTCTGTGAATTGCCTCATTTTGTCCTTTTCCTAGTTTTCTTTTGAGCAGTTAATGTTTTTCTAATTGACTTGTGGGAATTCTTTATATATTCTGGATACTGATCCATTTTCAGTTATATACATTGGAAATATCTCCTCTTGGTCTGTGGCTTGTATTCTCACTTTGTTTAGGGCTTCTAATCTTTTCCAACCTTTTTCTTTTATTTCAGTTTTCAAATGGCAAACAAATGATAGGAAACTTAGATTCATATCCTATTAATCCTATTATTAGACAAAGATATCTTCTGTAAGTACAATTCTTTTGGTCTTTCTTCTGAACTCAGTAAAAATCTAGCACAAATTCTATAAAAAGATCATTGCATCTTTATGATTACAGAGCAAAATAAGATTAATTTTGGATTGTACTGATGTGGTGCACATTTATTTCTTTTCTTCTTGGTCTTTCTGCTTCAGCACAAAAGCTAATTGATTATACATTTACCAGGCCCATCTGCCCAGTTGAAGGCAGTATCTATCTATCTAGCTAGAGAACTGCTCTTCCTCGCAAGTTATATGAGCTGGTATGCCTGGGGGACATGTCTGAAGTCTCTCAGCTCATGTTTTATCCTGTTTGATTTCATTTTCTTTAAGTGTGAACAATGTATCTTTTGTTTGTGAATAAGATTAGGGAGCATGTTTTTCCAATACACATCTGTAAAATAAAAAATTTTTGGCAATGCATTTTTTTTTTATGTCTAACTAGATAGCAGTTAACATCCGCCTCCACAATGTTGCAAAATTCTTTGTACCTGTTGTTTTCCTGTCTAACCTATAATTAAAATAATGCTGTGTTTAAAATTTTTTTCCATTGTCATCATCCTCATTAGTTTCAGCAATTCCTTTTTGTTATGCCATAGATCCAGTAGACATTTTAGATAGGCAAGAGGCCATGTCACATTCACTCAGATGTGATTGTTGAAGGTTCCTCAATGGATGTAATGTGATATGTTTAGAGGCAGTGTTTGTATGGCTTGAACATAACCCATTTTACACTTCACCGATTTTTACCAAGCAGAGAACATGTCTGCCTCTGTTTGCTACACTGATGGAGCCATGTTCACCTCTTTAGACATAATTGCCTTCAAGTAGAGGAAGTTGTTTTTTCTAATTCTATTTTATAGAAGTCTGTCACTGAACAAACTGATCAAGACATGAGAGAATAAAATCTGTGTGTCATAGTTGAATGGCAAAACCTAAGCCTCAAATCCGAATCTAGATTATACCAAGTTGAGGCAGGTGAGCGGCTCAGGAACATAACCTGATTAACATCACAAGTCATGGGATTAATACTGGCATCAGTAGAGGAAGGGTACAAATCGGGATAGAGATCAAGGATCCAAAACAAATACTGTGAGAGTGACAAAGAACCAAATTCAGAAGGCCAAAGCAATAGGAGTAAAGCAAGGATAATGTAATAGCAAACTAAGAGATAGTGTGCAGACTCTGTTTTCTTAAGCAAGCCATTTTATCTCTCTGAACCTCAATTTTATCATCTTTAAACATGAGGATTTGATTATTGACAAGGACTCTTCCAGCTTTAGCATGTTTTAATTCCAATTCTAGGATGTAAGAAAATGCAGAAGACTAATGTTAATCCAGATACCAGGCAACTGTCTACATTTATGAGAGGAGCATATCAACAGACAGGCAAATAAGATGGTGGTGTAGAATATTTAGGGGGTCTTACTGCCTTTTGAATCTTTATAAATTTTCTAGAGCTTGAATATACAAGGGGTACAAGGAAAATACCTTGCTTCTAAAAAAGGATTAAGACTTTATTATGCTTATATAGTGAGAAAAGTAATGGTCAGACTGATGAAGAACAATCTAGAGAAGAGTGGGAGAAGGAGGGAAAAAGTAGGAGAAAAAGGAGGAAAATAGAAAATTTTGGAGGTAAGGGTTATAAGAGAGCTGGAAGAGAGGCTCAGGCACTAGCAATGGAAGAGAGCTGAATAGGACCTGGAGACCAAAGACAAATGGTACTTTAAATGGAGGGGGTGCTTATTTTCCTGCATAATCACAAATATATTTGTCATTCATGCATGTATGTACTCTTCTTTTTTTAATTTAATTTTATTATGTTATGTTAGTCCCCATACAGTACATCATTAGTTTTTGATGTAGTGTTCCATGATTCATTGTTTGCGTATAACACCCGGTGCTCCAGGCAATACGTGCCCTCCTTAATACCCACCATCAGGCTAAACCATTTCTATAGAAACTACTGATGTGGCCATAGGAAGTGATATGACATATTTTAGACAACAGTTCTTAGTATGACAGTATATTGAACACACTTTAACGGCATGACATGGAATTGTAATTTTAAAATGTTCATTTTCTCAACCCCTAAGCCAATATCGCTAAGCCACCTGTGGTCCATGGAAAATTATTTTATTGGCAAAGATATCATGTGCCTTTCAGGAGTCCACACTCTATATTTTAAACACGGTTTTGCTCCTGCAAACACGTCCTTGTGCATGCCACAGCTGTGCCTCTCTCCTGTGTCCTTGAAGTAACTTTTCACAAGTGGGTAAGTAAGATGATTCCCCTGAGGAGTGATATTCCAATGATCATTTCTCACTTGTGGAGCCCCATTTTTGCTGTTATTTCTTTAATTTTAATAATTCTCATTACTCATTACCTTGAATCATTTATGAAGGTAACTCTGTGCAAACTCTTAGTGACCAGACCAACTGAAAGCAAATCAGTGACCTCTTAGAAGCTAATGTGGCGAATGTGTCCTATCGCTCCCCATAGGATGGGAAATATTAACACTTAGGGTAAGAGGTTAATAAAAACTTGAGTCAAATGTTGTAATGAATTCATTCATAGAGCAGAAATGTATTTTAATATTTTGTAATATATATAAAACATTTATAAACATCAACTAATGTATATTTAATGAACATAGCAAGGATTCTCCTGCCTAATATCCAAACATTATATTTCACAATTATGATCTGCTCACTGGGCATCATTTCACAGATGAGAGGTCATGGCTGTGAAAACAATTTTTAGAAGCGTAGGCCCCAAATGTACATTTTATAGCATTTTAGCAAATCAGATTACTGTATTTACCCATGATTGTCTCTGTCCCTTAATTTTGAGAAAGAAGTAGACTTTATTATTGTTATTTTAGTTAGAAGATATTTACTGAGCACTTCCTGTGTGCTGTGGAGTCTGAAAGGACACACAGGAATTCGCTAGGTCACAAAATGGGACTGACCTTTTCAGGCAGTGGGAATCCCGTGTGCAAAAAAGCCAGAGCCATGAGAAGATGGAATTATTGGAGAAACTAAGGCTAGCGTGATTTACCCAGAGCAAAAGGTGCCTGTAGGAAAGTGAGGTGAGAGAGGTGAATTTTACCAGCAGTCTTCTGTGTCATGTGTGGGATTTGGGCTTCATTCTAAAAGCCGGGGGGAGCATGTAAGTGACATGACTGCATTTGCATTTCAGAAAGCTAAGTCTAACAGCAGCTTGAAATAAAGACTGAGAGAGGGATGGTTAAATCTGGACACAAGGAAACCAATTAAGAGGTTATTTCATTGATCCAAATGAGAAAGAATGGTTGGGGCTAAAGTTGTGGAAGAGGAAACAAAGCAACCGAAGAAGCAACATGGAGGGAGTGAGCCTGGACCGTGGAGTCTGTCAAAAATAACTTTTAATTCCTGCGATAGTATTTACTATCTCTGTGGCTTTTGTTTTGTTTTTAAGATTTTATTTATTTATTTGATAGAGAGAGACACAGCAAGAGAGGGAACACAAGCAGGGGGAGTGGCAGAGGGAGAAGCAGGCTTCCCGCGGAGCAGGGAGCCCGATGCGGGGCTCGATCCCAGGACCCTGGGATCATGACCCAGCCAAAGGCAGATGCTTAATGACTGAGCCACCCTCTCTGTGGCTTTTTGAAAGTTATTGACTTCTTTGAGATTACAGTGATGTGACACAGTGCCTGGTGTGAGTGCTCAGTAAGTGGCTAATAGTAATTTATTGGATGGTGTGGTCTACAGGACTTGGTGACCAGTTGTATGTAAGGGTTGAGAGAAAGAACACAATCTATAATGGCTCCCAAATTTTCCCTTCAGATAAAATTTTCAATGGCAGTCAAAGTCCCTGAGAAGTTGAAGAGTGGCATAAAGTGCTATTTTTCAATAATAAGAGAAAACGTGTGCATTCCTATATGTACATTTATATTTGGGGATGTGGTTTCAAAATAGAAACAGTGGCTGGTGGCTGTGGGGCAGAGAACTGGAGAGAAAAAGAAAAGCTAAGCAAGACAGATGAGACATCTAGAGGTAAGAAGTTAGTCTTCATAGCATTTAACTGAAAGCTAATGGATGGTTTTAAGGAGGCAAGTAGTGTAGTAAAAATATGAGGAAACATTGAGAGTCTTAGAATCATAGAATTCTAAAGCTGAAATGGATTATAGAGTTCATCCGGTTCAATTGCCAAACCTATGCCTCCAAGAACCAGCTAAGCACATAA
Source organism: Leptonychotes weddellii (assembly GCF_054177405.1). Taxonomy (NCBI): domain Eukaryota; kingdom Metazoa; phylum Chordata; class Mammalia; order Carnivora; family Phocidae; genus Leptonychotes; species Leptonychotes weddellii. The sequence continues at coordinate 21,765,446 of NC_138385.1, forward strand.
GCATTTCTGCACAAAAGCTACCTGTGCTTCATCCAATTCAGTATCTTCTGGGCAGCCTTTTGGGAAAGGATGATGGTGATTTTTCCATAAAATGCTTCTCTAGACCTAGAGGGACTCTTTGGTAACCACTCATAGATCTAGCATTGAAAAGTGTAGGTAAAAAACCTCTTGAGCTGATTCAGCCTATGTTTAGAAGTTCATCTTTCTCTCTTATAAACCTACCAATTTAACCTATAATATGTACCTTCCCTTTTAGCTGTTAGCTCTTGATAATTTCCACCTCTCGGTACAGGGCATATAATTTCTATTGGACTTTCTTTCAGCTATTTAATTTTTTGCTATTTACCATAAAGAAGATGTGCTTTGATGGCCAAAATGCATGTAACCAAGTTTTGGGTTTTTTTTTTCCTATTACATCTGATAATGATGAATAATAATAACAATAATAAACAGTAACAACAATGTGTTTGTGACATAGTTCATATCCACCGGGCACTATTTTAACTGCTTTACATATATGGACTCCTGTAATTCTTATATGTGATAGACGCCCTTATTATTCCCATTTTACAAGAGAGGAAACCAAAACCAGAGAGCTTAAGTATTTGTCCAAGGTCACACAACTAGTAAATTGAAGAGCCTGTATTCAAACACAGGTAGTGGCAGTCTGACTCCAGAACCCAGGCTCTTAACCCCTCATTGTACTGACCAATAAATATGTTTTGCTGGCTAAGAAACAGATGCTATATTGAACATTATCCAGCACTGGTCTCTTCGGGTATAATTAATTATAACTCCCTTAAGATTATTTATTTCTCTCATTTTGCCTCTCCTAAAATCTTCATCCAGGCATTTATTTCTGTTTTGACAATTGCCTTAAGATGCATATGTTTGCATTTGTTCTCATTTTGTTTAAGTTCTTGATTATGAATATATGCCCAGGGCAATAGCAAGGGTTACACAAAAAATAAAGGGAGAGGGGATGGATGGATGGATGGATGGATGGATGGATGGATGGATGGATGAATGAATGGATGGATGAATGGATGGATGGATAAATAAATAAGACCTCCCCCCACTTCTTGGATCTCAAGGGGCTCTAGGATGTGATAAAGCAAAACACTGTTAAAAATTCATACAAGTAACTTGCGTTGTATATTATGCATGGCAACTAAACTTTTTAGTGTCTTGGCAAAGCCCTGGGGCAGTAGAGAGGTATCTCAGAGCAGAGAAAGTGCATTTGAAATGGTAATGAGAAGTGAACCGTGTGACAAAGTGCTAGTCAGTGAAATATTTCTCTGAGACAAACATATATTTTGGAGAGGGTGGAAAGTCATTGACTGCTGCCATACCATGACCTAGTTTAATGTTTTCTTTTTTGCCCCCACACTATGCTTAGATGACTTTACAGAGGGCACAGTTTTCAGAGTGCAATCAATACCAATCTTTTGGAAGCTTGATGCTAACATGTTGGGTTGTTAGTTCTCAGGATGGCAACTTGGGGTTTCCTTGTTTTAAGCCAGCAGTAGATCCTATATTAAAGTACTTCCAAGGTTTAGAATCCTTGAAATACTACTCTGTTTTACAGAAAATTCCGAAGTTCTTCTTCATCATGCCGTAATAGACAGTAAACTTGCTTTTTCTCTGGACCGTTGGATAAACAGTGAATGAATTCCTTATATAACACATTTTTGTTGGTACAAAGTTCATTAAAGTCTCAGCCTTCTGGTTGCTGATGAATAAAATATGATAATGAGAAAGAAGCAGCTTCCAAGTTTGCAAGAGTAATTGAGTACCATTTCTCATCACACACACATCGGCTTCAGTATTCCACACAGCCTGTGGGATCCTAGTACAATGTGCTGCCTTAAATAAGCTGAAACTTCCAGATGCTCTAGGTTTTTGTTCAGAACTTCGGGGTAGGAGATTAGGAAAGAGAGGCTGTCTGGGGAAGCTCTCAGTCCTGGCCCCTAAGAAGAAATTTAAGGGAGGGGGGGAGGTAGGCTGCAGTGGGTTGTGAAAACCACAGACACTGTGTCCAGAGAGCGAGCACTCAGAGCACAGAGAATGAAGTTGTGTAAATGTTGTGTTTGGAACAAGGAAAAAAGGCAAGGGACACACAAATCTTCAAAAACTTGTCCTTTGCTAAGGCAAAGACAAGTATGGTCTGGCCTCGCACTAAATCATCATAGCCTGTTACCCTCGGGAGCTCCAAAAGAAAACACCAAAAACTTGGAACACAAACAAGCAAATCAGGATTGAGCTCCAGTGGCTTTTGACATATATGTGATGCTCTTTGGTTCCTTTGAGAAGGCTTCTGGAGTTCAGTATCCTGACTTTGTAACAAGCCTTGTGTGTGTATAAGAAGAGGAAGTGGTCATGAATAGGCTCGACAGCCTGTTTAGAAAGTGCTGTGAATTTTTTCTTCCATTATTCAAGGACCATAGTCTTTCTGCAGTCTAGAAACAGATGAGGTCACATGACCATCAGTACTCAGACTTCTCCCTAGCATCCCCATAAACACTCACAGGTGTTCCGCAATTTGCAGGATCACAGCTTCTCACTACCTGAGTCTTTCCAGTGATTTCTGGGCTCACCCCCCCGCCTCCGCTGGCCCCAAGTATCTCGCATGCTCAAAACCAGTCCTTTCACAGTTTCCTGCTCTGGCCTTCCTATGGCCATTGCCACAACTAATGGTACACTCTTTACGTGGACAGTTTCCCTTTCAGCGTTCACCTTGAAAGTGAGGTATTGCCCACCCCTTCAGTGTACCTCACTGCATCACCAGGGCCATACTCTGTTCTGTGTAGAAAGGAGCAAACTGCCCCTGTCCCCTCTTCTGTGTCCATTTTTGTCACCTGGCCCCAGAAGCAGCACTACGGATGCTCAATCCCTCATGAACACAGTTCCTTTGGTTTCTGTCTGTAGCCCTTATTAGTAACAGACAGGTTGGTGGAGCCAGACCGAGGAAACATACTATGTCAGACTATCGTGGGTTCTCTGTCTCTGGCCCCCAGATATAGCCCTCACCACAGATTTCCACAGGACACCTGTACCCAAAGATCTCCCCCGACCCATCCAAATAGCCAATGCATTAAACTCCCCTGGGAGTTATTATATGCCCCATGCTCACTCTCAGTTTATGCTGAGCCTGGACCACCCAACTACCTAATGGGGGATTCCTAGTGCTTGGAGGCTTACTATATTTGAGGTACTGGGGCCAAATGACTTTTCCCAGGTTTTAAGTGCTATCTGAAGAAACACTAGGAATGAGTATTTAAGAGAAGGTTTGGGGTTTTTGTTTCTTTTTTTCTTTGGAGGTGCAGTAGAGGTAGATGGTAGAGGTAGATACTGTTTGTGATGAATATTGCCCACAGACTGTAACATAGCAAACTATGTAACAGCTACCATACCACTACAAGGCCAGACAGGCCCAACTTTTAAGTTCAGGGAGGGAGAACACTTAGAGGAAACAGTAACGATGTCCAACAAAGATTTTTCCCTTCCTTTTGAATTTCTCACCCACTAGCTTTTGTTGCCTTGGACCTTTTTAAAGTAGAGGCCACTCGTCTTGTATATTATGCCCCTGAGACTAGGAATATGCTGGTTTGAAGAATGTAATGTCTTAGAGGACACAGACTGTGTCTCCTGTGTATCTTTCCATCATCTGGCATGCGTGTACTCTCAATGAATATTAAACAATAAGGTGTGACCCTCTTAACTGTAAGAGATGATACCTCGTTTTGAGAGGATGTGCCCCTGGGAATAAAGAATGCTTCCTTCATTTTCCATGGCTGTCAAACTGGCATCTTTCATCAACACTAAATTTCCTTTTAAGTAGTGGAATGCCTTACACAGTTTTAACAGGAAAACTCTCAGCACCTCCAGCTATTTGTTGAAAAGAAAACAACTCTTTTTTTTTTTCCAGATACATCTTGCAGAAAACCATTTCCCAAATAAAATACAAAAACGTAGTATCATATTTAGAGGGAAAGAAATAAGCCCCTGAATCATAGTGCCAGTTTCATGTTTTCCTTAATGTTGCAAAGGTGATTATTTTTGCCATAATCTTCTTCTGGCCGTTAGCCCAGGATGGCAAGCTGCATAGTGCCCTGTTAAATAAAAGAGAGGGGAGACTTTCTTGAGGCCATTTTTTCAGAGGATTTGTACATATGTATTTGGGAAGAGTGTGGATAGAATTCTCAGGACAAAAATTTCCCATCGACTACTTTCATAATAATTCATGAAAAAATGGAAGTCTATCACTTGTTATTAATTCAAGCCCAGGAAATATGCTCTTATCATCAGTATTGTTTTCCAAACAACATATAAGTATCATGGCATGTTCCACACCACCAAATAGCTTACACTCATGGTGCATTCTGTGGCTCCTTCCTTCCTTCCTCCCATCCTTCCTCCCTTCCTTCCTGCCTCCCTTCCTTCCTTCCTTCTTTGCTTTCTTGCTTTCTTTTATTTTTATTTGGGAGTCTGTGTTGGTTCAAAAAGGAGAGGAGTGGGCACATATAGAATGGGTTATTGCCTTGCCTCAGCCTCCGTGATAATCATTCTTTACATTTTTGGGGTCTATTCAAATGTGTACAGTTCTAAAAAAAAAAAACAGTTTGTTTGAAAAGGGGCTAATTGGCATGAGCTGCCGTTGCTGTCCTGTGAAGTCCTGCTGACAAGGCTGAGGTTGGCAGAGAAACAAATAAAAGCAACTGATAAATGTCAGAAGTGAGTTGTAGTAAAACATACTGTTTGTTTAATGTTGATAAAAGGACAGGTGGAAAGTACATCAAATCCTCTTCTCAGAGAGTTCTCGACTCACAAATTGCAAATACTCACGAGAAATTAAATTGATGTCTTATTTAGTCATGGCTAAAACAATACAATAGCAAGTGTCCTAGGAGTAGAGCATATAGCAGGCCCTGCTACTGGTCTGTGCTTGCTTCTACCAGATCCAAGAATTATGAAAAGTTATTTTTCAAAAAGATGATAATTCTCATGTATCCTTTAGCCCTTGTAATATCAGAGCAGAGGGACACTGACATTCCAGAAAATAACCCTAGGGTAAGATAACTTATTGTTTGAAATCAAAATATTGTTGGAAAAAATGTGTGTAAATGGTTGTTAATCAAAGCCTGTTTTTAAATCGACTTGATTTCTATCCAAATTTCTGAGATCTATTACCTTCCACTCTGATTACTCTTAAATTGGCCATGACTCTTAACGTTTTATTGTAAGTTTTAATTTCCTGCTGTCTTTATGTCATCTGACAATCCTAGCACTGGAGCTCATTCTATTTTAAAGGTCACCTTCTTTTGAAATGCACACATATAAGGAAAAGGATGGACTTGTGATGTGAATAATAACTTACCTGTTTTTGCTTGTTCTTTGAGTCTATGTTAACTATATTGGCTTTTCCAAAAGAAGGCAGATCTGTGAACAGCTAACTCACAGCAAAAATATTTTAAATTACATGTTAATTTCTTTTACTGCTGTCATATGGAGTTCTGACTCGGCATTACAACCATGCTCTTCTTGGGGTAATAAGGGCACACATGCTGCTTATCTGATTGACACTTCTTTCAGAAGCAGGAGATAGTTTTATTGACTTTAGTGTAAATCCCATAGTCAGGGCTTCCTTCATCTAAAAAATAATAATGTGAATCTTGGCTGTTGGGAAGGTCACAGACTTTGGATCTGAGCCCAAGATCTGTTTTATCTGGGGCTCCCAAGCAAAATTTTCATATAAGAACTCATCAGATTCACTTCACAGCAAAATAAATGCATTTTTACTCCATCCCAGGTGTAGGGTAAGAGGCCCCTATGTTGTAGGGGGCTGCTTGGGCAGTATTTACACTTCAGTATTGAGTCCCTGTAAACTCAGCTAGAAAAGGAAAAGTCATCCAGGTAGGTTTGATAAACATCAGAAAAACCCACCTGAAAGTTTGAGCAAATTCACTTCTTTTGCTTTGCTTTACTTTCGTAAAGAATCTGTGATTTGGAGAGAAGTGACACGTTTTTGTTGTTGGAAACATTTGTCATTGTTATTGTTTGAGACACCACTAATGTAAGAAACAACCAAGGGATATGGCAGTGGGCAAACAATGTGACCTTCACAGATATGGATGTCACCAAGAAAACTTAGAGTCCAAACTTTTGATGTCAAGTGAATTTTTAAATTTTTATTTTTTTCTGATTTTTGAGGAAGTAGATAATCATTGTAGAAAATTCAGAACGCACAGAGCAGTAAATCTTGAAAATATAGAAAAGCATAAAAATGCAAGGGGAAAACTGTTTATTCTCCTACAAACCGGAAGGAACAACTATCAACATTATGGGTTATCTTCTTGCAGGTTTTTCATTTTTTATTTAATGTGAATCATATTATTTATGCAATGTTATATCTTGTCTTTTGTTTAACACCAGTCACGTGTAAGTTATAATACCTGTAAATGACTTTTTGGGAAATCATTTTAATGGCTCTATTGTGTTCCATAATTTACTTAAATATTCCCCTGATGCTGGATATTTAGAGTGCCTCTAATTTTTCAGTATTCTAAATAATTCTACATTGACTACTTTTTTGCTTGCATCTTTGCCTGCATTTCAGATTATCTCCCTAGGAGGGCTTCCAGCAATAAAATAATAGGTCAAACAGAATGAACATTTTTAAGATTTCTATTATGGTTTCAAATTCATTTCCAGAAAACCTTAGCTCATTTGTGTTACAACCAACAGTGTTTGAAAGGATCTCTCTTATTACTTGTTTTCTTAGCACTGAGTTTTAATATTTTTTTAATCTTTGCTAATTTTGATACAGGGTGGTTTTGTGTTTTAATTACCATTTCTGCCTTTGATTAATTTTAAAACTAATGTAAACTTGTTGACAGACCTGAAGGCCAGATCCTGCACCACCTCCTCAGGAGATGAGATGTTTTATTTACAGTAAGAATTGCCTGTTGAGTATTGATGCATATTTGAAGTGATATAAAAAGTGTATCGTGCACACATATTTTATATCAGTTAAATGCAAAAAATAGTTAATTGGGGATTAGAAAAGTGCAAAAGGAAAAACACTTGTATAATGCTTGATTCTTTCTTCTGTTCTTTCTCTGTTCATTCATTTTTTTCATTTGAAGAGTTTATTTGAGCAAAAATCTGTTGGAATGGGGCAGTGCCCAACCAGAAGTGGTTAGGAGTGCTCCCCCTTTTGAAATTTTTAGTCATGGATATTATAACCCATAGACTTAAAAGTAAAAAGGTGCAGCAATAGTAAACCCGATTTGTTTGCATCTTTTTGGATTGATATTTTCTGCCCAGTTTTCTACCTAAAAAAGGAGATAAAGAAAGTTGACTCATGTATGAAAGAGAAACTCTTCATTTTCCACTTGTCGAATATCATTCAGTCCAAAATCCATCTATAGGATAATAATTTCCTTACTTTCCTGTATCTCATCACCTTCCTCTTTCATCATTTTTACTTCAGTGGAAGTAACGTGTGTAATGGGGAAGAAATCTCTGCCCTTCTATTAAATTTTACTTTTTGTAAGGCAAACATTGGGATGTGAGCTTAGTTTACTTCTAGAAAGCCTCAAGTAGGAAAAACTGCTGCCCTTAAGAAGAACAGAACTCTGACCGTAGGGTATGTATGGTAGGAAGTACTATTGCACATTAGTAGTATTGCACATTAAATGGGTTGTATTTTTAAATTTCGGAGTTATATTCTGCTGTTGTTTTCTTTTACTATTGCTGTTGTTTTATCTGGGCCTGATAAAAACAACCTGGCCGCGGTTTCCAGCATGGGCTTTGAAGCTGAACAGACTTGTACAAACTCTTTTCATTTCAGGCTGCTGTGCTAAGGCGTGTATGTGGCTCTCCCTCTTATACCCACTGGTTTGGTTCTGCCTTCCATCCGGTGGCTGTTAACCACACTTCGTGTTGTTATGTCTTTTGTGGCTCTATGGGAAATGCATGAAAAATATGTGTACAGTGGATATACCAGCTACAGAAAAGGGATGGTGACAGGTACAGAGAGCCTCAGGTCTAAGTCATTTGCCTCATTTACCTTCAATCAACTGAGCTAAAGAAGCATCAATTTTCTCTTGAAAATTTTTGACTAAAAGGTAAATTCCTCTAAATATCTTATTAAAATATTGATAACTGTTTTTATCCCTACATTTTGTGCAATTAGGTATGAATGAAATAAATCTGAAGGAATGAAGAGACAAAAAGATGGGGGGGAGGTCCTGTAATGGAGGTCTGATTAAATAAATTAGGATATTTCTCTAGAGTAGAACCATTAAGCAGCATTAACCATAATGCTTTGGAAGACTAATGACATGAGACATTCTTCATGATATGTTAAGAAGAAAAAAGCTGATTATAAAACAATGTCTATGTAATGATCATAATTTCTCAGAAAACATAATTATGTATGTTTTAAATCAGCCAGAAGAATGTCCACGAAATTGTTTATGATGGTTCCCCCTGGGTGATGATTGTATGAAACCTATAATAGTTTTGTAACTTTAAAATATTATTTTCAGGGAAAGGAGGAAAAATAAACTCCATAAGGATAGTATATGCACCTACTAGCCTTTTGGGCTCACAGATTTTTTAAAAAACTATTTTTTAGTGTTTCACACTTTTGTCTTCTAATTTTCCCCTTTGCCGGCACAAGGAATTAAGAAATGTTATTGAGTAATGACATATCAAAGTACCAAAAAGAAAAAAAATTGTTAGAGCAAAGTTTCTTTTGCTCAAATCTTCTTCTTTTACATTGATTTAGAATGGTAGGGGAAAAATAATAAATAATAAGTTTAAACCCAAGATTTCCTGCACAAATTGGCAAGCATATTTATTTGTTTCTAAATCATTTCTTTATAAACTACAGGTAAATTTCCATTTTTACCAATAGCTATTGCCCTTTAGTACCAAACCTAATATATAGGTCTCTGCCATATTATAAAAATGATGGTGAAATGTGAAGACAAGCAAAAGAAAACCAGCATAATGTAACAGTGTAGGTTTTAGGCTCAAAATGGTTCTTGGTTTATTCAGTCGTTGACTCTACTAAGCTTTTGGCAAAGGACAAAAGTTGTTACAAAGGAACACTTTCCCACAATCCAGTTAGGATGCAGTCATGAGTATAAACTCTTTATGGTTAACTACCATGCATTACTTTCCTATTCCTTCATTGGTGCAATGAAATGCTGAAAAAAGAAGGCAGTGTAAGACATTAGATAGCAAGGTTATAGATAAAAGTTGTTTTAGGGTCAACTTGTTACCAATTCTGGGATGTAGATTCTTTTCTGCTTCTGTTGCCCATGATAAATGTGTACTTACTCTGGGCTCATTCAGCTACAACAGAAGATTATAAAAAAGCAGTATGAAGCTCAGATGTTTCAGTCCTTCATTCAGTGAGTTAACACTTCTTGAGAAAGTACAGTGCTGACACTCTAGAGGTTACACAGGAGAGTAAGATAGGAACTCACTCCCATGAAGCTTGTTCTGGTAGAAGAGATAACCATACACAAACAGAACTTACTTTATGCGTTTAGAAAATGAGAAGTCCTATGAGAAAGGGACAAAGAAGGTTATGTTCATCTGGTGGAAGCTTGGAGGTCAATCAGGAAAGGATTTGTGGAGAAGTTGCATTTCAGTTATGACCTAAAGTACAGGGAGCACTTTGGCACAAGTAGATGGATGCAGTGGACACACGTAATAATAATAAGCCCTTTACGGGTGCCTGGGTGGCTCAGTTGGTTAAGCGGCTGTCTGTGGCTCAGGTCATGATCCTGGGGTCCTGGGATCGAGACCTGCGTCGGGCTCCCTGCTCAGTGGGAAGCCTGCTTCTCCCTCTCCTGCTCGCCCTGCTTGTGCACTCTCTCTGTGTGTCAAATAAATAAATAAATAAAATCTTTAAAAAAAATAAGCCCTTCAGGGACGCCTGGGTGGCTCAGTCAGTTAAGCTGCTGCCTTCGGCTTAGGTCATGATCCCAGGGTCCTGGGATCGAGACCCGCGTCGGACGCCCTGCTCAGCGGGAAGCCTGCTTCTCCCTCTGCCTCTGCCTCTCTCTCTCTGTGTCTCTCACGAATAAATAAATAAAATCTTTAAAAAAAATTTTTTTTTTAAATAAGCCCTTTAAACAGTTTCTGGTATATGATAAGGATTAGTTCCATTTGCTAAGGTAAAAGGCTTAGTTGCTGTAACAAAATGACCCAACAACAAAAAAATATTGTACTTTCATGGAACAGCCTGAACAGTCCCAGATGGATGAGCAGACACCTTGGCTGTACATAGTCATGCAGGGACCCGGATTCCTCACTTCATGTTATTCCATCATGCCCTAGGGCCATTGTTATCTTCTGGGTGGTTGAAACAACTCCCACCACCTCCTAATTCCAGCAGGTAGGAAGGGGAAAGAGTGGAGGAAACACTTGCAATGGGTTAAGGTTTCCACTGGTGAGCGAAGTCACCTAGCTAAACTGGGGCCAGGAAATGCGGTCTCTAGCTGCGTGGTCATGTGATTTCTATAATTCTGTTACCAAGGAAGAAAGGGAAAACAGATTTTGGTGGATAGCTGTTATTACTACTGCACAGTACTGACCATCTCCATGCCATCAACGAACCCTAGTAATCTGAGATACCTAATCCATCTCCCTCAGCAGTGCATTTTCTACTATACAAGTGGCTTAAGCCCAAGATGTTCTTGTCACCATTCCTATGGAATAGAATCCAAACCATTCCCAAGGCCTAGCTCAAGCTCTCACTGAGTAAACTTCCCTCCCTGCTTAAATAAAGCTTGTATCTTTACCCCTAAGTATCCCAGGCTGTGAAGAAATGTAGAGTAGCAAAACCAGTGCATTTACCTGCACTGAATTCCCTGTGTTTTTGATTAATGCATTTCACAGTGAGTGGCAAGGGAAAATTGATTGAAATGTTTTATTCTATACTAAAGTCTTCCCTTTTGCCTTTTAAAAAACCATTTACTGAAAAAAAATCTTCAGGTTCATTTTGAAATTTCAAATTATTGTTCTCTTTTTGTGAAATATTTTGCAGTAAATTAAATGGGTAATAATGAATGCTATGGGGATTTTTTAGCTTTCATAATATGTACTTTTCTAACTGTTCTATTTTTCATGGTCATCTTGGATAACAAGTGGCACATCATCTTATTTAAGCTTGGGAATTATACCAAATGGGGATTTTGAGTGCTGTGCAGAAATGTCTATTTTTAATCAACTTTTCATTCTATATCCTGTCAACATAGTGATTTATTTGTGACTCAGAAATGGCAGGACAAGCCACCTATCTGTAGTGATCACTTGTCTCATGGAACCTTAATTGTAATGCTAATTCAGTCTTGGAGTTAGACAGTCAACTAAATGATAAGTACAAGATATTGATAAATGACAAGTAAGGAAAACATTTAGTAAGTCATTGGTAAATCTGTTTTATCTTAATGTGTTGAGAAATATGAAAATTAGGAGAAAGAAATAAGAGCATATTTATGAAATTTTATAAAGTAACTACTATATCCCAGATATTGTTCTAGATGTTGTGGGGGGTTATATAAATAGGAAGAGTGAACTCAGCCTTTGGTTGATCTTTGCCTCTACTGAATAGAAGGCAACGGATATTTTCAAAAGGGGAAGTGATACTGACAAGGCAGTTTATCAAGTATAGGTTACATCAGAAGACAAGAACTGGCCTGTAGGGCAGGAGATGTGGCTTTCAGGATATTAACCAACTGGATATGTGACCCTCAGAAGGTTTCTCCTTCTCTCTAGTCCATAGTTTCCCCACCTGCCATATGAGGGGGTTGCATTAAATAGACTATGATCCCAAAGAGATTATGTGATTGACTTATATAGCTATATAATATAAATGGTCTACTTATATTGAGAGAATGCAGAACATTGAGGGAAAACAATACAAGTGTGAGAAGTTCACATTCCCTCTGATGTTTAATGGACAAAGATTATCTAAGATTTTCAAGTGATTACTTTCAATGACCTTCAAGGACCCTTCTAACGCTGGGGCTTCATGATTATTGGTAGGCAAAAAGTGAGATCTCTTTTATTCTCTTGAAAACCCCTAGAAGATCTAAATTAGGTATTATTTTCACATTTATATCTGTACTCATCAGATGAATTGGAGAGAATCCAAATGGAATGAATAAAAAATGAAGGTCTATGTGTCTTTGTAGGGGTGGGGGAGGTTTCTTTGACTTTGGTTAAGATAAAAAACTTTAATTTATGTAACCATAAGGAAAACATGAAAATAATGTATAACTTACTGAAAAGTGTAAGTAAAAGCCAAGTCAAGAAAGAGAAATGAGTTGTCTGATACAGGGAAGAATTGGGATGAAAATGATGGGCTGCGTGTCAGAAAAGTGGAATCAGGACAGAACACTAGGACAAAAATCCATTGACTGATATATGAAAAAAGAAAGGGGCTGGAATATTATAAATTCAGATGGCCCAGTATCATTTAGATTAATTTAAAAAAAACTTGGAGCTTGAGAATTTCATGACGCTTGTGCATGAGAGAGGGCTAAGGTTAGCAATAACTTTAAAAAGTGAAGTTTCTTACAATTATAGAGGCCAGAAACATTTCCCCCCTACTCTCTCAGGCATTATGTTTTCTTGCCTGTTTCCTGAAGGAAGAGTCTGTATTGGTAAAGTTTCAGTGATACCACTCTGTAATAAAGGAAGAATTATAGCTTAAGGCTCTAAGTGTGAAATCATTGAGACCACATGATGTAGTGTCAATTCTAGATTCTAGTCCACACTGCCAGTGATGCGGATGATGCATCAATGACTTTAGGCAAATTACTAAACCTATCTATAAAAGTTTTCTCATATAACCAAAGGGACTACCACCTCATTATAGTTGGATATCTTAAGAGTTAAATAGGGGGGAAATCACTTTGAGATTTTAAGGTGCTATAAAAATTCACCAATTTCCTGTACCTTCTTTGCTATCCTATTTTACTTTTTAAGTAGGCTCTATGCCCAACATGGGGCTTGAACTCACAGCCCCGAGATCCAGAGTCACATACTCTACCAACTGAGCGAGCCAGGTAACCCGTATTTTTTTTTAAGTGACTTGGTTCATAAGACTGTGTAATGAAAATATTTTGAAATTTAGGATTGGTTGAAGCACCTGGAAGTTTTAAAATTCAGATGAATTTCTCTGATTATCTTCATGCAAGACCTTTTGCTGTTAATAATAAGAATAATCCATAGCCTGACTAATCTAAGAGCAGCCACTGAAATTTGTGATTGGACTGTTTAAAATTTGTTGGATTATATTAAATTTATAGTCTCCCCAGAATCATGTCATCATTACCTTATTTTGTCTGGAACTGGCCGAGGTGCATACCCTTGTAATAACCTTACTCTGGGGTTACTGTACTTGCTCTTAGGCAAATTGCTTAGTTCTTTAGTGTTTAAAGTATTGTCACACAACCTGACAGCTTTCTGCAGTGGACTGACCTGAGCCAATCACATCATGTGGAAGTTTTACTTTTGTTTTTCATAAATAACGGTAGCTTCTGATGAGGTCTCCAGATGATTGAGGGTTACTCTCCAAAACCTCACTATTAGAGTATAATAAAAGCAACTCTCAAATCAAATGTTGCCATACACACATTTATTATTGAAACATTTATTAGCAATTCAGCATATAAAAACAGTTCATTCAACCTGTTCTGTAAGCTCAAAGAAATTCCAGTTCACTATCCCTACAAATGCTCTAGAGATTCAGAGACAACTTCCCTAAGAGAGATCTGAAAGAGTGTATGGGCTAATCCTGTCATATAATAAGTGCTCCTAAAAGTAAGAAGGTGTAGGTAACCATGGTATTAATTTAGAGATCGTGTATTGTTGTTTGTTGCTCTGTTGAGAAATGACAATGGTGAGGGTGACGGCGATGATAGAAAGATTAACAGTAAAAGTAGCAAACACACTACTGTATCATATTTTCATCCCCAAAAGGTAAATTTCACAAGGGCAGGAACTTTGTTTATTTACCACTCACTCTATCTTCAGCACCGAGAATTGTGCCTGGACCATAGTAGGCATTTTGTAAGTTTTTATTGAATGAACCAGTGAACAACAGTAACAACAAACAATTTGAGTAACTGATGGGTCAGGCGCTGTTCTAAGCTCTTTCCATGCATTATTACATTTATTCACCACATAAATCTAAGAAAAGCAAATTAAATAGAGTAAAACTTTTACTGATATAAATGTTCAGAAAATGAAGTATATTAATTAATTGAATTTTCTGGTTAACAGAGCATTACATGTCAATTCCTTTTTATTTTAACCCTTTTAATTGCAAAATTAAAAAAAAAAATCAGTGACTTTCCTGCCTCAGTAAATTGAATCTAGAGGACATTCTTGAATTTTTGGTGAGCTGATTGAAGATTTTCTTAGGGCCCAGGAGAATCTCCAAGCATGTCTTGTTTTATGCAGAATCATAAATGGAGAAAGTGTAATACATTGGATTAAATGCATACATAATTTCATAACATTCTCTAGAAGCTATTTTTTCTTTTTTCTCTCTTGGAGGTGTGGGTGGAATTGTGTGGGTAAAGCTTTACTATAATCTTGTTTTTCTCTGCTGGTTCTCTCATTCACTCTTACATACATCCTGAAGAGGTGGTAGAGCATGGTGGAGGAAGCAGAGGTGTTGGAGTATGAGAAGACTATTACAATCCTAGCTCTGTCATTTAACTGCTTTGTGATTGAGGCAAGTTTCTTTTTTTTTTTAAGATTTTATTTATTTATTTATTTGAGAGAGAGGATGAGAGGAGAGAGAGAGCACATGAGAGGGGGGAGGGCCAGAGGGAGAAGCAGACTCCCCACTGAGCAGGGAGCCCGATGTGGGACTCGATCCCGGGACTCCAGGATCATGACCTGAGCCAAAGGCAGTCGCTTAACCAACTGAGCCACCCAGGCGCCCCTGAGGCAAGTTTCTTAACATCTCAGAACCTTGTTTCCTCTTCTACAAAATAAGTTTGTTGTGAAGATTGAATAAGGTAGTGTATATTAAGCTCCTCTCATATAGCTGCTGCTGCTTCTGTGATAATCTCATGCAATCTGAAGGCAACTTCAAAAACAACTTGCTTTAGAAACACATAAAGCACGGGTAAGAGACTATTCTTTGAAAATTGGTAAATCTTGTATGCAATGTATCAAATGATTAATTAGAAAAGTACTTTGTTCCATTTAGAACTAATGACAGTGATAAAATACTAATCCCAAATAACTAAGATAATTTTTAAAGTTTTCAGCAAATGGTCCATGTAATAAATCCAGTATAGTAAAATGTATTAATTCTGAAACTATAATTATTTATGACTATGAGTGCAGTGGCTAAGCTACATGCCATTGCTTTGTTTAAATTGTGGATTGACAAGCAAATTCAGACTTTTGAAATAAGGTGGCAGAAAGCGGAAAATACTTGAGAGAAACCAAAGTATTTTCAAACACTTTATAAGTACTCATTTACATATAAATAACTGATATGCAAATTGTGAGTCATTCTTCTATATTTCCAAAAGCAGGTGCCTACGGATATTTCTTTAGCCTATATTGAACTATTATATGTACTTTAAATATGGTGTGTGTACACATACACACATATATACATACATGTATATATTAAGCATTTAAAAATGTATTAATGAATTATAACTGACATATAATATTATATGACTTTCAGGTGTACAACATAGTGATTCAACAATTCTATACACTACTCAATTCTTACCATGATAAATGTAGTCTCCATCTGTCACCATACAATGTTATTGCAATATTATTGACTATATTACATATGCTATACTTTTCATCTTCATGACTTATTTATTTTATAACTGGAAGTTTGTACCTCTTAATCCCCTTCATCTATATCACCCATCCCCCTACCCACCTCCCTCTGACAACTTCTGCATTTAAGAATCTGTTTGTATTTTTGTTTGTTTATTCATTTGCTTTGCTTTTAATATTCCACATATAAGTGAAATCACATGGTATTTGTCTTTCTCTGTCTGACCTATCATAATACCTCTAGGCCCATCCATGCTGTCATAAATGGCAATATCTCATCCTTTTTTATGGCTACATAATATTCGTGTGTGTGTGTGTATGTGTACCACATCTTCTTTAGCCATTGATCTATCAGTGGACACTTGGGTTGCTTCCGTATCTTGGCTATTGTAAGTAATGCTGCAATAAACATATGGGTGCATATATCTTTTCAAATTAGTGTTTTTGTTTTCTTTGTATTTCTTTCTTCTACCCATCAAGGTCCTCCAGCTGGACTAAGAATTAAATTTCCATGAGACAGATTAATAGAAAAAAACCAGTTTTATTACCAACACACAGAGGCCCAATAATGAAATTGAAACTTAAGGAAATGACCAAGGCAGACAGTTTTTATACATTTTAGACAAAGAGACAATAAATTTGTGAAGAATTGACAGGATAAAGAAAATAGATGTTTGAGAGTATTAATTAGTAAGGAATTCTAAGTGGAATTTCTGCTGAGGTAATAGATTAGTAAAAGAGTAGTAACAAGGTTTGTTTCTACAGCTTTCTCAGTTCCTACATGCCTATCTCTGATAATAAGGATGTCTTTGTCTTTTTAATTCTTAGTACAGGAAGGGTATTTTTCATATGGGAGATTTGTTTCCTGCTTTCAGGGGTCAGAGATGATCTGAGTGCCCTTGCATTTACTCATTCTTAAGTAACTTTTATTTAAAATAATCATGGGGCACCTGGGTGGCTTAGTGGGTTAAGTGTCCAACTCTTGATTTTGGCTCAGGTCATGATCTCAGGTTCATGAGATGGAGCCCAAATCAGGCTCTGCCCTGGGTATGGAGCCTGCTTAAAATTCTCTCTCCCTCTCCTTTTGCCCCTCCCCCCTCAAAAGTTAAATAAAATAAAAAATAAAATAAAATAATCAGTATGTCAAAGTGGCACACTTTAGGGCAGCTTGCCTTTGATCCCTACAGGGTAAATACCCAGTAATGGAATTACTGGATTGTATGGTATTTCTATGTTTAATTTTTTGAAGAAC
This sequence comes from Leptonychotes weddellii, assembly GCF_054177405.1. Lineage (NCBI taxonomy): Eukaryota > Metazoa > Chordata > Mammalia > Carnivora > Phocidae > Leptonychotes > Leptonychotes weddellii. Next base: position 21,782,550 of record NC_138385.1, read on the forward strand.
CTCCATATTGTTTTCCACAGTGGTTGCGCCAATTTACATTCCCAGCAGCAGTGCATGAGGGTTTCCTTTTCCCCACATCCTCACCAACAACTGTTGTTTCCTGTCTTTTTGATACTGGCCATTCTGACTGGTATGAGGTGGTATCTCATTATGGTTTTTACTCACATTTTCCTGATGATGAGTGATGTTGAGCATCTTTTCATGTGTCTGTTGGCTATGTGGATGTCTTCTTTGGAAAAACGTCTATTCAGGTCCTCTGTCCATTTTTTAATCGTACTGTTTGGGTGTTTTTGGTGTTGAGTTGTAGAAGCTCTTTATGTATTTTGGATTTGGATTTTTAATGGACTGTAATTCTTAAGAGTTTTCTTTACAAAGTGGTCTGAAAGAGAGGTTACATATTTTGTTGTATTTTATCAACACCGGCTTTATCATGTCCTTTCTTTCTTGTGATACTGATGTAATTACCATTTTATGCCCAGAGATTGATTTTGTCTTTATGACAGCTGTATGATTTTCATCTTTGTAATCATCTCTTGATATATTCACAAATAGAATAATTTCCAAAGCATTCAGAAAGAAACAGAAGGATGTTGAGTTCATTTTCAAAAGTCAGACCCAATTGTTTTTCATTAACACAGCTTTACAATATTTTAAAATACTTTTACTGTAAATTTTCAAAAGTATGTAACCCCTAAGTAAACTAATTTTCTTTAAAATTTGAAACATACCATTTTTCATACAGAGGAATCCTTCTCTCAGCTATTTTACTTCCTTTTGTTTCATACCAGTGTTTCCACTCTGTCTACTGCTCAAATAACTCTCTGCCAAGTCTCTTCAGATTGTTGCATTAAACAATTTTGTTTCACTGAACAATTCACATTGTCTTAAATCAGTTTTATTTCCCTAAGTACAGTATTTAGATAAAATTTTCTTTATTCACCTAAAGTACTTCTTTTTTAATTAACAGAGAATCTTTTATTATTGAAAATTACCTCTAAAGTATAAAATGCAATGTACATACTGATGGTATTTTAAAGAAAAAAATAGAATCTATTTAGCTTCTGACCATAATTTTTCTGGCAACTATTTCAGAAGACAATAGTCACTTAAAATTTAATATTGTCTGGTGTTTTGCAAATTCCCAATTAGAACATTATAATTTACTATATAATGAAATCACTGTTGGAATAAAAATCTCTGGCTTTAGCAGAGTAACTCAGTTGTGTCTTGGTTTCAGGAAAGTTTCTTTAATGCATTGTTTCGTGCCACCAAATTGAAAATTGTCTTTATGAACATTGACGAATGCTATAAGTTATGTTATTTTGTTTTATTTATTTATTTGCAGCTGGGATACAGCATATAATTTGATGGAGGATAAGTAGAGTCTTTTATTTTATGCACATGGCCTCCTTGGATTGGATAAATAAGCTTTTCTAAAACCCTGAGCTGGGGGCGCCTGGGTGGCTCAGTTGGTTGAGCGACTGCCTTCGGCTCAGGTCATGATCCTGGAGTCCCGGGATCGAGTCCCACATCAGGCTCCCTGCTCAGCAGGGAGTCTGTTTCTCCCTCTGACCCTCCCCCCTCTCATGTGCTCTCTCTCTGTCATTCTCTCTCTCAAATAAATAAATAAAATCTTTAAAATAAATAAATAAATAAATAAAATAAATAAAACCCTGAGCTGATTCTGACAGGCCCAAGATATTGACGTGGTAGCCTGCCAGCCATCTACAGTCATGCATAGCCTCTTGAACTCCTCATTAGGAAATAATGAGGAGATGGTCCTAAATACTTCCATTACTACTGATGCTTACGTTCCCTTTCAGTACTGGTTAGGTCAACTCTAGTGTTTTAATTAATAGTTTGTAACATTTGCTGATGGAAACATTAAATATATGCCATCAAGACAGAAATAACTTTTTTGCTTGATTTAGTGAAAGTGTTAAATCCTGGTAAGACTTGGTTACCACAATATTAGCATTAGAGTTTACTTGCAGGGTCAGCTCCCACCCATGGGATTCAGTTAAATAAACTGGTCAGGAACTGGAGTCATTTCTGGCCGCCAGTGCCAATTACATGCTGCCTATCCTCCATTCTTTCTCATGCCTGCTTGTGTCGGCCCTACTATATCAGTCAAGGTCTAACCAGGAAGAGAAATGAAGACTAAAACAGAGAGATTTAATATTGGAACTTGGGGGGCGCCTGGGTGGCTCAGTCGTTAAGCGTCTGCCTTCGGCTCAGGTCATGATCCCAGGGTCCTGGGATCGAGCCCCGCGTCTGGCTTCCTGCTCAGCGGGAAGCCTGCTTCTCCCCCTCCCACTCCCCCTGCATGTGTTCCCTCTCTCACTGTGTCTCTCCCTGTCAAATAAATAAATAAAATCTTTAAAAAAAAAAATATTGGAACTTGGTTACACAGGTCATGGAGGAACTGAAAAGCTGAATATGGGACATTGAGGCCACCCAAGTAGAAGCAACAGCGGGAAGCCAACACTGCCTCCAGGCTGAAGGGACAAGGGAAGAGTCAGCTGCCATGGAAGCCTAGAAATGGGAAGCAGGGATAAGAAGCAGAGGAGGAGAAGCATGATTAGTGGATCTGAGGGCAAACAGACCCAAAACAAGTACAGCTGTGGTGGGCTTTGGGGAGGAAAATGAGAACAGAACAAAAATTTGAAAGTACCTTTGAAACTCTGGAGGAGTGAATAAGCCATGTCAATAGTAATAATAATGGTGGGGCACCTGGGTGGCTCAGTCAGTTAAGCGGCTGCCTTCGGCTCAGGTCATGATCCCAGGGTCCTGGGATCAAGCCCCGCATCGGGCTCCCTGCTCTCTCTGCCTGCCTCTCTGCCTACTTGTTCTATCTCTCTGTCAAATAAATAAATAAAATCTTTAAAAAAAATAGTAATAATAATGGTAACAACAATAATGATATTAGTGGTGATGATGATAATGCTCATGCTAATAGCAGCTAACACTGTGGAGCACTATGTGTTGGGCATTGTTCCAAGCACGTTGGACATTTGGTCTATTTTATCCAACAATATTCTGATAAGTTATCCCTATGCTTATCTCCATTGTATGGGTGAGACTGAGGTACAGAAAGGTTATTTAGCTTGTCCAAGGTCATATAGCCAAGACCCAGGCAGCCTGACTCCAGAAATGGGGCTTTCTGCCCTACAACTACCGTCCAAAAAGACGCTATGCTGTTTCTCTCATGGCCATTCCATTCTCCATAGCCATCCACACAGTTGACCGGGTCTTAAGTTCATTTGATGGCACTATACCAACTCTGGTTTTAAAAAAATGACAAAACTTTTTGCATGAGATGCAACTTTAATTAAAACATGTCCTTTTTAGTAATAGGTAACACATGCATAGAGTACAAATGCAATGATATTTTTGAACCAAATGAAATTGCTGCTTTTTTTATGTCAAAAACAGTTCAGTACTGGCAATTTCTTATAGTTAGACCTAATGCAGAGAGGGTATCCAGTAAAGATAAATATCTCCCTCCCTCAACCCCCACCCCCAGTTTCTCTGAAATCAACCACTCCTCCCAGTTTCTTAGGTATCTTTTCAGTGATATTATGAAAATATACAGTCATATGCAGTTATGTTTCCTCTTTGAGCCCAAATAGAAGCACACTATACTTGCTGCTCCAAACCTTGTGTTTTGTCATTTAACAGAGTATCTTAAAGATCATTATTTTAAGCAGCTGCTGAGTTTCCAGTTGCACCAATGTACTATAAGGCATTTACTAATACTGCTTTGAGTTAGTGTCATTTAAGCTAGTTTTATGTATTTGCTATTACAAAAACATACTAGTTTTATTTTACACATGTAAAGTACTAGAAATAAGAGTTTCTATCCCAACTTATCTGGGCATTTTTAATTTTGGTAAATATTGACAATATTTGTCAGATTGTCAAATTGCCATCAATAGAAGTTGGACTAATTTGAATTTACATTAGCAATGTATGAGAATACCTATTTCCTCAAACACTTGCAAACACAGAGTATGATCAAATACCTTGAATTCTGCCCTCTGATAGACTCAAAATCCAATATTACTGTATTTTCATTTTGCATTTCTCTTATTATAAAAGAAAAGGGGAATTTTTCATGTTTAAGAGCCATTAACATTTCACTTTCTATAAGCTATTCATATTGTTTGCCACATTGGATTGTTTTTTATTATTGATTTATAGGTACTTTTTGTATATTAAGGAAATTATTTATTTGGGACTTGATTTATGAATACTTTTTCTAGTTTGTTGTCTTTTATCATTTTAATGGCATGTGTAAGTTTATGTGTGTGTAATTTTTTTTTAAGATTTTATTTATTTATTTGACAGAGAGAGAGACAGCGAGAGAGGGAACACAAGCAGGGGGAGAGGGAGAGGGAGAGGGAGAAGCAGGCTTCCAGCTGAGCAGGGAGCCCGATGCGGGGCTCGATCCCAAGACCCCGGGATCATGACCTGAGCTGAAGGCAGACGCCTAAAGACTGAGCCACCCAGGTGCCCCAAGTGTGTAATTGTTTTTGAAAATGTTCTATATGCTTTGAAAAATACCCTTACGGGCAAAAGCAGACTATACCTCCTATTCAAGAAATCTAAAGGAAAGAAACTATGTTATTAAGAGTTTCAAAATTGGCTGGCTCTGGGCGCCTGGCTGGCTCAGTCAGAGGAGCAGGCAACTTGACCTTGGGGTCATGAGTTTGAGCCCCACTTTGGGTGTAGAGATTACTAAAAAAATGAACTTTAAAAAAAATGGCTGGCTCATTTTGGAGAGAATTGGGAAATTTCTAGTGGTTTGTTTTATTTTAATCAAAACTACTATATCCTTTATTTCAAAATTTCTATCCTGGATTTTTAATTCAAAAATGATTATGTATAGGGATGCCTAGGTGGCTCTGTCGGTTCAACAGCCAACTCTTGGTCATGATCTCAGGGTCCTGGGATCGAGCCCCATGTTGGGCTCTGTGCTCAGCTGAGAGCCTGCTTAGGATTTTCTTTCCCTCTCCCTCTTCCCTTCCCCCCACTGGAGCTCACTTGCATGCACGTGCATGCATTCTCTCTCTCTCTCTCAAATAAATAAATAAATCTAAAAAAATGATTACATATAAGCTTTCATTGCATGCTTGGGAAACTGTCAGATAAAATGTATAGGAACATTTTTTCCTGATACCACAGTGTATTCATATGAAAGTAAAAATAGAATAAGATGAAACAAGAAAGGCTTTCAGCATTTTTCTGTTGTGATCCTTGTTTCTGATTTGTGGAAACAAATTGGAAGCCTTTCCCCAAAATGATTTATAAAAACTTTGAAATTTTATGATATTGATGCTATCACTAATTCTACTGACGAAGTCATGACATTTGTTAGGTGAATATTACAGTCATGTGTATCTATATGACTGTAAAATAAAACCTTAATATTTAGCAATGCTTGAGACCACCTGTTTCTTTTCACTTTTGCCAAACATGACTATTTAAAAAAATCATTGATAATGATACATTATATGCTATCTTGTTTTAGCTGCTTTTAATTTTTGAAATATTATTTTGAACCTTTATTATTATATCCTAAGCCTATTTGACAACTGTTAACAAATGATTTAAATGTCCATTAGTTATTAGTACAAATGATTTCCTTTTCTAAAGCTTTTTCTTAGTGCCATGCTAAATTTCAGTCTGGTTTACATCCATGATGTCACAAATATCTCCTAACCATTCATTCCTTTATACATTCATTATAGTAATCAACCTGATTTTATTGAGCACTTCATCTATAGGCACTGTGTTAAGGGCTGGAGATACAGCACCACTGAGGAGCTTATGTTCTGGCTCCTTTAGTGAAGTTGCCTTCTTTATCATCATCACACTCCACCTCTACTATGTAGTACTGACTCCATTCCTCTCTCTCACCCCCCTTTTTTTTATTATGTTCAGTTAGCCACTGTATAATACATCTCTCACCTTTTTACTCTTTCGGCCTCTGAAAACCTACTCATTTTTACCATGTAACTCTCTTCATTTGAATTTCTACCTCATCAAATCCAAACTCTTCTTTCAGGCTTTCAAAGTTAGAAATATCATCTGTTGTTTCCTTTTGTATCTATGATGCTATTTTCCATGACTCCCCACATCCTTGCTTTTGTACTAATCTCCACTGCACAGCACACTTCAGAATCACTCTTCTCATTACTCATGTTTTTCTTCTCACCTTATCTGTTTTCTCCATTCTTCAAGGCTAGCATGTAGCTGAGTGAGAAATGCATACAGTGTCATATCTGGATTCCTGTCCCAGATCTTACCAGTTCTTAAAAACTGTGTAACCTTGAGCAAGTTAAATGACATGAGGCAGCTAGCATATTTCCTGGCACAAGGAAGATACTAAATTTTCTTTCCCCACCCTCAGTCCACATGGTTTTCCATGGAGACTTCTCTAAATATACACTCTCTCCTCTGGACTGCAAATACTCCCTATGTCACACAAACCAATACTATCTTGTAGTGGTGTTGTTTGTCATTCTTTTCTCCCTAACTAGATTATAAACATCTTTAAGTGAAACTTTACTCCTTGTGCATCCATTACCCCCCTCCCCAAAGTACCCATTATAATGCTAAGGATACCAGGTTCTCAGTAAATAATTGGTGGTTGGTTTGTCTGTATTTGAAAACAGGATAGCAGTGTCAAACTTTCTTCTACTGATAAAATAGAATTCTAGGTACACATATAGTTTGAGGACCTAGTATTTCTTTTTTCATTTTGTCATAATCCCTGCTGACGTCTTACAGATGATTGGATACAAAAATTTAACAAGAACCATTTTATGACTCACAAAAATCTTTGTTGTTAGAAGTCACTTTTCAATACCTCTTAATTGGTATTAGGATTGTAAGGGGAAATGGAATCAGAACTGTAGTGATTTAAAGTATCACAGGTTAGAGGAACCAGGAAATCAACATATTTAATTATAGATTTTGAATGACTTCAAAGGAAACTCAGTTTTTTTCAAGGGATTAAGCCAGGAACTGGGCCCTTATTACAGGAGGCCACTTGGGCCTCCATTTAGCTAGTTTCTGGCACATTCATTGACAGGGATAATTTAATGATTGTGAATAATCACCAAGTGTAGGAAATAAGGTCCTTTTTGAATCATAAAGCTTTTAAACATGAAAAATATTATGCATTTGTTTGAGAATGGTGAAATGTGTGAACTAATTTTATATTGTCCTACCAATTATGAATGTGTTATTTCTGGCAAGCAAGTCTCTTTAAAATTGCATATGCTTAGTTCTTTGCCAGGGAGGTGAGAGAAAAACATTGTCAGCCTCTTTATACCCAGCTGGGGCCAGGTGTTGTTCATTAACATGTAAATAGTGCAATTACTGCCAATTAAGATTTTTAAAAACATAAAAAACATTAAAGTCTATGGGAACACAGTTATATCACCTATAAAATTTTATTTTTTTTTAAAGATTTTATTTATTTATTTGAGACAGAGAGAATGAGAGAGAGAGCACATGAGAGGGGGGAGGGTCAGAGGGAGAAGCAGACTCCCTGCCGAGCAGGGAGCCCGATGCGGGACTCGATCCAGGGACTCCAGGATCACGACCTGAGCTGAAGGCAGTCGCTTAACCAACTGAGCCACCCAGGCGCCCTCACCTATAAAATTTTAAAAAATATATGCATCTTAGTGCTTTACGTTCCTACAAGGCATATAATATTACTTGTACTCTTAATTACACAGTGCAAGTTGCTATTTCTTTGCAGAATGTCACTGTATGTGGTTAGAATGGAAAGTAACAGTACATTGATTGGGTTAATGATTATAGCCAAATATTGAGATTTTGTTATGGGTTATATTGATTGTCAGGTTATAGTGTTTTATCCTTGAAATATACTTATTGAACTCCTACTGTGTATAAGAACCTGTGTTGGGTGCAAAGTATTCAGTGATGAACACGGGAGACATGGTCTCTGCCCCAGGGAGCTTATGGTCTAGTTGGGCTCCACACAGAAGCACACAATAAGCATACAAATAAACACACAAATAGATCAATATTGTTATAAGCACTCATTTAAAATGAGAGGGTGCCATCAGAAAACATGATGGGGTATAGCAGAGATAGAGATTTGGGTAGAGCTAGGAATCTCTCTGTGAATAAGCAACATTTTAACTGAAACCCAAAGGAAGAGCAGGTGATATCCTAGTGAAAGGAGTGGGGAAGGGGGCATGGACGCAAGAGAGAACAGTGCTTAGGACCCACTTCAAGATAGTGGTTGCCTCTGTGGGTGGGGGGGAAGGGAGCAGAGTAGAATTTAGGAGAGGTAAGAATGGGACTTCAAGAGCTAACTATAATGTTTTCATTCTTTACTAAGAGACATGAAGCAAATATGATAAAAGGTTAATGTTTGTTAATCTCCCATGGTGGATTTATGGATGTTTGTTATATTACTCTCACTACTTTGCTATGTGATTAAAATATTTGATCACTGAAAGAAAAAAGCAAATGAGAAGCGAGAACATGGAGTTGAAAATGTTTTTCAGTAGCGTAAACTGGGCTTAATTTGTTAGAAGACAGACTTAAAACTTTCAATATATTATTGCCTAAATCTAGTCTTTAGAAAAATACTCTTTATTTTACTTGAGGGTATTCAAAATCCTTAGCTGCTCCTGACACTTAATAGCAAACCCTATTATCCAGTGATGATATAAATGCTATGATATCAATAGATGTAATATGACAACAGACACATCCTTTTGCTGCACCCTACTTTAAGTTGCAGTAATTTGTTTTTACAGTAATAAGGCCACTTGGGGCTAAAACAGTGGGACTTAAAAAGACACCTACATAGTGAACTTTTCCAGGTAACCAAATCCCTTTATTAAGAGCAACTAAATAAGCCCATCCCACATCAAATGCTAGTATCACTGAACTAGGTTAGTTATCATGTTAACACTTTAATTATGTTTCCAGAGAAAAATAAGTCATGCCACCCTCTCTGAAAACTGCAATCAAGTAAATAAGGGGCCCTTGAAAGAAAGTTTTTGAATTGCAGTGTTTTAAACCCTCTGCTTTATCAAGGTGCTTTTATACCTGGATTGACAAATCTCTAGGAATACCTGGTGACTGAAAAGCCAGGAAGAAAAAGGATCCTATAAATTATCTTGGGCAGCCCCCAAAAGTTAGGTGATATGGAAAACCACCCAGAGAATCATCAACGAGAGGTTGCCCTTGTTTTTCTATTCTCCTGGCTGAAGACAGGGAGCCAGGCCCATCCAGTTCAGTCACATTAGCACTAAATTTCAGTTCAACAAATATTTGAATCATTACCATATACAAGGTACTTCATGGGCTACAAAATTGAGTAAGATACAACCTGAATACACAAAGAGTTTGCTGTCTGCACGTGGAGATGAAATACAAATTCTAGTCTGTTTTGGAGTAGGAATAATAATGGGAGTGGGGGACATGGTGAGGTGGCTAGGGATGGGAAATGACTATATTTCTTTCAACTCCTAGATAAAATGATTAAAATTAGTCTGATGCCCTTATTCTTATCACATTCTCATAGAAGACAAACTAGTGGAAATTGAGAAATATTCATTGTAATTAAACGGCTGTTTTAAATACCAAAGGGAAATTAGTTATATATAATTATCTTTCAAAATCCAGGAAGCCTTTTTTTCTGTAAAAAAAGTCCAATTATAACAATGAATGTCAAGGTCCCTTAAGTGTAAATCTTACAGTTGATGCTTAAATAGCTAAGGTTGTATTTAGCACTCCAGAAAATACAGGTTGGTATGTTATATAGAAATGTTATTCTGTCTTATAAACTGTATCCTTCTTACATTTAGTATAATAATGAGCTTGCCCCAGCAGAGCACAATATTCTTGGAATCTAATGTTCAACGCTGGTCCCAAGATGATGGTACTCAAGGTACTTGTTTTAGAAAGAAGAAAACAGAAAGATTATCCTGTGTTCTAAAGTTGAGAAGTCCTGATTTTATAAATTGACCTAGATAGAAAAATGCATAAAATACAATGTGAAGGTCAGAGGGGTCTCTTATCTGTTCCAAAATAGTGATCCCTGGTGGAAAAGCAATGTAGTACATATTGCCATGTGCTGAAAAATGAAAATGTGTTATACCACCGTTCATAAGCAGGACCTGCTGAACTGAATAAGCACAGATGTACTTCAAATTAATATTTAATCCAATACCAAAGCACTTAAAGGAGTTAGGAATATGAGTTCCTTGTAAGAAATGACTTCTTTCACACAGAGAGCAATTATGGAACCACAAGATAACACAAATAAGATCGTCATATTCTCCTTAGGCTTAAATAGTAAGTCTGGAGGTGAAAGTATATTGTTGGCTCTTTTTTTGAATTTTCTAAATATTTTTTTAAAAAAGAAAACGAATTATTTTTAAATGGCATGGCATGGGTCAAAAGTAAAGCTAATAAAGTAACTTTGATTGAGAGACTATCTCAGTCCTTGAGAGTAGATGAGAGTGACTTTTAATTGACATCATTAGAATATTACTAGAATAAAAGAGAACCAGGTAACCCTTATTAATCTTTAAAAACAAAGTGCCTACATTAAGTTACAATTCCTATTCCTTCCTATTGCTTTTTGAGGGCATCTTTAGAAGCAAATCCCCAAAAGAAGTTTGAGTCCAGAGCCATCTCATAACTTTTATTTTAAACTCGCTTTTTTCCACCTCTTGGTCTGTGAAGGATTTTAGAGTGACATTACATGTTGAGTATTCAGAAACTATCACCTTAGGTTAAAGTGACATTTCATTTCCTACGTTTGTTTTTTTTTTTTTTAATTATCTGTAAAACAAATGACTGAACCTACTAATTCAATAGGAGGTTTAAAGCAAAGACATTTTGCAAGTATAATAAGTATCAACTGGAACCACTGTATGACAAAAAAGAAAAAGCAATATTACACTTAACTGTCATGTTTCACTCTAAAATATTAGCTCCTTCTGAAGGATAGTTAGCTGTTATATGATCAAAATGCTACGTAGATGTTGTATTGAGGTGATTATTTTTAGGTGATGGGTTAGGCTTATACATTATGACAACTAGAAGCTATCTACATCTTTTAGCTTGAGAGGAGATAAAAAACATTCCTTCCCAATTTTTCACTCAACAAATATGGAAATGTACTAATTTATCCACTCAGTATATGTTTGTTGAGCACCTATTATAGCCAGATGCTAGAGATAGAACACTGAACAATGATGCTTATGGAGCTTATATTCCAGTGGGGCAAAGAGGAAAATCAAATAAAGAAAAAATATTGAATTAATGTTATAAGCACTATGAAGGAAATATACAAGATGTGATGAGGCAAGGGCAGGGGGTGGGGATAATCTTTCAAGCATAGGCAAAGGACTTGTGGTGGGAAAAGATGACCCCATCTAGGGACAACAAGAAGACCAATGTGCCAAAAATGGGGCAGACCAGGGAAGAACAGCTCAACAGGAAACTCTAAACTAAACAGCAGCCCGGTCACAGAAGGCCTTGGAGGCCAAGATATGAGATTGAATGTCTTCCTAAATGTAGGAGAAAGCCACTGGAGGGATTTAATAAGCAAGGGAGGGGAATTTCCAATTTGTTCTTTAAAGTTTACTCTAGGCCTGGTTAGGGAACAAGAAATAGATCAAAGGGGGTAAGATTGGAAGTGGGGAACCAGGAAGGAGACCGTTGCAGTTATTCGGGTGAGAGATGATGGCAGCTTGGAATAGGGAAAAAAGAGAGGTGGGGAGATGTGAGATATATTTCTGAAGGAAGCCAATGGTGATGAATTGGATGTAGGAGGTAGGCAAGAAGGAGAAATCTGAGATGATTCCATTTTGTTGCTTGAGCAGTTGGACACCTTGTGGTGTCACCTAGGTAAGATGAGGAAAGGAGTGTGGTGAGAGTGAGGGAATCAAGAGTTGCATTTTAGGCATATTAAATGCAGGTCTATGAGATATTCAGAGTATATACTGAATTTCAGTTGGATGTACAAATCTAGACTCCAGAACTCTGGAGTTAGTCTTCAGCTAACTGGGAGGAGTCAGCACACAGCGGCATTTGCAGTTTTCATAGCTCCTGATAATCCCTGGACACTTACTCCTTTTATTCCAGACTGTATGCAAAATATCAGCACTGCCTCCGTGGTAATTCATCCTACTTGATGCTCTCTTGTGACCTCGACTCGAGAGAATGTGCCATAGGATGAATGAGTTTTGTTAGGATAGAGAGGGTTAAAAAAAAAAACAAAAAACCTGGATTGTATAGTTTTATTTAAGAATGTAGATTTGGGTGGGATTTCAACAGTCGAACGGGAGGAGCCACTTGGGAAGAAAAGAGGCAGCTGTAAAGGAAATGGGGTTTAAGGAAAGAGGGAAGAAAGCCCTCCTTTTTGTGTTGTTTCACGACTTTGTATAGGACCGAACCTGCTACTAAACATTTATCTGTAAATTATTCTGAGTACCTTTTTATTAATAAGGATTGCAAAATTTAGTGAGCACTTACTATACACCCAGCACCATTCTAAGTACATGAACTAACTCACTTAGTTCTCTCCAGAAGCTGTAGGGTATTTGTTATTTGACCACTTTTACAGATTAGGGAACAGACGTGGAGAGGTTCAGGAATGCCTAAATTAATGGCATTAAGTGCATTAAGTAATTAATGGCATTAATGGGCATTAAATGATGCGCTGGGATTTGAACTTTGGTAGTCAGTTTCACAACTCCTGGTCTCACCACTACCCTATACCTTTAAGTTTGCATGTAATATAAAATGTGATTGAAAAATGGCATTTTGTCTCTCTAATAAGTAGTTCTTTTGAATGCCATTGACATCTTAATATTTATTATTTTTTATTCTGTAAGCTTCACATGTTTTACGGCACGATGAATAATTGTGATGATGGTTCTGGAACATTAAGACATCTGCTTCTTGGTCTACATATTCTGTGATTTTTATTTTATTTTTGTTTTCTTCTCATATTTCTTAGCTCTTGCCCTTTAAAAACAGTGACAAGAGCAGTATTTACTGGTCATTACAGAAACCACTACCCAATTCTGCAACACTGTTATATTGACCATGATTTATTGATGAATGCTGCCATCTCAAACTCTTCATCCATATTTCCTCCCATGGGGAGAAGACTATAAAATTATATCCTTGCCTGGTACAGTTAATTCCAGAAACTTCTCTCTAACTGCTGTTGCGGTGAACAACTTCAGCAGCTGTTCCAGATCCAGAGCTATTTTACCCCATAGAGAAAAATGAAGTATGCTAATTGGCTAACCTATGTATTATAATATTTATTTATTTAATGATAGTTGTAAGTTAGTTTAGCCATATGTTAAAGCATATGTTTAGAAACCAGCCTATTTTCAAACTAACATTTAGGAAGTGCTCAAGTGTCAAGAAAAGCTTGATTGACTATAATTTATAAACAACAAAAAAAAGTGATCTTTTACCGAGTTTAAAATAATATTAATGACTTGCCATTTTTTTAACCTCAAAATACTTAAAACTCATTGAAACTTTGTTATAATCAATTGATTTTCAACTTACTGACTTGAAAGCATTTTGCTTTTTTAAAACAATTTTTTTTAAAAATCCTAAAGAAACCTTTTTTTTTTCCCTGATGCCTGAGTCCCATCTGTCATTATGCATATGGGCTTGCCCTTTTACTTTTACAAATGGTCTATTTCTCTTTTAACAAATATGTTCAGGTTTTCATGGAAAATATGAAACAATGTTTTGATCTTATTCTGTGGCTGAGAAATGGCATAAACTTATGACTCTTAAGAGTTGATTACTGAGAAACTTATAGATGGATCTTTCCAAAAAGAACCAAAAAGTGTTTCTCTCTTCTGATTATGGTCAACAGTACTCCAGTTGAAGGTGGGTTCAGAGGTAATTCCTGTGTCACTGGCATGTGTTTCTAATGCACTGACCAACATACAGGCACAAATGACCTACAGTTAATGGAAGCTTACAGGCTATAAAGACTCTGGAAATCCGCCTACAGAATACCTAGCCTACAATTTTTATTTGGCGTTTAGTAGGAAAAGAAAATGCAAATTCTTTCAAAGAAAAAAAATGTATCAGGAAAAGTGTTGGGGAAAGGAGGGAGTATGGGATTGGATGGGGGGGTATAAATTAGATTACTTGAGTTATTGAAATGATTCAGGGAGGCAAGTTTCTAGAACTCCCAGTTTCCCTCTGAGATAATTCAGTCCTCCCAAAGATAGGTCAGGTGTTTCCCAGAGAGAGGAAATATTGTACTATATGAAAGAAATAAAATCCTTGCCTGGATCCATCCTTCATAGGGAGGTTAACATCTCCCTGAAGGCTCTCTATCACCTCTGGAGACAGTGTGGTGTGTCTGGGGAGTGTATCCTTCAAACACATACACACACAATCTCACTCTCTCACACATACACACATAAACCGCTAAAATAAGAGAAATAATGACTCTACTTATTGCCAGCTTCTGACTGAAATGTGCCAATTCCATTGCTCTCATAATGGAGAAATTAATATATCCTGTCAAGACCACATGATATGAATAGTGAAATGCTGTGAAGTGACTGCATATAGAAGAGTAGGGAAATCCACTTTGATCTACATTTTTGATGTTTGATAATTGCACTTATTATCAGGTCCTTTATGCTCTTTTTCTTTGACATGAGATCCATTATCAGTGACAGCATGAGTGTGAATATGGGTTTGATTTGAAAAACTACTTAAGATGAGGTAATGGAAAAGATTTTTTTTTGGTCCATGCATATTAAGAGAATGGAAGAAAATTAAGTTTCTTCATACAGTACCTCACTTGAATTATTTCTCTTTTCTGTGTAGTATTGTTTCAGCGCCTTATGCAGTTACTTCTTTTTTAAGAATTTGTTCCCTAATGAAATATTTTGTATATACATAGACTGCTATTTGCTTTGATGCTTTCATTCTACGAGAAAGCATTCAGTGAACAGTTTAAAGAAACGCTGGTCACAAAGAGTTGGACAGGTCTCATAGCCAACCTTTGCTTCTTGAGAAATCATTATAAGTAGAATGCATTGGCATATGTGGATAGGAAAGGACTAGAAACAACACAAACTCCTATTTATAGCAAGACAGATAATTGGTAAATTCATTAATTAGGATTTTTTCTGTATCTGTTAATTTATTTTAAATAACACTAGTTACCTTGATGCAAGTCATTATTGGCAATTAATATGTGATAATGTATTTGAATGTTTCTGCCTGCCTAAATTTCACAAGGGCCAAGGCTAATTTAGCACTTTAATGCAGAATTTTACACATTAACAAATTAGTATTCATCACAGTGAAGCCTGAGTAAAATGCTGATTCATTCATTTACTTATTATTATCTCTGTTTTGGGCATTACCTACTGGTTGGTCTTTTGCTGTCAATATGTATAATATGATATAAACAATACATAGTTGTATAGTAAAATTATAAAATTCTTTCAGCCAAAACTAAATGCTATTCTTATACTTCTGTTTATGTAGGGACTGAAAAATTTTCTCTTCTTCCCTCCTAGATTCTTCCTTTGATCCAATAATTAAATTGATATAAGACAGATTAACAAGAAAAACAAAAAGAAATTTACTAACATGTGTACCTCCTGCATCATTGGGAGAGACCCAGGAAAACTCAGTAACTCCCATAATGGCCCACGCTAACACTTTAAATACCATCTCCAGCTAATGACAAAAAAGTTCTGGGTAGTGGGGAGCCAGTTATGGGAGGCAATCCGGAAAGGCACAGTAAATGAGGGTATGATTGTTATGTAGACTTAAGTCATTGCCTTCTCCAAAAGGGTTTGTAGAGATTGAGTCATCCCCCTCTTTCTGGTACAGCAAAGGAGACACCCTTACAAATGGGAATTTCCCTTATAATAAATGTAAATGTTTCTTACAAAAGGGTAACTTCTACTTGGTTTTTAGACCTTCTCTGGTGCCCACGTTTTTTGTTTAAATAACCAGCTCAAAATAATCTTCATGCAAAAGAAGCATATTTTGGGGTGGCAAATTCTGTTCTCCTTAAAGCTTATTTTTTCCATCCAATTTCACAAAATAGTAGGAAAGCTTACATCATTGTCAGAACTCCTTTGCTTCACACAGCCAAAACCCAATGCTGTTGTTTGAATATGTTCTCTAGGGACAAAAGGGAACCTGTTGGGAATTGATGACCCTCCAATACCTTTTTGATAGAGGTTGACCCTGGTACTAAACAATAAATATCAGGCTACATTAAGAGTTATCATTAAAGGCAGGACCTGAAGTCAAAGGATTAAAAGAAAATTACTAAATTGGAAAGGAGCCAAAAGCAAACTTGATCTAAAATCTGCCTGTAGCCAATAACATCAAGACAAGATTTATTAAAAGGGTAACCTTTCACAAAGTTTGTGAAATTCTTTTACTGAATTAATTCCATGTGGTGAAAGTACACACAAAATGTTTGTAGAGAGACATTAATTGTTGGTAAGATTACACTTCCCAGACATTTTCACAGAATATTAACTTTGATGCCTGATCAATATTGTAGCTGATGACCTCAGATATTTCAGTTCCAACTAATATGCATCTGCTTTTGTATAGGAGTGTTAATAATTAGCACTGTAATGAAATGCTGTATAATACTTTGAAATTGAGAGTTGTGTTGGGTGGGCAATAACATTTTCATTTAAATGATAGAGTAGTGTATTGAATGAAATTACTAATGTTTTCATGAACACTAAGAGGAAGGTATATAATCTCTGTGATTACATAACTTTTAACCTCTTTTGACGTATGACTTCAGTGTCACATTTTCATATTGAGTTACGTTATTTATAAAAGCATAGAAAGTAGTCTCTCTATCATATATTTGCACTGAGTTGTTAGGCCATGTTCATTCTTTTGCTTTGTCTTTTTGGCTTGCTTTCTGCATTATCATGGATAGGTTAAAGAAAAATTCAACTGAGTAAATTTGAAGATCTAATTGGCTTTATTAAGCAATTCCTGAATCAGGCAGCATCCCATCTAGCAAATAGAAAGGAGCTCCAAAGAGTTGTACAAAATGGAAGGTTTTTATAGGAAGGAGGGTGAGGGAAGGAAGTTACTATCAAAAGAAAGAAAGAATTGTTTCAGGAAAAGTCACTTTCTCTAAGAGGGGAAAAGCAGGGGTTCTTATGCAGATGACCTCATCTTCCTTTGGGGGATGAAGAGGACCCATGTGACAGATTACCTCATTGGTGTTGAACTGAAAATTTCTGAATGGCTGGTTAAAACCACATTTCTGGAGGAGATTGAAACTGCAATTAGATTTAATATTAAGCCCCAGTTTGGTGACTTGGCTTAGCATAAGTGACACCATTTGGGGCCTATGGTTTTCTTTTTGACAATTGGAAGGAGAAGGGCAGACATTCTGAAATAATTTGCTTTGTCCATATAAACAGTGGCTCAGATGAAAAACTAGCAAGTTGTCGGACCATAGTATTGCATTGCATATTAAAACTCAACTACAGGAGCATCAAGCTTCCATTGAGTTTTCATTTCTGCTTTGTAGTGTGTGTGTGTGTGTGTGTGTGTGTGTGTGTGTTTCTTTTAAGCTCTTCATTTGGATAAAGTTGAGTTCCAGAAATCTTCAATTTGTGGGTAGAGTTCACTTAAGAATTTCATGAGTGTGTGAGAAAATAATTTGAATGTTGACTGATGGTCCACTAAATCCTTTGAAGTTGACCACACAGTTCTCCCACATACTATAAACCTAAATCGGTGTGGGTAGATATGAAAGGAGGTAATCTATAGAAAAAAATATTTATTTTCTAAAAGAACTTACTACAAATTCATTTTACATCATGTGGTTAAAATATAATTTTAACAGATAACCCATTATGTACATTTACCAGAGCATGTATGTTGGCTATGGAAGAGATATATCTGAACACACAATGTCAGAAGCAAATACCCTTTATTAATTTGTCTTCCTATGCAAATATCAACTCCTTCCCACTTTGAAAATCTGAGTTAAGGGGCGCCTGGGTGGCTCAGTCGTTAAGCGTCTGCCTTCAGCTCAGGTCATGATCCCGGGGTCCTGGGATCGAGCCCCACATTGGGCTCCCTGCTCAGCGGGAAGCCTGCTTCTCCCTCTCCCACTCCTCCCCCTGCTTGTGTTCCCTCTCTCGCTGTATCTCTCTCTGTCAAATAAATAAATAAAATCTTTAAAAAAAAAAAAGAAAATCTGAGTTAAGGTGGAGAACACAGTGCAGCTTTTTTTCCTGCTTCCAAATAAGATAGTAGCATAGTGAATATTATGTTTTATATTTAACATTCTTACAATGTACATTTTCTAGCTTTACCTGGAAATGCCCCAATACATTTGTATATATGTAGATTATTTTTTATATTCAGGAGTAATATTATTCTGTTACACTGATAATAAAATATATGATCCATATATAGTTCCTACTTGAGACAAATGTATTTCCAGTATGAAGCTATTATAAGATGTTCCAAATAGTCATGGACTATTCAAAACTAGAGTAAACACTATTAAAAAACAAAATTCAACTGAGTAAATTTGAAGATCTAATTGGTTTTATTCAATGATTCATGAATCGAGCAGCATCTCATTGAGCAAGTAGGAAAGAGCTCTGAAGAGCTATAAAAAAATGGGAGATTTTTACAGGCAGAAGCAGGCAGGGACAGGGAAAGACTGGATTACCACTCTACTGCTGACCAGAAAATTCCAGACTGATAGTTAAGATTACATTCATAATCTAAGATTATAGTTAAGATTACATTCCTGGGGGAAGTTGAAACTGCATTTAGGTTGGGTATTAAGTTTCAGTTTGGTGACATGGGGCTTAGCACACGTAACTCCATTTTGGGCCTGTCGTTTCTTTTTTAACAATTCTCCCCTTTTGATCAGACTCTCAGCTTAACTGAGAGATGTAATCAAAATTTAAGACATTAGTGCCACTATCAGGTACCACTCTGTAGTTCTCACAGCTTTTATCGATCTTCTGTGTGCTATTCACAAGTCATAATGGTTTTTGCTGAATCTCTGTGGTAGTCATAGGTCACAACTTCAGGCTCAGAATTTTTAAGTTAATCACTTCTTTCATTTCTTTTCTGAGATTCCAGTTTTAGGGAGATCACTTACTTGGTGGTTAGCAGCTGCAAACATGCATTTAAAGCTTTTGAGAGAATACAATGCACCAGGGAGATTACTGTGATTATTATAAGTAGAATAATTATCAATGTCTGGAGTACCATTTGGAGCCATAGTCCCCAAGATCCAAACCAATCAAAATCAAACAAGTCAAAGAAAAACCTTGCAAAGGACTCACCTTCTTAAGCCAAGTGGCTTGCTCAGCGATCTATAAATGAGTTTCAACTTCCCCAGAAGTGTTAATCCAGGTGCAGCAGGTGGTATTGGCCACAGCACAGACACTTTCTTACTCAGCTAAAAGGTAATCAAAGGCTATCCTATTATCAAGAATAATTTTGACCAGGGAATCTAAGGATTTTTGTTGGGAAGCTATTGTTTTAGTACTGGATTCTGCAATATTTTGAAGAATTAAGGAGAGGTTCCTGATTATATTTGCACTTAAATTTACTCCAAACTGGGAGAGTTGGACCCTGCCAAGGAAGCAGATCCTGATTCATAAATGCTTCCTGATAGTTCCCATTTAAATCTGTAGCTCAAGACTAGAAAGGTGACCACCATGGAGGCCAGTAAAATTTGAAGGGTCTGTAGAGTATGCTGGCTGTTTTTATCCAGGCTATCCTTACCTTGTGTCTCTTTCTTTGCATATAGCCTGAACATGAGGGTCCCCAGGTTTGGGGTTGTTAACCAAAGACAGGGAAACAGACCAGGGGGTCTCTAACATCATGGACAGATTGAAGTTCTTGATGACAAATCCAGCAGTCTGAAAGGTTACCCCACTTAACAATCACGTGAGAGACAGTTGATGGCATTATCTTTCTAGACCAAAGCCAGAGTAAAGGAAGGAAAGAGAAGAAGAAAGGGTTTCATGTTTAAGTGAAGTACACGAAGTCTTGACCCAGTGTTTTGGGAAAAGCAGTCTACCTTGATGTCAGCTACTTCTCTTCCTAGTCAATTTGATTTAGAGGTCTCCAACATTTGCACAGGACCAGATTTCAAGTAAAGCTTTTTTTCAGCTTTAAGGTGTGTATCCAAGGTTCAAGTCCCTGAAGTTTGGCTGCCATCTGGTGGTGAGGAGGACCTGGTCTAGTCCCGTCCAAGCAGATTCAAGGGCAGTCTTTGTTCTTAGTGATTCCAAATCAAAGTGTAGAAGAAAAATTGGAAACATTAATTTAGAGAATGGTAGCCAGATATTTGAGGAAATTAGAATTTAGTATCTAGTCCAATTTACAGGTATACACCTCAAAAACAAGTAACATGATTAGGATTTAGTATTTACAAAGGTGCAGACATAATTTTTCTTTTTCCCAAGTATGATCACAGTAAAACGAATTTGTTTGCATTGGACTTGGGCCCATTATTTACTTAAGTGCAGCAAGGATAGTAATTCACCATATAAGCTCTGTTTTAAGACTACTTTGTTGGAACCTTATAAGCAAGATATCAGGTCTATTTTTCCAAGGGACTCTATTGGCTCTGTAAAGTCAACCTCAGTTCCTTAAAACTGTCTGGTTATATCTGAGTCTATGCCAATCTCTCAAATATGATATTCCAGTCAAACCTTTGGTGATATAACCAGTGTTTCTACTTGTGTCCTGTTAACAAGGAGAACAGATTCTTGCTGGATGTACATAAATAATTATTTTTCCATGAAAAGGATACTCAAGAGTCCAAATTCTGGGAGGATCAGGTAGAAAGAAAAAACTAAATGTTTCATTGTTGTTTACAAAGGTACACTTTACCAAATTGTTGTAAGTTGTAGAGAAGTGAAGAGAAAAAGTTTCCTCGAATCTGGAAAAATAAAACATTAAGGAGTCACCATTGTTTTAAAGAAGAAGTCATTAAAATTATAGGAGCACCTGGGTGGCTCAGTCGGTTAAGTGTCTGACTCTTGATTTCATCTCAGGTCATGATCTCAGGATCCTGGGATCAAGCCCCATGTCAGGCTCTACACTCAGTGGGGAGTCTGCTTGAAGATGCTCTCTCTCTCTCTCCCTCTGCCCCTCCCCCTGCTTGCACACTCACTCTCTCCACAATAAATAAATCAATCTTTAAAAAAATTATAATCCTCCCTCTCAGTTTATTCAGTCCCATGTTACTAATTCTTGTTCTGCTTGAATCCAGTTTTTCCATTAGTTCTAGAAATTCTTACCCAGTTTAGTTTTATGATCTTAAAGTTATCAGAACCCAGTACATGTCAAAAGTCTTTTTCTTGAATCTCCTTGAAGATGAAGTCTTTTGTAGGAACACTTTTACAAAGCATTAGAGTAGTAAAACAATAACTGTCTGTAAATAAAAAAAGACTTAAAAATGCCCATTGTTAAAAATATGATGAGAGTTTATTGTAATGGAATTGACAAGGATATTTGGTTTTTTCTATAACATACAACATTTTAAGATAATAACTGGAATTATGACTGACATCACATATGAGATTTTTAGGAATTTTATACAATTTCTGGAACACTTATATTAATAACATATGCATACAAGGATATACATAGAGGCTTAGCATTACTTATTTGACAATATTTCCCATGTAATTTAACATGTCAGATACACCTAATTATTTTAACATCTTCCTTTTTATAAGAAGAGAGAACAAATCAATTGAGATGTTCTAGGATACCTCTGAAAAATCCCAAAGTTAGTTCAAGGTCAAAAACACTTCATTTAGCATTTGATTAGGGCAAGTTTGTCAAAAATATTAAAAGGTTTTAAAACACTTAGTCAAATAGGATCATAGCTCACTGTGAAACAGCACGTAATTATCCCTTTAACCATCGTGACAGTTAAAGACTTTGTAGGCAAATACAGAAAGTTATATAGTTGTAAAATTTCTTATTAAGAGTAGATCAATAATCTAAGAAAACTTGTCCTTTTAGCACATGAAAGAAAATTAAGAATTAGCTTTATGTAAGTATACTATTGATACTAAAGCTTATTTTTAAAAACGCTTATAACAAATTTATTCAATCTTATCCAGCTTGACCATACATTAAATTCCTTAACCAAGATTTTTTTTACAAACTTTCTACAATTTCATTCTTTGTTTTTCCACTTTCACATTCTGAAATAACCAACCTTTCTTTAGGCCAAAATTACTTTCTTTTCCCTCAGGAAAAAAAATGCATTTCAATTCCTCATACCTTCTTTTACTGAAACCACATATCCCACTTTTATCATATATGGGAATGTTTCCCTTATTATTTCTAGTAGTTTTGGTGCATATATTACAATTCTTAATCCTTAAAAACCTTAATTTCTAGTGAAAATAAGTAAATCATTGCAAACTGTCTTTCACATTAACATTCTGTAGTTTGGCCAATTTATAAATATTTTTAATAATTTTTAGAAGCATATACTTTCTCATAGTAAATTTTTCAGTGTGGCACAAATCATGTTCACTAGTAGATGCAAATATCTTTAATTCCTCTGTAAAAGGAAGCAAAAAGTAGATCACCTGTATTCAGTAATTAACATTTTGGTATTTTATCTTCTTTGGAAAAGTTCTGTATATTCAATGACTTTAGCTGATCATTTAACTTAGCAAAACTTTAAGGTTTTAGGTTACCAGAGATTTTGGGAAACTATTTAAAAAGTTTTTATTATACTTACATCTACTTAATTTACTTGTTTTTAACAATTATGTTTACATTACCTGCAAAAACTTTCTTAGACATTAAAGGTCAGTCATCATCCTAAGTTATTTATCTGGCTGACAAGTTTTGTGACTGGTAACATGAACTTATTCGATTAGTAAACCAAGGTAGAATGAAAGTTTTATATTTAATGCTGACAACTCTAAAGACTTGCCAATTTTAATTAAACTAACAAATTTTAAATTGGCTTTAATACCAAATATTTTCCCATGTCACATGAACCTGAAATTCATTTGGTTGAGTTTCTAATATATAAGCACTTAATTTTCTTTAAGCCAATTAAATAGAGCTCTTTAACCAATTAATTTTGGCAATAACATCTGGAGGTAGAAAAATGCCATACATCTACAAGACACACATATATAGACACACATGAACATATAGACAGAGAAGAGACCTTATAGCTTTCATTCTAAACTTCTAACCATGAGATGAGTAAAGACATTTTTGTGGATAAGACATTTAAGTTGTTTATTATTATTATTTTTTATCATTCACCTAAGCTTCAAGTAACCTTTCCATCTGATAAGAATTACCTCCCTGAAGTTAAGACTTTATAGAGATGGCCTAAATTTATATCTCAAAGGCACAGGGATAGGATGCCAAGTTCCTCCAAGAGGACTTTGTTTCCTGAGGCCAGAATTTGTACAATACTTACAAGCCTTTTGAAATAAATTGGGTTAAGTTTTAGGATTGGTAAAAAGTAATGGGTGGACTTTGAACTGCCTCAAGAGATGTATAGTTAGTTTCTTTTTTTTTGTTTTTTTTATTATGTTATGTTAATCACCATACATTACATCATTAGTTTTTGATGTAGTGTTCCATGATTCATTGTTTGCATATAACACCCAGTGCTCCATGCAGTACTTGCCCTCTTTAATACCCATCACCAGGCTAACCCATCCCACCACCGCCCTCCCCTCTAGAACCCTCAGTTTGTTTCTCAGAGTCCATAGTCTCTCATGGTTCGTCTCCCCCTCTGATTTCCCCCCCTTCATTCTTCCCTTCCTGCTATCTTCTTCTTCTTCTTCTTCTTCTTCTTCTTCTTCTTCTTCTTCTTCTTTCTTCTTCTTCTTCTTCTTCTTCCTCCTCCTCCTCTTCTTCTTCTTCTTCTTCCTTTTTAACATATAATGTATTATTTGTTTCAGAGGTACAGGTCTGTGATTCAACAGTCTTAGAGCTGTACAGTTAGTTTTACAAAGATCTTTGGGACACCTGGGTGGCTCAGTTGTTCAGCGTCTGCCTTCGGCTCAGGTCATGATCCCAGGGTCCTGAGATCGAGCCCCGCATCGGGCTCCCTGCTCAGCGGGAAGCCTGCTTCTCCCTCTCCCTCTCCCACTCCGCCTGCTTGTGTTCCCTCTCTAGCTGTCTCTCTCTCTGTCAAATAAATAAATAAATAAATAAATGAAATAAAAAGATCTTTAAGACAAGGACAGTTGCTCTCAATTCCTCAAAGAATTGGGTTGCAGCCTAAATGACATCATAGGTTCATGTACCCATCCAACTACATTATCCTAAATTTACCATTTTTTTTAAGGGTGAAGATTTCCAACTAAAGTGGAAATCAAAAGATTGGTATGGTTTGGATTTAGAGCTGTTTGTTTTAGTAAATCCTTCCAGAGATGCTTTAGAAAGCTTTTTTTTCCCTGCTCTGGGTACATAGTTTTATTTCAACTTAGGGATGAAGGCCTAAAAAAATCCTATCAGGCTCTAAATACCACCTACCAATTTGTGACCACAGAGCTACTTAAAAATTCTTTAAAATATCTTGTCAGTTTTCAGCTGGGACAAATAGTAAATATTTCTGGCAGAATTAAATAACCCCCTGGACTTAAGAGGCATTCCCAAAAAGGGTACAAAAGATGTTTTACTTTCCTCTCTTTATCGGGTACTGCAGACAGAGATTTGGGAAAGCTGACTCTGGTAAGAATACTCACCCTTAGATGGCTTCTGCCAGTTTTTCCAGGGTCCCATTTGCAGGTTTCAAGTGGGGTTTAAAGTAGAGGGTGTATCTTCGGTATCTCTCAGAATTTGACAAGATTTTTCACTACTTTTCATTTTATTTTCCCCTTAGCTGTTTAAGGAAATAATGTAAGAGTTGACCAGAAAATCTCTCAGAGTCTCCTCATAAGCTCTGGGAGGGTCTCATATGGGAGCCATCCTTCAAAGGTAGATATGGTGTGTGTAAGGCCACTAATGTAGCAACTTTTGTTTATGATTGCATAGCCTTTTCAGAGTAGAAGGATAATTCAGGATTACTAGAATGAGTACTCAAATAAAGGAAGATAGAGGGAAGCAATAGAAGTTATGTTAGTCTTATAGCCATTTGTTTTAGGTACCTCTTATGTCCTTAATTATTAGTCTTTTGCATTGAATCTTTTAATGAAGCTATTTTGGAATTCTTGAAGCCTTTTGAAATCTTCTGCATACCAATTATGTCCCATTCCCATTTGTTTGATTCAGAAACCCTTACTTTCAAATGCACTTCTTAAGTGAATGATCTTTTCTAACTGGAACAGTTCCAATAGTGGCCATTGTAATTCTACATTGTATTTAGTAGGATTTTGCCATTTTTGTAGATATTTATAGCTTCCAGGACCAAGTTCTTAGACATAAAATAAGCAGGTGTGCCAGAAGGGGGCATGCTTAACCCTTTGGAACTTAAAGATCCTATTTTAAAATCTATCATCTATCTATCTATCATCTATCTATCTATCTATCTATCTATCTATCTATCTATCTATCTATATCTTATTTTGGGGTCTCTCAGAGCTAAACTAATACCAAAAAAGGCTATGTTGCTGAGTCAGGAATTGTGTGATGTTTTATAGTGTGCCTTGTTGCAGGGAAGTTTTCTTGAGGTTGGCAAGTGGCCTAGTGTCAATCAAACCCATTCCATGGCCAGATTATCTTAATATTGGAGTCTGAGTTATGTGGGCAGCATAACAGCTTTTGCATGCTCAATCCATGCCCGCCAATTTTGCAGCTTTTTTTGCTTCCAAGATTTCCATTAGCAATAGCCTTTACTTAAATTTTTGTTTACCCAAGGCCTTGTACTAGACCCATTCCAGCTTATATCTGACCCATTCTGTTTCTGGGTCCAGTTCAGTTCTTAAGTCAGATCTAGTCCAATTCCAGCCAGGAACCATCAACAGTTCCCATCATGGAATCTGGGGATTGGGAAAAGGATTGAAACAGCAGAGCTCAACAAATAAGGACTATGGACTGTAGGCTCCACATAAATGGGTAACTATGAAGTGCCACTAACAGTTCCCATATTGATCTTGTGACAGAATCAAAGGCTGGGGTTTGCAGTCAATTTGGGAACTGGAACGCCAATTAGATCAGGAGCTAGACACAAAGAAAGAACTCAGAACTGAGAGGAACTTTCTCGCCTTGGAAATGGCGAGAAAGACAGAGAACTCAAAGAGTTTATGGAGTACCATGCCTCTGTTTGTCATTGTCCCCGAATGCCATCAGAAGTTTACTTTGGATCTCACTCTGAAGTTCACTTTGGTTTCTGCCACCAAATCTGTTTAAAAAATTTTTGAAGATCTAGTTTAGAATTATTCAGTGATTCATGAATTGGGCAGCATCCCATCTAGCAGATAGAAAGGAGCTCTGAAGAGCTATTAAAAATGGGAGTTTGATAGGCAGAAGGGAGCAAGGACAAGGAAAAAGCAGATTGCCTCACCCCTGCTAACCAGGAAATTCCAGACTGACCAGTTAAGATTACATTGCTGGGGAAGTTTGAAACTGTAATGAGGTTAGGTATTAAGTTTTGGTTTGGTGACTTGGGGCTTAGCACGAGTGACTCCATTTTTAGTCTGTTGCTTCTTTTTTAACACTATTGAATAAAGCACAGTATTTGGGAATAATTTGAAATTTCACCTATGTGGATTTTAATTACAGAGAATGACAAGATAGAATTATTATCTAGAAATACTATATTGCAAATCTGGGCCTCTTGGGGATATAACTATCATGTTCCACTATTTTGTACTTCAAATCCATTCTATTTTTTAAGATATTATTTACTTATTTATTTTAAAGAGAGAGAGAGTACACGTGAGCAGGGGGTAGGCAGAGGGGGAGGGAAAGGGAGAGAATCTCAAGCCAACTCCACACTGACCATGGACACCTCAGGGCTTGATCTCACAACCCTGAGATCATGACCTGAGTCAAAACCAAGAGTATGTCTCTTAACCGACTGAGCCACCCAGGCACCCCAAGTCCATTCTATTTTTTACCGCATCAAGAGTTATTTGATCATCAGGGGTCTGCCTTGCCTTAACCAAACCCTTATAAGAGGCTGATATATAAAACCAGTAGGTCAGCTAATTAATTTAAAATATGAAACATAGCTTTCAAGCTGTTTAAGATATTTTTGTCAGTGGTCTGAGCATTAATTTCTGTTGGGAAGCTACATGGGAAGTCAAATGATAACCAGGTTTCTAAACAACAATGGATATGAGAAAGAAAAAAATTTGTTTAGAAGATCAAATTCTTGGAGCACCTGGTGGGCCAGTTGATTGAGTGTCTGACTCTTGGTTTTGGCCCAGGTTATGATCTTGGGGTCCTAGGATAGAGCCCCGAGTCAGGCTTTGTGTTCAGCAGGGAGTCTGCTTAAGATTCTCTCTCCTTCTCCCTTTGCCCCTCCCCTCCCCAAATAAATAAATAATCTTAAAAAAAAGATCAAATGCTTAATATCCCAGTATAAGGTATATGATAGTCTAATACCAGATACTTAGGTTCTTGAATCAGGGGACCCCCTTAATTCGGCAACATGGGTAAGGGGGGGACAATGATAAATTCTATAATTCCCCTTTTCTATCTCTCGTGTTTCTGATAGCACATTCTTTCTTCAGATAAACTACTATAACTCTTAGCATGTCGATTTAATCTCATCTGGCTATTCCTGAAATAATTGACCACTCAGTCATGGATTATTGTTTAGGATGGATTTCTTTTACAAATAATTGATCTCATTCATTACATTTTTGTCCTAATTCCCTTCTCGATTTATGGCGTTTACTTTTAAATTTGGGAAGGTACCTTATTTTCATGTGCATATTGCTTCCAATTCTCAACCTTGAACCATTGCCACATCCAGGACCTTATCGATAGGTGAATAACCAAAGAATAGAAATATATGTAGCTATGTAATGAAGATTCTTAATTGCAAGTAACAGAAACAAACAAAACCGTGAGAAACTGAACTTATAGTAAGAATATAAGATTATATCAGAAAACCCAAGGACAGAAATCATTATAAGGCCTTATGAGGGACTAGGAATTAGAAAGAAGTCAGTAACTCCCACGGTCTCAATCTCTCCATGTATTTATCTCTGTCCATTTGTTTTCTTCTCTCTGCAAATGATCTTTGTTTGTTTATTTCTGTACATGGCTGGAAAGGGCCACACCCCTGATTTTTAATAGACATGACATCTCAATTTAAAAATCTGACCAAGACTGACTAAGGCTCTGTTCCAATTCTAAAATCCTGGAAGAGATAATCCAATTAGTAAATCTTGGATTGGAGGCCCACTGCCAGAACATTTAACTGTCAAAATATTAGGGGAAGAATTACGTAAGTGCCATGGGGGCCTTATTTCTGTGAGTGTTGGACAGTTTTTAGAAAAAGGAGAAGGTGAACTAAGCAAATACCCGCAGGTTGATTGTTATATATGAAGAGGCTAATGAGAATTAGGTATTTCTTTGACTTGGATTTCCTCACCTTTTATTTCAAATATTGTGATTTTCACTTTAGACTTCCATTTGTCTTTTCATATTTTCTTTTTCTCTGGTGAGATTTTCTTTCTATTTATTATGACCATGTCTTTCTTCATATCTATGAACATAGTTACAGTAAATACTTTGAAATACCTTGTCTGCTAATTCCAACATCTGTATTATCTTAGAGTGAGTCTCGGTAACATTGTCTCTTCTCTTGAGAATGGGTCACATTTTTGTATTCTATCATATATTGAATAATTTTGGTTTGTATCTTAGACATTGTGATTGTTACATTGTGGAGACTCTGGATTCTATTATATTCCTCTAAAGAATATTGATTTTTTTTCTTTTTATTTTAGCAAGCAGCTCAATTGTTTTGACTCAAACAGCAAACTCTGCCTCTTGGGTTGCAACTCCAATCTCAATTCAGTTCTATTATTCTTAGTTGGAGTCTGCCTCACACATGCATGCTTCCAGGCTCAGCTGGAGATTTAGGCAGAGTTTATGTACAGTGTGGGCTTCAATCTTTCCATCTCCTCTTGCAGATTCCCTATTAAATCTCCTGTGGCTATAATTGCCTAAACTCTGTCCTCTGGTTTTCTGAGAAAATTCTGAGAATTTTCTGTCAAGATTTTTGTTACTTTATGTAGCTTGGATAGCTTTCTACTTTCAGGTCCAAAAAAATCCCACAAAAACTTGAAACTCACTCATGACTTCTCATCTTCCAAGTGTTGATTCTCCTCCAGAATCTACTTGCTTTTGCTTACACTCCAGTGCCTATAGGTCATTGATATTTGTATTGGATTTTGTCCCAGTGGTTGTTATCTGCAAGAGGGAAGGGTATGGCAGAAGTTTATTCAATTATATTCTTCACTTATTAGACAACTCCCACTGCTTTTTATATGATAAGTTAAATTTTTTTGTTTTTAAAAAATGAAAGTAACACAAGCTTACTGTAAAAAACAATGTAATAAAAATAGCATGTATATAATGCTTAATATGTGCTAGGCCCTGTTCTAAGTACTTTATGTATAATAGCTAGTTCATGAAATCAAGTACTGTAAAATTATATAAAGTACATTTAAAAGTTCTATTTCTCCTGGGGCACCTGCGTGGCTCAGTTGGTTGAGCCTCTGACTCTTAGTTCTGGCTCAGGTCATGATCTCTGTGCTGAGCGGGGAGTCTTCTTGAGGATTATCTCCCTCTGCCCCCCCCACACACACACACTGGTGTGCTCGATCTCTCTCTCTCAAATAAATAAATCTTTAAAAAATTTCTACCTCCTCATCATTCTACTCCCTGAGAAATGAGTGTCCTTCCTGATATATTTTACAGAAATGAGATTATACTGTATATCATTTTTCTATGATATGCTTTTTTCACACAATATATCCTGGGTATCTTCCCAAGTCATTTTAAATCTTGAGTTATATAAAATAAATTGGCTATCACAACAACAGTTACTACTACTGCAACCTATACACACAAACATGCATACGCTTACAGGTTGTGTACTTTCATAAAGAAAGTTGCATGGTCATTTTTATGAATGAATTTTTATGGTTAGGGTAGCTTTACCTAACTAATTTCTTTTCCTCCTCCTTGAGGTGGTTAAACCATGCTCATGCCCAGGGTCAGGGTATCGAGATCTAGACTGTACTCTGTAGTTAACTGTACTTTATAATTAATTAACTGTCCTTATTTTATTCCACATAATTATTATGAGCGTAAAAATGAAATAACATATATATACATATGAAAAATACTTTGAAAAGCTTAACTTGCTATATGAATCCAAGTAATACCAATTCAACCTATATTTCTTAAGTGACTACTGCATATAAGAGTCAATGCTAATTGCTGGGGGTTATAAGAATGAATGAGATACAATCCCTGTCCTCAAGATGATACAATCTAGTTTTGAAAATGGGCATATGAATACAGTTAAACTATGTATCAATTTAGAAATACAGTTAATGCTATGATACGATTTTTTAAATGTGTTATAAGAGTGGCAATGGGAGGGCAATTGATTCTGACAAAGAGGATCAGAGAAGATGTCTCAGATGATAAAATGTGAGTTGGACTATGAATGATAAAAAGAATTTTAGGTATGGGACAGAAGAAAAAGAATGAATTCTAAGATGAAGGAATAGCATAGGTGCAGGCATTAAAGTATTTTTTTTCTTCTGAGAATGCCAAGAAATTTACTATGGTTTAAGCAAAGGGTATGGAATATGACCATGGGATAGTGGGAGGTAAGGATTAAAAATAGAATGAGACCAGTAGAGTGATTCACATTTAGATTATGAAAGACCTTATACCTATCATTCTAAGGATCTGCATAGAGTATGATAGCTAATGGATGAAGGATTTTGACCAGAGGAATAACATTGTACAGTAGGAAAGACGATGCCACCTTCTGTTACAAAATAGCCTAAAAATGTACAATGGCTCAAAAATAGCTATTTCTCGTTCACCTAAATTCAACTTGAGAATTCTTGATTACTAAGCAGTTCTCCAAGGTTTCACCCAGGTCCCAGGCTCTTTCCATCCTATGGCTCCACTGTCTTTTACATATGGCTTGAAAAGTTGCCATTGTTTGTGTACATTAAACTAGGGGAAGGGAGAAGAGCAAAAATGGGAGTTTTTTATGGACCAGACCTGAGAGTGTGGTACTCAACACTTCTATTTTCTAGACTCAGTCATATGTCTAGACCTAGCAAGAAAACCTGGAAAATATGGTCTGTGTTCCTTATAAGAGGGAAAGGATTTAGTGAACAGCTTGGTAGTCTATGCCATGCACAGTCAGATTTAGTTTTTAGGAAGTATATTCTGGTTGCAGTGTTGATGGATTCAGGTGGGGCTACTAAAGGCAGGAAGAACAGATAAGAGGTTGTTGTAATAGTTCAAGTGAGACATAATGAGGCCCCCAAGGCATTTGCTGCAGGGGTAAAAGGGATACATTGCAGAGGTAGGATTTGGT
Organism: Leptonychotes weddellii; assembly: GCF_054177405.1. Taxonomy (NCBI): domain Eukaryota; kingdom Metazoa; phylum Chordata; class Mammalia; order Carnivora; family Phocidae; genus Leptonychotes; species Leptonychotes weddellii. The sequence continues at coordinate 21,814,141 of NC_138385.1, forward strand.
GACTGAGATTTTGGGAAGGGGAGGTTGTTGACACGATCAACTAAACGAACGGTAAATTTCTCTATTTCATACTGATAATGCTTATCCAAAAGTAGAAAGTTGCTTTCTTAAACTCATAATTATTGAGCAGTTAATTGATCAGAACCCTTTACTAAGAACTATAATAAAATAAGAACAAATATTTTATAAAGCCCTTTTGCTCAAGGAGTTTTTAATCTTTAATACACCCAAAGAACAACTTGAGAATTTTATATATATCCACAACACAAATTAATTCACCACAACCTGAACCCAGAGTGCTAGAGATATTCAGGAGGGGAGTTGTGATCAGGAGTACATGGGATCAGATTTTATTTCTTCATTTAACAAGTTATGTATGAAGTGTATGGTGTGCTTGATAATTGTATTCTCTGGCTCATAAAAAGTCAATTAGTATCTGTTGAATGAAATATTAGCTGTTTAATTAGACAAATAAAGCACAACACTTGCTTTTGAGGGACTTATTGGAAATAAGTAATAGGATCAATAGGGTTAACATACAGGTAAACCAGCTAGTGTGATAAAGTGTAACAAGTGCAATGATAGAATGGTCTAGTTAGGGCACAAGGAAACTGTTCAGGAAGATGTTTATAAAGGGGGAAGCCCTTGAACTTGTCTTGGAATAAGAGTGCAGGAGACGACACAAACCAAAGATGAAAGAGGGAGGAAGGAAGGTCTTTTCAATGCAAAAAGAGAAAGAAATGGCAGGTGAGTGGGTGAGATGTGTAATGTTCCCTGAGAATAGGGACTAGGTTATGTTGATATCTCTTGCCTACCATAGTACTTAATCCTTTGCAGGTGCTCAGAAATGTTGGATTCTATCCCCAGGACTATTCTCATAGTCCTTTCTAGTGTGTCTAGTTTACTTCTCTCCAACTTCAGACATTTAACTAATTAACAGAGGTGGTAAAATAATGATTTTTCCATCAGTAGTTGAAAGCTCTGCTTGTCCCTGCTGGTGAACTCACTTTGCATTCCCCTAAGGCTACAAAGTCATTTGCAGGTGTATGTGGTTGCTTTAAATCACAATTGCAAACCTTCACTGATAGAAGCCATCTGAGTCCCAATTTCTGTTCAAGTGAGATGCCTAACTGAAATAATAGTATCACCAATACCATCTTGAATTGAAAATCAGATTGAGGCAACAAATAAAGTTTTGTGTGATGTGAATCACCAATGGTTTATCTCTTACTGGAGCAGAACTGTATTTTTTAAAAGCTAACAACCATATTTTCTTAGTGAAATTTACTATTTGAAATGTGTAAGTACACTTTGGTCCTTGAAGGGTAATAATTTTAACCTGAAATATTTCAGAATAAGATAATAATTTAAGAAATGGACACTTGGGCAGAGTTTGAAAATGTAATTTTGTTTCATTGGAATTTTTGTATCTATCATCATTTGTATATTTATGCATAAATAAGTATTATAATTTAGGCTCTGTAGTTCAATTTTCCATGAACTCAATCCCTAATCCACACTGATAATCTTTTAAAACTAGGGATATCTAATCCTCTTCGGTGTTTTCCTGCTAATAAATACCTTACATTACAATATATGGGTAGGGTGAATATTTGAGGCCAGACAGACTCAAGTTTAGTTTCCAGGTTTACCACTTACTAACAGGGTGGCCTTTCTGAGACTTTATTTCTTCATCTGTGTCTTAATCCATCTGGGGTTCTGTAACAGAATACCATAGACTGGGTGGCTTACAAACAACAAAAGAACAAACACTTTTTCTCAGTTTTGGAGGCTGGGAAGCCAAGATCAAGGTGCCAGCAGATTCAGTGTTTGGTGAGAATCCGCTTCCTTGGTTCATATAGGCTGTCTTTCCGGTGTGTTTCCTCATAGTGGATAGGATGAGAGAACTGTCTGGAGTCTTTTTTTTAAGGGCACTAATTCCATTATGAGGGCTGTATTCTTTTTTTTTAAGATTTTATTTATTTATTTGACAGAGAGAGAGACAGCGAGAGAGGGAACACAAGCAGGGGGAGTGGGAGAGGGAGAAGCAGGCTTCCCACTGAGCAGGGAGCTTGGTACGGGGCCCGATCCCAGGACCCTGGGATCATGACCTGAGCCGAAGGTAGCCACTTCACTGACTGAGCCACCCAGGTGCCCCAAGGGCTGTATTCTTAAGGCCTAATCACCTCCCTAATGCTATCACACTGGAGACTAGGTTTTAACTGACAAATTTTAGAGGGACACAAACATTCCGTCTATGGCAGTCTGTAAAATGTGAATAGTAACAACTACCTTCTTGTAGGATTTTTGTGAGAATTAGAGATTGTATTGTGGAAATTACCAAGTATGAGGTCTTTAAAGATTGGAAACTTCTACTGCCACCAGTGGTGTTGGCAGCATCTTTCAAGTAAAGTCATACTTCCTGGGGGAGAGGGGGCAGGGAATTGTGTTTGGAACTGTTCTCTACATATTACAATTTGAAAACTTCTTCCCTTTGTACCAATATTATGTGCAACTCCAATGTATATGAAAAGTAAAAGTGAAAACGAGGACGCCAAAGCTCCAACCTCCATCCTAGTCCCTAAGACATGTTCCTGAAACACAGTGAAAACCATTCCTTCAGTGGAACACATTTAAAAGTACTGGGGAGGGGCACCTGGGTGGCTCAGTCGTTAAGTGTCTGCCTTCGACTCAGGTCATGATCCCAGGGTTCTGGGATCGAGCCCCATGTCGGGCTCCCTACTCGGCAGGAGGCCTGCTTCTCCCTCTCCCACTCCCCCTGCTTGTGTTCCCTCTCTCACTCTGTCTCTCTCTGTCAAATAAATAAAATCTTTAAAAATAAATAAATAAATAAATAATAAAAGTACTGGGGAAACATAAAATATGACATTGAAAACAATAACAATATGGCTAGGAAAATACTCTATGAGTTTCTTGGAGATCCCTATATGATCTAAATATTTATTCTATGGTCACTATGATAAAATCATTGCAGTAGAGATGTATGAGAAAAGTGTGCGCTATGCCTACTGACCTATCATTTTTTTTAAATTCCAGTATAGCTAACATACCATGTTGTATTAGTTTCAGGTGTATAACATAGTGATTCAGCAGTTCTATACATTACTCAGTGCTCATCATGATAAGTGTGCTCTGAATCCCCTTCACCTATTTCACCCATCCCCCCCACCAACCTTCCCTCTGGTAACCACCACTTTGTTCTCTATAGTTGAGAGTCTGTTTGTTGTTTTATCTCTTTTTTTTTTCTTTGATCGTTTGTTTTGTTTCTTAAATTCCACATATGAGTGAAATCATATGGATATTTATCTTTCTCTGACTATTTCACTTAGCATTATACTTTCAAGATCCATCCATGTTGTTGTAAATAGCAAGATTTCATTTTTTTTAGATTTATTTGAGAAAGAGGGGGAGGGAGGGGCAGAGGCAGACAGAGAGAATCTCAGGCAGACTCCCCACTGAGTGGAGCCTGATGCAGGGCTTGATCTCACGACCCTGAGATCATGACCTAAAGCAAAATCAAGAGTTGGTTGCTTAACCAACTGAGCCACCCAGGCACCCCTCATTCTTTTTTTATGACTGAGTAATATTTCATTGTATATATATACCACATCTTCTTTATCCATTCATCTATCAATGAACACTTGGATTGCTTTCATAATTTACCTATTGTAAATAATGCTGCATTAAACATAGGAGTGCTTACATATTTTCAAATTAGTGTTTTCATATTCTTTAAGTAAATACACAGTAATGGAATTACTGGATTATAGGGTAATTCTATTTTTAATTTTTTGAGGAACCTCCATATTGTTTTCCAACAATGGCTACATCAGTTTGCATCCCTACCAACAGTGTACCAGGTTTTTTTCTTTTCTCCACATCCTTTCCAATACTTGTTGTTTCTTGTGTTTTTTATTTTCATCATTCTGACAGGTGTGAGGTGATATCTCATTGTGGTTTTGATTTGCATTTCCCTGATGAATGATGTTGAGCAATCTTTTCATGTGTCTGTAGGCCATCTGTGTGACTTTTTTGGAGAATTGTGTTTTCATGTCTTCTGACCATTTTTTAATTGGATTATTTGGGTTTTTTGGTGTTTCTGACCTATCATTTTAAAGAGACCAATAAAAATGGATGTCCTTTGACTAGAGAAGTATAAACTTTTCATGGTTTCCTATCTTTGCTGAAGTTTTGTAGATGAGGTTAGATACAATAATTATTAGAGGACTTACAATTATTAGAGGAAGGGACTAATTCCCTCAGAGAATGCAAAGCCACAACTAGACCAGATAACCTTTAAAACGTGAATAAGAACAACAACCTTTCCTCAAGATACTTTGTTACAATCCATTTGAAAATTACTGTAAAATATTGGTTGTTAGAATAAGACTGTTTATAGCCATCTTCCAGAAAGCTGTTTTAATAAGTCTGTAGGTTTTCAGTATCCTCAGTGATCCATAGCGTCCCCAGTATGAATGGCACACCCTGGAATGGAGCACTCTTGTATAGTGTGCAATCTGCATATCATTATACAGTGACCCTGATGGTATCCATATTTTTAAATGAAGGTGAATTGTTTGGGTAATTAAAAATGGCAGCTAATTAAAAATACAATTTTCACTCAAATTTTTTCACAGACTCTTTAGGAAATGAGTTCAAGGATTGCAGTAAAACCACATAGATTCTCGAGTATCAAGGGCTTCTCTGTAGGTAGATAAAATAGCAGAAATTCAGCTGTCAACAAAATTATAAGCAGATTAGATGCTATCTATGAATTTAAATGTAAAATTTGTAATAATCTTCCTGGAGGTGATTGAGTTGAATATAATTTACTCACACTGACAGATGAAATTCCTTCTTTCACTTTTTTATGGCTTTGAATATATTGGAAATATAAATGCATCCCCTTGACTCTTAAGCTGAAGTACCTTCAGAATATTGAAAAACCAAGGCAACATTTATTTCAGTCCTCAAAAGCAAATTTTTAATGAAAGTCCCACTTATTCGAACAAAAACATTTTGCAGTTTAAGAGAATGATTAAATAATCCTGGTAGTAAAACTCTGTTTTGTGAAATGAATCCACTGGGTAATGAAAACCAAGCCAATATAACAGGGGTCAGCAAACTATGGCCCCTGGGCCAAATCTGGCCCACCGCCTGTTTTCATAAATGAAGTTTTATTGGAACAGAGCCACATATTCATTTACATATTGTCTATGGTTGCTTAGGTGCTAGACAGTAAAGTTGAATAATTAGACAGAGACCGTATGACCAGCAAAGGCTAAAATATTTAGTATCTGGTCCTTCACAGAAAAAGTTTACAGACTCATACAATATATAATTGTTTCAGTTAAATATTAAATTATAATTTCATATTAATATATTTTAATATTAAATTATATAGAATTATAATTTAATACTGAAGTATTTTAATATTAAATTATATGGAATTTCAATATTTAATTATATGATTGTATGAGCAAATTCATAAATATAAGAAAGAATATTCCACACCACTTTACTTTAAATGCTAATTGTTATCAGGAAAGGTATTGGAAATTAAACACAATACTTTAAGCTCCCTGTTGTGCAGCTGTAGTGAACCCAGACATAAGATCACTAAAAGGCATCAAGCACCAACACTGATATCAAGCTATCCCATAGAGGGAGCTGTTGTGATAGTCATAATTTGAGGGAGCTACAGAAGGTTCATCATCAAGAAGACTGGGGAAAGCACTAATGGGAGGGATGGTTCTCAGACTTTATTTGCAGAACCCTTTCTTCAAACAAAATTTCAAGGGGAAGGAAGCCCACAATATGAAAAAAAAGGTGAAGGTGACGATGAAGCTGAGGAGGATGAACTCTAAAGTTCTGCTTGAATGGATCCCTCTCTCTGTTTTTCTCCTCTGTGCAGAGGAGCTTTGTATTTTCAAATTAGCGGCATATCACTGAAAATGAATCAGAAAGCTTACTGAAAGAAATGGAATATTTGTATGTCCATCCTATCTAATTTCCAGCACGTCCTGATACGTTTCTTATGCTCTGTTGCCATCTCCCCCTTATGTTGTCTTTTATTTTCCTGTTATGAAATATTTGTGACAAATAAAAAAAGTTGAGTTTAATATTTACTCATCAAATTTTGTAAAACTTTAACTCAATAAATGTGCACATAAACAGGGAAGTATTTTTGGTATGCTGTTCAGCCAGTAGTCATAGAAAAGTTTATTACTTCTTTGAAAGAAATAGTATTTTTTACATTCTGTTCCTTGGCTAAACCAGTACTCTCACAACAGTGAATAATAGCTATAATGGATATAACTTATTGAGTACTAACCATGTGCCAGGCACTATTCTCAATACTTCCTGTGGATTAATGCATTAATCTTTAAAAAATTCCTATGACATAGAATCTGTTACTATATTCACTTTACGTTGAAGAAACTAAAGTACAGAGTAGTTAGTAGCTTACTCAGGCCTCCCCAGCTAGTGAGTAGCAGAACTGGGATTAAGGCTTTGAACTCAGTCTGACTATAGCCCTCTTTCATTCTCTCATAATCACTGCTTTAAAATTTTTATCTTTTACTGTCCTCTATTGAATTTATTTTATTTTATTCATTTTCTCCCTTTACTAGCAATTATTCATTTTAGTTCTGTTATTTTAGGAGATTACCTTCAATTTTTATCGTCTTTATTTGGCTTGAAGTCTAAAATTAATAAGTTTCTCTACCCTTTTCCTAAACAATAAATGGAGCTTAGAATGCTTTCATATGGATCATCCTCTCTTCACTTACATGTAATTATTATCAATTATTTTGGTTCCATTTTTTCTTAACACACAAAATTATAATATTTTCCACATTCAGTGCTCATTTAGATTTACCCATGTGTTTATCAATTACTTTACTCACCATTCCTTTTTACAGGTGAGTCCTTCCTTTTAGATTCAGTTTTATGCTTACTTAAGTGCATCCTCTCATAGTTCTTTCATCAAGAGTCTGTTGGTGGTAAATTCTCCATCCTTGTAGAAAATTGTCTTCATTTCACCCTCAGTGTTGACTAACAAATTCGCTAGATGTGGAATGCAATATTGACATTTTTCTCTAAGCATTTTGAAAATATTGCCTCATGAACTATCAGTTAGAACCCTTCCTGATACAAGGAATATACCAAGAATATTCAAAATAACAGCCTAAACAACAACGATATGTATTTTTCTCTCATAACATGCAATCCAGACCTAGGCAGAACCAGGGCTGATCAGTTAAGCAGCTCAATATATCAGAGCTCTGAATCAGCTTCTCTCTGACTCTTTTGGCTTTTATGTTATGGTTGCTAAATGGCTAACAGCTCCAAAATCATGTCCTAATGATGACAATGTCCAAAGGCTTGAAAAAAGAACAGATTTTTCCTTACATATCTCTCTGTATATATCAGATAGAATAATCTTGTCAGAAACCTCTTTCAGACTTCATCTCATCCAGAACTGGGTGACATGCCCACCCTCTAATCTAGTCACTGGCAAAGGTGAATGTAATATTCTAGTTGCTTGAACTAGTAATGGCACTCGGGGTGGGGCACATCTTTCATACCTGGACAACTAAGGGTTCTGTTAGCAATATGAAAGAGGTTAATGGCTATTGGATAGGCAATCAACAGGCTTGCCACACATTATCTTACAGCTCCTGTGGTGTAATTGTGAAATTTGCTGTCAGTCTAATTAATTATAGTTCCATTATAGGTAATCTCTTTCTATTTAGCGTTTTAAGTCTCTCTTTCTCTTTGATGTTGTGCTAATTCACATCATTCAGGAAGCAGGTGTCAAGATGGGATTAGATGGGCAAGTTTTCTGGAAGACTCTTTGAAGATAAAAGAGAGGGAACAGGAGAAGACACGGAGGATCTTCAGGTTCTGACATCTATGGGGGACAGAAAAATGAGGAGGAGAAGTTTCAGACTACTATGTGGATCCAAGAAAGTTTTGGCCAGGCTGATGGAGAGTCCTAGAACCAAAATTACCATTAAAACACTTCCCCATCTTACAGGAATGGCCTATATTAATACCCAAACCATGTTCATCCATTGGGTGGAAGTAGACCACAGTCTGGCCTTAAGGTGGACCTAGTACTGGATTCAGAAAGGCAGGGATTGGGGCTGTTGGTCAACTTTGCACCCATAACAGGTCCGGGTGGTGTATTTTCATGGCTGCCTCATATGTTCTTAATGTGTGGATTTACTTTTATTTATCCTGCTTGGGAGTTGTGCTCCCTGAATCTGAGAATTTTCTCACAATCTCATTTTTGATTCTTTAATCAATCTTGGAAAATTCTGTCATTATCATTTCTTCCTATTTTCTTTATTTTCTGCTTCTAGAATTTTTATTAGATATGTATTGTGTTATGTCATTCTACCTTCCATGACCCTTACCCCATCTTTTAGATTTTTCATGTCTTCATCTGTCTACACTACATTCTGTGTAATTTCTTCAGATACGCATTCAAATTCACTAGTTCTTAGTTTATTTGTGCCTTACTTGCAATTTAAGTTCCTCTTTGTGTTTTATTTTCCATTGAGTTTTGCTATTTGATTTTATATTTTTAAGTTTTAGAATTCTTATTCTTTTTAAAGTCTACATGATCTTTTTTTTTTACAAATAGTGTTTTATTGTTATGGTTACATTCTGTTTGGCCATTTTAAATATGCTTTTTTATGGTCCCTAAACAATGGCACTAATACCTGCTATTCTCAGGGATCTAATCTTATAGTTTGTTGAGGGTATCGGCTTTTGTTTAAAGTGGACTATTTCCTCATATAATTTTTTTTTATTCTTATGTTAATCCCCATACATTACATCTTTATCCTCATATAATTTTTAACTTTGGATTGTCATCTTGTTTGCAGTTGCCTCCACCAAGGCGTCCAGATACTTCCATATGGTGTCCAGATACTTCCATACTAATGTCTCATATTGGTAGTTGCTAAACCACACAGAAAGTGTAAACTCAACCCTAATTCATTGCAGGATCTATGTCCATACTTATGAATTCTCAGGAATGACTTTTTTATTGTTTTTACCCAGAGCCCAATCCAGAACAGACAGGATTCTTTTCGTCCTCTTGTGCCAATGGGCAGATTTTTTTCTAGTATACCCTTTTTTGAAGTGTCGCATTCTGAAGGTCCATATATAGGCAACATAGGCAGGTCTCAATTGCAACTTCCTGCCTTGCAATAACTCAGATCCTTGTGTCTTGCTTCTTTCACCTTAGCCTTAAAAGCCCATGTTCTTTTATCACCCACTTACAAAGGAGCTGCTGTGTCAAATTCTGGGCATGCCATTCTTATTTAGAATTCCCACCTTGGTTTTGGCTTCTAGGTTTTTTTTTTTTTTTTAAACTTCTGAGTGTCATTCTTCATTTAAAAAGATGAATGATATGTTCACCTAGTATTTTTAGGTGCTTTGTAGTGTAAAACGTTTTAGGTTTTCTAGTCTATCATTTCCAGAAGCTGAATTCTTTGTTCCTACTCTATACTGTCTCTCTCTAGGTTGATTTCCAAGCATCAAACTTTGCTTGCCATCAATATACCTTTTCTTTATAGTTTAAGAAATCATGATATTAGAAAAAAATCTTGGTATCTCTGACTTCAGAGAAAACTATAGTGCTTCTGGGGGGCAGCTACAGGAGGTCACAGATATGCTAGGCATCGAGATGCTGGAAAATGTTTTGACCAAGCTTACCATTGTGTAACTGGAAGAAAAGCAGATGTCTTTTTTAAGGAGTACTAGAAAGTCATGTTGCTCCTTTTTTTTTTTTTTTTTTTTTTTAGCATAGGCCATTGTTTCAAGGAATTCACTCTAAATGTTAACCTGTTTTCTATCATCTCCTAAGAAACGGTGAGGAAATAACCTGCTGTGACCCAGCTGGTTAGTTGTGCAGGTTATAAAGTTTTATTTTGTCAATAAAGAGTTACTTTTCTTTTTCATTTTTTTAAAGGGGGGGGCGGTGTTGGCAGAGGGAGAGGGAGAGAATCTCAAGCGGACTCCAGCCCAGCACAGAGCTGGACATGGGGGCTTGATCCCACAATGCTGAGATCATGACCTGAGTTGAAATCAGGAATTGGACGTTTAACCGACTGAGCCACCCAGGTGCCCCAAGAGTTACTTTTCTTAAGAAGGTTTGTGTTCCTGAGTCCTGTAAAACTGGATGAAAGGCAGTCAGCTGCTAATTATCACAGATCCAAGGTCCCATCTAGTGGCAAATGTTCATGTAAACTCATGTCCCTATAATTTGCAAAAATAAAAGTAAACTCATTTTTTATGTAATTGACAGAGAATGACATAGATCAAGCTTTCCAACATCAACTTTTTGGTAAAAATATTCTTTACAGTACATTGTAATATTCTTTTAGAGCTTCTATAAAGGAGATTTCGAATGGCTATCTACCAAGTAGCTATTCTAAATTAGAGATTTGCTTTTAAAAGTGTTTACATTTAAGGGACAATTTTTGAGTTAATTTAATATAACAAAGTCTCATAATTTAAAACTTATTTTCATATTGACAGAACTAAGCTGAAACTTACCCTGAGATATCCCATAGAAAGGGTACTATGAAGATTGTAGACAGTTTGTTTCACCTGCTTAAGAGCATAAACTATTTTACACATGTTAAAGCAATAATAAGAATACAATTGGCATTTTTATTGTTTTTAAATTGGTGACCAGCTAACATCTCAAAATATAAAACAACAACGAATCCTAAGGGCACTTGAAGGTAATTATCACACGCTTATATTTTAAGTATGATTTGGACTTTACAATTAATAAAACCTGACTTTCTGAATTAGGCTGAATTAATAGAGTTTAAAAATATTTCTAGTCATTATCTTAAATGTAAATATTTTATATGCTGAGGGAAAGCACAGTTTTCTTTCTCTTAAGCTGTTTCCTTTAAGGAATCTACATTTTCATGACTCACACCTTTGGATTCCGTTTTAACTTACAATTCCAAATTGAGCTGTTCATGTGTCTTCTCTATTTCAAGCAATTTTTTGCCCCATTCATTTTGAAGATGTGGTCAGAGACAGGGGGTGAGTGGATAATATTCAATCCAAACAACATGACTACACATAATTTAAAGCATTCACTGCATTTTAAACTGACATTTAAGGATTGCTCTGGACTAATTTATCCTGCCCTCTTCAGCCTACATATTTCTTCTGTGCATAATTCCTTCTTGAAGTTAATGGGAATTTGGCATGTGGCAGGAGTACATGTTTCATGAAATGGGAATCTAAGACCTGTCATTTAATAAGAAGTCTGCTTCTACCTTAATTGGCCTGTCTCCCTATTGTCTTTCACTATGCAGTCGCAACATAGGCAGGCCTTCCATTCCAATGTGAAATGCAACTATTTTAAAATGCAAGGTACATGTGGATTACCATGAGCAGGAGAAAAGTAGTATGATCTATTTAGACTGAAGATGGAAGGATTTTGAAATGTTATGCTTACTGGACATAGCATAAAAGTAAAAATTTCTATGTGCTGCCTTATGACCATTTTCATTATAGCATGTATTTTATTTTATTATGTTATGTTAATCACCATACATTGCATCATTAGTTTTTGATGTAGTGTTCCATGATTCATTGTTTGTGTATAACACTCATCCCCCCACCGCCCTCCCCTCTAGAACTCTCAGTTTGTTTCTCAGAGTCCATAGTGTCTCATGGTTCATCTCCCCCTCCGATTTCCCCCCCTTCATTTTTCCTGTCCTGCTATCTTTTTTTTTTTTTTTTAACATATAATGTATTATTTGTTTCAGAGGTACAGGTCTGTGATTCAACTGTCTGACACAATTCACAATAGCATGTATTTTTACTTACCCATACCAGTAAATCCTGGAAAACATCTTAATTATACAATGAGCTTTAGGACTAGGGCTTTAAATCAAAGAGAAAGTAATGGTTTTTTTAGTTGTTCTTCAGTACTATGCACACTACACTGGAGTTTAGCCTTCACCTTAATAACTACATTTTCTACATTTCCATTATACAGATAAATACTTCTCATAGGTAAAGTGAAATAATTTTTAGCATCTAAAACATTTTCAAGTAGTTGTTAATAATTTGATAAACACATTGACTAAACTATAGTATCCATGCAAGGGAAAACTATGCAGCTTAAAAGAAAAAATGACAAGGAAGATTTCTATGCTGTGTGATGTGAAGCAATCATAAGATGTATTTTTAAGTGAAAAAAACCAACGTGTAAAAACGTGTATGTGGTGTACTATATTTGGCATATGGAAAGGGGGCAAATAATAGTATATATTCATATGTTGTATATTGGCAAGAAGAATACTGGAAAGATGAATAAGAAACTAGGTAAAAAATGGTTACTTAGAAGGGTTGGAGGAGGAATGGGGTGCAGGGGGAAAGAAGAGAAAATGAAGCTTCTCAGTGTGTATCTCTATATACAGGTTTGGGATTTTTTAAATTTTTATTTAAATTCATTTAGTTAACATATAGGGTATTATTGTTTTCAGGGGTTGAATTTAGTGATTCATCAGTTGCATATAACACCCAGTGCCCATTACATCAAGTGCCCTCCTTAATGCCCACCACCCAATTACCCCATCTTTCTACCCACCTCCCCTCCACCAACCCTCAGTTCATTTCCTAGAGTTCAGTGTCTCTTAGGGTTTGCCTCCCTCTCAATTATCATCTTATTTTATTTTTCCTGGTTTGTTTTTAGTTTTGAAGTGTGAATTTAATGGAATACAGAGAAAAGGAATTTACCAATACATAAAAGACTGTTTTACCCTCTGATTCCCCAAGAATACATAAGTTCACATGGTGGACCTAGATTTTTCTCTTGAGTCTACTATTAACTAGCTATATGACCTTAAGCAAATCCCTTAACTCATGTGGACTTCAATACTGTAAAATAGGGAAGTTAAAATAGACGGTCACCAAGGCCCTTTCCAGTTCTAACATTCCATTACATGAACTGGGTGACCTCATAGTATGGGCATATATAAATCAATGTTTTATTTTAATTCTAGTATAGTTAGCATACAGTGTTATATTAGTTTCAAGTGTACAATATAGTGATTCAATTAAGTCAGCTTCTTAAGGACTAGAATTTTATCTGATTGATAAGAGTATTTATTGCTACTCTAGGGTTTTCTGTTTTGGCTAATTGTTTTCTCCAAATAAAATAATAGTTAAAATGGGTTTTCTTACTCAGGCAGTTAGGCGCACATTAGACATAAATTACCCTTTGAGAACCTGTATTTACTGCTGTGCTAAAGAGAATTTCTTTTAACTTTGGGCAAAAACTTTATACAAATATTTTAAAGATATCATAAGTGTACTAACACAGATGAACTTAAAACCAAGTTTAATTGTTAATCAGTATTTTGATAAGCTTCTGAGTCTTTATTAAATATGTGTTCATGTTTGATATCCATTCTGTTTAAGCTTCAATTATTTAATTACAGGTCTTGATATGAAACTAATCATGCATATATCTATACGACGCTTGCATACTGACGGGATAAAATCATTAAATAGTCATTACTGTAAACTGACGTTGGCCTGAAATTTTTGCAGTTAACGGGGGAGTTGATGCTTGATGAACAATCCAATTAAAACTGGCAACAAAAGACCTAAAATGTCAGCCAAATTGCTTTTTAATAGTCAATGCAGCCGTCACAAAACATAAACATTAAAGTCCCCATAGAAGCATAAAGCTTCATGGTGAAACAATTCTAGAAAATGAATAATAATTACAGCATCTTGAGGATTCTTTTAATAGATGTGCACTCATTAAAAATATTTTGTTGGTTAGAATCAGATGACAAAGTATGTTTTCCTGAATACTTCCTTATATTTGTTATTGTCATGGCTTTATTTTATACTAGGTAAGTATAATTTCTATTATTATCAAAAAAAGTTATTTAACAAGGATTTTAATAACCTCGAAGATAAGGTTCTGAAAAAAAGAAAAAGAAAAATATACATGACCAGCTAACATCTCAAAATATAAAACAACAACGAATCCTAAGTTACCCTAAAGTTTAAATGAAAAGGCAGGGGAAGCTTTGCGCAGTGGCAGTATCGTAGCCAATGAGGTTTATCCGAGGCGCGATTATTGCTAATTGAAAACTTTTCCCAATACCCCGCCATGACGACTTGAAAAGGCAGGGAAGCCAATTGTGATCTCCACAAGTAACCTGAAAGCAATCGCTAACATTTAGACTCTTGAGGCTCTGAGTGTGCAATAATGGACATGTGAATGGATTAATCACCAAAATGTTTCCTACTATCCAGCAGTTTGATCTTTAGTTGAAGATACAAATTCAGATATTTTCCTGAACTTTTTACCTTTGGTTTAAATGTTTCACACATGGAGGCCAAGGGGTTAGAATGCTATGAAAGATTGTCTTGCATTTTAAGAATAATCCAACTTCACTCTCTGCCATTACTGCCATGTTTTTTCAAAAACAAAGAAAGAAGTTGTGAGGTTTTTGTCTTTGTGGAATTATAACACAGGAGAAAACATCAAGTAGCTCCTCTGGGAAATGTTCAAAACATCACAGTTTTAATAATATAGTCATTTCTTTTCCCAGTAAACATTTGCTGAACACTTCTTATGTGTCAACCGAGTGTTGACCACTCTGGGAATCTGGAGATGAGTAAGATTTGGATACCTTCCTAAGCTTCCTATTTAACTGAAGGTTAAACATGTAAATAGTCAACTGTAATACAAGCGAGAACTGTGTGAGTAATTCAAACCGAGAAAATAAAACAATACTTCTCTCCCAGATTCACATGTGAGCCTACCATATATTTTTTGAAAATATTTTGTAGCATAGATATACTCAGTAGAGCACTCAAACAGATGGTGTCCTAATACATTTATGTATTAGAATAACTGTCAATTAAATATTGCCTTCCTCTACAATCATAGTATAATTTTATGTGTTATGAAGGGTAAATTGATGTTCCTACTTCTCCAGCTGTGGTTCCTCTGCTTTATCTGTTGAAGAAGTTAGTGATGTGTTTTCAGAACAACAATTAAAAAAAAAATCTCTCAAAGGAGTGATATAGACACATTGGGACTTCAAACTCTATTAGCTGAAATAGTGAGGAGAAAAGCCCATAGGAATATAAATGAAACTTTAATGGCACCATATCACAAAGTATTAAAATGACCCAACTATCAATAAAAAATTCCTTATCTCTTATTTTTTTTCTTAATACAGTGATGACTAAAATATGGAGGGAAAATTTTAACATGTACGCTATATCTCTAAACCATCATCTCAGCCTGTGGGAAAATAAAAATGCCTTGGTCTGTATCATGCACATAATCAGATAAAAGGATGTCAGCAATTTGATTAAGTGTTGGCTTGAACAGACCAAATCAGCCAGCTCTTTTGCTAATGTATGGACCACAGAATAATAAATATAAAGATAATTTTCTACTCTTAAAGTAGTCTTTTAATATTCATACATTTTTAAAAAAACGAAGCTTTCAGTGTGAAAAAGAGTAGATAGATACATACATACATAGACATTCTTGTGACCTCATGTGTATTGCTTTCTGTATGTTTTGCATTTGTCAATGTCCATTCAAACTAAAAAATATGTCGCACATATTTAGCAAAGAATTGGGTACCTATTATTACCTAGGCATTGTGTTGGACACCGCGGATGCAAAGATGAGCAAGATAGAGACTTCAGTCTCAAGCACCTCACTGCCTAGGTAAGGAAGCTTACACAAAGAAATAATTCTAATGTTGTGAGATTTCTGATAACTGTAATAAAGTATGTGAGAACACAGAAAAAGAAATGGATAAAGCCATCACAGAGGGGATAACATTGCCTAGAAGATTTGTGTTTGCCTAGAAGACTTGGGTTCATCCTTTAAGACCCAGCTTCACTGAGGAAGGTGGGAGGCAATGGCATCTAAGCAAAAAGCATGTACAATGCCTTAGAGACATGGAAGTGCATGGCCTATGTGAAGCGGAGGGATGGGAGATAAAGCTGCCGCCATTTATATGCCCCACTAAGAATTTCATACTCTATCTTATTGGCAATGAATAACCACTGCATTAATTGTAATTAAGAGAACAGCTGTGGCTTCACTCATTCTGATTATTCATTGATAATATATAAATTAAATAAGTTGTTAATAAATTCCAGAAATATCAGATATTCTTTTTTTGATAAGAATCCAATGCTTAACTTTCAAGGTGTTATCTATAGTCAGTGTTTTCTACATTCCCCTGATATATTTAAGTCAGGTAAAGATTTTCTAAGATGATTTATTTATAAAGCAGGATTAGCATTTTCCCCCATAAAAGCGGAATAAAACCAGTATTGTGCCTATATAGAAACCCTAAATTTTTAAATATAATATTCAAGTAGAACTCTTAAAAGAGGTCAAACAATGAAATTACCCTACATAATTCATAACTAACTCAAGGATGGCCAGAAAATATATTTTTAGTATCCCAATTATTTTAATGTTAAAACCAATAACATGGAGATTTGGTCATTATAAATTACTTTTGAGCAACTTAATAATTTAGTAGACGACCATGGTATGTAGATCAATGACTTCCCATTTATTTTTCTCACCATTTCACACAGTTAGAAATACATTTTACATCATAATAGACAAAACTGAAACAAAAGTTTTATGAGATAATTCTTACCTTTACCAAATAAATTCTTAACTTCACTGAAAAGTGAAATCATAGAGCTGATGCTCCATGATGTATTCTATTCTATTTCATTTTTTAGATGCTAGTCAAAATCAGTTTCATGACCCAACATTTGGTCACAGCCAGAAGTTTGAAAAACATTGTTATAAATAGAATAGTTCAAAGACTTGGGGTCTTTTTCTAGTTTCTCTTCACCACTTACCATCTCTGTGACCTTGGTAATGTCTCTTGACTTCTCCACTTTTTGATATACAAAGTGAGGATGATGCCTTCTGTGTCTATCTCACAGACTCCTGTTATAAGGAGCAAATGAGATATTTCAAAGTGCTTTGCAAACCATAAAACACTATATAGGTATAGAGAAGTGATATTCATAAAATGAAACTATACTTCATTGTTATATATTTCATGTGACTTTGGTGAACCTTTTAATTTTTCAAATTCATTCCTGAAAAATAATTTCCTTGAGGGTATCTGGTCACACCAGATATATCTGAAAATAAGGTTGACAAAGTGTTTCCCATTCTGAATAAGAGATAGCAGTGACACTAGTTCAAGTAAGTTTACATTTTTGGCCTCTCAGAAGAGAACCTGATACAGATCACCACCCTTTAAACTGAGAAGATGCTTGTTAAAATAATGGGAGGAACGCATGGCTTCATATTGTGTAATTTGCTTATATGACACATCTTTTATGATACATGGTGCCGCTGCTGAAGTTAGCCTTTGGCAAAGATATGTCATAAACATGTTTGCAGAGCTCTAATAGGAAGAAATCTATAACAGTGAAGAGGGAGACAGGCAAGCCATTCATTTGAAAAAGCAGTGTTTAGTAAAATATTATTATGAACTGCCTGTGTTCAGTTCTTGCCTCACCAAAAATGACCTGAAATTTAATGTAATTTGATGATCAGTTGTCCAGTTTACTCCATTCTTACAGCAAGCATTTATTGAGCACTGACTGTGTGTCACATTGCAGGTGCTATAAGAGTCATGAAAAAGAAGAAGCCATGGGCACTGCCTTTCAAAGAATTTCTGCTCTGTTAGGCAAGGTAAAACAAGTATTTAGATACGAGGCACAATGTTAAGCTGTTTTGGTTGCGTGAAGAAGCGACTTGGTCAGACTAGCTCAGGTGGTAAGGATTTATCGTAAACGTGCATCTCCAAAGATTGAAAATGGATCCAGCTCTAGAAACCTCAGTCGTACAAGTTTGTGAATCTTCAGCCTAGGGTTCTGCTATTCATATGACACAGTGACTGGCCTCATGTCTGCTATTTTATGTGACCATCTACTTCTCTTCCTGCCACCACCTAGCTTCATATGTCTTAGGAGGTGCCAAGAGCATAAGAGGAATACAGTGCTATAGGAGGTCAGAAGAGAAAAATAATGCTTCTTTATTTAGATTTCAAGGAATGCTTAATTTTCTAAAGGAATAGCATTGGTATTGGACCTCAGAGGAACAGTGAGATGTAGACAGAGTATGGGATGAAAAGGCATTCAGAGTGGAAAGTCAGGTATGAAAATAAAGATTCAGTGATGGAAAGCACCAGTTGTGTCTTTTGAACGGCCAGTGTTGCAATCTGGCTGGGGAAAATGAAATATAGAAAGGTAAACTGGGGCAAAATCATGCCCTTTTAACCTCCCAAATGTATAGTTTTAAACTTTGTAATTGAATTCTAATTTAATCAACATATATGTACATATTAAATATATTATAATATACAATATCATATATTATATAATAACATTTAACACAGAATTTTTTAAATTTAATTTAATTTTATTTTGTTATGTCAGTCACCATACAGTACAGCATTAGTTTTTTTGTTTGTTTGTTTCTGTTTGTTTTTTTATTTTTTTATTTTTTTATTATGTTATGTTAATCACCATACATTACATCATTAGTTTTTGATGTAGTGTTCCATGATTCATTGTTTGCATATAACACCCAGTGCTATATAACAATTATGATACTGATATTATGTATGCATTATATATACATATAATTAATTTTCCAATTTCAGAAACAGTTCAAACAAAGCATACTTCCGAAATATCTTCCAGTGGCCTTTGCTTTGGTTTATTTTACAGAAACTGGAACACATTTGTCACTCCATTGACAAGATTATCTAGTGAGGTGCATGGCATTAGGCATCACGTGGATTGATAGCATAAGAAATTTCCTGTCTTTAGAATTCATCATTTAGTTGAGGGACAAGACAAAGAAGCACAAACAGACGTAAAGGTCCCAGAGGCAGATGCCTCTGTCACTGAGTGCTTACATCATCCCTAACCACTGTACACAGGTACTACAATCCAATCCCCTTGTTAGCTTTCTTGCCCTCTTATCTTTTCTCAGGTGCCTTACTCCTCGATCTGCCCTACAGCAGCATGAAGAGACACCTAAATGGTTCTCAAATCGAAGTAACTAGTCCTGGGTTTAAAGGCCACCCTCATAGTCATCTGACTATGTTCATTCCCATTTGTACCTAGCTATGCTCTCCTCTCCAGGGTGGCAGACTTATTTGTCATTGGAAAATACTGTCTTGAGAATCTCAGAGTCTTAATAAAAGGCAGAAGAGCAAAAAAGAATCACTGATAAAATTTGATTGCTTTTGATAAAGTAACATGAATAAGGGCTTAAAACATAAATTCCTTGATAAATGTTGGGTCAAAGCTTAACCAAACTCTGCAAATAACAGTTATGTGTTAAGTAGTCAAGATATGCCAGCAAAAGACTTTTTTTCTTACTAATTCTCTAGGAAACAGAGGCTAACTAATCCAAGGTGACATAATTGCAGTAAGATGCAACAAAGCCTCAGTCTGATCCAGGATAAAAAGGGATCTTCTTGCTTCTTTTGAATGCCCTCCAGAAAGAGAAGGCCACATCCAAGAATATTCCAAACTAATTCCAAACCCAAGAGATATCTCTGTGCCTATTACCTGAGTCAGCTACTGCTATAGCAGTTATAATTTTGTAAAGCACACATAGAAATGACTCTAGAAAGACGTGTGTTCACATGAAACCTGGAATATCTGTGGAATGATTCTATGTAGGTTAATGATGTGGCAGTTAGTAGTGGCAGCTCTACTGAGAATAGCAGGCAACCTTCTAGGGAGACAGAGAACTTCATGTCTCATTATTTTTTTCAACTGACTCTAAGCTTTTTGAAGCTCTGTGTGTGTGTGTGTGTGTGTGTGTGTGTGTTTGCGTGATAATGAAATTAAGCTTTTTTATGCAATCTAAAGATTTAACATGTAATTTTGCTTTATTGAACTTGTTTCCAGAATCTTGGATTAAAAATATTTACAAGGTAGGAAAGCAAGATACTGCTAGTTCAGTATAGAACATTATAATAGATTCATGGTGGAAAATAATTTGATACACTAAGAAAATAGTTCTAAAAATAAATGGACTCAGCGCCTGAAAAATGTAACTAAAGCTACGGTCAGGTAATGTGCTTTAATTGTATACATGTCTGTCCTCCATGCCCTGGCCCCCACCCCACCCCACTGAGCTTTTGAGAGCAGGGACATTCACTTTCACCATTATTCTTGGGTATAAAACATGCCTAACACTTAATAAGTACTCTATACAAGCTTGTTTAGAGAATAACCAGTTTGGGGTTGGGAAGGTAGTGCATTAGCATTAGCGGGCCTATTGTTTTCTGTCCCATCTCTCATTCCATTGTTTGCCTCTGCCACCTTGCCATTCCCACACATCGTTCACTAAGCCGTCAACAAACTGATCTCTTTCAATTGGGCCTTTTCCCATACCTTTGCTGTGAAACCTTATAGACCAGTCTGTTCTCTCTTTTTTAACTCTGCCACCATTCACTATTCCCTGCTCTTTCAGTCAGTTGTGTTTATATGTGTGTGCTTCACCTTACCCCCCTATCAGTTGTATGACCTTCTTCTCTGATGACCATCATTGTTTCTTGTGAGTTTTCAGGTTAATACATATGTTCGAGGAAGGGGAGAGAGGGTTGAATGGCAGATCAATATCTGCAATCTTTGCAATGAGGTTGGTCAGTAGAGTACACACAAATGTGTTTTTCGCTCTTCTTAGTCCACACTGTAGTTTATTTTCTGAAAGACGTATGATGCTGACCATTTGGTATAAATGTAGAAAGTGGTTATGACAGCAAGTAAAGGCATCCTCATCACAAGTGATAAATCACATGGCTAGACCATGTGATTGTGGGCAAGTAACAAATTTTCCATGCTTCATTTTCCTTGTCTTAAATTTCAACGTATTTATGGATTGCACTAGTAACTATATCCTCACAATAACTTACGACATCTTATAATGGGAACGGTATATTAACAGAATGATATTTGCACCTCTCTGTCTGAGAACTGAGAGTAATTAAATACAGTAGAAAACCATTTACTCAGAATGTCTAAGACCTGATCTGCTCTAGATTAATTATCAGTGTTTAGATATTTTAATTCCAAATGAGAAAATAATTGTTAAAGGAATGCTAGTTCATAAAGTGTGCCATTTAGTGTGGTAGGGAAAGCATAGTGAGAAAAAAGTTTAAAATCATCCATGTGTGAGAAAGTACAAAACATAATATGGAATGTAAGATATGATAGAAAATAAACCAGTTTTTAAAACACACATCTTAGAAAACACTTATTTACTGGTAATATAGTATCCCGATCAACTGAAGCATAGGTTGGTGCTAGGTACTAAATTGTGTCTCCCCCAAATTCATATTATTGAAGCCCTAACCCCCAGTGTGATGGGATTTGGAGATGGGCCTTTGGGTGATAATTAGGTTTAGATGAGGTCATGAGGGCAGAGCCCTCGTGATGTGATTAGTACCCTTATAAGAAGAGACATCAGAGAGCTTGCTCCTTCACTCTCTCCCTGTCACGTGAGGATACAGTGAAAAAGTGAACAGCTGCAAGTGAGGAAGAAAGCCTTCACCATTAACCGACCATGCTGGCCCCTTGATCTGGGGCTTCTCGCCTCTAGAACTGTGAGAAAAAATTTTTGTTGTTGTTTCAGCCACTCAGTCTATGGCATTCTGTTATGGAAGCCTGATCTAATAAAGACAGTTCACTATGTGTCATTTTATTACCTCCAGATTTTGGTGAGTAGTAAGTAAATTTTTTTCTTTTATCATCATTTGATAAAGCCTCAAATTTCCAAATGCAATCACTTTTCTCAGTATGTAAATTAAAGAATAGGCTGTATGTGTTAACAGAATTCAGTGCATTAAAACTATGCTTACCCATTAAAGCATAAATGACCAAGAATATCGTAATTCTTTTGCTACCAGGAAGATTCATGATGATAATCATATAATCATCTAATTTGCCCACCCTCTTCATAATGCTTGGATTTGGCTACACATTGATGTCACTAACCTATGTTATCACACTATTAGTCACCATATGTGGTAAAATAAAGATGCAATTAGTGAAGGAATGGCATGACTTTCCTATTGTGGCAAAAGAACACATAACATAAAATTTGCCATTGTAACCATTTTTAAGTGTGCAGTGGAACACTGTTAACTATATACACATTGTTGTGTAAGAGCTCTCTAGAAATTTTCCATCTTGCAAAACCAAAACTCCATTCCCACTGAATAACAGTTCCCCAGTTTCCCCTTCCCTCAGCCCCTGATCATTTACCTCCTAAGAGTTTGATTATATACCTCGCATAAGTAGAACTACATGGTATTTTT
The DNA here is from genome assembly GCF_054177405.1 of Leptonychotes weddellii. Taxonomy (NCBI): domain Eukaryota; kingdom Metazoa; phylum Chordata; class Mammalia; order Carnivora; family Phocidae; genus Leptonychotes; species Leptonychotes weddellii. The sequence continues at coordinate 21,836,595 of NC_138385.1, forward strand.
GTGACTGGCTTATTTCATATGTAATATCCTCAAGGTTCAATCCATGTTGCAGCATTTGACAGGATTTTCTTATTTATTAAGGCTGAATAATGTTCCATAGTATGTATATACCATGTTTTCCTTTTCGGTTCATTCATCAGTGGACATTTACATTGCTTCCAACTTTGGCTAGTGTGACTAATGCTTCCATGAACATGGGTGTGAAAATATATCTTCAAGGTCCTGTTTTCAGTTACTTTGGATGTATACCCAAAAATGGGATTGCCAGTTATATGGTAATTCTATTTTCTCATGTTTTTGAAGAACCTTTATACTGGTTTTCCATAGGATCTGCAACATTTTACATTTCTACCAGCGATGCACAAAGTTCCGATTTCTCTGCATCCTCACCAAATCTTATTTTCTGGGTTTTTTTTTATAGTGGCCATCCTAATATGTGTCAGGAATATGTCATTGTGGTTTTCATTTGCATTTTCATGAGGATGTTGGTGCATCTTTTCAATATGCTTATTGGTAATTTGTGTATCTTCTTTGGAGAAATGTCACCTCAAGTCCTTTGCCTATTTTTTAAACAGGTTATCTTTTGTTATTGTTGAGTTTTAAGAGGTCTTTATATATTCTAGATAGAAACCCCTTATCAGATATATTGTTTGAAAATATTTTCTCCCATTCTGTAGTTCACCTTTTCACTCTGTGCCTTATTTCCTTTGCTGCATATATTGAGTAATCATTTAAAAAGTTATTTTAGAAAATCACTGTTGTTCAGATAGACACTTGTATTCATTATATTCCTGTATAAAGAAACTTCTGTTGTAATGTTTAGATCATTGGGGGTTGTTTTTGTTGGTTTTTACATTTTCAGGTCCTTCAAATGGAGATGCTATATAAATTACATTGGAATGTTTGTGTTATGAAGAATTTAGTAATTGGTGCAAAACAAGTTACAAAAATCCATAAAATATAAAATAACATGTAATTCACTTTAAAAGAAAAGAGATATAATACCCCTAGGGTTTTTAGACTTTAGATTTTGGCATACCCATGAAGTATTACACTATGGATTTATATAATAGAGCCAACCATTAGAGCTGTTTTATTGAGGAACACTTGTAGTAGTTACTTGGACTACCATAACCTTAGCCATCCTCGTCATTATTCATTGCTGTAACTTTAGCATGTCTTTAGAAAAGAAAAACCCCCATCCATGACTCATAGTTCCAGGAAATCCATGTTATTTTAATAACATTTATTTGAAACCAGTTTGATACTCTCTGTGAGTAGATAGACGGTCAGCATGAATGCAAATTGTATAAAATGAGAATTTATTTTATAGTCATAGTATTTCTTTAGTAAATATGGTTAGGTTTTAATGTGCAGATAGAAAAATAGTGTAAATAAATCGCTCAGTTGTCTTTTTAAAGAAAGCCCATTAAGCAATCTCTTCTGATATTTTCAGGATCAACTTGGGATAAAATGATATACCAACTAAGTTAAAGACTGTTAATAAGTATCAAATAAATTTATATAAGTACTACTGAAATGAGGATATTTGCTACCGAGAATTAAAAGGAAGCATTTAATGATGCATGCATGAGCATATTGAATTGCATTTACAAATAAAGTAACCCGTTACATGGATGTTATTATAAGTTGTTACATAGCTAATTCAGCCCCAGAATTTTATCTTCAGTGTTTGCAATAAATAGGATTGACAAGTGTGATAGAAGCACTGTTGGTGTAGTTTGCTTTGAATCCCAGGAGAGACGGCTGAGTGGCAGCAAACAGAGTCAATTCAATGCCATAGACCCAAGGCACTAGGATAAGTTCTTCACTTCTTCGTCTCTAAAATGGGCACAGTGTATGACCTTAAAACATCACATTTTCTTCCAAAAAGTAGAAAATATTCATCTCCTTAGAATATTTTCAAAATCCCACTTTCTTAACATTTTTCAGATAGTCCAGTTTCATAGCATACTAATTATGTGAGCAAGAAGGTACAGTAACAGAATAGAGAGATCCAAGAATAGTAACACTAAGAAGCAGTAAATGAAGCTGATAATATGTTCACAATGAGTGTGTATTGGCAAATGTTTTGTTTCCGTGGCACCAATACAATTAATTAAAACTCTTCTAAGTCAGTTATTTCTTTTGGATTATAAAAAGTCCCTAATCTGATATGGTGTGTTTTAATGACAAATCCATAGCCATAGTCTCTGTGACAAGACATGTGTACATGATTTCAGTCAGAAGGTCAGAAGAGGTCTTAACATCTGAGTAGCCAAGCCTTTCCCCATCTTGACCTGCTACTCCTAAAAGAGAAAAGGGATGTGTTTTCCTTTTCATCTTACTTCACAGGTACATATCTTAACAAGACATAGAAAAAGAAAAAGTAGTTCTTCTTTATCTGCAGTTTTGCTCTCTGCAGTTTTAGCCAGCCTTGTCAATCACAGTCCAGAAGCAGATGATCTTCTTTCTGACATATTGTCAGGAGGTCAATAGTAGTCTAATGCTACGTCACAATACCCACATCACTCACCTCACTTCCTCTCATCACACAGGCATTTTATCAGCTCACATCATCACACGATGAAGAGTGGGTACAGTACAATAAGATATTTTGAGAGAGACCACATTCCCATAATTTTTATTATAGTATACTTTTATAATTGCTCTATTTTATTGTTTTTGTTGTTAATCTCTTACTGTGTCTAATTTATAACCTAAGCTTTATCATAGGCATGTATGTATAGGAAAAACATAGTATATATAGGGTTCAGTACTACCCATGGTTTCAGGCATCCATCGGGGGTCTTGGAAAGTATCCTCCATGAGTAAGGGGGGCAATACTGTAGGAGCAGGAACAACACTGAATTCTTTGAAAGACAGCTGTCTTCTAATCTAAGTTCATGAAAACAATTACGATAATGATTATATTGGTAACTAATATTAACCGAGTTTATAACATCTACCAGGCAATCTGCTAAGTACTTAGCATACAACCCTGGTCTGATGTCCATGCTCTTTACATATACTATACTAGAGTATCATTAATATGCAATGCTTTAATAAATATATTTGGATATAGTATAAGGCAAGTCATCTACCACAAATTAGGTTGACACATAGTTACATAATTGATGAAATATCATTAGCTTATAATGTGGATGTTGATCCTGGTGCCAATATGACAAAGTTCCTGTGTATTTATTTAACATGAATGCTATGCCTATGGAACACCATACTTCTAAGTAGCAGACATAGTTTGTTCAGTGACATTTTGGTATATACTATTTTAAAATGTCTCTGAATATTCCTGACACTTTATCCAGCTATCTATGCTCCTTCCCTCGTGGGATTTTATGTACTTTGAGGGAATTCTTTGAAAGGCAGTTTTGCTTGCAGCTTTGCCCAGTGAATAAAGCATCAGATAATATTTGTGAAGGTCTTTGAGAGATGCAGATGAAAGGTGCTTCCTAAATACAAAGCACTAATGTTGTATTCATGAAAATGTTTTTTTTTCATATCCTTTGCTTGAATGTTAAAGTCCCAAGGTGTTACTGCAATAAGTACTTTAGAAATGCATGTATACCCCCAAATCATTTAGTATAGGGGAAAATGCAAGTGAATGCACTCAGAGCACTTAAATAAAAATCATGAAATAGAGTCTGTTATCTGAAGTAAAAGGGACTGAGAGCATAATAAGAAAGCTAATCAATAGAAAGGGTTTGGTGTGGCTTGGAGGAACAGGAAAGGAGTCAACTGTTCTTATATTGACTCATGACTTCAATAATAGCTTCTTAGAACATTTTGAAGAAAATAAGAAACGTGTGAAAATTGTGAAATGTTTTTTAACTATAATGGAGATGTTTTAAATAATCAAATATGTTAGAATCAGATAGGTTTTCTCATAAGTTACTTACTAGATGGTACCTGAATTTTATAAATTTTGCTGAGTTCAATAATTAATCATTCATTTAATAATATTACTTGGTGGTTACTATGTGCCAGACACTCTCTAGTAAGTGCTTTATACACGTGACATCATTTAACTCACACAAAAACATTAAGAGATATTTATTAGGATCCGTATTTTACAGATAAGGAAACAGAGGCTTGAAAAGGTTTGATTGCTCACTATCAAACTGATAGTACATAGCAGAGCTGTTATTTAAATGCAGACTGATCTGATCCTAATGTCTGTAACTTAACTACTGTGTCATTTGGAAATGTCATGATGTACTCGCAGATTTCAAGAAGTCACACAGAGATGAGTTCCTCTAAACAAGTAAATTGGTAGTCGAGAAAATACTCTACTTGACTCATGTTATTGAATGTAAACAAATGAAACCAAGACACTCTCCTCTTTATCTTCTACTTTTAAGTACAGCGTGTTCCATAACAATTAGATTTAATCCCTTCTCTACTTTGGCTTTTCCATCGTTTCTTTGGAAAGTTACAAGTGATAATAATATATCTCTATACCTTGACCTGCAGCTGACTTTTGATGACCACTACTAGAAGGCCTCGTGGTAGACTATGGCCAGACTTGCCCAGGGAAGTCCTGTAAGGGAAAGTATGTGGGCAACACCTAGGCCCTGTATTATGTGTACACATAAGGGAAAATTTGCCCTAGTGCTGCCATAGCAAGAATTTGGAGATTGGGGAGCTGGACATGAAGCCTGCATGATAGGACTTCTTGAGTAACAGAATTATGCTTTACATAAGCTGTTTCCAAATGCCAATGAGGCTGGGAGTACAAAAGACCACAATCTCATAGTAATATGTTCTTTCACCCTGTTAGACACCTCACTCTGTGCAGGCTACCAGCACTACCAAATAAAGGCTTGCCTTTGTGGAGTACAAGGAATGCAGAATGGAGCCATGTATACGCATGCCTGCATTCTCATTTTATTTGTATCCTTTGCAGTGCTTATTTGCAGTTGGTGAGTAAATCAAAGTGAAAGAAAACTCGAATCAAGTCCAGGTTGTAATCACACCCATCAATGAACCCAGATCGCACTCTTCAGTTGGGTCTGGTGTAGACTCCAAGTATTAATATACAGGAAGGAGCTTCCATGCACTCGTTCACTGATTTCAAGCCCTACAAGAGGTCTCTTTGAAAACTGCTTCTTAAAAGCATGTGTGTTTAATCCTCTGTCCCTCTCAGCAGGTCTTTTATCATACATAAAATGTTTTCCCCGAGAATCATTTGAAAAAAGTTATTTAAATGACCTTAACTAAGAATTAGGTTGCTTAAAATACTTTGTTAAAGAGTTATCAGTCACTACCTATGAAATATTTTCTTAATTTCTAGGATTACCATTTATATTTATTAGTACAGTCTCATATTCATAGTTTCTTCAACATATGTTCTCATTTTTTTCTCCTGTTTATGCTGGCTGACTGTCTTCCCCTTGAGACAAGCTTATTCTTTTTAGTTTTCCTACGGCATCTATACATGGTGGGGTGGGGAGGAACCTGTCTGAATTCACCACTTATTCAATCTACTCTAACATTATATTAGTAGATTCCACTAATTTGCTCATTTTGATGGACATTTTACTTGATCCACTAGCAAACACATCTATATCAATATATGAGCATATTTCCTAATTGAGCTGCCTTCTCGTGACTTCATTAGCCATCTTCCAGTTAATGAAGTCTCAAGTGCAACCTATACGTAATTTGAGGCTACATGTGAAAAGACATCATTACAAAAGAATTTGTCAGATAACTTTTTTGTATTCTGGGTGATGTTCATCCAGAATCTTGCATTTTGTTTGGGGAACCATAAAGACCTAGTTAAATTGGAGGGAGTCCAGGGAGATAAGCAGTAATGTAATTGAGGGAATGAATCAGATTTTGAAGGAAAAATGAAATGAGTTAAATATGCATAGCTTAGCATAAGCAAAGTTTATAAGGCAGGCTTAGTAATATATCTTAATGTTGGCACCTCTCCAACAAACAAATCTATTTAGCATCTCACTAAAATAACATGTTGAAAAACAAGAAAATGAAAATTTGTAATAAGGAGGGAATTAATCAATGAACATTTCAGGCAGAAAGCTTCAGATACAAGCTGTGCCCACACAATGCCAAAACAACTGGTAGGAATGGGAAGAATTCAGTCAAATAAGATATTTGACATCATAAAACATTCTCTCACACCGTAGTTGTTGTAATTGTTTTTTTTAATAAAATAAACTTAATTGAATTCCAGCTAAAACTTTAAATGTATTCCAATTAATTAAATTCACAAATAAACAAAATTTTAAACTTGTATTGACTAAAATTATGGGCTAAGTGTTTGGGAGATATAAAGATAATTCAGACCTAGATCCTGATATAAGACAAGGAGATGCATAGTTTGATTGCAAGCTGGGAAATAAAACTTACTCTCTCTTTTCTACGTAGCTATAACGTCCCAGTTCATACCTCTTAGGAGACTCCCTCACTAACCTAAAGATCAGGCAAAAAGGTTGATGGCAGCCAGTAGTATTCTTAATTTTTTTTTTTTTTTTTAAGATTTTATTTATTTGCGAGAGAGAGAATGAGAGACAGAGAGCATGAGAGGGAGGAGGGTCAGAGGGAGAAGCAGACTCCCTGCCGAGCAGGGAGCCCGATGTGGGACTCGATCCCAGGACTCCAGGATCATGACCTGAGCCGAAGGCAGTCGCTTAACCAACTGAGCCACCCAGGCGCCCGCAGCCAGTAGTATTCTACCATCAGCCATCAAGATCACAATTCTCAATTTTTTTGGCCCCAACATATTTGAATAACATGTACATGTGTGTAACACTCCTGTGAGAATACCAAGATTTTTGTTCCCAATCCCCACCCTGCCCCATTTTCTTTTTCTTTGGTCGGTGGGGGGGGGGGGGGGAAGGAATAAACAAATTTTTCACCATCCCCATGGTATGCATATAATCATTTTACCAGGAAGTGGGTGTGGGAACTAGTGATTAAAATGGTTGGGGGGGGGCGCCTGGGTGGCTCAGTCGGTTAAGCGGCTGCCTTTGGCTCAGGTCATGATCCCGGGGTCCTGGGATCAAGCCCCACATCAGGCTCCCTGCTTAGCAGGGAGCCTGCTTCTCACTCTCCTGCTGCCTGCACCTCCCCCTGCTTGTGCTCGCGCTCTCTCTCTCTCTCTCTCTGTCAAATAAAAAAATAAGTAAAATCTTTAAAAAATAATAAAATAAAATAATATAAAATAAAATGGTTTATGGGATCACAGTTGATGGCCAAACCCTGGTATGTTTGGATCCTAGAGCTGAGACCTGCTGAACTCGGGCGAAACGGGTGAAATGTGAGAATTGTCTGGTCTTGTGAATACTGTTGTAACAGTGCTGTCTCTCCCCCACTGCCCCAGGTGGGGGCTATGTACCTGTTCAGTCCCCAGGTACAGATGCTAGAACTCGTCTCCACCACCTCACTGGGTGTCCACAGGTCTCCTTTTTTCCTAAAGTTGTGCTGGGGGAGAAGCACTACAGGGTATGTGGAAACTTTCTCACCAAATAGCCAGACAGTATTGCTTAGATGATGGTATTAATAATCAGTACTTTTTCTTCAGTCTTTATTTGAAATAAAGTTTGGGGTTGTGGGGCTAAAACCTCCCCAGCTTTCCCTAGTCCTCCGTGCTTTGTTTTTATCTTGTAGGATTGTTTTGTCTTTTATATCTTGTTTTTTATTACTCTTAATGTAGCTTGCCCTCATTATTTAACATATGGTAGTATGAAAATATTTTTCTTTGAGATTTAGACACAGTCATAATGTTTTCTTGATTTGTGTTCCAAACATTCAGAGTTTCATTTTCATAAATAACATTAAAATGATTTTCATCCATTGTTTTTTGAACAAATACAGGGTGACCATTTGTAATAGTCTAATAAAAAAAAAGCTCTCAAAGTGAAAACTTTGTAAAATTCCAGAATATCTGTTATTAGCTAATTTATTAAATGATTCACTGTCAATTAATTCATAACCCTCCATTACCTACTTGCAAATAAATAATGAACTTGGGGATTGAAAATAATCGAAATACCTACATACGACTTTAGTTTGAGGATAAAGTAAATATGAACTTTTAAGGATCATTACTTTTTTATATTTTCTTTTTGATATACTTCACTGCCTAATAATGGAAGCCACAGCATCATTGTCAGCATAAGATAAAACAGGGCAATTATCTATTTCTTGTTTCCTGGTACATAATGGATAATAGAGTTTCCTTCAAGACCACAGTGAAAACTAATGAATCTGCTTTTATGGAAGGCTTTGGCCAACCACTAATTTCAATTGTTAATTAATACCATATATTAATATTTAGAATTTGACATTTAAATTTCCAAATCGTACTGTAAAGTAGAGCTCTTTACCATTCTATTTAGAAAAATGAATAGGTAACAAATGCATTGACTTCACGTTTCCTTTTTTTTGTAACCTTGCCAAACTGCTCTGAAAATATAAGCAAAGATGTATCCATCCTGTATTTTCACAACCAAGAAAATGAGGTAGTTTGAACATTTACTTCAATAATTTAAGGAAAACAGCATTTAGCCACAGTCCTTTCTTTTTTTTTTTCTTTGATTGTGAAGTCCTAGTTTGTTTGTCTTAATCTATGTCAGAGTTGATTGAGTTAACAAACCAGCCACTTATTGGCAGAAATATTGACTATTATTCGTAAGATTGGCTAATTGCACTATGTAAAGCCAATACAGTGCAGAGCACAGTTGGATTCCCCCTATAACAGGAAGAAATGGGTCGGGGGAGGGCTGCCTTGTAGATATTTGGCCCATTGTTATGCTTGTACAACACACAGGAGAACAGGAAAAGAAATTAATGAGACCTAGAAAATAGGAAGTTTAAACTTTCTGGAGTTAGACCAACACATCCTTTGAAGATAAGCATCAGTTTATGGAGAGAGTGAAGTGTAAATACGAGTTTCAGCACAAACATGTCAAAGGATTGTAGGTGCTTCAGTGTTGACCTTTATTTCCAGTGGTTGTAGCAAAGGTCAACCTGACAAAAATTAATAGGGCGTACTCTCTTACTTGCTGTCTTGGTAAGAAAACCATTCACATTCTTCAAAGAATATACTTTACAGTCTCAAAGATAGTACGTAGCATCACAGGGCTCTGGAACCATGCAGAGTGCAGTCATCTAGAACCAGACTGAAACCATGTAAACTGGAAAACATTATTTATTGTTGGCCTTCCTCCAGATCTTCTGTGATTCTTCTCCTGCCGTCATGTGCTTTAAATGCCAATTCTCTGTTTCTCTCTCCTCCTGTCCCTTTCTCTTGTCTGTGTCTTGCTCATACACATGCCCATACATACACACAAATATCTATTAAACATTAGCTATTTAATAGACTTTATTTCCATTCTCAATCTAATGGTTTATTTAACTAATGAATCTGCTTTTATGGAAGGCTGCAGGTACATTAATATTAAAGCCGTATTATTTGAGCCAGGAAAGTGACAAGGTGTACCTATTTACTCAATTTTCTTTGAAAACCAATTTTCTTACCTTCATATTCTTTGAGCCTCTAATAATAATTATAAGGTTGAGAACAGAAACATCCACAGCCAGATACACTTAAGACTAATTCTGTGATCACCAAGCACTATCAAGTTAATGGATATTAGCCATAATGTGCGAATTTATAAACCACCTCTTAACAGGTTGTGAAAGCTCCTTGTGGCAAGTAAAGTACTATAAAGTAGCAATATACATTTAGAATTAGTAGTAATAGTTAATATTAATAATAAACCTCTCCTTTTTATTTTAAACCATTTTCTTTTTATCCCCTCTCCTGCCTAGGAGGGAGAACAGCTCAGAAAAGCAACCCAGGGAACCAAAGGCTTATAATTGGCCTCGAGAGACTTGACTTAAGTAGTTATGGCAATAACCCTTTGTGCCCTGATGTTCTTTGCTCATGTAGATTACCAAGGCCTTCATAAGCATTAATTAATATTACCTCATAAGAGTTCAGAGAGGCGGTGAAATACTAATACAGCCCATAATCCTTCATCAAAAATCTTTGGGGTCCTTTTGTTTCAAAATTTAGAATTTTTCAGATTTTACACAGGTAATGCCATGCATATATTGTATGGGGTGTGGGCCAGCATTCTTTAATAATATATCAATATTTCTGCAGCTAAATATATAAAAATTCTCTAAATGAAATAAAGACCATAAATACCCTTATTTCAGTTTAGATCAGGTTTTGCTACCAAATGAATGAGGAAAAAAAAAAAAAAGAAACACCTTGGTTTTCAGGAATTTTTTGATTCCAGAGCTGCAGATGAGGTATTGTCCCACCATCTTCTCTTTGGCCAATGAGGCAATGAAACACAGACTTAAGGCCAGGAAGGGCAGACATGTTTTTTGACTCCCTGTGACCTTTTTCTACAGCTCTGAGAATATAGGTGCTCCTCTTGTTAACATACACTACATAGTAACTTTGGGGAAAAAAACAGATTTTGGAGGTTATTGTCCTAGTATCAGTACAGAAAAGTTTGATTGGTTAAGTACACGGATCTGGGGAAAACTAGGCATGTGTCTACTTTGGTCACATTTTTCAGAAAAGAATTATCCATTAGCATTGCTGTATTAATGACAGTATTTTTAACACTTAACAGAAAAATTATTTTGCATGTACAGTCAGTTCTGCTACAACGCTTGTTTTGAAAACATTAATTTGTTCTCGTGCTTTTGGTATCTTTGAGAACAGTTTGAACATAAGACAAATTTCATGTCTGCATACATGTGATTCCATCTGTTAAAAATACTAGGGGAAGGCAGAAAACTGCACCCAGCAGAATGAACCATGTAGGAATATACAAAATACACATGTGCATATACCTGAAACATCCACCAGCTGTCTTAGTTCACCGCCCTGTGTTAGGAACCTTGCCCATCCACATCTGGGGTTAGATCTTTCTGTGTGACTCGGAAAACCCTCGTTCCATCACTCCACAGTAACTCATAAGTTGCGACCCATCTGACACTCACTTGCACAAGCAAACTTCAGGTCTTGTGCCCCAAACCCCCTTTCCCCATAAGTCCTTTTCCAGTGCGTGATTTTGCATAGGGCAGTGAATGTTAGAAATGCAACTGTCGCCTTATAGCCCAATGGACTGTGTTAATGAAGCATAAGGGGCACAACACCCTAATGGACCCTTCAATAAGTTCCCACACAGTGTTTCTGAGTAGAGGTATTCTAATTTCTGGTGAAAAGTTTCTCGAGCTAAAAAAAGACAAAACAAAAAACCCAACTAGGCATGACCACTTTCTTTTCCCGCTTCCATTTTGGAGACAATGGCAATGTTGTTTCTGAAGGCATATACCTCTGTTAACAGTTCTGCCATGCCTAAAATGCTTTAGATATACAATTTGGAGGAATTTTCCTCCCCTGTCCAAGTTACTTTAGGACCTCAAACCTGAAACTGGATCCTACCCAAGTATATTATGTGAATTAGACCTTCCATCTGAAATCTTAATTTACTTTCATAAAACTTTATAAGTATGTCCAGATATCCACATTTGCATAATCACTACACCCCCCCCCTTCCCTTGCGTCTCTCTCTTGGGCACAGAAAATGCGTGGCTGCCAGATACATTTGGAAGTGAATGCATGTGACTCTTCACCCCTTGGAACTGGTGTTCTAAGAGCTACTGACACTGAACCCTAATGTATTTTTCATTAGTGTTTAATGTTGGGAAATCCCATTTCATGGAGCCCAAGGATTAAATTACTTCATCTGGAAGAGAACAAGTGCATTCCACATCTTTTTCCTGAGGTGAAAAAAAGAATGAAGCTGAGATCATTTGCATTTCATAAGGGTTTAAGGTCTGGATGTATTCCACTCAATTCAACAATCCAATATTATAAAAGCTTTTAAAGACAATATTAACAAGTAGGGAAACCTGGCATATTTAAAATGTGGAAATAAAAATATACAATAAAATAGATATAAATCAATAAAACACACATACACATATAATCACAATAACTATACAGAGCAGTTCTACCTGCAGCAGAAGTGATATAATGTTACAATAATACCATGATTGTACTTTTCAATGAAGTAGAATTTTTATCATGTTTCATAATAAGGAAGTTGCAAAAATTTTGAGGAAATCCAGCAAGCAATAAATCCAGATGATAATGAGTGATTCTTCTTTTGAACAATTGTACTGAATAGAGACTTTCTGTCTTTTGAACAACTATACTGACACAAACACCTACTGATTAAGCTAATAGATGTCACGTGTCATTTGGAGGTGTTCTGGACACAACACCTAAACTAGATTCTTTTTCTTCTTCTAACTCTGGACTCCCACCCTTTGTTTCCCTTGCTTGCATCATTAAGTTCATGGATTTAGATGGCAAGTCTGTAGAGTGTGTCACTGCTGCTCTTTTCATGTCTTAGAGGGACGTGATTTTAAGCACCTTTTTGGGGTATCATTGTCCTTCCCCATGGCTGTGGGAGAGATTTCACTAGGACCTCCAAGGGGGAAACCTACTGCTTTGTGAACTGTCAAATAGATACCCAGTGACCACATCAGAATGAAAGAGCCCAGGGGATGCTGAGAGTGGTTCTCTAGGTCCGATGGGGCAGTGAAATAAAAGCTCTTAGGGATTTTACTCTGTACCTAGCACTGTGCTCATGTGACATGCAAGAAAAGTAGAAGATGATCTTGCTCTAAGAAATATGCAGTCCATTTTGGTAGATAAGACAAAAACATGGGATAACAAGAGAATAATATTGCAAACTCAGGGGCCAAAGTTATGATAAAAATAGTAAATGGTAAAGTCAGAGAAGACAGTCATATTTATTTTCCAAAATAGCATATGGAAAAAAAAGTGCTGGGCTGGGTGGGAATCATCAGACATAAGCAGACAAATTCATACAAGTTGAATGACTTTGAACAAGTCACTTTACCTCTCTGAGCCTTGGGTTCCTCATCTGTAAAATGGAGAGGGGAGGAAGGAGAGCTGAACTAGGTGATCCCTATGGTCATTTCCAGTCTGAAAGTTTCATCCTTCTACTGCATTTAATAAATGCGTAGTCACTGACATACTATGTCCAAGCACATTTTATATGAATTAAATTTAATTGCTAAGAGAAAGGATTATTATCTCCATTTTACAAATGAGGAGAGGCAGAATCCAAACCCAGGTTTGCCGTTACCCCCAAATTCTATGCTCTTTCCACGATGCTGCACTGCATACTATTACACCAAACCACCTTCCTTTTCGATGCTTAAGGAGATAAGATCTAAGGAGGGAAGCAGACATATAAACAAATAACCACAATGGAAGGTGGTATGTCATAAGTGAAAAATCCAGAAGATGTGGAGGGTTCTGTGTCTCTAAATCTTAAGGAGGTAAAGAGAGCTTGTATTACAAAGGTCTACAATGTAGTGAGTGGAGCATTGGCCAGAGAGTCAGGAGATGTGGGTTCTAGTTTGGGCCATGCCCAGTGTCCCTGGACAAACTGTTCTCTGGACATCAGTTTTCTCATCTGCAAAATGAAAGGATTTTCACGGTCTTTTGGGTTCCAGCATTCAGTGCTTTTCTGAGTCCAAAGATGGAAAGCATGCTTCTAGTTATGGTTATGAATATGAGCCCTGAGGTTTAAAAAAATTAATGAGATGTTAAGTGCTTGTGATGATATTTTTAGTGGATATGGGATTTGGGCTGGGCCTGGAATAATGGGTTGATTTCGAAAATTCATGAAGCATTTTAGTTCCTTTTAAATAAACAAGGGTAGCTGATTATCTAAAGGAATATTTTGTATCAAAATGAATTATCACTACTCCTTTCCCTATCTATCTTTTGTACAACTTCCTTTTTCATATAGCAAGTTTATTTAAAGGGAGAGCCATCTATAGGAGAAAACATAGCCAAGAATTTGTCATGCTCTTGGGGCACCGGTATCATTTTAAAATATGAAAACCATGCCAGTGTCTTCGAAATTCAAGTTGGAGGTAGAGGGATGGAAAGAAGTTATTTTTTTCCATGTGATCAGCCACTGTAAAGTGAGTCTCAGCACAAACCAGCTGAGCCCTTTTGCTAGGCATGGAAAGCCTCTGGCATTTTTCTGCTTTTTAACTCTCAGTCATTTGGGAGGTGGGACAAAGCCATGCTGTCTACAAAGTTTATCCAGAACGTGCTGGTGTTACAAGAGATCACTTGACATCTATTATGTTTCTCCTGTGGAAGAGAGGTGGCTATCAGCTACAATAGTGATTCCTTTTCAAAGGGGTTTAATTGGGGCATTTCTCGTGGGCCAAATTCTAACTCTCTGTCTATACATGTGCCTGCCAGGAAAACAGTGGGAAAATACCAAACAATAGCGACAACAGAAGTCTGAGGACCGCTGTCCCAGGCTGCCCCCACTGCAAACAGGCAGAGAAAAAAAGGGTTTCCCTTCCACCAAAGCTGCGGCTAATATGGTAGAGCTCCTAGAAAGGTGTGGCGGGTGGGGGAGGGGCGCAGACTGTGTGTTGCATGGCCATGGAAATATATATAATAACCTGAACAAACTCCTTTTCCAAGCAGCACTCTTATTTGGGGGCAGGGGGGGAGCGGTGCTGGCAAAGAGATGAGTTTCGTGCAGTTGAGTTCCATACTCAGGGAGCTGTTTTTCTGGAGTATGGATTTGCTCCTGTGTAGGCAGGCTAGCATCCTTTCCTGAGGTAAGCCAGAAGGTGGCCTTAAACTTTTATTTGAAGTGTCGAATGATTTTTCTTGCAACAAATTTGTGCCTTTCACTGGTATTTTCCGAAGTGAGACTTTTGCAACTGATGGAAATCTGCTCACTTCTGTTCTGTAACTTAGTGTCTTGTTGATGATTTATTTGTTCGGTAGCAGAAACTATGACAAATTGTGTGAGGCAGCCTCATTTACTTTTTAGCTGCTATAGCCCTGAAGAATTTACATGTAAATGCAACTGTGAATTTTTTTTTTTTAAGATTTTATTTATTTATTTGACAGAGAGAGACACAGCGAGAGAGGGAACACAAGCAGGGGGAGTGAGATAGGGAGAAGCAGGCTCCCCGCTGAGCAGGGAGCCCTATGTGGGGCTCGATCCCAGGACCCCGGGATCATGACCTGAGCCGCAGGCAGACGCTTAACGGCTGAGCCACCCAGGCGCCCCGCAACTGTGAATGTTTTACATTTCGTAAGCGTGCTGCACGTGTTTTTGTAAGTTAAGTGACATTTTTACAGATAGACTGAACTTAAAGCTCTGCCCCCACCCCACAGGTTATATTCTTCTGAAATCCTCAGTCTGACAAGCTGTGTTTTCCTGACTGCCAAGTGGGAGAGTAAGTCTCTATTTGGTGTTTTTCTTCTCTCCTCTTTAGACATGCAGAGCAGCCCACACAACCAGTTCACCTTCAGACCCCTCCCGCCGCCGCCGCCGCCTCCGCATGCGTGCACCTGTGCCAGGAAACCACCCCCTGCAGCCGACTCTCTTCAGAGATCAATGACTACCCGCAGCCAGCCCAGCCCAGCTGCTCCAGCTCCCCCAACCAGTACACAGGACTCGGTTCATCTGCATAACAGCTGGGTCTTGAATAGCAACATACCATTGGAGACCAGGTACTTGAGCTATTATTGATCCCAATAACTTAAATATTGGCAGAGGATGATTCCACCGAGTGCAGAAACTCATTTCACCGTAGACATCTGCAGAGACACACGAATGCACACGGAGATGCACACCCAGATGCCTGGGCAGAGGCAGACCCCTCTGCGGGCACAGGAGCGCACACAGGCGCACACATCTAGACTCGGGCACACTCACCGACACAGACCAAAGCAGATTCACGTGGAAAGATGAAACCACAGGTGCATAAACATCCCACAGGCAGCCACCCCCCAAAGCATATGAAACGAAGCAATTATCTAAACTATCAATGTGTCCTCCGTGTAAAAGGCACTCGCCCCTTGTTTTAGGAAACTGCAACATTACAGGAAAATCCAAACACAATTGGAGGAACAGTGACAATTTGGATTTTATTGTAAGATTCTTTCAAAAAGTAAGTTGCCTTCAAACATTTTTAAAAAGGATTCGCTTCATAGATCGGAGGTCCGTGTGTACTTTTAAAAACTCGATTCTGCCTGTAGGGTGCTGTTTGGTCTTTTGACAAAAAAGTTTGCCTCTATTTTCTGGCACTTCACATATTAAGGTTTTGAGATTCACTCTTTAAATCTTCGTCATGGGATTAAAGTTATAGTTCTAGGTCTCCGGGTCATAATAGACTTTAGCACTAGAGGCGATTAAATGAGAAATTATTCATCATTTCTAGACACTCCCTCTTAAATTAAAAATTACAACTTCCTATTAACATAGACATTACCTAATAAAACATATGATTTTGTTATCTTTTAAGTTCAAGGACTTCCCCTTGCCTTATTTAGATCTACTACCAAAGCTTTTTCTGAACACATTTGTATGTAAACAATGGGTATAATATATCACTTGATAAGCAATGTGTGCTGTCAACTCTGATCAATTTCCATCCCAATATCTGGGAATTGGAATGGAAAGGGGAGGACTAATAAACCCACATTATAAGACTGCTTGTTTGTTTGTTTTTTTTTCATAGCAGATTAAGTTATATGCCAGGCATGGCATCAGTGTATATGTCACCACCAACAAACTGAGAGCATTATGGCTCAAATCCAGGAAACTCTATATCATCCATCACTACTAGATTAAATAGATTCATAAACTGATATTTCTGTTATCTCCCAAGAGAAAATATAGCAGTCCGTTCTGATGGTGAAGATAACCCAATTAGAAGTGTACGAGTGATAGTGTTTGTGTATCGTTTCTTTTTTTTTTTTTTTTTAACGAAAGAGGGAGGTGAATGAGGTGAGAGAAGCAGAGAACAATGTGTATCTTTAAGGAGTTTTTGCGAATGTTGGTGATTTACTCCTTTTTAAAATTTATTTACTCAAAAAAAATTTATTTACTCACTCTTTTAATTCTTTTGTGGCGCTTGGTGATAGCTAAGGAAACAGTGGGGCAATCTGGTTATCTAGTGATCATGACAAGCAAAACACACTCCTTCCCTCTAAGAAGCCCAATAACAGGAAATCTGGAAGGAGGGTGGGGAATGGGGCTCAGGCAAAAGGAAAGAGAAAACTATTCTTATTTGAAGTGTACATCTAAGCGTGTTTGTACAAACTGCACCCACGGACCTTCTGTATCCATGCAAGGAATGTATTAATTGGTCTCAGCTTCATAAGACGCAGAGAAGAACATAAGTTTTCATGTGAGATTGTGCAGAGAGTACCTTTTTAGTACGTTTGGGAATATATTCAGTATCACAAAGATGAATTTTTTAAAAACCTAGAAACCCTATCAGCTTGATGAGCTAGGATTTCCCAAATATATATCCTTTGAAATGTTTGATTCACATGTAGTCAGTAAAAGGTAACTCTGGGGGCGTCCTGGCACATCGTCATGAGCCTCAGCTTCCTCATCTGTAAAAATGAATGTGGAAATGCCTGTCTCAACATGTTGTACAGATGATCGAGGTAGTGTGGCAGAAAGTGCCTCGTACATTGCAAAGCGTTATACAACTCAAAGGTAATGCTGCTATAAAAAATAAAAATTTAAAAAAATACTATTATCCTTACTAAGTGGTCACCTGCCTCTGCTTAAATAGCTCCAAAATAGGTGATTGATTTATCCCAAAGGCATTCTATTCCATCTCAAGCAACTACCAGAGGATTCTTATTGAACCCAAATCTCTTACCTCTTAACTCTGCCCATTTCTCCCAGATCTGCTTCTGTGATCTCACAGAATAAATAAAATCCCTCACACACCTGACAGCCCTTCACTCTTCCTGATCCTGTTCTTCTTTGACCTGCATGTTTCCCCAGTTCCTTCCCCATTTCCTCACATCAGCTGGTTTCAAATCCTCCATCCTGGTCTCTTTCTTTAGAACACAGTTCTAAACTGCTGCCTGCACTGCTCTTGAAGTGTCTTAGCCAAGGCTGAATGCAGGTGGGGTTTTTATTAGGCTCCCTGGTCACAGGGAGCAGAGTTCATTCAGGTTGCCTCAAATAATTGAGAACATCTTTTCAAGATAAAGTAGTCCCCCCGCCGCCTTATTGGCGGTTTTGCTTTCTGTAGTTTCAATTACCCACTGTCAACTGTAGTCTAGAAATAGATGATCGTCCTTCTGACTTATTGTCAGAAGGTCAGTAGTAGCCTGATGCTGTGTCACAAGGCCTAGGTCATTCCCCCACTTTATCTCATCAGATAGGCATTTTATCATCCCCCATCATCACAAGAAGAAGGGTGAGTACAGTCAGGTATCTTGAGAAAGAGACCACATTCACGTAACATTCATTATAATATGTTGTTATAATTGTTCTATTTTACAATCAGTTATTGTTGTTAGTCTCGTACTGTGCCTGATGTATAAATTAAACTTTATCATAGGGATGTATAGGAAAACATAGTATATATAACGTTTAGTACTATTCCTGGTTTCAGGTATCCACTGGGGATTTTGGAATGTGTCCCCCTCAGATAAGGGGAGACAACTGTATTCTCTCAGTCAGGTAAGGCCAGGGGGAGAGAAAGGGCCATATGATTAAAAAAAAAAAAAAAAAAACAAGCCTACAGCGTGGCCACCTATGGCTGCCCCTTGAGCAAGGGTTGGGAACAGAGCTGATGTACCTTAGATGGAACTCTCAGCAATCACCATGATTGACTTATTCCAAAATTTGTGCTATGACTGACAAATGGTTGTCTCCTTTGTTCTTTTTTTTAAAGATTTTATTTATTTATTTATTTGTGAGAGAGAGAGAGAGAGCACAAGCAGGGAGGTGGGGGCAGAGGGAGAGGGACAAGCAGGCTCCCCAATGAACAGGGAGCCCAATGCAGGGCTCGATCCCTGGGATCATGACCTGAGTGGAAGGCAGATGCTTAACCAACTGAGCCACCCAGTCGCCCCTGTCTCCTTTGTTCTGACTAAATATTTCCATTAATGCTGCCTACTCCAATATAAGCTTTTTTGGTGGCTACATAACACTACTGATATACACTGAGAACACTTAGTAACTGAACTCTTAAAACTTCTTAACAAGTTCTGAGGCTAAGCCACCTTTCTTTTATTCTAAAATTATATAGTTGGAGATTTTTGTTATTTATTTGACAGAGAGAATGAGAGGGAGAGAGCAACAAGCTTGGTGAGGGGCAGAGGGAGAAGCACACTCTCCACTGAGCAGGGAGCCTGTCACGGGGCTCGATCCCGGGACTCCAGGATCATGACCTGAGCCGAAGGCAGACGCTTAACTGACTGAGCCACCCAGGCGCCCCTATAGTTGGAGGTTTTTAACTCTGTGTTTGGGATGGGGGGTACAGGTGGAAATATGTTTAGAGCCTTGATTTGGCTTAATTTGATTTTACCTTGTTAGCCTGTGGAGATGTAGTTGAATTCAAATTCTGCTATACAAAGTATTTGCATTGTATTGCTCCCATAACTGTGTCATCTGTACTTTTGTTAGGTATGCTCTCCTCATTTCTTTTTTTTTATTATTATTTGTAAGTCATTAATAAAAATGCTATTTAGGATAAGATCAAGGTTGGAGCTCTGTAGCACGCCACTGGAATCCTTCCTGTGGGTTGACACTTGTCCATCAGGCAACATTCTTTTACTAGAATACCACCCACATTTCTCCATCTTGTTTACAGGCATATCATGAGAGACCTTGTCAAATGCCTTGCTGATACCCAGATACAGTATGCCTACATTTTTACTGATCTGCCAATCCAATAGCCATGTAAAAATAGGTGAAATGAGATTTGTTTAACATGACTGGTTCTTAGAGAATTTGTGCTGCCTTCTCATGGTTACTATCTTTTTTTAAAAGTGCTTACAAATCATCCTTTTAATAACATGTTCTAGAATTGTGTACTCAGTCAACATAATATCCCTTGATCTAGTCTAAGGATCCCATGGACTTCCTGTTCCTTTTAAAAACCAAAACCAGTATGCTGTCTCCAGTCCTCTGACACATATCATCACACCACGGTCCTGAAACTAACAACTATGAAATCTGTGAGACTTGTCACCACTCTGGGGCAGAATTTTAATTCATTTGGAACAGTTGAGTGCCTTCTTATGAATGCTTTGACTATCTTAGGCTTCAATTTATGGTTACAGATGTTTACTTTACCCTTTTCGGTCTCTGATCATTCTTTTCCACAACGAAAGTGAGTCATTGAGAAGGCCTCCCTGATCTCGGTTATCCAGTAGCATTGCATGAGTTGTACATCTATCCTATCCATGATCTTCTTGTTCTAAACCTATATCTAAAAAAAATTTATGTCATCTTTAGCAGGTTTTTTTTTCAAGTTTCAGGCTCATTTGGGGTATAAACCTTCTTGGCATTATTTTCATCACACCCTCTTAAATTTATTTATCCTTGATTTTCATCTCTTTCTTTTGTTCCACGTTCCTTAGAAATGTAAACTGAATGGAGAGCACCCAGTACAGGCATGCTGGTTTCAATAGGCAACAAACCTTTCCAACTCTTAATCCATCTCCTTGTTTTTTAAATGTCTCAGGGCATGGAATCACACCGTCTTCACTTTAGAGAACTGCTTTCCTAAAGTCTAAGATTTTGCTTCATAATGTACTTATGGACTCTAAGCTACAGTGGTTGTTTTCTCAAAAGGTTCCTATCACCTTAACTCACCAGTTTCTCTTTTCTAGTCGGTGAGAGAAGCCAGTCTTATATTCTCTACCTTCTCGGAAGTAGAGTTTCAACAAGGGAGGTTAAAGACCTTTCATATATTTGCCTTTAGTTAAATGATACATCTAGCAGATGTCTTTGGAGGTGAAATCACTCATGTTTGCTACACTTTACTCTTAGGACACTTTCGTTATCTATGTTGGAAATGAGCATCCATTTCTTCCACTTGGGCAAGTGGCTTATTGGAGATTCCCTGATCCACCATCTATTAGCTGTATGAACTTGGGCATACTGTGTTAACACTGCCAAGCCTCAGTCTTCTCATCTGGAAAATAAGGATGATAGTAGCAACCTATTCATAAGGCTGTTGTGAGAATTAAAGGAGTTAATATCTGCAATGTATTTAGAGCAGCCAGGCACAGAGTAAGCACTTTGGTGAATGTTAAAATGATAATAACAACAGTAATCACAAGAAACAACTCTACTTTTGTCCTTATTTTTGTCTTCATCTAATTAAAGATGTTTCTACCCTTATGTTCATGCTTTCCCCAGGTAAACACAACATCATTTTGCTTCCTCTCTTAGTATGCTTTTAAATAGAACATACTCTTTTGCCACTGTCTTCGTCCAATTGGGCTGCTGTAACAAAAACGCCACAGACTGGGTTTTTTAAACAGTAAGCATTTATTTCTCACAGTTGTGGAGGCTGGAAACTCTGAGATCAAGGCACTGGCAAATCTGGCATCTGGTGAGAGCCCACTTCCTAGTTCATAGACAACTATCTTCTCTGTGTCCTCACATGGCAGAAAAAGCAAGGGAGCTCCCTGGGGTTTTCCATTCATAAGGTCCCATTAGGGAGATCTCCACCCTCATGACCTAACCACCTCCTAAAGGCTCCACCTCCAAATACCAACACACTGGAGATTAGGTTTCAACATGTGGGTCTTGGGGGGATACATTCAATTTCTAGCAACCACCAAATTCCAATCATTAGAATCATTCCCTCCCTTAGGTTGTGATGGCCCATGTCCATGAGGCTTTGTAAGACTGCCCTGTGATAAATCTTCAGAACAGCTTTCAGATTGTTACCTGCCTTGTGTCATTCATAGAAATAATTCCCCCACTACCCAGTATATTCAGAATTATGTCCTTCCCTGAGTCCTCCCTTACTCAGAGATCAGCCTTTCCAGCTCCACCTCTAAGCCTTTTCTTGGATTATCTTTTTTTGTGGTGGGATGAAAGGAGCGTCTTTTGCAACTGAGAAAGATGGACACATCGCCAAGATGGAGATGGAGAGTCTGGGTGATGTGCATAAGCGTATGTGCTCAAATTACCGCTGGACTAAGCTACTTCATATAGTTGTGAATTGGGACACATTACTTAACTTCCATGGGCCTCAATTCCCCATCTGTTCTGTGGAGAAAATGACAGATCATCCCTTGTGTGGTTGTTTTGAGAACTGCATAAGATAATCCCTGTAAAATGTCTGCTCAGAGCTGGGCACATAGAAAATGTACAATAAACAACATTTTCAATATAAGAGCGTGGCACTGATATGCTGGCAAAGAGAAGAATTCAGAGTCACGACAGTTCCAAGGTCAGAAGTAGCAAACCCTGGTCAGATTTTGAACCCAGGCTGTAGGGCCAGGGTCTTTACATTCAACCACTTTCTGTAGTAAAGAAGGCAAAGTGAAATAAATAACAATACCATAGTGCTTTATTAACTTTGAGTAATTCCAAGGTAGGAACACTTGGAGGTGGTAGATGTAACCCTGAGGAAGTGTTGAGGTAGGGAAATGGGAAAGTAGAAATTTTTCTGAGAAAATGGCTTGAAAGTAATTTACTACTAATAATAAATAAAATTAATAATAAAATCATGAGGCAGCAATAGGTGAAAAATGGAGGAAAAGGCATTCTGGAAAGAGTGTATTATACTCAAAGGCATGCATGGTGACCAGTTATCCATTCAGTAATATTAGGCATTATCCTTTCTATTCTTCCTCTCCCTCTTCCTCCATTTGCCATTTATTTTTTTTGAAGATTTAATTAATTATTTGAAAGAGAGAGCGCTCATGTGCAAGTGGGAGGAGGGGCAGAGGAAGAGTACCTCAAGTAGACTCCCCACTGAGCGCAGAGCCTAACTGCAGGGCTCCACCCCACAACCCTGAGATCATGACCTGAGCCAAAATCATGAGTCAGACGCTTAACTGACTGAGCCACCCAGGCACCCTCTCCATTTGCCATTTAAACCCTTTCTGGTTTGAGAACAAGTATATTCCTTTTAATACTAATAAGAGATAATCATTCTGGAACCAAAGTCCATACTTTTTAAGCTATGATCCAGAAATCAAAATTTCATTCTGAAACTCCTGCTGTTAAATTGCCATATTCTCCTTCCTTATCCAGAGACTTGTCCTTGGATGTACTTCAGTTTGCAGATCTTTTATTCTGATTCTTCTCCAGAAAGTCTCTCTTCCCCTGCCTGTGGGATGAGCCTCAATCCCAAAGCGGTTCTGTACCTTTAGTGGTACAGTGTTGTGCCTTCTTCATGAAAGTTGGAAGAGTGATTAAGAGTGTTGATTGTAGAAGCCAACAGATGTGGGTTTGAGTTTCAATTCTGCTCCTTATTACCTGTCTATATTTGGGCAAATTATTGCACCTTTCTGAACCTTAGTTTCCTGACCTTAAACCTGGGTTAATAACACTCATTTTCATAAGGTTGTGACAAGGATTATTTTAGACCTCACATGTGATTTACACTCATTTTAGTTTCCTCCCTCTTTCTGTTCTTCCTCTGCTGCATATTCCTCCTTTCTCTATTCCATTGGCACTGGCTTTTGTTCCATTCTAGCTTCTCAGAATCCCGACTTAACCACTTTCCTTTCAGTATTGCTCTCTCTATTCTGTCCACACATTCTGTATGTGAGTAGATTGCTCTGCCTTTAACCCAAGGCTAAATGGAGTAGTACTCATTTCTATCAGGAACTCAAACATAACCCATTCCCCAGAGAAAACTGGGACAGTTCTCTTAGCTTCTTGACCTCTTCATCCGGATTTACTTTGAAGTGGAATTATGGTCATTTTTGGAAAATTGTTTCCCTTATTTACTCTCTTCACTGTCCCTCAATTCAAACTCCTAACTCAAAGTTTACTTGATACTCTTACTCATGGGGAATTTTTGGCCAAGTATTGGCTCTAGACCTTAACTTGAACCAGCCCTCAGAAATGATGATGGACATTAACCATGATCTATTCACCATAATGAGTCCTACTCAAAGATTTTGCTGTGGTATTTAATACTATTGAGGACTTGGATTTGATATTAACATAACTGCTTCAACTCACAAAGACAAATCGGAATTGTGTGGGGGAGTCATGCCTGGCCAGAAGAGGGGGTAGCAAGTATTTTCATTGACTTTTAGCATATTCTGACAGATGGCTGTAGCTTGGGATGAGGCTAACTGCCCTTGCTGACTTTAGGCCAATGTGAGAGTCAACAGGGTTATTTTGACAAAAGAAGAGCCAGGGCCATTGATGGAGGAGATGTTGGCAAAGAATGGAAAGAGAAATGAAATCTATATGACCCATGTTCGTGACCAGACTTCTAGAGCTGGTGTCTATCTTGGGGAAATAAGAAGAAATAAATACTCATTAGTAGTGATGGCAGTGATTTAAGTCTCTATGGAATAATACTCTTTAAATATTAACCCATAAGTGTAAATTCTCCAGTGGTAGTTATATTTCTTTGTTACATAGTACTGCTAAAATACACCTAACATTTATAAGTAGGATTTTTTCTTTAGTACATTTGCAATGGAAAAATAGATTTAGAGACATAAGTTTTTTCTTTCAATAATGACTAGAGAAAAAAAAAGCTCAGAATGTACATATTCAGTGCTTAGATCCAACAATATCTCATGCTTTAATCCTTTAACAGCAATGGGGTTAGCAAAATCTATCTTCAGCCACAGATTTAAAGATTCTTTTTAAGACAGGAAAAGACTTCGTAGAAGTAATCTATGCCCTGTAAATCCTGTTTACTACAGAAGAGCAGGAATCAACCAAGCTTTTCAGCCTACACCAAATGATGGATGTGGAATATGTTGAATTTACATGAAGGAGAATTCTGGAGCCTTAAAAATATATTTTACATATTGAGAGTAAAAATAGATCTACAATAGTCTATTGTGCTTAGGCAGTGAAGAGCAGTATTTTGGAGATTATCGTGATACAGTCTCTAATCACTTTGGTGGTTTTGATTTGACTATTTTTGGTTTCACTTTCAAAGTATAAGCCATAGGCAAACATAATGTGTTTCATTTTATAAGGAAAGGAAATTTCACCATAGGTGAGATGAAATCTGGTGTTAATATGGAGAAGATTTTTTTTTAGCAATTCAAATGTGAATCTAAACAGATGTTTTGGGGGAATTTTAAAAGAGTTGATTGGTGAAATATATGAGTGTAGCAAACCAAAATTAAATTTTATTTTTTTAAAGATTTTATTTATTTATTTGAGAGAGAAAGAGGCAGAGGGAGAGGGAAAAGCAGTCTCCCCACTGAGCAGGGAGCCTGATACAGGGCTTGATCCCAGGACCCTAGGATCATGACCTGAGCCAAAGGCAGACACCCAACCAGCTGAGCCACCCAGGTGCCCCCAAAATTAAATTTTAGAGGAATCTCTGTACCAAACTTTTTGCCTCCCATCCATCATATATACTTACCTATCCTGGGTTGTATATTTAAAATAGAAATATCTGGTTTTGATCAAGAGAGAAACTAGTTCTTAACTTCATTGACTACAAAGTTACTTATCCAGTTAATCGTAATAAATATTTTCATTGCCATGTCAAGTTAATAGACACTTGTCTATTTTACTAGAAGTATGAAATGTATTTGAAGTAGCAAAGAATGATTTTCCTGTCAGTTATTCTCCTTATTTTCTACAGAGGTGTGTGTTTGTGTGTGTGTGTGTGTGCGTGCGCGCGTGTGTGTGTATCAAAGACATTCTACTAAACATCTCCCTTTGGGAGAATCCAGCTGGTTCTTTATTAATTCCACAACATAAAAATGTTTATAGCTTTAAAAGCAAAAGATAAGATCAGGTTAAGTCTTGAGGTCTTTGAAATGTCTGTAAGAGTTGTGAAAGTGTGGTACTGACTATTCCATTTAAAGAACAAGAAAACTCAAAAAGATTTGCCCCCTTTGGCAAACAGATAAGCAAATAAACAGTAACATCTGCTTCTCCATTCTGTTAATCTTTTTTGGTGTGATATCTGAGGATATAAGAATGTGTATAATGTGAATATTTTAAATGAAAAACAGTTCAATATAAATACTATGATAAATTAATTCTAGCATAAATAGGTTTTTGCAAATTTTGACAAATATTTGTTGAGTGCCCACATGGATCAGCCAGTGTCCTAGTTGCTGGGGCTACAACAGAGAACAAAACAGACAAAATCTCTGCCTTTATGGAGCTTACATTTTAGTGGGGGAGCCAGCCTTTATCCTCAAATTTAATTATATTGAGGCTAATAATATTGCAGTACTAGGGGTCTATAGATGTAGTATGGGAGAGGGAGGAGAGGAGTCAAAGATACCTCTTAGAAGCCTTTCTTTACCTGCCTTCACTTCCCCACAGCACCTTTCATAGAATTTTCCCTTATCTGTGGGCTAGCATTCTGTGCATATGTCTATGAAGACCTTATTCCATTGTATATTTGCACTCTCCAAATATTTTATTTACTTGTCTTTATTCTCTGTTGCAACTTGAGTGAAAGACTATGTCTTCTTTTTTTGCTTTGATTCCTCAATGCTTAGCTCATATTGTTTAACAAAATTTTTGTAAGGTATATGGACAGACAGAGTAACTGAGCAGGGAATTACAGATGGAGTAGATTTCTGAAATCAGAAATAGTATTTGGTAGAAGCAGACAATGAGTTTTGTTTGGGAAATATTGAAACATCCATGTGGGACATTCATATTGGAAATGCTCAATATCCAATAAATAGTTGAAAATAAGGATCTGGGTCCCAGGAGAGAAAGAAAGAGAAAGTTTTTCTCCTATCACCTACCAGATGCTTGCTACGTGCTGAACATTGCATCAAGCCATTATCACATTTATTCTTAACTTATATTTTTTTAAAACTGAGGCTTAGAGAAGTTGAACAATACGTTGCAAGGGCAGCAGTTAGTATGTAACGGAGCTAGTTCACTCCTGTGTCTGTCTGATTCCAGAGCTCATGATTGACATGAATAATGGAGAGTTTCATAGGTAGACATAATAATTGAATTTCCATGAATGATGGAGGAAGTACTGAAAAACCTAGACAGAGTTTAGTGCAAGAAGAAGACCGTAAACCAAACCATCAGAACACTTACATCTTAGGAGTTCATGAAGGAAAACAAGCCAGCATAGGTGATTGAGGAGTAATCATGAGAGAGAAGACACAACAGAAAAATTTCAAGATCATCATCATGGTTTTCAAATGCTTCAGAGGAGTCAACTAGAATATGGATGAGAAGAAACCATTCATTCTGTCAACTACAGACTTGTTGACTTTGAAGCAGTCAATTTCAGTAGAGTGATGAGATTTAAGCTAGACTGAAGTGGGTTGGAAGAATTGGTAAGTGGTAAGAAAATGGAAGTGGAAGGTAAACTATTCTTCTGAAATAAAATAGTAGATTGAGAGGAAGCTGAATTAGAACAAAGCTTTCATATAAATTGGAAGGAGGAAAAAACAGAGGGGGGATTCCATTCAGTGTGGATGTAGACAGTAGTTACTAGGAGAGCAGCGTAGTTGACAGAAAGAAACCAACAGACCAAGCTGGAGATCAAGTTTCCTTACTGGTAACAAATACGGAAACTTGCAGGAAAGGGCACATAATGCTGAAGACCACCTCATGACCCCGCACAGTGCTACAGGCTTCCCAGGTTGCCAGGTTTCAACAAGGGCATACAGCTGATGATGCCACCACCTCTGGGGAATCATAAATCCCTTAGCGGTAAGAAGTTTGCTTTTCCTATTCTTATACTAGAGCATGGCATTATATCCTTGCACCCTTATTTAAAGTTGGCTCAAATATAAGTCTTATTTCCAAGGGCAAGCAGCTAAGATTGGCCAACCCAAGATTAGAATTCAGACTTCCTGTCTCCATCTGGCATACATGAAACACTAGGCAGTCCCCTGTTGCTGATGAAGATACTTAATAGTGATATATGTACACACAGGGCTTTCATTGACATTATAAAAGCTAACTTATGATTATTTCCAATTCAACTATCAAAATATCAAGTATAACATAAAAACACAGATATCATTGATTTTTTCCTTCTGTGGCATAATATTACCCTCCCAAGTAAATTGACTTTCTTCTGGAAGAAAATATTCACAATCTGCTATTTCCCCTACCTTTCGACTAAAATAACTGTTCTTCTTTAAAATCTATAACAGTCTTATTCTTCCACATTTTGTCATTTACTATACTGAATAGTATTTTATGGTAACATGACTGGTTGCTTTTTAGTAGATGCACTTGCAACTAAATGCTTTTTCTTATTTGCTATCTTCAAAAGACTCAGATTTTAGACAATATGTATTGTATATATGTGTGTGTATGTCTGTGTGCAAATGTGGTCATATGTGCTTATGTATGTGTGTAGGTGTAAGTTTCTGTTGTTCAGAGCCCTTTCGCTGGTTATTTCATTTTAAACTCTAAACAACCCTGGGAAGGCAGGCATAACAGAAAGAATGCCCAATTTAAAAATAAGGAAACTAAGTTGTGGGAAATTTTACTAATGTGTCCATGTGGCAGTTTAGAGCAAGAGTTGGGACTAGAATTCAAGTCTCCATGCAGCCAAGCCAGTATTCTTTGCACTCTAACAGTTTGTCTCTGGAATGTAAAGAACCCCAAGTTATCTCTTTTTGTCTTTCAGTGAATATTTATAGTTCAGCTAAATATCCCTGCCTGGAGATGTAATCTACATTTTATTCTATTCATATTAAAATCTTGATGAGCCTAAATGCCCAGAAAACTGGGGGTTCTAGTTAATTGGATTTGGTAGATAGCTTAAGGTTAAATAGAATTTTTAAAAAATTGCCATTCTTGTTGAAAATCATTCTTAAATATGAATCTACTTTCCATTTTAATCCAAATGATCATAATTTAATCTATTATAATTGAAAATCTTACGTTAAGTCGGGGTTGTCATTCTGAACATGATTTTTTATTGTACAGCACTTTGGATGTAGAAAATATTGTAGAGTGAACAAAATGTCTCATGGTCCCACGATATCCTTTGTGAATTTTGGTTGGCCCCTCGTGAGTAGTTAAAAAAGCGCTGGATTTCGAATTGAAAATCTTGAGTCCAAGTCCAATTCTGCTACTAAATAGTTGTGTGAACTTGATAATGTCTCTTTCTTCCTCTCCAACCTCATTTTGCACAACAGTCAGGTGAGGGAATAAAGCTAAATGGTATTTGATGTCCTTTCGGCCTTTACTTTCTCTGTTTTTCCGTAGCTTGCTTTCTTGTCATTTGCTCTTCCACTGAAAGAATCCTGCTCAGGTTAGCTTTCCAGTTAGTTGGATTCTAATGAATTGCAAGATTACAGATTCTAGGTGAGGTCCCCTAACAAGTCAGATAAATTGAAGTTAAGCAGTCATGATTCCTTCAAAAATTCCAGTAGCCAAGAGGAAATGAGGAAGACACTGCACATCCCTGTCTGTCAGGGGGTAATGGTAATGGCAGACAAACATAGTTAGGAAACCAATCATAGGCCAGTACAAGACTTAGTCTGTGAACATGTTTTACTCGATACACATAGGTGCTCAATAAAAGTTTATTAAATACATGAATTTAAGAACAAAACCCTTTATAGAGACAGGATTCAGGATGTAACACCTTATAAAGAAGTCTACCTTGCCTTGGGTCATATTGTGAAGCCCCCGATTTTTCAGTATTTTCTTTCAAATTGTCATTATCTGTCTAATTAAGAAATAAATATAACTTTATTTTATGTTTCTTATTCAAAGATAAAAATACAACCTGGATTGGGTTTAAGTTCCAAACAGCCATTTCTATACTCCATCCTGTGAATCCATGATGATATTTTTTTCTGAGTACTGACAATGATGCAGAGAGAAAATAAGTTTAGATTCAATATTATATTTGCCAAATAGAGATGTGTATTTAGAGGTCAGAGGAGTGAAATCATTATACTCTTGAAGTTGACCTGACCTTGTTTATCTCCTTGTGCTGTCCCTGAATAATTAAAGCAAACCAATGGTTTTCTTCTTTGCACTCTTGAATCCACGCTGCAGGGAACAAGGGAAAGAATATTTCCCTGGAAGGAAGGCCTGTTTTCCACAGATTCTCCTGTGTTCAAGTGGAATTATATTTTCTGAGCTTTAGAGCATGGTACAAAGCTAAATTTGACTGTTTCTTAGGTGACCTAACCTGAGGGGGGTTAATGTTGTTTCAATCGCTATGATTATTGTATATTCTGCATGTTTTAATCAATATTTCAGGGTTTGGATTTATGCCTTGTGACAGTTCTTGAGAGGTACAATTTGAACAGCAATTTTAAAAATTGAAAGTAGAAAATGTTTTCTCTTTTCCATATCTTACAAAGATTTCCTTGTTTGGTCAGCAGGAGTAAAAGTTGGAGATAATTATGAGTGAGTTGTATGTGCTCTCTGGCCCCAAGGTACAGGGTATTTGTTTGGATAATAGACCAATCCCAAGTGCACATAGCCTCAAGGGAGGAACAGCTGTGAGCTTGGGAGGACGATATGATCATGAGTGACTGGCAGAAAATCTTTTTTCTGAGAGTCTTATAAAGAATGACAGATTCCCTCCCATAGGGATGCTGAATACTTCAAAACTGCATGCTCCAATCAGAAGAATAGTTTTAGACCATTTCTCAACCTCCCTGTGGCATTTCAGGCTGTATGATTGTTTGTTGTGGGAGCTGTCCCATCCATAATAGAATGTTTAGCAGCATCCCTAGCCTCTTACCCACTAGATGCCAGGAGCACCCTCCCCCTATCGTGACAACCAAACATGTCCCCAGACAATGCCAAATGTCCCTTGTGGGCCAATTCATCCCCAATTGAGAAACGCCATTTCAGACTAATGGAGAGACAAAATCTTTTGTTTCCTTCCTGCTCACTTTACTCAAGATTCTAGCAGTTTCTTTTGTTCCCTTCCCATCTTCCCTCTTCATATTCCTTTCTTCCGAAGGCTTTGTTCGTGGGTTTAGATAATTCTCGGGTTTATAGTATAATTTGTGTTGGAAACCACTGCTATAAGTTGAATGTTTGGATCTCCCTAAAATGCGTATATTGAAAACCAAGATGATGGTATTAGGTGGGGCCTCTGGGAGGTGATTGGGTCCTGAGGGTAGAGCCCTCATGAATGGGGTTAGTGCCCTCATGAAAGAGACCTCTGATTGCTCCCTAGCCCCTCCCGCCCACCTGATGCCCACAGCAGACTGGGGAACAGTCTGTAACCCAGAAAAGGCCCTTTACTAGAATCCTACCATGCTGGCACCCTGATCTTGGACTTCCAGCTTCCAGAACTGTAAGAAATATATTTCTGTTGTTTATAAACCAACTGAAATTGATGGTATTTTGTTATAGCAGCTCTAATGGACTAAAACAACCGCTAAACTTAAATCCATTTAGCTCTAAGATCTCCCCACCCCCATCAATTGGTTTCCTTTTCATATAGTGGTAACTCCTTATATAATTTTATCTCCAATTAACTTGTCATATCCTGCATTTCTATGTGAAAGTCTTAAGCAAGAGGAATGTATTTTTGACACATTGAATGTGTATCAGTTTGTATATATACTAAATTGGTCTGTTTCCTGGGAATGCAAAAAGCTGGGGAAAAAGCAGCATATCACTGCCAACTATTTGGATCAGATCTAGACAAGGGAGCCCCAGGTGACCTCCAAAGCCACTAACAAATGATCCTCTACCCTAGCATATATAGCCATATCTATCTATCTATCTATCTATCTATCTATCTATCTATCTATCTATCATCTATTTATCAAATTTCCTTTCTTGTTCTATTCCTTTTTCTTCTGCACTCTTCATTCTCCCTTTGTTCACTCTTTGTTCTCTCTCTCCTGAGTTTACTTTAGATCTACACTACTCTTGGGCATTTCGTAGCTCTTCTGATATTGTTCTGTGCTGAAAAGCTTACAGAGCCACAGGAGCCTGAAAGAAAATGGCACATTTGGGAAACCACACATGAGAGGAGGGCCAGAGCTTAGGGGGTATTGGAGACAATGGCAGTAGTGAGGTGGGGAGGCCTGTGGAGACCAGATAATGCAGGACCTTATAAAGTAGTACACCTTCATTCCCAAAATAGGAAAAACACAAAAAAGAAAAGTAACTACAAATTCCACTACCCAAAGATAGTTACTGTTAAGATTTCCATGCTTTCTATGTTAAGAAAAAAAAAAGAAGAAGAAGAAGAAGGTAGCGGGAGGGGAAGAATGAAGCGGGGGAAATCGGAGGGGTGGATGAACCACGAGAGACGATGGACTCTGAAAAACAAACTGAGGGTTCTAGAGGGGAGGGGGGTGGGAGGATGGGTTAGCCTGGTGGTGGGTATTGAGGAGGGCACATTCTGCATGGAGCACTGGGTGTTATGCACAAACAATGAATCATGGAACACTTCATCTAGAACTAATAATGTAATGTATGGGGATTAACATAAGAATAAAAAAAATCAGCTGAATAAAAACCTCCACCTGAAGTAAAAAAAAAAATAAATAAATAAATAAATAAATAAATAAATAAATAAATAAATAAATAAAAAAGATTTCCATGCTTTCTTCTAGATCAGATCTCTGTAGAGTAGGAATTTAGAGTTGGAGTTGTTTTTGTTTTTGTGTGGGAGGGCACAGCACCCAGCTGTGCTTGTGCTGTATATATGATTTCTGTTTTTTTCCCTCATGAGACATGGAAAATTGTTCATTGCCTTAGAAATTATTTGGTTAATGGAAACAGAAATGCTTTAAAACTAAATCAAGTAAAGAGGAGGTTTTTAAAAATGATACAGGATAATCTCCCAGGGAAACAAAAGGACAATGAGTCCAGCCATGCCTAAAGAGAGGTGGAACTCTCTTCATTGTTCTTTTGCTTTCTGGAGCCACATGATGTCTCATTACTGTTTCTTTCTGCACATATTCTCTCTTCTCAGGCTTCATTTTAGATGGGATTTGTTTATCTGTTCCCCTGTCATGTTGTAACTCCAGCTCTGGCTCAACATGACCTTGCGTCTTGACTTCCTTAGATGACTGGGATTCTGTGTCCAGATTTCTGAGAGAGGGAGAGGGAGAGGGAGAGAATACGATTGTCTCCAAGGTTGGCTATACAATTCTGTTGCAGTTAACTCTGGCTGCAAGCAATGTGGAGTGGGATTGGGACAGTCATGGATAAGTGTGCTCTGTCCAGGCTCTGCTGAGAGACAATGATCAGCCTAATATGCTTATGTGGTTGAAAATTCTTAATATGACATCATAATATTGCATGGAATGAATGTACTAGGCTCCTTCCATATTTGAGTCTAGTCTGTCAGTGGATGAGTACGGAGACTGAGGATCCTTGGGTGGGAAAGTTCTAGGTGAAAAGACTGGAAGTATCAGACATCACCTTTGCTCACACTTCGCATGAGCCAGAACTGACATGACCACACCTAATGGAAATTGTTACTGGGAAATGTAGTCCGTGTGCCCAGGAAATAAGGAGAACATGGATGCTGGTGAGGAACAGACAGCTTCTGCCTCAGGCCACTTCTTTGATTTTGAGGTTGATATTTCACAAGACAACCTTGCCTTTTGTCAGTCTGTCCCTCAGAAAAATGTTAGACTGGATACGTTAGATGACTGATTTGAGTGGCATTTCTTACTTTATGGCATTATAAAGCATTTTTGCCTTCAATGTACATGTATGAGTAAGACTTACAAACCATTGAAAGCTAATGTAAGGCAAATGTTGATCACCAAACACTCTTCAAAATGTGCATTAGAATGATAATCTGTATTTTCAACCTGAAGAGCTTAGTGGGAAATGCTTATGTTCTCTCCTTATTGTACTCCTTTGAAATACTCTTTCTTTAAAATCAGGTGTCCTTGCTAATAGATTACAATTCAATTAAAACAAATCATACAGAAACGTATGCCATGTCAACTGGCTCATAAAATAAATGAGGAAAATGCATATCTATAGAAAATGAAGATGAATAAAAAAGTAATCAAGGCATAGAATACTCTGCCCACTACCGACTTCTCTAAAAAGAAAAATAAATAAATAAGCCAAGTAACAAGTGAAACCAATTCTATAAAACCAGCAGGTTGCTCTGATAAGTAAAATTGGGAATAGACTTGGAGTTTTTGTAAAGAGAAATATAATTTAAATTTTTTCCAAAATCAAGAATTTTTTTTTAAAATCCTAGGAAATTTGGGGTCTGGTTTAATTTAAAACATGTACCCATAAATTCTGCCTTGGTCACATGTATATTCCCATTTAAAATGGTCCCTGTTGGGAGATGAACTACTGAAAACTCTGGGGTGACATTCCACTATTCCTTCATGGAAATGATGTATATAATCATAAGAAGATTGAAAATCTCACCCACCAATAGCTTTTTAAGTTTTTTCGAGTTTGAAGAGAGATTACAGCTTTCACAGCATACCTTAGGAACTAAATTACTATTAAGTATAAAGAAAATAAAAAATTGGTAAGCTTACTTATCTGAGTAAATAATTTTTATGTATTGGCCTGAGCCTTTTCATACAGGAACATTTACATTAATAGAGAATATTAATTTGATATTTACCCCTCAACTGGTATAGGGTTTTTTAATAAAAATTTTTTAAATTAAAGTTACATCTACAGAGCATGGATCTAACTTGGAAAATGAGAATGAGAGTGTGTCTTGAAAGGGCATTATTATAAAGTAGAGGATGATTATTTATTTTAATTTATTTTGGGGTCTACTAAAGCAACTTGATCAAACAGAATATGTAATATTTTCTTTCTCCAGCCTTTATATATCTATGTCAGAACACCTAGCTCCAACTTACCTCTAAATATCCTGTTACGGAAATGTTTAATTTATATAGGAAAGTCCGATACACTATTACATAAAAGATATTCTAAAAAGGGAGACATGACAATTAGCTCACTGTGTACCCTCCTGATATCATTTTGTCATTTCTGTAATTTTAAGACTTGAAACAAATATTTCCATAAAAACATCTTCAGTGGAATACTAAACTTATATATATTCACTTTAAGAAGAAAATGCCAAATGATCATGTGAATTAAGATTTTGTTACATTAGTGATTAACATTATGAGTGATTAACATTATGAGTGATATCAGTGATGCCATGAGTTAATATGTGCACAGTGATTAAGTAAATGGGTTTTATTGTTCATGCACGAATTTAAAAATATTTATTGAGCACCTACTGTTTGTTAGGCACCATTCTAGATGCAGAGGATACAGCAGTAAATAAGACAGACATTCCTACTCTCATGTAACTTACATCTAGTAATCAACAAAACTGAAGTAGATTCCCACCTCTGTCACTTACCAGCTGTGTGACCTTGGGAAATTTATTTAACTTTAATAGCTGATTCTCAGCCTCCTAAGCTGTAAAATATGCATAATATCACCTTCCTTTATAGGGTTATTGTGAGGATTCAGTGAGAAAGAAGCACAAAGTATTTTAGCGGAGTGCCTAACACATAGATGTGGTTTAGTGTATGGTCGTTGCTGTTGCCATTATTATTAGCAGCAATTATTTTTAATTATTAGTATTTTTTATTAACAATAATTCTTTCACTACCTAAATGTCTTACAAAAAGAGATGAAATATGAATCAACTATTTCTTTGATTTGTTCCTTTTAGATTATGTGAAAACAAAATGAAAGCTTATAGTTGTCCCTTTACATTCAATAAACCAGGAGATATTTGCTCACAAGTGAAACTTATTTTAGGGTTCCCAAGCCTCATTCATTTTGCACAGTGAATCAAGATCCTTTTAGAAGAAGCAAAAGCGTCATTATATTCATTGAGTACCTTTGAAGTATGAGACAACATACATAGAAATTAGGACTTAGTCCCTGCTCTTAAGGAATATACAATACAGGCAGGATGGATATTCTGATTAAAAGACGAGTGGGAATAATAGCCACAAAAAGATTAAAAAAAAAAAAAAAAACAACTCTCCTGTTAGCTACTAACTACCCCACTTGCAAAATTACAGTATCAGTCCAGACCATAAAGCATTGCCATTCAAGGATAAACTGTAGAACTAATGCTTAAACCTAGAAAAATGAAGGCTTAGATAGGTATCCTGAAACTCTGTAAAAAGAAAAAAAAATCTTAAAAATTATAAACAACCTGGAGAGGGTATAGATTTTTTTTTTATAAACACTTAGTATGTAATGTTTGGAGGGGATATATGGGCAGGGGTGGCTTAAAATTTGGAAGAAAGAACCTTTGAGCAAATAAAATTAAATCCTCCCTTATGTAACTGTTAGGAGAGAAATACAATTTGTTACCCCAGGAGGTTGTCCAAGCTGGTAATTCCATTGAGGTTCAAGAAGAGTTTGGATAAATACTCTTTGGGGGAGTATTTATCCTAAAAAGGAGCATCAGGAATGGGGTACAAAAGACAAACTAGAGATGTTGAGGTTGATAATCTTGACTAGTAGCCACACTTTTCTGCAAAGTAACGCTAGGTGTTCTTGTCAGAGAAGAAAATGGGGCTGACCCAGCATGGCATGTTTTAAAATTTTTCTCATGTTTTTGGAGGCATAAGAACAAATACCTATGAATGGACATTTCTCCAACGATGATACAAAAATATGCAACAAGCCTATGAAAAGATACTTAGCATCACCAGTCATCAGAGGAATGCAAACCAAAACCACAATGAAATGTCACTTCACACCCATTAGGATGGCTACCATCAAAAAAAAAAAAAATAGAAAGTAACAGGTGTTAGCAAAGATGTAGAGAAAATGGAGCCCCTGTGCACTATTAGTGGGATTGTAAAATGGTGCAACCGCTATGGAAAATGATATGGAGATCCCTCAAAAAATTACAAATAGAGGTGTTGTATGATCCAACAATCCCACTTTTGAGCATATACTCAAAAGAATTGAAAAAGGATCTAAGGACATGTTTGCACACCCATGTTCATAGCAGCATTATTCATAATAGCAAGAAGTGGAAGCAGGCCAAATGTGCATGGATAGATGAACGAGTAAAGAAAATGTGGTATATACATGTAATAGAATATTATTCAGCCTTGAAAAGGAAGGATATCCTGTCCTTTGCTACACATGAGGTACCTTCAGGACATTATGCTAAGCGAAATAAACTACAAAAAAACAAATACTGTATGATTCCACATATATGAAGTATTTAAACTAGTCCAATTCATAAAAAGAGAAAGCAAAGTGGTGGTTCCCAGGGGCTGAGGGAAGGGGAAAAAGGAAATTGTTTAATGGGTATAGAGTTTCATATTTGCAAGATAAAAATTTCTGGAGATCTGTTTCACAACAGTGTGAATAAATGCTACTGAACTGTACCCTTAAAAATAGGATGGGGGCATCTTGTTGGCTCAGTCGGTAGAGCATGCAACTCTTGATCTCAAGGTCGTGTGTTCAAGCCCCACGGTGGGGGTGGAGCCCATTTAAAATACAAAATAAAAATAAATAGGATGGTAAGTTTTATATTTTGTAGTTTTTTTATCACAATAAAAATGCATTTAATAATTTTTTTTAAATGAATAAATGTCTAAATGCCACAATTCTATCTGAATGTGATTTGGCCATAATAACTTGACTCAAGGCTTTTTCATTGCAGTCTTCTGTTTTATTTTATTTTCTTAAATCACCCTCAGCTGTGAACTGGAAATAAGTTGAATTCCTTCTTCTGGTTATAAAAATGAGTCAAATGCTTATAGCTAAGGGAATACAGGTTTAGATATTCATCTCATAATCATGTTTAGAAGATGTAAAAGAAAAACTTCATCGGTTATTTATGCATCTGTTGTTAGAAAGCTGTAGATTTCTGTCTATTTCCTATAGAATTTTAAGTGCCACATTAAATCACATTATTTAGTGCTAACAGATACCCTCAGAATTATGTAGCATGAGGGGTTTGAAAAGAGAGAGTACATTTTCCCCTTTTTTATAGATGATTTTAAAATCCTTACAGGAGCATTTATTATATTCCCACTTACCACCACTGGGTCTCATCAGTCTTGAAGATACTTTTTTTTCAATTTCCTTATATGCCCATTTCCTTTTGGCAATATCTTGCTTTTCCTTTTTAAATTTGAACTTGAATATTAAAACAGATGCAAAGGAGAGTACTACTTACACATAAACTCTTGAACTGCATTTTTATCATTTGCTTTGTGCAAAAAACCCAATTGTATGAAATTGATAGCAACATTTTAGTATATCCTCAGGTCCCCAGGGAAAAGCAATGTGCTTAGACAGATGATCTGATTTTATGAGCACATAGCTGAAGTCTAGTACTGTGCATTTGTCTTTATGCTCCTACTTTTTTCAGGAACTATGAAAACACATTTAGGCAGTAGTTTCACTTTCCAACAATGGACTGTAAAGCCTTTGACAATACATAGCATTTGCAGTGCTGTTTTTCATGATCCACATCAAAGTATAGATCACTTGAGCATAGAATCTTAATCTCAGCTTGTTAATAAGAAAACAAGAACCTTAGTATATGAACTCATTTTATTATCTACCCTCACTGAGGACTGTGATTTGGATTCCACTCAAATATGAATTAGTTTAAATGTTGCTCTGCTGCGACTGCTGAATTTATTCATTATGCTGTAATATTTTACTTATGAAACTGCATTTGGAAATCCTTTAGTGTATATCACGATGAAATTACAGTGCTCAGGGATATTGATTATTGCTTGTAATTGCCATCATAATAGCCAACAATTCTCTTTCTTTGTCTTTCTTCTCCCCCTTAATGATATACCAAACCAAATCAATATCCAACATATGGGGCCACTTACATTGTCTCGAAAATCCGATTGTTCTCCTTCATAAATATGCAAAGGATCAAAGATTTTATCTCCAATCACTGGGCAAAAAGCACCCCATACTGCTGGGTTTCCCTTTTATCCCACAGGAACATACCAGGGTGTCCCTGTGCAGGACTGGTTATACCTAAGTGACATTTTGTCACGTCCAGAGTAACCGCCAGGTGGTGGTAAGGAAATGGGGAGGCTGCTCCACTCTGCTGTCCGTAAAGCGCTATATGTCTTGCTCACTAGTAAATTAGATAGCTAGCGGGGGAAACATAGGCTGGGAGCGCTAACCAGATGGTAAAGAAGAAATTCACCTCCTTATAAATGGAAGAGACCGTCTCAGGGACTAAAGAGGAAGTACCTGGGTGGCTCAGTCGGTTAAGCGTCTGCCTTTGGCTCAGATCATGATACCAGGATCCCGGGATCAAGCCCCACGTCAGGCTCCCTGCTCAGTGGAGAGCCTGCTTCTCCCTCTCCCCCCTGCTTGTGTTCTCTCACTATCTCTCTCTCTCTCTCTCTCTCTCAAATAAATAAATAAATAAATAAATAAATAAATAAATAGCAAGTACAATTAAATGGAAGAAGCATAATGCTGCGAGTCACTTTTTTGGTATATTTATCCTTATTTCTGCTATATACTCTTTCTCCATTCTGAGGATACGTTAGGTACTTTTAGAAGCAGCAATAACTCCCTTACCTTCTTAACAACTGAAGAGTAGCTTCATTGTAATGCTTCCCCATTCATCCAAAATAGTTAAGATGGTCTTTAAAACTTACTATAAGAACATGTGACATTCGGAAGAATAGACAAGTATTATGTAGTACTGTTTGAAGGGATTATATTTGTTTAGCCTGGATCCGTTAACCCAGGAGCTTAGAACCTGGTGGTAGTTCGGTGAAGACTGGTTGGCAGGTCGCCTAGGGCAGAGGAAATACATTCTTTTGGAAGTCCCTGATTCCAAGTTCATTTATACCATTAAGTACCTATGTTACTTTTAGGTAGTCCATTTCATTTTCTGGACCTCAGTTTCCCTAACTGCAAAATCAGGGTGTTGGGCTATTAGATGATTACTGAGATCTCTTCTTCCAACTCTGTGATTCTTTAGCCATCGTTTTCATGTTTGTCATTTTTCCCAAGGGAAACAGGGTAAATGTGGCTCAGTTCAGTATTACCCACGTGCTTCTTCTGTGCCCTAGCAGGTCTGCATTCATATTTTAATGTATCCACGACCTGCCTCATCCTAGCAGAGTGCACTGTAATGTTGTGGTTTAGAGCAATGGCTCTGGAGCCAGCCTGCTTGTGTTTGAAACTCAGCTCCACCAGTTACTAGCTGTGGGGACCACAGACAACTTGACCTCTCTGTGCATTGGTTTTCTCATCTGTAAATGGAGATATTTATTTTAATGGGGTTGTTGTGAGGATTAAATGATATAATAGTTTATTAATTACTTAGAACAATGCCCAGCACAAGTGAGCACTTATCATTATTATAACTACTATTATCACCACTTTATTCCTGCTAAAAACCTCTTTTGGTCTCTGTTTCATCATCTGTAAGATTAGAATAATAGTTTAAACCTCACAGATGTATGAGCATCAAAATATTGCACATAAAGTGCCTGGTGCCTAGACTTTATAGGTGCTCAATAAATCATGTTCACATAAACAGAACCAACTCTGCATATGGTTGGTGTTAAACAGTGCATTTTTTCCATTCACCCCACCTCCCTTCTTTTTGATACTTGTTACAAAGGTAATACAAGCTCAAGGCAGAAAACTTCAAAAAAATACCCAAAGGTAACACAAGTTACTATTTTTACATGAGCATATATATTTTTTTATTTTAAAAATTGTATCTTGGGGCACCTGGGTGGTTCAGTCGGTTAAGCATCTGCCTTTGGCTCAGGTCACGATCCCAGGGTCCTGGGATCGAGTCCCGCATCAGGCTCTCTGCTCAGCGGGGAGTCTGCTTCTCCCTTTCTGTCTGTGCGTGTGCTCTCTCTCTTTCAAATAAATAAATGAAATCTCTAAAAAAAATTGTATCCTATTACCCATACTGTTTTGAAGCCTACCTTTCTTCACTTGGTGATATCTTTAAACACTTCCTAGTGAATAGATCTTCTTTTACAGTACAATTTGTAATGGTTGTATAGTATTCTACTATGTGTTTGTAAAATAATTTACTTAACCAAGTACCTATTATTGAGCACTTGGGTGTTTATTTTGTGCTATTACAAGTAACACTGCAATGAACGACTTGTTATATACATTGTCAGACACATAATTTCCTAAGGATAAATTCCTGTAAGCGTAATTATTCGGCAAAGAATATGCATATTTAAAGTCTTCTGATACTAATAACAAGTCGCCCTCCAGAAAGGCTTGTGAATGTGTACTACTCTCAACAATCCTGCCCTTTAAATAACCTTTACCCTCATGATACTAATGCAAAATTCTCTAATGTGGAGATTTTTCATTAAATGGCAGATTAAACAGTTGTTTTTTCCTCTAAACATCCAGGCTTTTGTTCTTTAAAAGTGGAAGTTGGAAATCAGACTTAAAATAGTCTTAACGATTTATAAATTTGGTCATATGTGACAAGGTGATTATGGCTTTCTATTTAGTGGAGGGGTTCATGTTGTAGTACATTAAAATGTAGCACCAGAATGTGTTCTACTTAGCAGTGCATTTTACTGCTCCAGGCAGCACAGGGAGAGGTTAAGATTAAGGATTTTGGAGCCAGAGTGACCTGGATTCCTATTCTGGCTCTGTCATTCATGTACTAGGAAGATGTAGGCAAGTTTTTTTAAACCTCTTTAGGCCTCCATTTCCTTAAATGCACAATGAGGATAATAATATAGCCTATCTCATATGAGCAAAGACTAGCTGAGATTATGTGTTTAACACAATGCATGGCACATAGCACTCAGTAAGTGTAAATTATATGCACCAAAACATACTTTAATGTATTTGTTTTTGGTAGCTCCTTCCATGTCCATAAATCAGTACTGTTTATGAAATATCCATATTGCAGTAGTCATGAGCAGTCAGTAATCATCCTATAGTAATTCAGACATGACAGCAGCATGAAGTGCTAGAACAGGCAAAACTAATGCATGGTAGAAAAAATGCTAAATAGTGGTCACCTGGGAGAAGCAGAGTAGGGATTTACTTAGAAAGGCAGGAGGAAACTTCCTGGGGTGATGGGAATGTTCTGTATCTTGATAAGGATTTATGTTGCACAGATGATTGCATTTGTCAAATCTCAGCAAATGTATACTTAAAATTTGTGCATTTCATCATGTATAATTTTTTATTGAAACATACATATAACATGTAAATTTCAAGTGTACAGCATGTTGATTTGATACATTTATATATTGCAACGTGATTGCCATTGTAGCATTAGTTAACACCTTTATGATGTCACATAATTATCATTTCTTCTTTGTGGTGGGAATAATTAAAATCTCTATTAGTGAGCTTGATGATGATAATACAATACAGTTGTCTATAATGACTGTACTGTACATTAGATCTTCAGGACTTACTTCTCTACTAGTTGCAAGTTTATACCCTTAAACATCTTTCCTATTCTCTGACCTCGCAGCCCCTGGTTACCACCTTTCTGTTCTCTGTTTTTATGGGTTCATGGATGGACCTTGAGAGCATTATGCTAAGTGAGATAAGTCAGAAAGAGAAAGACAAATACAGTATGATACCACTTATATGTGAAATCTAAGAGTTCAACTCGTCATGTATAAATTTTACATTTAAAAATATTGAACTCTAGATAATATGCAAGTTAAAAGGGAAGGGAAGTATACTGATGTATGCAATTTACTTTGAAACGCTTGAAAACTAAGATGGACTGATGGATGAAGACAGGAATGGAGAGATGGATAAATATGTGATAAAGTTAATATAGTCGTATGTTAACTGTAGCATCTACTTGGTAAGTATGTG
Source organism: Leptonychotes weddellii (assembly GCF_054177405.1). NCBI lineage: Eukaryota > Metazoa > Chordata > Mammalia > Carnivora > Phocidae > Leptonychotes > Leptonychotes weddellii. The sequence goes on from NC_138385.1 coordinate 21,879,416, forward strand.
TGTTTGCATAAAATCCTTTCAACTTGGCTGTATGTTTGACAATTTTTATAATAGAATATTGCTTGAAAATATGTCTGTGAAAGCTAATCTCTTAAGTAAATATACTGGTTTCTAGACCATTCAGATTTCAAAAATGCCTGATGATACTTTTCGTTTGTTCTTGAATCAACTCTTGAGTATCATATTTAATGAAAAGGAGCAGGATAACGAATAACATCAAATGTGAATGTCAGCACTCGAGAGTCTGAGAAATTCACTAGCCAGCAAGTCAGGGAACAGAGGATCTCTTTCTGCCTCCTAAAGGTCTAAATGAGAAAACAAAAGGAGACCACCAAAGGCAATTTGGAATTAAATCTTAGGTATATGAAAATTTTGAGACTCTGCCAGTTTTCCTGAGCTTTGTCAAAGTGTGATTGTTGGAAATGAGTGGAGTTTGTGCTTTTGTAACAATTGGCTTCTTTTTTATTTAAATTCAATTAGCCAACATATAGTACATCATTGGTTTCAGATGTAGTATTCAAGAGTCCATCACTTGCGTATAACACCCAGTGCTGGCTTTGGTTTTTACAGCTCTACTGTTTGTTTCCTTTTTGCAGGCATTTCCTGTTTAAACATGGGTCTGGTTCCTCTGCTATCTTCAGTGCGGCCAGTCAGAACTACCCGCTGACGTCCAATACTGTGTACTCGCCTCCTCCCAGGCCACTTCCTCGAAGCACCTTTTCCAGACCTGCCTTTACCTTTAACAAACCTTACAGGTGCTGCAACTGGAAGTGCACGGCCTTGAGCGCCACTGCAATCACGGTGACTTTGGCCTTGTTGCTAGCCTATGTGATTGGTAAGCCCTTTTTTCCATGCCTGTTTTCTTCTTAATCAAAGTCTTTTCAACAATTCTATTTTTTTATTTTATTATGTTATGTTAGTCACCATACAATACATCATTAGTTTTTGATGTGGTGGTGTTTTGCTTGTGGTGGAGGTTGGGGGAGGGGAAGATTCTCTCTTAACTCTGGAACCTAAAATTTGAACCAAGGCTTAGTATTATAAATAACAAATGGATTTCTAAGGAAGGTTTTTTGGGGGTTTTTTTTTTGCACTTCCTACCCTTAAATACTGCTGAGGAGAGTGAGGAATGCTCTTTGAGAAGAAATATTTATACTAACACAGTCTTATTGATTGCAATTACTGTAGTTAACCATTTTCCCTTCAATTAAAAGGTTGTTATGGTTTTCTCACTAGAAGTCATAAGTACCAATCTACAATACCTTCTTAAATTATAGTTAAACAGTAATACTGCTACCAGATTTTCAGGTAGCAATTTCATTAAAGTAGTAGTTATTTGGAAGCTATCAGAAAATCCAGTGCATAATTTCTCCCCAAGAATTCAATTTTACACTGGGATTTAAAAAAAAGATGTATTCTTATTTTCACAAGGTAAGTGGCTGTGGAATTATATGGATACTATGTTTGGGGAGGTAAAGGAGAAAACAGTTGCGAAGCACTCTTTCAACACGTTTAAGAAAAATATTGTTCTAGAGTCACTCTGATTAAAGTCACCCTCACTTGATAGCAAATTGTATTGATTTTTCTGGATGGCATTTTATTTTGACTGAACATTAATTTCCTTGCTTGAGTGGTTCTGCAGTCTAAAATGTAAATTAACTTAAGAAACATGTACTTTGTGGAAGCACTGTTCCTAGAATGAATGGAATATCATGGTAGAAAAAAAAAATTCTATCCAGGTATGGCACCAGTAACTTCTTTTCAGGTTTAACCCTGTTTCATAATTGAAGCAGAATTACCCATGAGGATACAATGAATATGATTCTGATAAGTAGATTAAAACAGATTTAGACTTTCTTATAATTATAAATAATAAAGGAAGTTTGGTGTATTCTGATTTATTCAAAATGTGAACAATAAGAAATTTCCCATAACTGGTTTTATGGGAGTCATAGAACAGGGGCTGCTAAGTTAATAGATTTATTTTGTAGGGAAGTCACTGATAATGTCAACAGTATGGATCATAGCCTATATTGATGTTCATAATTATCTCTTTTATATGTTTATCGTACAGTCTGAATACATTTGAACAATGCTTCTATTAAATGTGGATAACATTACCTACAATATCAAAAATGTGTCTCTTATCTCAAACATTTTAGTATAACCCAACATGTATGTTTATTTGGTTTGTAATAGCCTGTAATGATAAATAATGCTGAAGGAATGAAGGTAGGGGATGAGAAAGTACTGTAATACAAACACAGTTTTAATATGAATCATTCAAAACAAGGAGTAATTTGAGAAGTTTAAATACATTGGAGGCCCTTTTAAATGTTCTTGTTCAATTATGAGACAAACTCTTATCTTATGGGTTATCTTCTATTAACTGTTACTATGTAGAGAGATAATGTTTTAGATATAAGACTTAACCCCTGTTATAAACAAATCCAGATAACAGCAAACTCTTTATTAATAGGTTTAGATGGTGTCTTAGCCTATTTCCATTTAGATTTATTATAATGGCCACTCTGGTATCAAAACTTGTATTATATACTCTGAGACTTGTTTATTTAGTTTATATATTTATTCATTTCATAAGTGAAAATAGAACGTTTCAGTCATTTGAAAGTCTGCCCTTTTTTATAGGGTGAACAATAGAATATGATTTTGACATGACAGTAAGGTAATATAGTGTGGTCATTATGAACATGGATTTTCAGACCTCTGCTCCTTATTAGGCATGGTACCTTGGGCAAATTATTTAACCTTTAAAGCCCTCCATTTCCTCATCTGTTAAATGCGCCTAAAACAGTACCTATAACATAGAGTTGTTATGAGAATTAAATGAGTTAATATAACTAAAGAACTTGGAATAGTACCCAAAACATAGTAAGTATACTATAAATGTTAAATATTATTATTGTTGTTGTTATCATCATTCTCTTTATAACTATTCACTATTAAAACTCAGTGTTTCTCAGAATTAACCATTTTGTTCACGGCTGTATCCGAGCACCAAGATCAGTGCCTGGCACATAACAATCCTATCAGGAAACTTTGTTGACAAAAATGACTAATGCAAAGCATTTTACTTGTTAGCTCATTTAATTCTCACAATCCTTAAGGGCAGGTCTCAGTATTATATGTGGTATAGAAATGAGTAAACTGAGGCACAGCAAAGAGAAGAGGTCCCATAAGGGTCATTTTGAGATTAAGAGGTTGCATCCCTGAGAAGTGGGGATCCCGAGCTTTAAGCCAGAATGGACTGACTCCAGAGCACATGCTCTTCAGCACTAGGTCTTGCTGCAGCTCACGTACTCCTTGGTCTACTAAATAAATCCACCAGACCATTTTTTTCTTATTAAATTACAAAGTAAATTACATTTACCAGGTCATCAACTGCAACCATGTATGCAGCTAAGCTTTGTTGATTGGTGAGAGGTATCCATTGAAATCATTTATTGTGTGATTTTTTTAGATGTAGAAATATCAGGCTAAATGCTGTAGCACAGTGGGTTGAATGGGTTCAAAATGAGAGGTTAATGGCTAACACCATAACTTTTTCCCAAGTTCTGTCATGACCTGAACATTGTGTGACTTTGGATAAGCCCGTTAGAATCCCTTCCTCAATTTACCCCATCTGTCCTGTATTGCTAACGACCTCAGGAAGGTAGAATAAGAATTTATCAGTAGGTATGTGGGTGAAAGATGTCACATAAGAACTGTAACATACAAGATGATTTTCAAATGGCTTTCTGCGGTTGAAGTAAAAAAGTATTACATTTCAAAATATGAAACTGTTTCACTCTCCACTCTTACTGAGTCTGAGTCATCGTTTTTTTCCAATCCCCCTTTGCAGTTGCTGTATAACCCAAGTAAGATCTTACACTGAAACTATTTATTTACTGCTTCTGTTTCCCGTGCAAATTCCTTTCTGCTCTTTCATTTTCCTCTCTTAGCCATTATACATAACCTTTAGATACTAATGGTTGTGTGCTGTGCTGCTCTCAATGCACTGGGGGAAATCACATCAATATCAATGGGACATCAGTAGACGTTCTGTGCATCACAGCTCTGTAAGTGGTCATTGGAAAACTGGAAATTCAGCATGTGAAAAGACAGAGCTAGGTTGTTCAGGCAACCAGCCCCATCCCCACACCTACTCACCATGTCTTTTGGGTCAGCAAGAGAGTAATTCCTTTAAATAAGTTTTGAGGTCATAAAATTTAGTGAAGGGAGGCATGGAAAGATACTGATTATATGAAGATATCATGGAATGGCTATTGTCATCACTTCCCCATAAATCTGTACTATTTTCCATGTGAATCAAAAAATATGTCCTTATGCTTCATCCTCTCTGATATTTTGGCATCAGTGATGTATCAGTGCCAGTCAGAAGCACACTTGCTTGAATTTACAAATAAGCCATATGAAGTAGTAGTCAGGAAGACAGACGACCATATGCAAGGCATCGAGAGAAGGCGAGGCTAAGGTACTTCATCAATGGTTGTGAAGGGCACAAACGCAGCTTCTCTTGTAATCTTTGATGTTTTGATCAAGTTTCTCCACAGTCAGCACTTTCTATAAGAGGCAGTAGAAACTCACAGGAATACATTGTGCCTGGGATCAAATGGGCTGCTGTGCTGAATGAGTTGGTGGAGAGTAGGGATTTCTGGCTCTCAAAACCAATACCATCAGTTAATGACATGGATGTTCCTTTTCCTTTGCCATGAAATTAGAAGCGATTCATACCACCCTCAGGGTATATAGGGAGTGTCCAAACTCTATAGATGATATAATTTAAGTCCACAATTCTCCTTGCCATGACATGCTGTATAGCCCACATGTGAAAAGTTGACCAGAATGGGTATTAATACAGAATTAGGGGAGAGAGAATATTGAGCCCAATACTCTGATCAAAAGTTTAGAGATTAAACTATTCAAGAGGGCAAAGGGCCTACTTCACTTTGCTCTCTGCACCAAAATTGATAACGTTGATTTAGCGTTTTCTTGTGCCTCCTTTACAAACTGATCCAAATTGCCCTGCTTTCTGAGGCCGTTACTACAGCGGAGTAAGAAATGCTGGAAGAGAGAGAATGAGAGGAATGGAATGTGTTCATCTTGCCTTCTTCACAAAGAAAGTGTAACTACCTCACGATACAGTGAAGAAATAAAACCGAATATGGCAAATTTTGATTTCAGAAAATTCAACAACTTAGATTTTCTTTTAATGTAAAGAATAGAAACGGAGGGTTTTCCCCCATTAAATCTCAATACACAATGCCCCTTGACACAGTTTACTAAATGTAGATAAACATGCTTAGCAAAAGCCATCTCATTCACTTTCTAGCAATTTCATTAATGCCTCTGTGCCTCAGTTGCCTAGTCTATAAAATGGGAATGTTGATAATATCTTCCCCATAGATTTTCTTTTTAATTAAATGAAATGAAGCATGTAAAATGTCTAGGACATTGCCTAGCAGGTCTAAATCAAGATTAATGATTATTATCAGTGAAACAGAATTATTATTAGGATTATTAATTTGAGCCAAGGTAAGCATAATGAACATATAATTTATCCTAACATGAACTACTTTTATTTCCCTTCTTGCCAAAGTCATCTAAAACAATTTTTTCAGAGCTGGAATGTCTGTTTCACAAGAATCATCTAATGCGTTTGTTGTTTCCTTCTGCCTAACCTAAAATATTTGTAACCTTACCTTTATTTTAGCAATTTTCCTTTTCCTTGGTGTTTTGACCCTTCAACTGGTTTTGTATTTCTATCTGGAGGCCATATCTGTGTTGAAACGCATTTTCATTAAAAGACGTTAGAGCTTATAACATTCAAGAAATGACTTAGCATAAAATGCTAAAAAGCATTTTACTTTATCCTTATAGCTTATTATCAGTCCTTTTGGTGTCCTGTTTAATACTTATTACTACTTCCAGTTCACTCTCCTGGACCCATTCATGATAATGACAACAGTTTCTGCATTAGCATTGGCTTTGCCTCCTACCCATGAATCTACTAACTTTCTAGCAATCTCTCTAAGATGGGATCTGGGAAATGGTGGTGTAACTTCAGTCTAATTATAAATCTGCCATCCATGCATTTATCAGAGCTCTTCTGATTTTTAAAAAAATATTTATATTTTCATCTGACATCACCTTTTGGTGTAATATGTCCCATAAGTTTTACCCCACTATGTTAAGTGGCACTTTTACCTGTCATAAATAAAAGTATAAATTCAATCCAAATCAAACATACTAAAATGACAGGAAGAACCTGTATCACCTACAACTAATTTGCAGAACTGCAGTTAGCACATATTGTTCAAAATGAAGGCATTTTAATGAAAGGCAAATATTTTACTTATTTTTTTCTTGGAACTCTAGCATGCTGTGGATTTAAAACATAGAGTAAGAGAGATAATTTCTTGGGTGCATGAGTAATGAGTACTAAACATATGTTTTGCATCAAGAGATTATTTGTTTAAAAGGGGGGGAGCACCTGGCTGGCTCAGTATGTGGAACATGAAACTATTGATCTCGGGGTTGTAGGTTCAAGCCCCACATTGGGTGTAGAGATTACTTAAAAATAAAATCTTAAAAAAAGAGATTATTTTGTTGTCTCAAGGCGAGGCAGTCACCCTACTAAGTACTTCCTATACAGCACTTTCTTAGCCTAGGCAGAGAAATTAAAATGATGCATTGTGAAATAGATAAAGATCCGCCAGAAGGCATAATAAAAGTGGACTGGACAGCATGTTAGTAATTTTGGAGCTTTACATGCTTAAGAAATTTTAGAATAGCAAGAATCAATCTTGCAAATTCTGAAAAAAAAATCTCTCTCAAGAAACCTCTGATTTCAAAGTAAATAATGTGAACTCTGTTGCATAAAGGAAATTTCATTCTTGTTTAACTTACTTTCTCCTCATCCAAATTATATATATATAATACATATATATTATATGTTAGGGGAATATTTTTAGACCCACATTGCATAAGTTGTTAAGCTATACTTACTCTGAAGTGAGTAAGAATATACTAAATTAGAGCAATGGCTTTGAAACAGATGGCAGGTTAACCCATTTTAAACTTCAGAAAAGTGGCTGAATTCTCATATAGAACAGCCAGAGTGGGAAGGCCAGTCTCAGCAACAGAATATCTGATTCATCACAGTTGAAACTAAGAGGTGGCATCTTACAAGGTGGAGATGCATTCTTTTGGGGCTTAGCAATATTCCCATTACAGAGAGGTGAAAAAGTACAATATGTTTTGTTAAATATGTTGGAAAACCCAAGAAAGCACAAATGGAGGACATAGGAGAGTGGCAGGAAATGAAGGTAGTAAGCAGGAGCAGATCACAAAAGGCATTTTAAGCCATGTTAAAGAGCTTGTAATTTATTCCGAGAGCAAATGGGGTGTTTTTATTGTTTTTCATTAAAGCAGGAAAATTATTTGCTCAGATTTACATTTAGAAAAATCACCTGATGGCAATGTGGAAGTTGAAATTGGCAGGCAGGATGATGGGTGTTGTGAAATCGAAGAACTGAAAGGATGAAGACAAATTAGGAGACTACCGTAGTAATCCAGGTGAGTGAGAGTGAGAGCATAAACTTCTGGGACTGGAGAAGGAGAAGATGGAGTCAAGAAGTATTTAGAGGCTAAAACACACTTGACTTAGTGACTGTTTAAATGAGGCAGGAGAAAGAAGAGTTGTTTGGCTTACAGACAGGGTAGGTGGTGATGCTGTTAGCCATGATAGCATGTTAGAAGAAAGAGGTTTAAGGGTGAAAATAGACATTCAGGTCAAGATACCTCATACATTGTTAGATAGCCAGTACTGAATGTTTAGAGGTGTCTACCCGTGAGAACACCAAAATCATGGGAGTAGAACAAGGAAAAAAGTGTGAAAGCTAGAACTCAGGGGAACACTAATATTCAAGAAGGCCAAGCACAAAAGGATCTGGTAAGCAGACTGGGAAGGAGCAACTAAAGAGGTTGGAGAAAAACTTAAATGGTGGTGATAGAAGTCCTCAGTGTGTGGTATGGGGACCACTAGGGACCCCAAGACTGGTTTGAGGGTCCACAGAGTAAAACTGTGTTCATAACAGCATGAAGACATTATTTACATCAGCCATTTTTGTGGTTCTGTAAAATACACTTATTTATCACAAGATAACATTATTTATGTTAAAAATGTAATGGTTTATTGTTATTCAATAAATTAATACATAAATACTTGTAAAAAGTTATCAGTTTCTAATACAGTCAGTATTGATTAGATATAACCTACATCAACTAAGTCTCTTTGGTGTGCTGAGTAATTTTTAAGAGCATAAAGAGGTTCTGAGACTAAAATGTAAAGGGCTGAGTTAGGGAGACCAAACACCTAATGGTTCAAGAAGAGCAATTAAATGAAATAAGGGCTAGTTATTGTTTGCACCAAGGTAGAAGCTGGCAGGTGAAGTGCAGCAAGAGGACAAAGGGATAAGGAAATTATAGTTGCTGGTGATAGTTTTTGAAGTGATCAGCCAAAGGATCAAACTTAGTAGGGCAGGAAGATAGGAGATGGAAGCTAACGCCATGCTAAACAAGATGTCAGTCCAAATGTCTAGACACCTTGATGATATATGGCTGTGAGTAAGTTTAATAGCTAAAATGAGATGATCGGAGGGTAGTGCATCAGAATTTTAGATTTCTGACTCACAAAAATGTGCAAAGAATGTGAATCCCCTAGATATTTTAGAACCCAAAATATGATTCCTTTATATATTTTAGACCAAGTCAAGAAACATATATGAGGAACTGCTTCCAGATGAAATTTGCTCAGGGAAGACTAGATTCTTGGCTAGGTATAATCTCACAACGTCCCTGGTCAGACTCATAAGCCCACCAAAGTATGGATAATATTTAAATAAGAGCTCTGCATTATATTGGATCCCCCAGGATAGGCAAGTCCATGTGGAATTCCGGATCACAGTATGGCTCCTCAAGAGCTCCTTCCTTAGGGTTTCTATTGATCTTTTTATGGGATAATAATGAACAAATTAAGAGGGTCCGAGATGACCCACCGTAATTTTCTGCTGATCAAAACCTCATCATAGAATTGCCAATCTAGTGAAATGTAGGCCTTGTATAACACATTATAGTTAGCTTCTAGAGTAACTGCTTACCATGAGTTTCTAAGGAAGGGCTTCACAAATGTCTTATCATCAGGTTGAACTGGTAATAGGAAATCCTTAAATAGAAGAAAAGACATGGGATATGTGCTTTGTAAAAAACAAAAAAGCAACTCTTGATTCCATTTCTTTTATATTAAATGAGTTTTGTCTCCTAATTAAATTATTAGGAAACCGAAGGCTATCATAATGTGCATGGAACATCAGAAGAGCTTGCTGAGCTCTTAGCTAAACTAGCTGTGACTGTGGCCAGAACTGAATGCAAATGTGATTTTGACAGCAAGCAATATGTACTGTTCTACCACCTAGTACAGACGAGGCAGATTTTGCTTTTTGATATTCAAAGATTTCACCAAATCAGCCAGCCCCATTGTTCACGTTGTAGACAACCTTGTTTCAACTTTAGTTCAGTTTTGGCCTTTGTTCACTGAAGGAAGCATCTAGATTCCCTTTGATCTTGAATTTTATCGTAATTAGACATAAATATTAAATATGGCACACAATGATACTGCATAGTGTCCTTTGTGTATACCATATCTCCAGATGCTTTGCAGAATTAACTAATAAAATTATGGAGTTAGATGAAAATAATATTAGAGATGGTAAATACGAGATTTTGGCTTTTACTCATAACAAGCAACCAAGACAATACCAGTTGTACAGTGCATGAGAGAGATTTCAGCTGTCAAGAAATTAAGAACAAGTATACTGTGCTATGAAAGAAAGTGGAAATTTTTGAAATGGAGTCATTTTGTTAAAGATCATTTGCTGCCTCCAGACACAGAATCCAAATGAATCCAAATCCTCTGAAGTTATCAAATCATTAAGTGGTTTCCCCACCAGCTCGTAGAGAGCTGAGACATTTTTACTATCTTTGACCTTGGTGGTAAATCTAACCTCAGTCAGTCCCTAAGTAGTTGAAGGGTCAGATGGATTTTGAACCTAGGTGAACTATTTGGTTTTTTGGAGATTAAAATCTTTATGCCAGTGGGAAAATGTGGTAAAGCACTGCACATGCTCAGTGCGACTCCAGGCTATAATGCTCAAGGATTATCGTAGAGGTCATTGCAGAGATGGCACTAGTTAAGATTTACCAACATAGAAGGCTGTGGGAGTATTTGAAAGCCAGCTGGTACAAATAGAACCTTTCTTTGTCATGCCTAAAACACAGCCTGCTCAGGATTGAATAAAACCCAAACAAGCCATTTAGTATCTTTGGTTTCTGTTCCTGACTGCTGTATATTTTTAGTTTAATTTCACTGATCAAATACTGCCCTTGGATTAGCTGGCATTACTCTCCTTGATGATAAGCACCAATCTAGTCTCTTAAATTAGTGAAGTATAAAATGTAGAGATAAGAACCCATTAGTGGGAGGGGCAGAGAAATTAAATTTTAAAAATAAGAGATTCAGTGGGCAATCAGGAATAAATACATAAATATACTTGCCCCAAAATGATAAAATGAGTTTATAGAATCCAGTAATAGGTATGTCTTTTGACCCAAACAAAACAGACTTAATTATTAGTATACATAGCCGACTGGTGAATATAGTCTTATTTTTATAGGAAATTATAGTGCATGTGTCTTTTGTGACTTCAGTAGGTAGAAAAGAAATAAAGTATTTAGATTTCTCAGTGACTATCTCAGAAGCATTCCTGCTAATGAGGCCAAGGTCATGAGCTCAGTCACTTTTTCCATCTTTTAGCTCTGTTCTGTTTCATTGCCAAAGCCTACATTTTCAATCTCCTGTTTTGTTCCATCCCCCAAATCAGGAATCTAGTTTTGCCTCTACTCCCTAATAAAACCTGACCTCAGAAATGAATCTGATAAACTAGACTGGTTTTTCTTGGACACATAGAATTTGTTAAATGTTGTCAACTAATTTAAAAACTTGTCTAAAGATTTTACATAAAATCTCTAGTTTACATAAAATTTCTAGTCTCTCTTGAAAAATAGAAATTTCTGGCATACTGAAGCCTGCATTCACCCATTTGCCCACGCATTTATTGAGTAGCTATGTGCCAGGCACTATTCTAGTCTTTTGTGTGGCAAAAATAATATGACAATCATTGACTAGAGCTAAATAGGGACTCCTCCAAGAGGACCATGAACTCTCCAGTACATCAGAATACCCATCCTTCCCTCTTCACTCTTTCGTATTACCAGCCTTCCTTCCAGGCAGGTATTTAAGATTGCAACCCATATAATAAGATAATTCACACTGAAGTAAAAATGGCTGTGACAAAGAAAATGTATTATATCTCCCTAAGATTTATTTGCATTTTAACAGAGAAGACAGAGTTGGAAGCCAAGAATGGCAAATATCTGATACTAATGTCATCACTTCCCTATCCCAGACCCATAGAAGATATAAGTAATCAAATGGAACAAACGTTCTTTCCTGCCGAGTCTAGATTGTGTAGTCAAAGTTTACTCAGAAGTTGAAATATATTTGCCATCACTACTTTGACTTAAAGAAATGAGATAATCATTATGAATTTATTATCATTAGAGGTTCAGGAGGAAGAATTATGTAGGGCCAGAAGACACACCTGAAAACACAACACAATCACCCTATTAGTAAATCTGCCCTGTTCACAGCTACGCATGATAGCCCTGAGCATGGCCAACTATCTCATATGTACGTAGAATTGAACATAAAGAACACTGGGCAGGTAAAATTATAACATATCTGCACTATTAGAGATTCATTTCAAATGAATGTCCTATCAGTACTGGATACACAATGTTCAAGTGTATCTACATATATATTCTATAAATATAAGAATAGATATTAATAAATGAGTTCTGAGTTTCTGTAGAATAATACTGATCCCTTAAATCTAATTCTATCTACCTCGTCCTCCAAAAAGAAATGCAAATCAACAAATAGAGCAAATAAAACCACATATGAGCCAGTTCAATAGCATATGTAGGAGACTGAGAATTCTACACACTTCAAATTACACATAAGGAGAGAAATAAACACCTAAAAGAAGCAGAGCTAGCTCTATAGCCCCTACCAGAGCCCAGAGTCAGACAAAGACTAAATAGAGAAAAAGATAGGAGAGCTGATGCCTAGCGGTGGCAGAATTAATAAAATAAAATTCCCATTAACAAGATGTCCCACCTTTGGTAGACAGCTACTGAGAACAGATCTCAGACCGGCATTTGAGAACACTGGCTACTGAAAATAAAAATGTGGAATGTGCTTTAAAGCATAGAGAACTAGAGTTGGTAACTTGGCAACCACAACTTCCAAAGGCGTAGGGGAACTGACTTGGAAAGAATGTCCCTTGAAGGCTTGATGGTGAAGGGAAAGAAGGAAGCAAGAGGTAGAATTTCAGGATCCTGCAGAAATAAAAGTGAATCACAAAATTAAGGGTTATACCAAACCCCCTATCCAAAAAGCACTGTTGATTTTTTAAATTGCATTTTATCAAAGGTCAAAAATTATAAAATAAAATTTATCAAAACAAAAAAAAATAAAATTGCACTTTAATACAAACTAAGAAACATAGTAACCTGGTAAATCACCCAAACTCCTGACTCCTATAGGCATACTACTGTTATTGCTGACCTAGGAAAATATTTCAGAATGAACATAAAAAGGCAGACAATATACACACAAAGTTTTCTATAAGAAGAAAAAATAAGAATCCTGTCAGCTGATGAAGAATCTCCAAATAACCACCCCAAAGCAGAAGAAAATGGCAACAAAATACATCAATCTTCAGTATCCTTAAACAAATATTTGAAGATATGAAAAAACACTCAAATGATAAATTTTAAAACTCAGAACAGAAATGTGCAAAAGGAAGATGCAAAATCAGAGTTGACTGAACTCGGGAAATAAATTTCAGAAAAAGACAAAAGTCATCTTGAAAAAGAAGACTATATGGAATGGTGACCAAGAGAGAAAAGATTTGAAAATGTAATGAGATGCAATGATGGAAGGCACTAGAATAGTGAAGACAGTGACATAGAAATAATGAGGTAAAAGAGATCAGAGGAAGTGATTGTTATAGGAGATAGGCAAAGCAATCCGGACTACATATAACTGTCATTCCCAATGAAGAAAAACTAAACAATGAAAGAGAACTAATATTTAAAACTATAATCAAAGAACACTTTTGAGAAATAAAAAGACCTGACTGCAAATATTTAATGGAAAAACCAAAAGTACCCTGGAAATCTGATTCAAAACAGCCAACACCAAGTCGTATCTTAGGAAAAATAAGTAGCCTTTAATGATAAAGAAAAAATAATAATCTCCTGGGCCTTGAAGCAGGATAGGTCATTTACAGAGGAGAGAAAGAAAAGTCAGGTTTGGCATCCGACATCTTGACAACAGACAAAGCAAACTAAGAACAGAGCAACTTTTCAAATAACTCAAAAAAGAGAGTATGGGCCAAGGATTCTATTCAAACACATAGTCTTTCAATTATTAAGGGTATAGAAAAAAAATTTTTTTTTTAAGATTTTATTTATTTATTTGACAGAGAGAGAGAGAATGAGCACAAGCAGGGGGAGTGGCAGGCAGAGGCAGAGGCAGAGGGAGAAGCAGGCTCCCCACAGAGAAGGGGGAGCCCGATGTGGGACTCGATCCCAGGACTCGGGGATCATGACCTGAGCCAAAGGCAGTTGCTTAACCAACTGAGCCACCCAGGCGCCCTAGAAAAATATTTTTAAACAGGCCAGAATTTCGGGAATCCTGTACTCACCAGCCATACTAGATTTGGAATCAGCAAACTTTTTCTGTGAAGGATCAGACAGTAAATACTTCAAGCTTTGCAGGCCCTACCATGTCTGTCACAGTATTCAACTTAGCACCAGAAGCAGCCATAGACACTATGTAAATGAATGAGTGTGACAGCATTCCAATAAATTTGTATGGACAACTGAAATTTGATGAAAATTTTCACATATCCTGAAATACTGGTATCCTTTCAATTTTTTTTTCAACTATTAAAAATGTAAAAGCCATTCTTAGCTCGTGGGCCATACAGAAAGAAGCAGTGTGCCAGATTAGACTAAGGGTTAAAGTTTGTTGGTTTATGATTTAGAGAACAAGCACTATCCAACTAAGATGATGAGGGAATCTTTGGCAAAAGGACTGATGGTGAAAATTAGATCTATTTAATTGTGGATTTAAGATTATAACAAAGGTGGGGACAAAGATGGAAAAATGGTATGGAAAAATAATATGTAAATGTTATATATTTTGATAAAGTAATAGAATTCAGCTAAAACTGAGAGGAGAAAAGAAAAGGGAAAAGTCAAATAAGCTCATTGTTTGTCACATAGAGGACCAAGATGTAATTTCAAGCTGTCAAACCAAATGGTAGATCAAGCAAGCACAGGGGAATAAGGGCATTATAAAAGATAATAGCATAAAGGTAATCAATAGAACAAAAATATAAACCTTCTTAAATACCAAAAGAAAAATTTAAAAACCAAGGAAAACAAACAACATGAAGAAATACAATAAAATTAACATAATACTGTGACACATAAATGATATGGTACAGTTGTGTCATATCAATAAATGTAAATGGGTTTAACTCATCTATTACAAGGAAATGATTTTCAAAATAGATCACAAAGCAAAACCGAATTCTCTGCTGTTTACAAGAGACACACCTGAAATAAAAGGAGTCAGAAATGGCTAAAAATAAAAGAATTTACCAGGTAAATGGAAGCAGTAAGAAAGCAAGTCTTATAATCTTCATTTCAAGCGAAGTAGAACTCAAGCCAAAAACCATAAAACACAACAGAGAACATACTCTATGAAATGCCATGACTATCTCTGCATAAATAACCCAATAACTGATTTTATAAAGCAGAAACCACAAGAGATGCAAGGAGAAATAAACAAAAAGATCTAGTAATAGGAAATTTTATCCTACCACTCTCAGACAGGTCACATGGACAGAAACTTAGTAAGTATATAGAAGACTTAAAAAAAAGCAAAATCTTATGGCTATGTATTGAACTTAACACCCTGACAGAGAATATACCTTATTCACAAGCATGCACAGAACATTCACAGAATTTGATCTTATATTAGGTCCCAATAGGAACCTCAGTGAGTTTCATAAAGTAAAAATAATACAGACATTCCCAGATCACAGTGAAATGAAACTAGAAATTAATAAGAAAATTTTAAAAACAGAAAAGCTTATTCACCGGGAAATTTTTTTAATTAAAAAAAAAACATGTAAAAGGGGAAATACAACCAAAAATTACAAAATTTCTAAGAAATAATGATGAACACATCACGTGTCAAAATGTATGGGATACAATTAAACCGTTTATGAGGAAAATTTGTATCCATGAAAATGAAAATAAAGCTTAATAAAATAAACTAAAGAAAGCACAAGAAAGGAAATAATAAAGATAAAGCACAAATTAATGGGGTAGAAAACAGCAAAATAATAGAAAAATAAAGTGTTAAAAATCAATAGGCAGACCACAAGCCACTGTAAATCAAGATAGAGAATATAGTCCGTGATACTGTAACAGCGTTGTATGGTGACAGACGGGAGCTAGACTTGCGGTAAGCATGACATAAGGACATAGAGGTCAAGTCACTATGTTGAACACCTAAAACTAATGTAACATTGTGCCCACTATACTCAAAAATTTTTGTCTAAAAAAGAAGTGGGGGAAAACATACAAAATAAGAAATGAGAGGAATTTCATTAAAACAGAGGAAAGTTAAAAAAAAAATGGTAAGCGGCTTAAAAAAAACAATAAAATAAGAGGCACCTGGCTGTCTCAGTCTGTAGAACGTGTGATTCTTGCTCTCAGGGTTGTGAGTTCAAGCCCCATGTTGGGCATGGAGCCTGCTTAAAAATAAAATAAAATGTTAAAAAAAAAAAAAAAAGGAAAGTGGCTCCTCTGCCTGGATCTCCTTCACAGGGTTTGTGTAGGATTCAGTAGACCCACCAGCAACGTGCGAACGTGCCCACATCCCTGTGGACCTACCAGCCCAGTGTGTTGTAAGCTTGTGAAACTTTGTCAGTGAGATAGGTTAGAAAGGGTTATCTCAGTGGAGTTTTATTTTATATCATGAATGAAGCTGAACATCTTTTCATATGTTTAAAGATCTTTTTGTGAACTATATACAGTTCATGTGTTTTGTCCATTTTTCTATTGGGTTTGGTTTTTCTTTTTTTTGGTCCTCTTTGTCTCAAATTTTAAGAGTTCTTTATGTATTAGGAAGATTCATCTTTTTGAATACATAACTGTACACCCTCAGAAGGACATATTCTAGGACCAAAACAAACTTTTAATTTTACTTAGTAGGTTTCGTTCTGGTAGTGGTCTTGGTGTAGAAATTCTAATATTATTTTGTGTGTCTTGTACGATAAGCAATTGAGTAAACATTGATGTTATTGAGAACAGGGTTCACTGTGTGAAAAAGGAAATAAAAATGTGGAATGGAGGAGGGAAGAACTCTGTAATATTGAATTAGTATTAGGGATGTAAATATGAACTCATTCTTTTAAAAACATACAGATATATATGTGTGTGGATATACATATGTGTGTATATACATATATACATGTGTATGTATACACACATACACACATGTTAGTAAAGCAGGTAATAAAATCTTAAAGTTTTGTTCAATGTGTACATATCCCAGCTTTGTCCCCTTAAAAGACTTAAAAACAATGACACCTCAGGGGCGCCGGGTGGCTTAGTCGTTAAGCATCTGCCTTCGGCTCAGGTCATGATCCCAGGGTCCTGGGATCGAGCCCCGCATCGGGCTCCCTGCTCGGCGGGAAGCCTGCTTCTCCCTCTCCCACTCCCCCTGCTTGTGTTCCCTCTCTCGCTCTCTCTCTGTGTCAAATAAATAAATAAAATCTTTAAAAAAAAAAAAAACAATGACACCTCAGTAGTAATGAGCGTATCTTATGCCCAAACTTAGTTTTCTAAATACACTTTCTATTAAAAGCTTTTTGCCGAAATAGCTGTTTCTAGGTGTGTGGCAGAGAAAGTAAGTGCAAAGTAAGCCTGAAACATATCGTGGTCAAAAGCAAGACATGTCAAAATGACACAGAAACTAATTTGAAGGGGCTCCCACTGGCCAAATTTGAGCTTCAAAAAGAATGATGGTGGTAATGGATTCAACATTGAACAACAACAAAAGAATCTGTGATTTTTTAGTAATACTAAAAAATAAGTGGGCACATAATTTCTAGAAATGGACATGATTTGTACTTTAACTCACAAAGGTCCCTTTACTCATAGTCATAATATCTTTCAAATTAGGTATTATTTTTCACTTACATGTGAGAGAACTGATGCTCCGAAACGTCAAGCAGTTTGCCCCAAACCGCACAGCGAGTTCATGGGACAGCCATCACTCTTCAAGTCTAACTTTTCAAAAAGAGCCTGTGCCCTCACTTATACAAATGGCATCTAAAAATGAGCTCATATAATAGATACAGTTGTATAACTTCCTTCATGAATATATTTATTATTTAATATTTTTATACAACATTATTTTAATGGCAACATTATCTATTATATAGATTATAGTTATTGATTTAATCTATCCCTGTTTGCTGGACATTTAAATACTTTTCAATTTCTTAATAATATATGCAACATCATGTTGAACATGGTTATTTTCAAATCCATTCAAATCCTTTTCTTAGTATAAATTTTTTAAACATGGAATTGCTGGATCAAAATGTTTAAAAACATTTCCAACACCTTAGATATATATTACCACTTTGTCCAAACATTTTGCAACAATTTATACTCCTAGCAGCAGTATGCAAGAGAGCTCATTTCCCTGAACCCTTGAAAACTTCTGATATCATCATTTATTTAAAAAAAAAAAGGAAAGTAAAAAAAGCCATTTTGATTGGCAAGGTTATATTTCAGTGTTTTAGCTTACATTTTTAAATTACCACTAGGCTTGAACATTTTAAAATGTCACTGCTAACTTGCATTTCTTCTTTTGTGAATTGCCTATTGATGTCTTTTGCCCATGTTTCTACTAGAGGGTTCAGCTGATGTTTATTGATTTATCAAAATTTTCATATATTAAAGATTTTTAATATAAACCGCATATCTTAACAATGAATAAAGAAAGAATCAAAATTACAATTTTAAACCATGAGGGAAAAATAAAAACTGAGAGACTGCTATATTCTCTTTCCACATCTCCTGATATCCTGGCAAGACATTTCAGGAAATATTAAGAAAAATTTTAGACCCATTTTCAGGGGTTATATGAGGCTCAGTAAGCTTCCCACAGTCTACATTTCCTTTAAAACAAAACTTGAATCTATTTCAAAGATAGAAAATAAGGCTTTGGGCAACAAAGTGATCAGGTTTAATACAAATGCTAAGAAGGTTGGGATAAAAAAAAAGAAGAGATTGTAAAACCGATAGAAAATAAATTGCATATATATGACTTCAGTTACATATGACCTACTAATCCAATAAAATAGTGTCCATATAAAAAGATAATTCTACTGATGTTCACATATTTTGAATTGATGGAGGGTGGTTATAGAGCTTCTTGTTCTTTTCTATGCACTTACCTAAGATGGATAGACAAAATTAATTTCAATAATCACTGTGTGGGAAAAGAGCGGAGTTTTCCTCTATGCAAAAGCAACTGATTGGCATAAAAATTTAACCTATAACTTTGGCCTCATTAGCCCAGTATTGCACCTAAATTACTTCAGTACTAAATGTCGTTGGATGGGAGAAATGGATCCCATCTTCTCTTGGTCCTGAATAAGAGGGAAGCTATTCTCTGTGTGTCCTGGGGCAAGCACTTCCTCTCTTTAAACTTTAGTTTCCTCTTCTGTAAAATGAGGAGACTGAACCAAATGGTTGATCTGTGGTCTCTCCTTTTCCGAAATAAGATTTTAATTTTAGAACACTTTTTCGATTCACAGAAAAAATGCAAAGATAGTACAG
This sequence comes from Leptonychotes weddellii, assembly GCF_054177405.1. NCBI lineage: Eukaryota > Metazoa > Chordata > Mammalia > Carnivora > Phocidae > Leptonychotes > Leptonychotes weddellii. The sequence continues at coordinate 21,898,559 of NC_138385.1, forward strand.
AGAATTCCCATATACTCCTCATCTGGTTTCTCCTATTAACTTCCTGTATCACCATGGGACATTTGTCACAACTAAGAAACCAACATTGATAATCACTCTTCATTGAACTTGACACTAGATCTGGATTTTACCAGTTCTACCCCAATATCCTTTTTCTCTTCCAGGATCCCATCTGGGACAGGATATTTCAGTCAGTGTCATGTTTCCCTAGCCTCCTCTCGTATGTGACAGGCTCCTGTCCTTCACAGATTTGAGTAGCACTGGTCAGCTTTTTTGCAGATTGGCCCTCAATTTCAGTGGTGCTGATATTCTCGTGTTGAGACAGGGGTTACGGAGGAAGACTGCAGAAGGGCCATTATCATCACATGGTATCAAGGATACATGCTGATGAGGTTGAACTCGGTCACGTGGCTGAGTTAGTGTTTGTCAGGTTTCTCCACGTAAAGTTACTTCCTCCCTCTTTTCCAAACTCTACTAGTCTGTGGTCTTGTTGAACTCTAACATATCATGATTTTATTATGTTCCAGACAGATCCCCTTCCCTGCACAGATCAATTTACTGGAATTGATCCATCACCCAGGAATGCATACTTCACTGGGTAGCTCAGCTGAAAATTTCCTTGGGACCCATTTCATACAAAACACAGCTCTGTGAGAACACTTAGTTATATTTCATAAAATGAGACTCTAACCACCTTCTGCTAATCTTTGTAGAAAGTACACTCTACTTAAAGTAGAGTGATGACAACTTTACAAATCTTAAGGATGCTCTCATTTCTGGAAACCTTTTACGAAGGGAACCCAAAATCTACATCTTCCAAACCTCAGTGATCATGATGATGGAGGAAAGGAAATGAGCAGCTTTGGGGAATGTTGGTGGGGAAAGGAGAGAAATGAATGTCTGTTCTAAATTAAGGCCAGGGTTTGGAATTAGGAAAATTCATGAGTTTTTTGTTGTTGTTTTATTTTCATTTTATTCTGCTATGCAGCGGTGTAAGGGTGGCTACTGAAGTTCTCTTCGAGACCTCAGTCCCTCTACATCACTCTCACCAGAAAAAGGCAAACCTCTTCTAGGGCAGGAAAGCAGAGGGTGCAGTGGGCAAATGACCTGCCTTTCTCTACGTCCAAGATGGTCTTGGAAAGGCTAGCTTGAGGGGAGAATTAACTAGGTGTAATAATAATAATGACTAACTTTTATTGAGCATTTATTATGTGCCAGGCATTTTTCTGGGTACCTTACATGTACTGACCTACCTACGAGGTCCTCACAAGAACCCTATGGGGAAGGGCCTATCATCATGCGAATTTAATGGTGAGAATACTGAGACAAAGGGATTAAGTAACTTGCCCAAGGTCAGTCTGCCAACTGTAGCAGAGCTGGGATTTGAAACAAGACACCTTCCCTCCAGAGTCCTTTCCCTTAACTGCCACATGACAACTGCCTCCCCTTAGACAGTCTGTAAGCTCCAGGAGGGCAAGGATTTTTCTAACCAAGCAGTTACTGTTGTATTTTCAGAACTTACGACAGTGTGTAATACATGGTAATCAGCCGACAAATAATTATTGCATGAAAGGAAGGGAAGCCTTGAAGATCCTGGTAATGAATCAAGCCCAAACATCAATGATTTTTCCAGAAGTCCACTGTTCTGGTGCCACCTCAGGAAACACAGAACAAACTGGGCCATTATAATCTCCTCCACTTTATTCTCTGTTTTCTCCCCCATCTGATCAAATCGTGTAAGGCAGGTTTAGTTTTCTACCACTCATCTGTCTTCCATCTTCTCGTTTGTATCTCCTGACTCCCCAAGCTCATACAAGCCCTGTTCTTTAATGCTAACTGTGAATAATCAAGTAGTGGAAATTTGAGTCTTAAAATCTGAACATCTAAAACTTTGCAGAAGAACACATACCATGTATCTGTGGCTATGATGACATGATGAAAAATCAGAAAAGTGAATTTTAAAGCATCAGCTACCATGGGTTGATGACATAAACAATGAATATATTTCCATTTTTATAATTTAAATACATACAGGGTTGGGGCACCTGGGTGGCTCAGTCGGTTAAGCATCTGCCTTCGGCTCAGGTCATGATCCCAGAGTCCTGGGATAGAGCCCCACATCGGGCTCCCTGCTCAGCGGGGAGTCTGTTTCTTCCCCTCCCTCTACTTGCCACTCTGCCTACTTGTGCTCTCTGTCTGTCAAATAAATAAATAAAATCTTTTAAAAAAATACAGGGCAAATGGTAAGAGGAGGAGAGAGCTTTGGTATAGGTCTATTTCTCATTCTCCATATTCACCGGTTTTATCTGGATCTTTTAAAAGAATATGGATATTATTACAAATAAGCACTCAAGCCAGCCATCAATAATGATGAAGTAATAGGCAATAATTTGGACCATAGTGCAAGGGAGAATTTGCTGGGCAGAAAATGAAGTAGAATGGAAAGAAAAAGAAAATTTTAAAGAAGAATGAAAAAGTGCTGATTTGTGGCTACATGGATATTTTTGCTGCATTATTCATTAAATGATTCTTTTTGAAAAAAATTTATCCCGTCATTATGCCTCTGATTCCTCCTGACTCCACAAAGCAAATAATAATACAAAAGTAAGACTTGAGTTATGGAGAACACTTATTGGTGCTGTGACTTGAGCTGAAAACACTAAATAATTGTGTCTGTCTGATAAGGAATACACAGATGGGCCTGTTATGCAACTGCAAATGGAGATCATATATTACACCTGTGATAAGGTACCCAAATAGACATGTTATTTATAAATATTGCTGCAGCCTGGGAATAGAAAATATAAAATACATAGTAAATGGAAGTTTTAAGATAATATAATATAGAACTGGGATATTAAAATGATTTATTACCTTGATAGAATCTTCTCTAGCCGCGATCCTGGATATAAAACTAGGACCGTACTAAGGCCAAAAAGGAAAAAAAAAATGTCTGTGGCAATACAGAATAATTCATTTCATTTAGGAAAGGAAAGGTAGGTGTTCAAACATGTGGCTCAACACAAAAGGTGTCCTTGGTGCCTCTGGTTTAACACCTCAATCTTTACTTCATTTGGCATTGAATTTTACTGTTTTACCATGGCAGACTTGCAAAATGGGGTACGTAAACCGGATCAAGGAAAACGGACTTTTTTTTTTCTTTTTTTCTTTTTTTGCTTCTTTTGTTTAAATTAGTGAAGTCCTTTCTTTCAAAGGAAGTCTTACCCAGCCCCAACACGACAGCTTTTCGGGTTTTCAAAAATGTTTGAGAGGGATCTCAAAGCCATATTGACTCCATTCAAATTACTTTGAAAAGGAAATGTTAAGTATGCTTTATCTATGTCCATGAGGTAGTGCAAGCACAAATAATATTTTTAGTAGAAAATGTGTACGTATAACCCTACGAAAAAAAGAGAGAAAATGTGAATGAAACCTGCCAAAGCAAAAGTAAGGTGCCATAAACAAACATGCATTGCTTACTTTATTTAGTTCTTGAAAAATGCTTCTCTGAAAATGAATGGTTTTCCATCTTGCATGTAATCTGGTTATTACCTGGATAAAACCAAGATCTGAAGGTAATTTATCAAAGGGCTATAGTTCACTCATATACCAATTTGATGTTCAATATAATGAAAATGGAATTTATTTTAAGATAGAAAGGTAACCTGGTTTCTGTAATGTTAGCAGTCACTGCATTTAATTCAAGTAGCATTTATTTCTGCAGTGATGTTCCTTATTTTGGAAGCATCTAGCTTCACACGATGTCCACTGAACTATTGGTCTGGTGAGATGGCTTCCCATAGGAGTTAACTTGAAAGCCTGAAGTCATCAGGGGTCACCATCTGGGTAATGTACTTGGCATATTTTTCGGGAAGGGAACTGTTCAACATACAAGTAGATCTGTAGCCCTGACAAGCTTTAGAAGTAAAGTGCAAAAGCAGTAGTATTGCCTAGCCTGAAGGAACATGAAGCAAGATATGTGAGGGAACCAGTGGGGGAAAAATGGCTGACAGAAAGGAAAAACAAATTATCTTGGAAAATATCACATGCTTTTATCTTAGCATGATTTGAAACTTATGACATCATCTATTATGGGCAGGATTTTGTTTGTGAGACAGATTTCAAACTTTCTAAATAGGTTTATTTGGTAGAATTAGAAAGTAACACCAAAAAGTTCTTGCAACAGATAGATACACCATCCTTAGCTGAATATGTGTACATTTCGAGATACAAGATGAATTCCTTGAAAGCAAACTTAAAGTGCAGTTTCAAGGTTTACTTGTGTATTTAGAATCAAAGCCCAATTTATCTTGTTATTAAGTGGGTTTTAATATTATCTAGAAGAGAGTGGACACAAAATACCAAAAGATACAGAATAATATGAAAGGTTTCATATGTCCTGACAATACCATTATAAAGGTATTACAATAGATTTAACTGCCAAAAGAGAGTTCTTCCAAGCACCCAAACGTTTCTTGTTCAGGTATTTTGAGGATAATTTTTGAGACCAGTAGATTTCAAACTATGTCTTTGGAGTTTTGGGGCAACTCTTTTGGACCCCCAATCCCTTTCAATCAAGAGTTCTGTTTTATCTGTCTTATATGTTTCGGGGTTATTCCTATTTAATTGCTGAATTGCTCTGCTGCCTTAAATTGTTCCGAAAAGCTCTATTTTAGACAGAAAATTGTAATACAACAGAATGAACAAAACAATGCATCTATTCATTCAGCTTAAAAAAAAAAAAAAAGGTTTGTTCATGGGGCACCTAGGTGGTGCAATTGGTAAAGCGTCCAACTCTTGGTTTCAGCTCAGGTCCTGATCTCACCATCCTGAGATCAAGCCCCGAGCCGGGCTGCTCAGAGTCTACTTGAGATTCTCTCTCTCCCTCTCCCTCTGCCCCTCCTCACCACACGCTCTCTCTCTCCCCTCTCCAAAATAAATAAATCTTTAAAAAAAATAAAAAAGTTTTGTTGAGCACTAGTATTTTTTTATTATATAACAATACATGAATACATTATCATTGTAAAAGATTCTAACATTACTATGAAAATGTTGAAGTTCCAGCTTCCCACTCTAAAGATCAATGGTTTGGGGTATAATCCTTCCAGTTCTCTTTGTATGCATTTACATATAAAGAGATACATATTTTTTTTACTTAAATAGGATCATCAGATATGCATTGTTCTACAATGTTTTTTATACAAACCTTAGAAATCTTTTCGTGTGAATACATGTAGGGCAACTAGGTGTGCTGATGTTTAACAACCAGCTCTCTCTGCAAAACAAATGATTTGCACTGTTTGCTAGTCCTGGAGTGTTCATAAACCCACCATGGGTGATTTCAACTACCAACGTGAAGTCACTGCAGGTGGAATTGGGAAGACATGTGCACCGTTGGCTCTTGTAAACCAGTATAAGCTGGCTACAACACCACTGAATCAGTTCTTTTTTCTTTTTAGGCTTTTTATTTTGAAATAAATTTAGACTTACAGAAAAGTGGGTAGATGTAGCTCTGAATTTCTGTGTACCTGTCACTCAGCTGCCAATATTAACATCTTGCATAACCATAGTACAATTATTAAAAGTAAGAGATTAACACTGGTATGATGCTATTAACTCAGAATTTAATACTGATTTCTCCAGTTTTTCCTTTTTTTTTTTTTTTTTCTGTTCCAGGATCCTATCTAGGATCCCACACTGCATTTAATTGTCATGTCTCCTTAGCTTCCTCCAATCTGACAGTCTCTTGAGATCAGTCCTTTTAATTCTTACATAAGATTTCATAGTATGGGTATACCATTCTCTCAGAGATGGATATATTGGTGGTTCTATTTTTTTACTATATTAACAAAGCCATTATGTTAACAATGCTAAGTTGAATTTCCTTGTACATACCCCTTCATGCACATATGTCATTATTTCTTTAGTAGATTCCTGGAAGTTGAATTCCTTGGTCAAGGAACATTCCCAATTTAAATTTTGATCGCTATCACAAAATTGCTTTCTAAAGCTCCTTTACCACTCTATAGTCCCACCAGTGGTGTATAAGTAGAGTACCTCCTGACTACCAGGCACCAAGTTCAGTACCAGAGATAGAAAAATTAAGAAGACATGGACCCTGCCCTTTGAATATAATAATGGGGCAGACATATCAATAGATACCTTCAATATAACGTGAAAAGTCCTATGATAGGGTGCTAGAAGAGAAACATCCTATCTCTTTGTGAAATGTTCTAGAGAGGCAAGATCAGCACTGGCCAATACAAATACAAAGCAAACCACATATGTAGTTTAAAATTTCATAGTAGCCACATTCAAAATGTGAAAAGAAACAGTTGGGATTAAAGTTTTTATTTAATTGAATATATATCTAAAATATTGTCATTTCAATATGTAGTTAATATAAAAATTATTCATTGGATATATTCTATTTTTCCTTTCATACTAAGTCTTCAACTCTGACTAGCCACACTCAGTTGCTTGGTAGACACATGTGGCAAGTGGCTACCATGTTGGACAGTACAGACCTAGGTCATTAAGCACCCATTTCCTACTTCTACTTCTGAAGCATTCTTATGGTCTCTCTCAGAGGGGAATATTTTTGCCCTTTGAAAGGGAATGGAATGAGGAAGGAGCATAAGTTATAAATATTAATAGAGACCATCAGTCTTACTTAAGAGAAAAAGACCAACATCCCAACAGAGTGCAGAGAAGTAACTGCAAAGAGACTTGGAGCTTTCAGCCTAGAGAAATGTGCAAGTTAAGAAGAGCTTATTCTCCTAAAGTTAGCTTGCCTTGATATCCAAGGTGCTTGATTGAGTTTGGCGATTAGGTATGGTGAGATACTCCATTTGTTACCTTTGTAATACATTTATAATTTCAGAGCGTAGCTTTGTGCAGTTGGATAAACCAAGACGGATAATAATCATAAAATGTACAGGACTCAACTCTAAGGAATATTTGTTAGGAGAGCATTAGGGACTGCCATTCTTAATAAGCTGAAAAGACATTATTCCTAGAATATCTGAATAGGCATACACATTCTTTCCGGCCATTGAATTTCAGTGAAGTGCGGCGATATGGGACTGGTACTCCTGGAGAGATCTGGGTCATGTCAATCTTTACTCATTGAGGATGTATATTTTTATATATGTCTTTAGGAAAAATAACTTTGACTTTGGGGCCAGGAGTACTTATATTAGACCTACTATAACCAGCATTGCTCATTTGGAGGTGTATGTTCCAGTATGTGTGATTTTAGTTTTATTACCGTCCCTCTTTTTTTGTCTTTTATTTATTTATTTAATTTTATTAACATATAATGTAATTTCAGGGGCACAGGTCTGTGATTCATCAGTCTTACACAATTCACAGCGCTCACCATAGTACATACCCTCCCCAATGTCCATTACCCAGCCACCCCATCCCTCCCACCCCCCACCACTCCAGCAACCCTCAGTTTGTTTCCTGAGTTTTGTTACTTTCTATTCACTTGTAAGGTTTATGAGTGACCAGTTTGTGAAGTTGGTTAGAGCACAGAGATAGCACAATCATGGGTACAATCCTTCAGTTTAAAAATTTTCCTACCACTCTTCTTCCTGACTGAGTTCCATTCACATGGGGCTCCTTAGTGTTCCTCCCCTCACACATTCCACACAAAACTTAAGGGTTTTGTGTAATTGCTATTCCTTCCTCCTAGAAGGTTCTTCGACTAAATATTCATATGGCTTCACTTCATTCAAAACTTGGTTCAAATATTACCTCCTCCGAGAAGCCTTCCCTGACTAGTCTTACTTATTTTTCTTCTTCATAGCACTTATAACTACCTGACATTATTTCATTTATTTGCTTCTTTGTTTCCACACAGCTCTATTAATTATAGCATATATTTATTCATTATCTGCATGTCTTAACCCACCACCCTCTCATATGAGTTCTGGGAAGGTAGAGATTTTTTAAAAAAAATTTAATTCACTGCTATAAACTTAGGAAAACAGTGCCTGGTACAAGTAGGCACTCAAAAAATATTTGTTGAGGGGCTCCTGGGTGGCTCAGTCGTTAAGCGTCTGCCTTCGGCTCAGGTCATGATCCCAGGGTCCTGGGATCGAGCCCCACATCAGGCTCCCTGCTCCGCGGGAAGCCTGCTTCTCCCTCTCCCACTCCCCCTGCTTGTGTTACTTCTCTCGCTGTGTCTCTCTCTGTCAAATAAATAAATAAAATCTTTAAAAAATATATTTGTTTAATTAATCTATGAATATAATTTAATACTGTCTGTTCATTACCAGCCCTACCCTTAATTCTAGCAGTTGTCTTATACTTGGGTTTGGGGAACTTGCCTCAAGATATGGCTATAAATACATAGATCTGGATGGGGATCCACTAGAAGCTAAGGACTCCGTATCTTCATCCTGCATCCAAGGCTCTTACGCAATCAGTGTGTCCTAGTTAGGCTATGTTTGTTGTTTATTTCCGATTCCCTATTGGTCAGCGAGTACCTATGGTGTCCTGGCTGTTAAATACTTTTGTTGCCTGTGCCTGTATTCCCAGTGTTCCCAATGTGCCCAGCGTATGCTTTGAAGATATTTGTTGAATGAATTAATAAATACATCCCCATGGAAAGTACTGATATAGCTTTCTAGTGATGTATTGGTATGTCCCAAAGGTCAACATAATTTAATTTTATTGGTCTTAATATGAACAAAATATTATTTATTTCTAATAGAACTCAAAGACTGGAGTTATTTAGTTACCTTAGTCTACCCTGCACATACTTTTTGAGTTCCTTTCTCTAATCAGCAGAGGGAGGTTCCGTTTGGAGAAGAGGAAAGACCATGTAGTCTTGCTTTGGTATGCATAGTCTATAGCAAGTAAGTTAACTTGCATTATGTACTCATATAAATATACATTATAAATAGCTTATTGCCTGGAAAGATAAAGTAAACTAAAAAAATTATAAGCTTCACCGCCCTCAAAGGGTGTTCTACTAAATGTGCCCACACCTCTTTATCTGTCTTGATTGGCTGGAAGCAGTCCAATTCATTTGATGGTGAAAAATTAATCCTTGCCTTATTATTGTGAAGTGATTCTCAGCACACGCATTTTTTTCTGTCATTTTTGAGTGCCCTCAGGAAACTGGCTTAACTTAAAGTGTATAAAATATCCCCCTTGATCTTCAAAATGAAAACTACTATGCCTTTTGTTCCTTATGGCCAACCTAATTTCACAAAAGTAACTGAACCAAGGGAATTCAACACATTTTTAATATGGCTTCTAACATCCATCATATTCACATTATTTGGGGAACAGAGTAGACCAAATTTTCTAAAAAAAGAAAAAACTTATAAGCCTCTTTAAATGGAGTATGTTAAACCAACCATACTTTGAGTCCTTTGCCATACTGTACCTGACTCAGAACCACTATCATTTGAGTTTCAGTGGTTTCCAATAATTGCAAGAGAAATTCATCAGGCAGCACTGGCCCTAATCCAAAGACAAGGGTAGAAACCAATTAAATGCTTAAAAGTTTTAAGGATAAATTAGGAGGTAGGTGTTAGAAATCTCTAGCTCCAACTAAAAGTGGATGAGTGATTTTTAAATAGGCTATCTGGCTAGCTTTCCTGTTCTCGGTTGCAAATCCATATACTATATATGAGTATTAGACATACAAATTAGCCCCTTTCACTCTGCCTAGGAACATAAAGGAAAATGTTAGATGGATTATGAACAGATCCACTTTTTTTTTTCCTTTCAGTCAGATTTGGTTGATGTTTAAAATTGCAATGAGAAAACAGATAAAAGGATTTCCACAGCTTCTGTCCTAGTTATTGTTTTCTTCCAACATTATCTGCCCTTGGTGACCTCATTCACTCTCACAATGTCAGCTGTTGCCCCTGTGTATATATGATTCCCCAGTCTCGTTCTAGCCTTAATACTTCACCAGAACTTCAAACCTCCAAAGCTCCTGGGTTGAGCATGACTATCTGGATAGCCCATTGGTGGGTGGAACCCAGCACCTCCAAAGATGAATTCATTATATTTCTCCCATCACCACACCCTGCCCAAACCAACTAGTCATCAGCCAACAACTAGTTCAACTAGTCATCATTCAACAAACACATCTCCAGCACCAGTTATCTGTAGCTTGTGCTGGGCTAAGTACAGAATCCCTTAACTCTATTAATCATTGCCCTGTGGTTTCAGTTACTCAGGCTCAAAACCTAAACCTTGAATTCCTCCCTTTCCCTCATTTTTTTTTCTATTCTTGCCCCCAGCACATTCACATGTGTGCATGAGCATGCAGGTGCATACACATGCACGTGCACACACAACTAGTTGCCAAACCCTGAGACAACATTTATGCAATTTCTCCTTAAGGAATCTCCTTCTTTGCATTCCCACTACCACTGCCCATTATTTCTCACCTAGGCTATTGCAGTGCCATCCCAATTTGTGTTCTTGCCAAATCTTTAGGCCTCCATTTCGTCTTTCTCTACACTAGTATTGCATTTATCTTTCCGCAAAGGGTGCTCTGATGATATCATTTCTTTACCTAGAAACCATCAGTGCTCCCCATTGCTATCAAATTAATCTTCCTAAAGAAAACTGATCATAACACTCATTTGCTCAGAAAATAGCAGTGCCTCCCTGCTGCCTAATAAATTAAATCCAAATATCTAAGTGTGGCATTCAACGTCCTCCACAATATGGCCCTAATCCTCCCTTTGAGCCTTAACTTCCACTACCGTTTATACCTAACTATACTCCAGCCAACCCAGCAATTTCCTTTGCCTCAAACGCATGCTGTGCTTTGCAATGTCATATTTTGTTCAACCTGCCCCTTCACCCTACCCATTGTTGTCACCTGTCAAAGCCCTACACATATTTCAAGGTTCATCTCTAATCCTACCTCATTAAAGCCTCCCTAATCAGCCAAGCCAATTTTAATCTGTTGTTCTTTAAACCACTTTTTTTGAGTTTTTATTTTAATGCCAGTTAGTTAACATACAGTGTAATATTAGTTTCAGGTGTACAATTTAGTGATGCAACACTCCCACCCCGTGATCATCACAAGTGCCCTCCTTAATCCCCATCACCTGTTTGGAACCCCCCCACTTCCTCTCTGGTAACCATTAGTTTGTTCTCTAGAGTTAAGAGTCTGTTTCTTGGTTTGCCTCCCTTTTTCCCCTTTGCTCATTTGTTTTATTTCTTAAATTCCACGTACAAGTGAAATCATATGGTATTTGCTTTCTCTGACTTATTTGCTCAGCATTATGCTCTCTAGCTCTATCCATGTCTTTGCGAATGGCAATATTTCATTCTTTTTTATGGTTAAGTAATATTCCATCATATATATATCTATATATCACATCTCCTTTATCCATTCATCAGTCGATGGACACTTGGGCTATTTCCATAATTTGGCTATTGTTGATAATGCTGTTTTAAACATGGGGTTGCATGTATCCCTTTGAATTAGTGTTTTTGTATTCTTTGGGTAAATAACCCAGTACTGCAATTGCTGGATTGTATGGTTCTAGTTTTAACTTGTTGAGGAAACTCTATGCTGTTTTCCAGAGTGGCTTCCCCAGTTTGCATTCCCACCAACAGTGTGAGAGGGTTCCGCTTTCTTCACATCCTCGCCAACACCTCTTGTTTCTTGCGTTGTTGATTTTAGCCATGCTGACAGGTGTGAGGTGATATTTTATTCCTGGGTTGCAAGGGTGGTTCAATATTCACAAATCAATCCAACATGATACACCACATTAATAAAAGGATAAGTAACATATGACCATTTCAAGATGCAGAAAAAGCATCTGACAAAGTACAACATCCATTCATGATAAAAACCCTCAACAAAGTAGGTTTAGAGGGAACATGCCTCAACCTAGTAAAGGCCATATATGTAAACCCACAGCTAATATCATCCTCAGCGAGGAGAAACAGAGCTTTTCCTCTACAGTCAGGAAGAAGACAAGGATGTCCACTCTCACCACTATTATTTAACACAGTACTACTGAAAGTTCTAGCCACACCAATCAGAAAATAACCCACTTCTTTTTTAGATTTTTTTTTAATTTTTTTATTGTTATGTTAATCCCTTAAAAATATTTTGTAAGGATTATTTTATTTGAAACTAGAGAATAAATTATTTCTTTTAAAACAAAAATTCCTCTTCCCCCAGATGGCAAACATCATCGTCCATGTTCATTATAAAAAGTATCGACAATACATAAATCCTAAAGAAGAAAATTAAAATCCTCCATAAGTCCCCATGTTGTGGACATGTTGCGATATATCCTCCCAGCCCTTTCTCTCTCCAGACATCAACATGTGTACACACACACACACATTATAGATCATACTATTCATACTGTTAATAGCCTGATGTTTTTCATTTGATGCATCATAATTATTCCCATGCCAGTTCATAGTCTTCTGTAACATGATTTAATAACAATGTAATCTTGTATTATTTATAATATCATCAGTTATTTCATTAATCTCCTTTTGATGAATATTTAATTGATCATAACTTTCTACTAGTTTTTAAATGTTACAATGGATAGCCTTGTAGTTTGTACACATTCATAATTAACTCATAGATATGAAATTGTGGGCTAAAAGGGTAAGCCAAATTTTAAGGGTTTTTTGATAAATGGTGCCACATTACCCTCCACAAGGGTGGGTTTTTTTTTTTAATACTCTCATGAAGAGTATATGAGAGTGCACATTGCACTCTGATCAACACAGGTATTTTTAACCCTCTGATAGCAATTGAACCTGTATTGTGTCAATTATTCTGCATTATATTAATTTTATACCTGTATTACTTCCAACTCCTACCCTAATAAGCATCTATATTTTAACATCTGCAACAGCTATCATAGGACCTTACACATACTAGGCACTCAGGAAACTGGCTTAGCGAAGGCCTCCCATGTTCTCGCGATAGCCTGTCCACTATTACTCTGCAGTTTCCATATACAAAGTAGAGTTCCACGACCAAGGGAAACGGGAAGGGAAGGGATAACAGTGTTGAGGAGCAGCGTCTAATCCCATTGTGGTTGCCTCACTGATGCCCCAACATCTACCACCGGGATAGCTATAGCCTCAACATTTTTTTTTTATTCTTATGTTAATCCCCTACATTATTACATCATTAGTTTTAGAGGTAGTGTTCCATGATTCGTTGTTTGTGCAGAACACCCAGTGCTCCATGCAGAATGTGCCCTCCTCAATACCCACCACCAGGCTAACCCATCCTCCCACCCCCCTCCCCTCTAGAACCCTCAGTTTGTTTTTCAGAGTCCATCATCTCTCATGGTTCGTCTACCCCTCCCGATTTCCCCCGCTTCATTCTTCTCCTCCTGCTACCTTA
>NC_138385.1:21912436-21928477 GCF_054177405.1 Leptonychotes weddellii
CCCTCAGTTTGTTTTTCAGAGTCCATCATCTCTCATGGTTCGTCTACCCCTCCCGATTTCCCCCGCTTCATTCTTCTCCTCCTGCTACCTTATTCTTCTTTTTTTTTTCTTTTCTTAACATATATTGCATTATTTGTTTCAGAGGTACAGATCTGAGATTCAACAGTCTTGCACAATTCACAGCGCTTACCAGAGCACATACCCTCCCCATTGTCTATCACCCAGTCACCCCATCCCTCCCACCCCACCCCCCACTCCGGCAACCCTCAGTTTGTTTCCTGACACATTTTAACAATAGCTACTTAGAAAAGTAGTTACATGTATGATGTAGGTATAAACTCCAAGCTGCTTGGCCTAACTGAAAGAAATCTGGTCATAGCATTTTTAGGTGGAAAGGGACAGCTGGTTTAGAGACCTTCTCAGCAAGTCTGGAATAAGTTTATGTATGGCTTGTTTTCTTGCAGCAGTACATTTGTTCGGCCTGACTTGGCAGTTGCAACCAGTTGAAGGACAGCTCTATGAAAATGGAGTTAGCAAAGGGAACAGAGGGACCGAATCCATGGATACTACTTACTCTCCAATTGGAGGAAAAGTTTCCGATAAATCAGAGAAAAAAGGTACAGTGATCAAAATGATTGATTTATTATTGATTACTTTTCTTCTAATTTGGTCATTAGAACCAAAGCTGGGATGGTTTCACTTCACATTAAATCTCATGATCACTCAAAAGAAGTACTCTCCGTGGACAGAATAAATACATGTAAATGTCTTATGAAAGCAAATTTTCCTTTCTCTAGTGCCTTGAGTATAAACCAATTAAACTTTTCAAATATGTAGGCAATTTTGAAAATAGATAAATATTTACAGGATGGAGGTTTCAATACAAAGGAAATTGCATTTTGCATATAACTACCCTGAAGCAACATGGGATTTTGATTAAGTTCTCTGTGTCCAAGTCCAGCATTTATATATAACATTTTACAAAGGGTATATGGAAATTTCTTCTGTTTATAATAAGAAAAAGCCTTTTATACTTAATATAAGGGTGAATGTTTATGTCAAAGTGGGGAAACATGAATTTTTTTCTAGTTGGGGAACATGAATCCTTCGCAGTTGGAGAAAAGAAAAAAGTACTCTGAGTATTGAATTGTTAAATTTAACTAACGTAAGCTTGAGCTACCTGACTTATTTACAATAAATGTCTCTCCCAACTCTCCAGCACTCCCAACATCTTATTCACATTGAGTGATCTTAGTCTCAATATACAAGTATTGAAAATGGCTGAAAGTTTCTATTATGATTTCTCTTGAAATAGGAGTCAGCACACAGGGACTCAAACAATGTAAAATTTCAGGATGTCAATTCCAAAAGCAGAAATTGAAAACAGAACATAGAGCCAGCACAATCCTAAATATTTTTAGGAGATACATACAAACTGATGAATGAATCAATGACCCAAAGAAACCCTACCCTCAAGAAACTTAACATTTTATAGGGGTGATAAGACAGTCTTATTTTGGCTGATGAGTTACAAACAAGATATTTGGTTTTGTAGTTGCTTTAGTCACTAATCTTTACTTGTGTTTTTAGTGTCTTTTGGGGGTTATTTGTAGGGTTTGCTGTTTTGTTTTTGTTTGTCTTTGAAAATGTAATTCTCCTTTGGTCTACACTTCAGTAAAAATTCATGCTTAGGTTTCAGGAAAACATTATGATTTGTTCTAGTTTTTGATTCACAGTGCAGCTTGCTTTACGTCCTTGTTGAGAAATACTGTCTTGAGCCTGGGCTGACCTTTCCCAGCAATTCCATTGTTGCTGCTGAGAGGGGCTGAGGGTCAGAGATGACAGAGGAAAGGGTCTGAGTACACTTGGACTCGAGGTTTCTCTCCCTTATCTTCTTTCTTACTCTTTGATTCCTTTACATGTGCAAGTGCAAGGGCCACCATTTTGTGCCTAGGGGGTTTCTTGCCATTCACACTTGAAAATCATGAGTGATCTGTTTGAGGAAAATGAAACACACAAGACAGAAGGTCATCACATAGTTGTTACCAGCGCGTACTCATTTGTTTACTCTAATTCAGACATCTCTAATTCCCTTCCACAAAGTACAGTTGACCCTTGAACACCATGGGCTTGAATTGCCCAAGTCCTCTTCTCTACAGATTTTTTTCAATAAATACAGCACAGGACTGGAAATGAATTTTCTCTTCCTTATGATTTTCTTAATAACATTTCTTTAACTTACTTTATTGTAGGAAAACAGTATATATAACATGAAACATATAAAATCTGTGTCAATCAACTGTTTATGTTATTGGTAAAGCTTCTGGCTAATAGTCAACTATTAGTAGTTGAGTTTTGGGGGAGTCATAAGTTATACAAGGATTATTTGACTGCATGGGGTTGAGAGGGAGGGGATGGGTGCCCCTAACCCCAGTGTTTTCCAAGGGTTAGCTGGAGTTTGCTGATGATGACTGAAATTTATTGCATAATTAACCGTGTGCCAAGAATCACTCCAGACATTTCACATGTATTATATCATGAAGGTAACATTATGGACCTCATTTTCCAAATTAAAAAAAAAAAAAAACAGAGACACAAAGAGGTTAAGTAACTTGCCCGAGTTCACACAGCTAGAAACTGGCGGTCTGATTTCGGAGCCTTATCTCCACACTGTACTGAAATCCACACACAAAACGTATATGAAAACCACAAAAGACACTTTACCCAATGAAAGCAAAGCCCCAGAGTCTATTCATGATGGCTTTTAGAGAAATGCTATCCAGCTATATTTTAATGTGTTGTAATGAGTTTCATAAATGAAAAACTATTTTTAAATTTCTGCTCAATTATAACAACAAACAGGCCAAACCAATTTCAATTTAATACTTTATTAAGAAACATTAAGGGTTGGTGCCATATATAGCAAGTTGTTATCTTAAACTGACTTTCTGTGGCAGTCTGAACCAAACCTTAACTGTAACTGCACATCATGGTTCTGCTGTATTAGGTCTTTACTGCATATCACTCAGTGAGTTAAAAACAGCTCCTGTTTTATAATGCCATGTGTATACTAAACCAAATCTTGCAGAAGATGTAATGTACCTAGAAGGATATTTTCAACTGGTCAGCTGTATCCTGTTATGATTTTCTAGACATCACACACCCCATAAATACAGTTGTAGAAGCTTGTCTTAATGATGCTGTGTTCATTAAAATATAAAACTAAAAACCAGATAATCTTTTTTACATTGTTTTCCTCACTCTCCTAGAGGACTGGGCATTGTAGTGCTGTGGTTAAGATCCTGGACTCTGGAGTCAGACAGATCTGGCTTTGAACACTGACTGTGTCATTTCCTGGCTCTCCAGCCTCAGGCAATGAATTGGTACAACCTTGCTGAACTAATATCTTCATCTGCAGCACAAAGATGATAATAATAGTACCTGTCTCATAAGTTGGTGGTGAGGAACAAGTGAGATAATAGTTGTAAAACTCAGTGCAAGACACACAGTTAAATTTAGCCGTAATTATTATTGGACCAAATGACTGGAAAATTACCTTGAGTTTATTGACATCCCACTAGGTACCGTAGATCCCGCTTCAAACTGCTATCAGCTTTTCCACAAATGATGGCCTTCTTGGGATTTAGATGTTTTCCCTTTTTAAAGTTTGAGCTCTCTTTACTTAACAATTTAACATCTATTATTTTGTAATCACCATCACCTTCATCGTCAAAGTGATGGATAAATAGAATGGCACTGTAAAAAAAATCAGATTCTTCTGGAATTGGTTCCCCATTAACAGTAGTTATATATATCTGCTTCTCCTTAGGAGATTAAAGAATTTTCTCGCAACTTAGTTTTCCAAATGAAAGAAAACCGAATATTTGATTATAGACATTTAGCATGCTAGCATTTTATTTCTGAAATGTACTTGAATAATTTGAATTTAATTTCAAAAAGAAGACATAAGTCACAATCACATATTGGAATCTATCAGGAAAGCCAGCTGTTGGTTGTTCTGTAAACATTTATAGAATTGAAAGCATTATACTAAAACAGCCCCTACTACCTTAGAAGCTTACCAACTAGTCATAACTCTTTCTCTTTAATAAACATTATGTAACAACTACTTTAAACAGAGCAGAGAAGAGAAAAAAGTAAAAGACTTAGTCTCAGACCTGAGTCACATAACATCCATAAATGGAACTAAAAATAATTACAATGTAATTTATCAACTAATATGGAATGTTAAAATCTTAAACATTATCAAATCCAGTGTCTTTTTTTAAAGATGAAGAAACTGAGGGCCAGAAAGGTCAAGAACACACAGAGAGATCTGAACTAGACCAGAGGACATTTGATGGCACCTCTTCTGTTTTCTCATCTATTATTGAAATAATGTAACACAGACTAAACATATAAATTGCTAAAGACATTTTCTAAGGAAATACCAAAGACAAAAACTGAATGGGTAGGGAAATTGATTTTATTCAGGCTATTGCAATAAGGAAAGCATTCTAGATCGGAAGATCAGAGTGTCTGAGCAAAGTGGATTTTGCCTTAGACTTTCTAGGAGGAGTGGATAAGGAACGTGTGGGATGATTTACAGTTGGGATTATCTTGTACTCAGGGGAAGTCTCAGTCAGCTGAGCAGGAAATGTCTATGTCTGCATCTGGCTAGTTGAAGGAGAACAAATAGTTCTAATCTCAGCTAATTATTTATGAGACAAAGAACAAGCAATTGGAGGGTCTGTATCTGGTCGTTCATTAGGCTCCAGCAAAAGGGGAAGGGTCCATCTTTGGCCTTGTTATAGGCCAACAAAGGAGTCTTCTGCAGTTCTTATGGGAGCATGAGAAAGGGTAGACAGAGCTCCATATCTAGTAAGTCATAGGGGAGAGGGTTTTTAATGGGGTAATTTTTGTGTTTTGCTTGTTGGCTTTGCAGTAAGCCATTTCCTAAAACATAAAAGAGTGAGGGGGTTTTGGAAGACAAAAAGTTGGGAGGGTTTCTTAACCAGCAGTTTTCCAGGAGCAGAGGGCTCAGGTAAAGTCCAACATTGTCAGCCATCATCTGAATAAGGAAGAAGTTTATCAGGTAGTCCACGGTACTGAATTCCTGCAGGTTGGATGCCAAAATAGAGCACGAGAACAGAAAGGGGGGATGGGGACACAGAGCTAAAGGATACTCAAGTCAGCTTTTATCTCCTTTATAATTTTTGCGAAAGTCTGGGCTTGGGGGAAAGCGGCATTTCTCTTAAATTCATTCTATAAGATCTGTCTCCACAAAGTTGAAGGGGGAGGGGAAAAGGTATTTTCTAGTTCATTGTCTGTTGAATATATGACCATAGAAATAACATATAGCTGATTGATATGACACAGCATACAACCTGTCATGAAGATGCTTTAGCCCAGACCAAGCAATGACTAGAGCTTCACCTCTCTGTGCTCCAGTTCCTTATCTGAAAAAGGAGGGAGTTGGCTTTGTTCAGGCTGAAAAATAATTTTTCCTCTAATCTTCAGGTTCTTGGCTGAGGCACCCACCTACCCCTGCTGAATTTAAAAAAAAAAAAAAAACAACAAAAAACAGATTAACAGGGAAGGAGAAAAACAAGTTTAATAACATGTACGCCCCTTTCATACACAGGAGAGACCCAGGAAAACGGAGTAACTCCTGGAATGGCCCAGGCCACCACCTTAAATACCATCTCCAGCTAAAGACAGAAGATGTTGAAGGTGGGGGGAGCCATCTATAGGAGGCTGTCAGACAAAGCACAGTGAGCTAGAGTATGGCTGGTAGGCAGATTTAAGTCCTCTCCTTCTCCACTGATGAGTTTCTAGAGATTTAGGCACATCTTCGTGGTACAGAAAGGTTGACACCCTTACACATGGTGATTTCCCTTATAAATGTAAATGTCTCCTCACAAAAGGGGAACCTCTACATGGTTTTTCTATGTCTGCTGTTTCTTCAAGATGATCCTTCTGTCAAAGAATCATATTGTGAGGGGCAAATTCTGCTCTCCTCCAGCTTTAAAACTTTTAGGGAGTGGAGGAAGGATAGTGGGCCGGGAAACACACTTTGCAATTTATATCTTACCCAGAAAGCACAAATGAAAAACAGATAAAAGCCACATCTCTCCAGATAAAATGGGAGGGGGGTCAGATTCCTGCCACACTTCCCCCTGCCTTCCCCTTTCCTTTCTTTGCCCTCCATTCTCCTCCCAGCTGGTAAAGCTTTGTAAAACAAGGGGTGATACTCCATGGGACTGGCTTATCTCTAAGGTCCCCTCCAGCTGTGTACATTATGAGTCAGTGAATTCAAATTCTGCAGTTAAGGAAGAACAATTAGCCATTCCAAATAAAAGTGGACCTGATTTGGCAAAAGGCGTGTACACTCCTGGAAAATGGTTGAAATGTATGTCTGTAAAATGGGTAATCCATTTGCCATTTAAATCACTTGCAGAGAATTCTGTTGTAATTCAAATAATTAATTGCCAGTTTTCTGCCTTATAAGTTTGGATTTTTGACATGTATGTAACAACAGTCTGCACTTAGAGAGCATTTACAATTTCAAAATAATGTCTTTTATTCACATACCAGTTTTATGCTGTAGCAGCTATTGCTACCCTTGTTTTACACTTGAAAAGGAAAACACAAGAAGCTTAAGAGACTTGGCTTGCGTAATAGCCATAGCTACATTGGGTAGCTGAAAGGAGGATCTAGTCTTTCCTTAGTGTTAGCTCAAGACCCTTCTTTGAGCCTCTTCCTTCTTCTTTTAAAACTTCTTTTCTCAAGGCCAGTTGTTTAAGTAACAGCTGTCTTGACAGTCAAATGTATATCTTTTCCGTAAGAGTACTTTGCAAATCTTATATTTCCCTTCAAAGACCTGAGTTCAGCGAGACTCTCTCTCCTCCTCAAAGCAGAACACACGCACCTTGGGAATGGAAAGTTAACAGCCCAAACTTACCTTTCATGAACTTTCATTGTAGACGTAGCTAGAGAGGGGTGGGTGTGTGTGTGTGTGTGTGTGTGTGTGTGTGTGTTGCTTGTTTTTTGGCTTTGTTGTTGTTGGGGTGTTTTGTTTTGTTTTATCTGCGGCATATTTGTTATATTGGAGGCAATTTATTCAATGACAATTGCAGACCATAAATAAAAGCTTGAATTTCGGATTTACTTGTAGTTTCACTGACCTTTACTTTGCAGACCCAGCCAGTAGGTAAAGATTCATTTTGTGGTACAAAAGTGAAGAACTGCACCAACCCCACCCAGGTAATCACTGTGCATTCAGATGGAACATAGTCCTGCAGTATAATTCTGTGGTTCTTCAATATTGGTTCATAGGACATGTGGATATTAAAATGCACTCAGCTGCCCTTTGAGTCAACCCATAGTTTCAGTATCTTTTACTTAAAGGATATTAGAGCCCAGGACATTGTGGTAGAATTGGGAATAATTCATATAAGCACAACAAACCACATGAATAAAATAGTAGTAATGCACTAACAAAGACAACAATGTTGGGAGCGTAACATTATTATTTTTAAAGATTGATGGCAAATTACAGTAAATGTTTCCTATAATGCTATATAGATGTTTCTCTAATACATGGTTTCAGGGGGCCCAGCTAGAGTGTTGCAGCTTGTTTTCAACTATATTAAATCACTTTATCAATATACTTCAGTTTTAACAAAAGCTTTTCTAAAGCATACTGGAGACCTGACTTCTAAAACAGATTTATGGAAAGGGTTTGCTATGCTAAAAGGCAAACATATTTACGGTATAAAAAATTCATGTTAAATGTTCTTGGTCATATATGTTTAATGTTTCCTTCTTGTTTCATTTTAATCCTCATTTTACTTTTGTTTGTTTGTTTGTTTGTTTAACTAAATAACACCTTTCCTGTGGAATGTATCTACCTCGTGGTCCTTCTAGCCTAATAGTATACATCTGACAGGGGCGCTAAGTGGTGTGCTATGGAATGGCATATTGATCCTCCTGGAATAGTCCTTCTAAAGCTAGGGGATCTTCCCAGAACATCTTTATACTATCATAATTTTTTTAAAATTTTATTTATTTGAGAGAGAGAGGCAGAGATAGCGAGAGAGAGCATGAGCAGGGAGGAGAGGGAGAAGCAGGCTCCCCACTGGGCAGGGAGCCCAATGTGGGGCTCGATCCCAATGTGCGGCTCGATCCCAAGACCCCGGGATCACGACCTGAGCCGAAGGCAGACACTTAACTGACTGAGCCACCCAGGTGCCCCTACCATCATAGTTTTTTGAGAGAAACAGTACATTGTAGAAATTTACCAGCCATGTGTGTTCCTAATTCTGTTGAGTATCTGTTTATATCTTTCTGCCTATATTATTTTTGGAGGAAGTTCAAACATTTACTTTTGCATGAAGTCAAAGGTGATCCTTGTATGTAAAATTTGTTTTTGTTTTTTTGTTTGTTTGTTTTAATTTGTTTTTGAAAACAAAATCTTAGAGTTCCTGGATTTAATGCACACAGTTCCTGTGTCCATTATATATCCCACCAAAGGTATCTTGACCAGAACTGTACATAGATACCATATTCCCATTGCCAGTGGCTCAGAGAGCAGGAAGAATAAAAGCAGAAAGTTAGATTGTAGGAGAAATGATTCTTGACTACCCCAACCTCTCCATGAAAATAATAGCAAGGGAAGAAAAATGAAATCTTAGTATTTACAAGCATAGAAGTTCATGATTTTTAGTGCTATATGAGTCAAGATGCTATTTTAACTGTACTAAGTACTATGGAAAGCTCACAAATGAAGCAGAAGACATAGCTTTTGCCCTTGAGAAACATCCTATTCAACAGGAGAGCTGGAGGAAACACGCATACATGCACACACAATGCAAAGTAACATGCAACCAACTGGTGTACAGAAATAGAAATAGGATGGTTAGGTTATTAAGGGTATTAAAAGACAAAAGATGAAAAGATGATTGTTTATCACAGAAGTAGTTTGAGCTGGGCCTTGAGAAACCAGAAAAATCAATCCAAGTTGACCTTAAAGAGTGCATATTTAGGAGAATGGACTAATAGAGCAGTGGGGGGAGGAAATGCAGATGGTAATAGCCTAAGTGGTAAATGGATAATGAAGCAATAGAGGCAGCAGATGGAGACAGCTTGGCAAGGAAAGGAAGGAGATAAATAGTATGATAACTAGATGAAGGGGCAGTTGGGTCATTTTAGTTTTTTTTTTTTTTTTAAAAGAGAGACTTGTGCTTGTTTGAAGACAAAGAATTAAGAAACCAGTAGAGAGGGAGACATTGAGGATGCCAGTAAGAAAAGAGAGAGTGAAGGGACCAAAGTCTGGACAGGAGAAAAGATGAAGGAGGAGCCTCAGAGAAAAACTGGGACACGGAATTTTATGGCACACTGAATATGAGAGAGACATTTTGCTATTACGGAAATGAGAGAGGTAGGAGTTCCAAAAGAGGACCCAGTAAGTGTTCCATAGATGCTCCTACCTATTCCAAGTTCATATTACTATTGTTGTTATTATTGGTTTTTTAAAAGATTTTATTTATTTATTTGAGACAGAGAGAGAGTGTGAGAGAGAGAGAGCATGAGTGGGGGCGAGCAGCAGAGGGAGAGGGAGAGGGAGAAGCAGACTCCTTGCTGAGCAGGGAGCCCGACGTGGGGCTCGGTCCCAGGACCCCAGGATCATGACCTGAGCCGAAGGCAGATGCTTCACCGACTGAGCCACCCAGGCACACCAGTATTATTGTTACTATGTGTAGTGAGTCTTGCTTGTGAGAAGAAGTTTTAATCTGATATTATTAAAGATTTTCCAGGTTCCTTAAAGATAGAAATTAAAGGTGATAGCAAATACAACAACCCATGAGAACTGGTGCCTCTGCAGGCTGCTGCTTTTTCCTGAGGCCTGGAACAAGAAGTTGTATAACCCCCTTATGACTCTCAACTATGGGACAGGTGGGTCATAATATAATTACCTTTATTAAATGCCCGGTAAGTAGACATCAAGATTTTAGACAGCCATGACTGCCCTGTCCTCTGGGAACTTACATTCTAAGATACAAAAGGGGGTGCTGGATAAATTGAGCCATGACCAGCCCTCCTGCCACCATTCCAAAGTCCAGAAGGATGTGATGATGATAATCTACATATAACTAACGTCTAACATTGTATAAAAATATAGAAAATAGGCACCCCTACTGTGCACTACCAATTACATGTTCCAAAATACTGACTAGGAGACAGTTCAGCTTCTAGGTAATGACCATCTAAAACCACTTGGAAACACATCAAAACTCTTATGACAGGTCATGATAGTTTGTGTGTGTGTGTGCAGGCTCTGCATGCCAATTTAGAGCTTAGAACCATATCTTTTGGAACAACTTTGTTAATTTACATACTATATAATTCACCAATTTAAAGTGTACAATTCGGCAATTCTTAGCATATTCAGAGTTGTGTAGCCATCATCACTATTTAATTCTAGAATATTTTCATCACACCGAAAAGAAACCTCATAGGCATTGGCACTTACCCCATATCCCTACTTCTCCCCAGCCCCTGGCAACCACTCATCTATTTCCTGTCTTTATAGATTTGCCTATATGTACATTTTATATAAATGGAATCATATAATGTATATTCTTTTGTATCTGGCTTCTTTCAGTTAACATAATGTTTTCAAAGTTCGTCCATGTTGTGGCATGTATGGATACTTCATTCCTTTTTATGGTTGAATAATATTCCACTGTGTGAGTATACCATATTTTGTTTATCCACTCATCAACTGATGGACCTTTTGTGGATTTTCACTTTTTTTGACTATTATAAATAATGATGCTATAAGCATTCATGTACAAGTTTTTGTGAGAACACCTGTTTTCAGTTTTTTTGAGAGGCCAGGGGCAAAAGGGTGCCAATTTCTCCACATTTGTCAACACTTGTTATTGTCTATCATTTTTATTTTAGCTATCCTAGCAGGTATGAAGTGGTATCTCATTGTGGTTTTAACTTGCATGTCCTTGATGACTAATGATGTTGAGCCTCTTTTCCTGTGTTATTGGCCATTTGTATTTCTTCTTTGGAGAAACGTCTATTCGATCCTTTGCCCATTTTTCAATTGGTTTATTTGTATTTTTATTGGTGAGTTGGTAAGTCTTCTTAATGTATTCTAGATACAAGCCTCTTTTCCAATATATGATTTGCAAATATTTTCTCCCATTCTGTAGGCAGTCTCTTGACTTTCTTGATGGTGTCCTTTGAGGCACAAAAGTTTAATTTTGACAAAGTCAAATATATCTATTTTTTCTTTTGTTTTATGTGCTTTTGATATCATATCTAAGAACCTATTGTCAAACTCCAGATCACAAAGATTTATGCCTGTATTTTCATCTGAGAATTTTATAGGTTTAGTTCTTAAATGTAGATATTTGGTCCATTTTGAGTTAATTTTTGTATATGGTATGAGGGATTGGTTCAACTTCACTCTTTTGTTTGTGGATATCTACTTGTCCATCACCACTAGTTGAATTTCTTTCCCTCATTGAATTGTCTTGGTGCCCTTGTTGAAATTCGGCTGACCACAAATATGATGTTTTATTCCGTAACTCTCAATTCTACTCCATTGATCTATATATCTATTGTAATACCAGTATGATTACTGAGGCTTTGTAATAAGTCTTGAAATCAGGAAGTGTGAGGCCTCCAGTGTTTTCCTATTTTTTTAAGATTGCTTTAGTTATTATGGATTCCTTGAATTTCCAGATGAATTTTAGCTCAGCTTGTGTATTTCTGGAAAATAGGAGTTAGAATTTTGATAGGGATTGCGTTGAATCTGTCGATCAGTTTAGGAAGTATTGCCATTTTAATAATAGTAAATCTTGTAATCCATGAATATGGATGTTTCCATTTATTTAGGCCTTCGTTAATTTCTTTCAGTGATGTTTTGTATTTCTCAGTGTACAAGTCTTACAACTTTTTTAAAAAAGATTTATTTATTTTAGAGAGGGAGAGAAAGTGCGCAAGCCAGTGTGAGCTGGGGGCAGGGAGGGGCAGAGGGAGAAGGAAAGAATCTTCAAGCAGTCTCCCCACTGAACATGGAGCCCAATCTGGGGCTCCATCCCAGGACCCTGAAATCATGACCTGAGCTGAAACCAAAAGTTGGACACTCACACAACTGAGCCACTCAGGCACCCTAACTTGCAGCTTTTTTTGTTAAATTTATCTCTAAGTTTTTTTATTTTTTTTTTGATGATATTATAAGTGGAAATCCTTTCTTTAATTCCCTTTTTTGACTTTTCATTGCATGGTCCATATTTATTCATTAACCTTTGAATACGTTTGTTTTTGTTTTTTTTTTTGCTAGTGGCAATATTATATTCTTTTACGGAGATCTTTTATACCATGTTGACCCATGACTCTGAGTCAGTGTTTAAATATGCAAAAATGTGATGATAAATTTGAGTTTTATATCGATTCAAGTTTTCACCAAAGAAATTCAAAGACATTGACCACTTCATGTACCATTGGTAATAATCCACAGACTGAGATTCCACAAACATAATTTGTGTTTCATTGTGTGAGATTGTATATCAAGTCAGGAGAGCCTGAAATTTGGAAACTAATGCTTGTGAATACTATTTAATGGTCATTATAACACACCAGAAGAACTGAAATTTTTAAAAAAATTTTAGGAAAGTGGAAATCCTTATGACAGAACTTAAGTACTTCTAAAAATCAGAGAATTGAGTCTTTTAAACAATAATATGTTCAACAAACAGATATACAGGGTCAAAATGCAATTCAAAATTAGTCTTTTAATTAATGGTGAGATTTTAACAAGACAATTTCATTTCCATCTGAGATGTATGTAATACTAGATGAGCTACTGTACTGGAATCTGAAGTCTTTCAGTGTCTGGACATAATTGTTTACACTTACACACTAATGTATTTCTCAAGTGTAATATTTGCTAATGGACTTTTCCACACAATCAGCTATCTATTATCAGTGTCAAGAAGGCAGGGGTATTTTATTTCTAAACATATTTTATTCACAGTTAATTCCCAAAGGCCTTTGTGTGGAGATGTTTCAGTTCTTCCTCCCACTAAACCTTGTACTGAAATGTCAAAATAAATGATCAACATTACTAAGTAAATCATCAAAATTACCATTTTATTAATTCATCCAAACAATATTTACCAAGTGCCTACTATGTACAAGGTTCATTCTTCCTTTTCTTTCTCCTGCATACTCCTGGGTTATAGAACTGAAATAAAAAGCATGTGTAATACACAATCTGGAAAATCTCTCCCTGAAGAACTGAGAGTTGAATACATATTTTTCTTCAACAGTTCATGTAAAGAAAATTATACATGGCTACTTAGATGGGAAGGGTAGGATAGGTTCTCACTGTCCCCTTTATATCTCTTGGCAGCTTTTGATCACAGGGATTAGGGGTTCATTTTACCTCCCCATTTTTTCCAAGCTCTGATACTCTAAATTTCATAATGATCTGTTAACTGTGAAACAATTATTATGTTTGAAGGAACAAAAGGAAGATGGTACTTAAGCCATGAGACGCACACTAGGACTAATCCAGGTGAAAGACCACACCAAAAGTATTTGTTGATGTCTTTTGAGGATTTTGAACGTGCTGTAGGATGACGTGAGGGGCAAATATGATCTTAAGGCATGTTTCTTTTTCATCCCTTTGGACAACATTCCCTTCAGTTAATAAAGCCGGTTATCTTCTTAGCTTAGATACATTTTATGGAACTTGCAAATCCCTTAAAAGACTGCTAAGACTGCTGTTACAGACAACACCACAGCCTTTAACCTGGTCAGTTTTACACGAGGACCTGATATTAGAATCTTTTTAATGACTGCATGTCAGTATCTTCTACTCATGTTTCACTGAGTTTTGTGCAAGATCATTAAATCCAGTCTAGCTACATCAAGCAGAAAAAATAAATACATGTATATGTCCAGCCTAGAGTTACTTACCCCTGTCTTACAAGGACAATGTTGTTAAAAATTATGGTCTTAGTATTCAGGTATGTGTCTGAGTCTAGAGATAACGAATCCTTGGTTTAGTCGATACAGCCACTGTGCACAGTGTCTGTCACCAACTCCGGGCCTCTGTATTTACCTTCCAGGTAGCTTGACCTTTTCCTTTTGAACTAAGCAACCGTCAGTTAGCTTGTCATCCTTCCACACGGCCTATCTGCCATAGGTTTTTACCACTCAGCAGTTGATGCCTGTGTTGCAAGCTATAAAGAGAGTGTTTAGCTCAAACTAAATTGGGGGATATTGGTGGGACTGTGATAACAACAGCACTGCACAGTTTGATCGGATCCGGGGCTGTCTGCTCTTCCTCTTACATTTCTGCAAGGGAGTGCTCCGCTACTGGAGAACACGCTCTTCCTGGACCTTCCAATAGGGCTGTAGCGGTCTGAGTGATTAAATGACAATTAAACATTCAAGTGACAGAATCCGGACCTTCGTGCTGTATTTGAGCCCTGCTGCTGACACTTTGCAGATGAGGCCTCAGAGTCCATGTTAAGTTTGGACAAAATGATTCCACTTCCTTATCCTGGCTCAGAATGTCTTCCTGAAATCACATTCCGTATTTTCTGCGGGTCATTTTCTTCTCTTTAGTTTTCCCCTTTGAGCTACATTAAGAAAAAAATGAAATAGTAAATTAATTAAGAGCCACTACATTGTAACCCGTAACAAATTTCGAGAGAAGATAAAATGGAGCAGGCTATTTAGTGGTGTAGATTGCTAGCAGGGAGACATCCCCCTTTCTGATGTACTCAACGCTAAAGGTTAGAGGCTGAGAAATTTTCCATCTGCAAGCTGTGAGAATTTCTCTTTAATACCAAATTGCGGCAACTCTCTTGCTATGCTATTTTTATTTAAATTACAGTCCACATGTTCATTCATGTTGTCATGTCTCTTCATCTGTCTTGTTTTAACTGTGATGCAGGCTCTCAAAGGGTAAGACCATCTTTTAAAATCATTTTTCTAAATGACTTAGTATAGATGCTTCAGATATTTACTAACGCTAGTAACCAGGAAGCTCCAACAACACAACTTCACGAGTTTCTTTTGATTTAGTGAATAACATTTAAGTAGCCTCATTAATGCAGTATATGATGCTATAAAGTGCAGAAGGAAGACATGGTGTAGCATTTGGTAAGGCTCGTATATAAAGGTTAATGTCCATCAGCCAGTTTTGCCCTGATTTTTTAAAAAGACAGTGTCGGCATTCATTAAAGGCTGTTTGTAGCCCCTTTAAAATAGTGTTTGTTGAACCTAATTTTAAATTATTTTCTATTTATAATAGTGTTTGAACCACCAAATGATGCATTTTAAGAAGTGATAAGAGCCCCTGACGAGGATAGCGATTGAACAAACTGAACATTAAGTTGAGAACAGAAGTATCCACATAAACACGGTCTGTTAATTGTCTGCTCTTTGAAGACATCTGTCAGCTCTAGGACCCTAAGAGTTAAATGCATAATCAACACTTTGGGGACAAGACCGTTCTGTCTCACATGGGAAAAAGTAACTTTCAGTGAAAAATAAGGTCCTCAGTTGGTCATTTATCATCTCAAAGGGCATATTTTATTATAAATGTCAATTCCACAAAATTATGTGTCCTGTAATACATAATTATGTTCAAAATTGCATTTAAAATCTATTATTAACAGTTAACAGTGAACATTCTTAAAATAGTTATTACTCTTGGCCTTAACACAAAAAGCGATAATGGAGGTATTTTAGGGAGTTAAAAGCTAGAAGGCATTGGCCTCTGAATAAAGCCACTGCAGGTGTGTTTCTTAATGGGCTGTTAATTTTATAGCAAATGAACAAAAGGACAGAGACCATGTGTGTTTTTAAACTGTGTTTGGTGTGGAGAAAGAGTTGATGGCTGAAAAATATAAAGGCAGTATGAAATGAGACCAAATTGAATTTTCCTTCTTGAAGTGTGATCCTTGTGGCTTAAAACCAAGGCAAACTGATTCTTTTTTTTTT
>NC_138385.1:21928977-21972521 GCF_054177405.1 Leptonychotes weddellii
TGTTGCTATTCCTTTCTTCGATCTCCTGTTGAGTTTGTAGGTGTTCAGAATGGTTTGATCCCTATCCAGCTGAATTCCTGAGAGGAGACGAAATCCAGGTCTCCTATTCCTCCGCCATCTTGCTCCGCCCCCCCAAGGCAAACTGATTCTTGCCCCTCCTCTTCTATCCCTTCCCTCCCCACCACCACTTAACAGAGAATTCCACAGAAACATATAATAAACTAGCATATCAGAAATAATTAGAAATATGATGATAAATAATAAAGATCTGCTTGTCCAAACTCGACATCCTCTCACACTAACCAGCTCCTTCTAGGTTTCTTGTTTTTGCTACTGGTATTGTCTGAGTCACCCGAACTCAACGACCATGGGGCCAGTTTTGACCCTTCCTTAGCCTCCATACCTAGCATCCCAGTGTCCTAAGAACCTTGCTTTTCAATACGTAGGCTATGGATCATGCAACATGGGCATTACTTGGGAACTTGTGAGAAATATCCGACCTCAGACCTACTGAATCATAATTTGCATGTTAGCAAGACGTCCTTCCTTAAGTACATTCAAGTTTGAGAAACGCTGCACTGGAATCTTCCTTTACATTGTCTTCTTTCTTCTTTGTCTTTTTTCTTCCTGAGAAAATAACTTTTATTATTATAAATCAGTCTCTTTATATTTTAAATATATTTTTTTGTAAAATATATGTCTTCAGATTTTACTTTGTAATTCAGAGTGATGACTCTTGCCTTTTAACATAAGCATTTAGTTCATTGCTCTTTATTATAATTTATCTTCCATCTTCTTCACGTTTTCTAATTGATCCATCCAGCCTGTGCCTTCCCTTTCTTGCCTTAGTTTAGATAAATTATCTTTATCTCAGTATTATTTTCTCTATGCTAGCTTGAAAAATAGATTTTTATTTTTTAGTATTTATGCTTGAAAGTACAATAAGATTTTTAAAATTTATAATAATCTGAAGTTCATTGATATTTGTATCATTCTTTAGGATAACCCAGTTTTATACTTCCTCAATAATATGTGATTTTTTTAACTTTATTGAGCAAAAATTGACAAGTACAATTGTATATATTTAAAGTATACAATGTGCTGATTTCATATATCTATACAATGTAGAAATGATTAAAAAGGTCAAGATAATTAACACATCCATCACCTCACATAGTTAACATTTTGGTGTGGTGAGAATGCTTAAGATCTACTCTCAACAACATTCAAGTATATAATACTGTATTATTAACTATAGTCACCTTGCTCTACGTTAGATTGTCAGAGCTCCTCTTATAACTAAAAATTTGTACCCTTTGACCTACATCACCCCGTTTCTCCCTCCCTCCAGCCCTGGCAGCCAATCTAGTTTCTGTTTCTATGAAATTGGCTTTTATTCTTTTATAGATTCCACACATAAGTGATATCATGCAGGATTTGTCTTTCTCTGTCTGGCTTAGTTTACTTAGCATAATGCCCTCCAGATTCATCTGTGTTGTTGCAAATGGCAGGATTTCCTCTTTTTTTTTGGCAGCTGAATAATATTTCATTGCCTGTGTGTGTACATATATATACACACAATGGAGTATTTTATACATATATGTATTGTATATTGTGTGTATATATATAATATACACATCACATTCTCTTTATCCACTCTTCCATCAAAGGATATTTAGGTTCTTTCCATATCTTGGCTGTTGTGAGTATTGCTGCAGTGAATGTGGTGTGGATATCCCTTCAGGATTTTGATTTCAGTTCCTTTGGATATATACCCAGAAGTGGGATTGCTGGATCATATGGTAGTTCTATTTTTTGAGGACCCACCATACTGTTTTCCAAAACAACTGTACCATTTTGCATACCCACCAACAGTGTGTAAGGGTATAATGGTTCCCTTTTCTCCACATCCTTACAACATTTGTTATTTCTTATCTTTTTGATAATAGCCAGCCTAACAGGGTATGAGGTGATAGCTCATTATGGGTTTGATTTGCATTTCCCCCAATGATTAGAGATGTTGAGCACCTTTTCATATACCTATTGGCCATTGGTATGTCTTTTTTGAAAAAATGTTCAAGTCCTTTGCCCATTTTTAAATTGGATTATTTGCTTTTTTACTATTTAGTTGTATGAATTCTTTATATATTCTGGATATTCAACCCTTATCAGATATATGGTTTGCAAATAATTTTCTCCCGTTCTGTAGGTTGCCTTTTCAATTTATTGATTATTTCTTTTGCTGTGCAGAGCCCTCTAGTTTGATGTAGTCCCACTTGTTTATTTTACAGTTGACTGGAATGGACTTATCCCATGTGAACTGTTGAGCCCACTGTAAATTTAGATATTTATGTCATTAGACCTGAATTATTGCTCCATAATTCTCTATCATCCCTGTGTTTCCCTGCTGTAAATCATCCTACCTTCTGCTTCAAGATTAGTCTTTCTAATGTACCCAAATATTTCCCCTCTTCTTAAAAACCTTTAATGGCTTTCCATCCTTTACTTGATAAACCCTCAGGACTGGCACTCAAGGCCCTATGATGCCATCCTTTCCCTCCAGCCCTATCTCCAACTGCTCCTCTCTATAGGCACATACCCTACACCATAGCTTTAGAAGTTTCTCTCCTCTTTGTTTCGGTACAGAGTTCCTTCCCTGTGGAACATTCTTCTCAACAGCTCTGTTGAAATCTTCTCCCCCCTTTAAGGCCCCTCTTCAGTACTACTTCCCATAAATACCCTTTTCTCATTCATTCACTCATTGAATAAATATGTATGGAGCATAGACTGTGTACATTCTTCTAGTTACTGGGGATAAAGCAAGGAACAAAACAGCCACAGCCTCATGGAGCTTATATTCTATTGGGAGAAAATAGGCAATAGACAAGTAAAACATGTGGTTTCTTAGGGGGTGATAAGTACTAAGAAGAAAAATAAAGGATGTTAAAAGGCATAGAGACAGCTAAGAATGAGGAGTATCCTCCAACCAAATACCCTTTACTCCTTTGAATACCCAGAGCACTTATTTTCCTTTACAACATGGTTACTTGTACACGTGTCCTATTTCCTCTCATGTATTCAAAACTCCTTGAGCGCAAGAACTGCATCTTGTTCATCGTTGTATCTCCTGTAGCTACCCAGACCATGCTCACTAAATAGTGGTGAAAATGAATCAAATGATGGAAATAAATGCAGTAGTAATTCAAGAGAAGGAAGAGACTGGTACATTGGTTGGTTGTGGAAGGCTCCTTGGAAGATATTTGATTTGGGCAAAGCCTTGAAATACAGGTAGGGTAGGGAGGAGAAAAAGAGCTTAGGAAGTCATTTTGATGTATTTGTGGTGAAAAACTAAAAACCACTGCTTTATACATTAAGATTAATATCATGTGCAATTTTCTTTACCTTTAAAACCAGTGTTTCAGAAGGGACGGGCGATAGACACTGGAGAAGTTGACATTGGTGCACAGGTCATGCAGACCATTCCACCCGGCTTATTCTGGCGTTTCCAGATTACTATCCACCATCCTATATACCTGAAATTCAATATTTCTTTAGCCAAGGACTCTCTGCTGGGAATTTATGGCAGAAGAAACATTCCACCTACACACACGCAGGTATTTAATGTTATAGGTATTTCTTGACCCTTTTAGAGGGCGGTGGGATGAATAGTTCAGGGTTTGTGACTTGCAAGGTATGTGGGGGTCAAATGTAAAGGCAGACAATGTTTGTAATGGGCAAATATCCAAAATAATCACACTCAAATGAATGAAAAGGAAATGACATTGAGAAATAAGCAATAGCATTTAGCAGAACAAATTCAGAAAAGAAAGTTTAAGAAAATACTCTTGAAACTTGAATTCTGTTTCCTGGAACAGGATTATTGTGAGCTTTCCCCACCCCCTCATCTTATTTAGCTTTTGGGCCCACACCCCCCCTTAGCTGGCTCCATATGGCCTTGACCCCTTGTCCCAATGAAGAATGCAAAGCAATAAAGGAAATGAGTCCAAAAGGGAGGTTTTATCTTACAGGTAGAAAATTTTTCTTGTTATTGTTAATAATAACTTAAATATGTAAAACCTCTATGGTTTACAAAGCCCTTCTATAAATGTTAGCCACCTGATTTCTCTCATTTTTTTTCCTTATCTCTTCCTTGCACGAACCCATTTGGGGTCCTGCTCCATCTAAGAAGTAGCATAAGGAATCATAATCATCAGGGGATTGCTTTTTTTTGAACAGATATGACTGTAGTCCAAACCTTACCTTCTGGATGGGAATTCAAATGTGACTCTTAAAAAAAAGTCCAAGGAAATGTGTGCCATGTGCTTGTCCATTGATTAAAGGAAAAGAGGGGGTTCTTTGAATATTTAATTTAAATATGCTACCACAAAGGTAGTAAATTATGATGAATGTTCTCAAATTTTTGACTGTTTACTTGTTTTAAAAACTGTAAAACTCTTGAATTTGTAGAGAAGATCATGGTCACATTTTTGAGGGGAATGTGTGGTTCCAAATATCTTTTATCTGATACTTTAGTAGAATATCAAGATTCTCTTGCCTAAGGGTGTTTAAGTATACTTAAGAACGAATAACTTCTTCTTTCACTTGGCCTCCCTCAGAGAAGTATGAAGTGTGAAATAGGGCAATTGAAGTTAAAGTTGTTCATTAGTCTAGAAGTAAAAGTAGTGGCTCATATTTGTGTGTGTGTTTGTTCCAGTTTGATTTTGTAAAATTGATGGATGGAAAACAACTGGTCAAGCAGGATCCTAAGGGCTCTGATGATACCCAGCACTCCCCTCGGAACCTGATCTTAACCTCACTGCAAGAGACCGGTTTCATAGAGTATATGGACCAAGGGCCTTGGTATCTGGCATTTTACAATGATGGAAAAAAGATGGAGCAAGTATTCGTGTTAACCACAGCAATCGGTAAGCTGCCTTGACAATTATTTTGAATTAACAGCAGAGTTCTAGAAAGAGATCAGTGATTAAAGTGATACAGATGTTGTGTAAACTCATTGCTCATTCTGCCTTAAAGTCCATCTTATATTGTTGTCATTAATGTTGTTTAAATGCTAAGATTTTTTAATGCTGCATTATTTGCTGCTATTGTAGGATAGTTGCCATGTACCTTTTTTTGTTTTCAAAAGGAATAATCACCTGGATAATCATATTACCAGGGCTGCATTGATGAACAACTTCAAGGAAGTAGGGAGTAAGCAAGAGAATCTCTGTTAATTCAAGAGCTATTAGAAAAGAAAAGGCAGTGTAAGACTGTTGAATCACAGACCTGTACCTCTGAAACAAATAATACACTATATGTTAAAAAAGTTTCCATCATTGTTATTGTCCCTAAGACTCTTCTCTAAATACTCTTAGGTTGTATTTTGAAGGCACAATGGTTCTAGAACCAGCTGTGCTAAAGAAGAACTGGACTGATGCTAGTTTTTCCACTTCAAGAGGCATTTATCTGCCTTTTCTTTTCTTTTTTTTTTATTATGTTATGTTAATCACCATACATTACATCATTAGTTTTTGATGTAGTGTTCCATGATTCATTGTTTGCGTATAACACCCAGTGCTCCATTCAATACGTGCCCTCTTTAATACCCATCACCAGGCTAACCCAACTCCCCACCCCCGTCCCCTCTAGAACCCTCAGTTTGTTTCTCAGAGTCCATAGTCTCTCATGGTTCGTCTCCCCCTCCGATTTCTCCCCCCTTCATTTTTCCCTTCCTACTATCTTCTTCTTTTTTTTTTTAAAGATTTTATTTATTTATTTGAGACAGAGAGAATGAGAGAGTGCACATGAGAGGGGGGAGGGCCAGAGGGAGAAGCAGACTCCCTGCCGAGCAGGGAGCCCGATGCGGGACTCGATCCCGGGACTCCAGGATCATGACCTGAGCCGAAGGCAGTCGCTTAACCAACTGAGCCACCCAGGCGCCCTCTTCTTCTTTTTTTTTTTAAAAAAACTTTCCTCTAAAGTAATCAGAAAGGCTATAAAAATGCACTGATGACTTTTTCCCTGGAGAAAAACTCCACTGATTTTACATCTTCAAAAGACAACGTTATTTGTTAAATTAGAAAAAAGTATTTTAAGTCATGACACTATTTTGCAATGCTCACAGACTCAATGGAGCAGATTTAATAGATCTAGCTTTCATGATATTTTTCTGTCAAGACCCAATTTTGATAATGCAAAGACCAATGAGTTATGAGAGGTTGAGTTTCTCCTCAGACATCAAGCAATTAGAAGATCTAAAATATTTGTGAAGATGTTCTCCCTTCTTGTTATCCTTACCACCAAGTTCAAGTTAAAACACTAACCCAACTATTAACCTTTCAAAAATCAATAGACCCAGAAACATGCTTGAAGTTTTTTTTCCCTCTCTTACTTCCTCCCAAAAAGAAGCTAACCTTTGAGATAGAATTCTTATTATCCAGATACCAAGCTGTCAGTATCATATGCAACAAAGTATTTGCTTTTTCCTTATGCTAGTCAGGCTTTTTTTTACTTCTCCTGAAGCAACAGAAACACTTTTCCTGCAATTCCACTTAAAGAGAATCCAAGTAAATTTCTGAAAAAAAAAATCAAAGGTATTAAGTTATTTACTCTAAATTCTCCCCCTTATTTTTATGTTTTTTATAATTTATCCTAATTATAGTAAAAAGAGGCTAATATATTTGATTAAGCAATTTAAGCTTAGCATGATTTAACTATGCTAAAATGCTGTTCATTCTCTTTCATGATAATGTTAGAATCAGTTGATTGATCTTAACTATATTTGGTCCGCTACTAATAAGGGTCAAGACAGTATTAACAACCAACATTTATTGAATAACTAGTATAGGTTAGCCGCTGGCCTATATTAATATATATTATTTTCTAGTAGTATAGACAGAGTTGCCAGTATCCCCTAATCTCAGCCAACCTGCTCTGTAACATGACAATATATACCATTTATGGAGTGCCATTCTGCCCCCAAGCACAGTACCAGACACTTTACATTCAGTTATCTTGTTTGATTCTCATCACAACCCTGATAGCATAGGTGTAGTGATATTTATATAATAAATAAGGAAATGGAGGCTTGGAATGAGTAAATAATCTGACTCTCACAGCCAGCAAGTGGCAAAATTGAGATTTGAGACACCTAGTATGTCTGATTCCAAAGCCCATGCCCTTTATACCAAAATTACTCCATCAGACTATTCATTACCTTTAGTTCCTCCCATAAGAAAACCTGCCAGAAACAAAACCCATCCATCAGTGCAGATGCAGATACCAAGGGGCTTTAGACTCTGGAAGAAGAGCAGAGTTTTATGCATAGAACTTTAAAATCCTTCTCAAGTCTAATGAACTGTGGTCAAGGAAGCGATTCTGAAGTAAGATTAAAAAGATGGAAGGCAAAATTTCACGGAGGCCAATGTAAATAGAAAAACACATTCTTTTTCACCTCTGGTTACTTACGTGCTCCTGCTGTAGCCATCCTCTTCCCAGTGTATCTTTCATACCTGGTGGAGGTGGCAGCTTCCAGAACCTCCCTATATTGCCTTCTCTTCTCGCTTGCATTGCTGGTGTTAAGCTCCATGCAGCAGTGTGGGCCCAGGGACAGATCTTAGATAAGTCAATAAGATGGAGGGATTTTTATTTATTTTGATAGCAAACTTTATTAAACATTTTTTCTACAATAGCTACATTCCCACAAGGGGGCTTCCATAAAGTTGTCAATAGGAGCTGGTGTGAAATTAAATTCAACTATATTTACCTTCGAAAGTGTCCTCTAGGGCCTCCTATTAACCATCCAGGGCAGGGGAAATCCAAATGTAGATCTAAAAAGTGCCACTATTGCTTGGTACAAGAAAGATGGATTAAGTAGAAAATAGAGAAATGGTTGTTCCATCTTTGAATGAAAAAAAAACTCTTTGTGCCTTTTTATAATGACCTTTTAAATAAATTAATGATTTTATGAAAATAACTAATGTTTTAACAAGTTAAAAATGGGTAGCTCTTTGTCAAATGCTCCATTCCTGCCAGACCAATTGTAGTTCAGCAAATGCCACATATAAATTTCTTATCCAGTTCAGTTTTCGAACACAGGGATCAGAGAACAGATTATCATAAACCTGCAAAGAGCCATCTGATGTATTCACACGGGGGTGAGAAGAAAAATCTCCTCTGCGTGATAATAGGGTGGCTCTCCACACAGCCACTGGATTCATTCTCAGCTTCTAAGCATTCCCCAAATAAACTAGATACCACTTTCTTCCTCTTGCTTTTATTCTACCCAAGGTGGAACTCCAAGTCTAGATCAGAAGTTGTCTAACTATGGAAGTTTACTATCTGAAGCGTTGGTTCGCAATGCTTTAAGGCAGTGAGCATCTGCAGGGTCAACTGAGGTTTTTGTTAGAATGTGGATCACTGGGCTGCATCCTTCAGATTCAGTAGGTCTGGAATGAAGCCTAGGCATCTGCATTTTAGGTGCTTCCGGTGATCCTCCTGATACTGGTGGTCAGAAGGCCACAATTGAAGAAATGCTATTTCCCAACCCTCATTATAAATTCTCATAGTTGAGTAGAAGTTGCCAAAACCACTTCTTAGAATATCTCCTTCTAATTGGAAATAGCTTATGCAAGTGAAACTAGACCAAGTAGATAATTTGGATTGAAAAGGAAAAACTGGTACATACGAGAAGTATGAGTTTAATGGGCCAGAGCATAAAATTCTGAATCCAAGAATGCTAAGTATGGAAAATTTCCAGAAGGAGTAATGAGAAGATGATTTAAAAAAGAAAATTGAAAGAAGAAAGCACACATACCATAATAGTTCATGGACTTGGAATTTGATTTTATTATACTCTCATACAATTTTAAACTAGAAATAATTTTGTCATTGTCGGAGCCTGACTTTTGTATAGCTTCATACCTTTTCAGCCAAATTACTTACCACAAGACTTATCAAAGTTCTGTCTCACTGCACATCTTTATGTCACCAGAACTACCTGTGGGCACCTTCAAAGCCTTCTCGATTCCCCTGAAACCTATTCTTCTCTAAGAATGGATTGAAGGGAAATTAGTGGCAGAGAACTGATAAGCATTTACAGTCAAGAAAGCATTTCTCAACAAAATACTTAGGTTCTAATGCTTTTAGTGGTGTTGAATTTAATATGAACACTTACTCAGTCTCATAATATGAACACTTACTTTAAAAGCCTTCCATTGTCACTTATTAATGAAAATGAAATACTGATTATCATATTTAAGCTGTCAAGATGGTAGATTAAACATTTTAAGATGATAGAGAAGAAATTTTTTGTTTGTTAAAACCTAAATTTGAAAAATAAACAGTAGACTGAGTCTTTTGGGTTGCAATTTTAAGCCCATTTTGCTTTTGATAAATGTCCTAGGATTAGTCCTATAATCCTAGGACATTTTTAGCTTTGTCATGAATGTCTCATAAGAATACAATTCATCTAGACCCTTTATGCACTTTAGAGATGAGGTTGGTTTTTAGTTTCACTCTTGAATAGCCAATTCAGCAATTCCAGGGCCCTTTTAATAATTTGGTACTGCATGTGACATCTTACAAAAATCTTTGGCATCTGATTTTAAATAGTAAGTGCTCCAAGACAGCACAGGACAAGATTGTTACAAGCCCAGAGTTCTTACAATTTAAAAAAAATTAAGGACACTACAGCCTGGAAGTTTGCTCATTTTTTTCCTTTTTCTCTCTATTACTAGAAATAATGGATGACTGTTCAACCAATTGCAATGGAAATGGAGAGTGTATCTCGGGCCATTGTCATTGTTTTCCAGGATTCCTTGGGCCTGACTGTGCGAGAGGTAATGTTGCTCTGTTACTCCAATTGGCTTAGGGAAATACATGTCATTTGAGAACTCAGGATCAGTAGCAATAGGAGGAGGAGGAGAAGGGGCAGTAGTAGCGATGACAAGAGCAGCAGTATCCACCCCACCGCCACCGGCACCACAACCAAAAGTTGAGCACTTACCCTGCCAGACAGTGTTCTAAACACTCTGTTACCTCTTCAGATTCATACTTCCTGCAATAGCCTGGTGAGATAGAGCTACTATTATCCCAGTTTATTGGGCAAAGAAGCATCCTCGAAGAGGTGAAATAGGGTTACCTGACAGGTGGAATTTGTACCTAGTCGTCTGTAACTGCTTATACACACACCCATGTAAACTCAAAAGGACAGGCAGTCTCCGAACCAGTAAGTAGGCTTAAAAATTAAATACTGGCAAGTCAGAAGTTGAACTTGGCAAACTTTACTGTTTTCTAGACTTGCCCATAGTTTAATTCTTAAAAAGCTTTAGGTAAGTCACACTGTGTTTCCCCATAGACTTACAGTTATTACCGTAGAGATGCTTTCTGCTCTTTTTTGGTATATTCTCACAGTTCTCAGTCTGCTAATGCTTTAATCTCAGGTTTCCCAGGCACTCAGTTTCTTTAGATTAAATTCTGCTCAGCTGAGAATTCTATAGCACTTGCTGCTTCCCAGGAGCATGACAGGTCTTGCAAATATGGGTATTAGGAATAAAGATGATGGCTGGTATTAAAAATTGAATAAGACAAAAGATGTAGGCCCTGCCCTCAAGGAGCCCATAGTTTTAATAGGGAGCCAACAATGACAAAGCAGAGTAAGTATTCTAATAAAGGTCTGCACACAGTGGCATGGGAGTAAACATCTGTCCAGCATAAATCTATTTAAATGTACGACTTTTAAAGATAGCATTTCATAATATGAATAACTCCCCTATTTATCAGTTTTTACATTTTTCGTGTTTTCTTTCTAAAAGTAGCATACATCTGTTTGAGGAAGTAAAGCCATTAGAGAAAAAAACCCTAGCTTGAAATGATGATGATAATAATGATAATAATAATAATTGTTTAAAAGTATGGTGGGATCAAAAGCAAATACTCGGCATAAATTTATATTTTTATCACTTATCCTTACTCCACTACCGTAAGAGGAAAATTCTATTTGTAATCACAAACAAGTGCCTATTTAATAAAGGCTAAGACAGAAATAGTACAAATTTTTGCCTGAAATATTAGATAAGAATCAACAGAGAATTGCCCCTTTGAAGATTTTAAAAGCATTCTGAGAACACTACAAGTTCATTTGCCAACCTTCAGATTCGTGCCCTGTGCTGTGTGGCGGGAATGGAGAATACGAGAAAGGACACTGTGTCTGCCGAAATGGCTGGAAGGGGCCAGAGTGCGACGTTCCAGAAGAGCAATGCATTGACCCAACATGCTTCGGTCACGGCACCTGCATCATGGGGGTCTGCATCTGTGTGCCAGGCTACAAAGGAGAAATATGCGAGGAAGGTCAGAGCCCCATTTTCATCTCTTACTTCAGGCTTTTCTCTCTCTGAACTGTCCAAGTGTCACTGTGTGCTTCTAGTAGAGATGCAAGTCGTCTTTGCAAGCAGTAAATGTTCAATATGTCTTTAGTACACGGAGCAGAGGGCTGGAGTCAGGGGAGTTCATGTCTCTTCTGACAGTCTCTAATATTAACAGAAGGCTGTGTCTGTGACACTCGCAGAACGGTAAGGGAAAATGGTGCTTCCCTCCTCATTTCTAACACTGTTCTATAACTTGGGAATTTCCATGTTGATGATATTAGGTGTTCATTCATATACTTTCATTATTACACAGTACATTAGGCTACATCTTACTTTAAAGCACATGATAAAAATAATAATATATGCACATTTGGAACCATTTCGTTGAATGTTTTCTTTGGGAGCGATTTGTAATTACCATTATTATCATTGCTTTATATTATTCATTTTTACATACCTCATGCTGAAACTTGACCTCCGTGCCTAAGGAAGCCAACTTACCATTAATGAGTTTCAAGGCAGTGCCTTTATGTTACAATTCACCCCAAAGGAACCTTTATGCACACACGCACAAACATCGTTTGAAATGGCAATAGTTTTCTCATTTAAAGAGACACATTGGAAAATAAGTTTACTAGTAATCAGACCTTTTTCATGCTACATTCCTCAAATAAGACTGATTTCAGAAATAATATTAAACCATTACCATGGGAGATGGTCTCATCACAACTGTTGTTCAGGAAAGAGGCTGCTGAAAATGCACTATAATTGCTTTTTAAAGATGGCTCATTAAGACTATTACACAGCATTCTAAAGGGTTTAATCTCATTCTGCTCCAAGAGTTTAGCTTTCCACCTCCCATTAGCAATAGTAGACTTTTGGTGTGAAGACTGTATCTGTTCCAGTGCATGGCCCTGGGCCTAGACAGGGCACCAGAGTACTTCTGGAAATTGTTTTTATGGTGATCCAACCACAATCATTATATTTAAGTTGTAAATTTAGAGGTTATGTGGACATATGCATGTTCACCAAAACGTGCTGTCTCTCACAATATCTACAGTTGGCCATGAAAATGTTTGACCTAATTAATTTAGAGCCTTATAATTAAAATTTGGGAGCAGTTGAAAAATGGCTTAGCTTACATTTCCCTTCTAGGGATCACTAAGAAAATCTGTAGAATAACCAAGATAGCAAGGAAGAATGCTCATCATATTTAACAGTATGAACTTGTCAAATACAGTAGAAAAGAATGTTTAAGTCAAACGTCACAGACTGGAAACTCACAGGCTGAATTGGGCTTATGGATGGATTTTGTTTTGTTCACACAGTGGTGATGGTGGTAATGTTTTTTGTTGTTGTTGTTGTTGTTTTTAATGCAGTCTACTTGCCAAAATTTAAAAATAGAGAAGTGTCCTATAAAAACCTCTCTTTTGGGTCTCTTGAACAACTGGAAAATCTGATGACCCTGGGGCCATGTTCCTACATGATGATGATCACCTGGAACCAAGAAGCATCACTTTTTGTTAAACTGAATGCTTCTCCCAGTTCACTCCCAACACACTGGCTTCTTCTATCCAGTTCATCTCAATCATGTAGGCTGCCTGCTGGCCCATTCAGCCCTAT
Source organism: Leptonychotes weddellii (assembly GCF_054177405.1). Lineage (NCBI taxonomy): Eukaryota > Metazoa > Chordata > Mammalia > Carnivora > Phocidae > Leptonychotes > Leptonychotes weddellii. The sequence continues at coordinate 21,941,967 of NC_138385.1, forward strand.
GACTTCGTGCCTCTGATTTAAGTGACTTACGTACTCATTGAAAGTGGCCTTTTAGTAAAATAAACTATACTAAGTTAAATCTTATTTTACTTGTTAAAGTTGTTGTGTTTTAATATAATACAATGGCCTCCTTTTAAAACATTATTCCGTACTTTAGACTCTCACTCCAAATAATGAACGAAATCAAATTAGATGTACCTTTTCGTATTTATTTGCTGATTAGCACAGGTAGTAAAGCATTGTGCTGATGACCTTGAGATTTGGGGTTAATTATAATGGCAATAGCACTAATTACAATAATGCTTAGTTAGGCTTACTCTGTTCCATGACTGTAGGCCACACCCAAAACAAGACCAGTTTTGCGAATGAAGGCAGGTTTTTATCAGTCTGTCTCCATGGCTGGAAAAGTTGTTCAAAGCATACATCCTCATTATGGGGAGTTATTTTAGTCTCATCTTATTTGTATTGGGAGAGTAGAATTTCGGAAATCAACCTTGTTGTTTCCCATGGAATGGTCACTCAGTTAAAAACACAAAACTATTTTCCCCAAGGCAAACACAGGGATCTACTCCTAAGAGTTTATACCTTTGTTAGAACGTGTCCAAATATTTCCAAACTCACAGAATCAGAAACAAATAGAAGTACATCTGTGATATTCTAAAACATTGAAAACTATGTCACAGCATCCTGATGGAAGGAGAAGCCATAAAAAAAAACTTTAATGATTTTTAAAATTAAGTTTACAAATGTTACATTTTCAGTGTTTCTAAGAAATTAGTGAAAGATTATAATAAATTCATAATATTGTATGATTTCACGTAACAGTGGTCAGATCACTTATACTTAGTAATCTAAGCTTTAAAAAGACATGTACGTTTTAATATTTTATATATTTATATATAAACATTTTTATATTTGTAGACATATTTTTATATGTAGTATTTTTATATTCTCTGTGTAATTATTATGTATATCTTCTTCTCTAGTCACATCAACTGAAAGCCATTTCTCAGAGCTATGATTCCAATCTCAAAAAAGACAAGGAAGGACTCCCCAAAAATTCTTGGGCTTTTTTGCAAAGCTGAAGAATTCCTATCGAAGGCTCACAGTGGTGCACCCACCCATTTGTGTGGGAGTACTGCACACTGCTCACAGTTTTATACAACAGATGTGTGGTTTCCTTCATCTTCTAATTTTAGGATACAAACTTTATGATACCCTCCCATATTTTTAAGTGTTAATAATCTTCTGGTTTGAATCCAGCCTTTGCATGAGACATTTTATTACCTAATTAAAACAATATTAATGACATAGTAGGAAATCAGTGTGCGTATCTCAGTTTCACTATCCTAAGGTATACAGGCCACACCTGTTCACTTTTAACCTTTTTCCTCCTTTTCGGTGCCTTCAGAGGACTGCTTAGACCCGATGTGTTCCAGCCATGGCATCTGTGTAAAAGGAGAATGTCACTGTTCTACTGGTTGGGGAGGAGTCAACTGTGAAACCCCACTTCCTATATGTCAAGAGCAGTGCTCAGGACATGGAACTTTTCTTCTGGACACTGGAGTGTGCAGCTGTGATCCCAAGTGGACAGGATCTGACTGCTCAACAGGTACATTGGAGTTACCTCTTTCTCCTGCTTCCTCCACTCCCAAATCCTCACTCGTCTTTGCCGTAAGGTGGTACTTCTCAAAGTCTGATCTGAATGCCTTCATGGTCATAAGGGGCTTCCAAGTATTTCCTACGTTAGTATTTGACTGGGTTTTCGTAAGCAACATACTACTGGGCTTGTAATTATATCTTTTGTTGCTGTCAGTCTGGACTTGAACCTCTGCCCTCATTCTGCATTCTCTTGTAGTCATTTCATCCTTTCCCATGTCTCCTACTGTCGGTTCTCTACAGGTTATTTCAAATCAGTATCCGCCCCCCACCAAACTCAAATAATCCTTCAATTCCAGTCATCTGCTGAGTATTTCCGCTGGGTGTTCCATCACTTAAAAATGGAACTTAGCTCAGGAACTCTATTTATACCTTGCCATATTGCCGCCCAATTACTATTCCCACAACTTGGCTTTCCTTTTCCTATTCCCTACCTTAAAATCAGTGATAGATCTCCACTGTCTAGAGATAAAGTTCAGATATCCTCGCCTGTTATGAAAAGCCCACCAGAAACTATTCCAAATCCCTGTCTCTAGCCTGTCTTCTACTTCTGCTTCCTGCATAAATCCCTCCTTCTGCAAAAGGACTCATATGCTCTGCTCACTCCCAGTACATCACACGTTCACACTTTTCTCTATGCCCTTTCCTTAGCATGGAGTGCTGGTACCTTTCCACCTCTGAAAATCCAGCCCATCCACCAAGACCAACTACAGTTTTAGCTATTCTATAAAACCCCTCCTGATCACATCAAGAGGATCCTCTGAAATCCTACCATACTCATTGCTAGAGTAAAATCGGCATCGTGATGTAGCCATTTGCGTACATGATTTGTTTTTCCACCACCTAAACTAAAAATAATGGGTCATTCTTTATACTTTTTTTCTTATCCTTAGGCCATGTGCTCATTAAATGAGTAGAATTAATAAATAAGAACGCCTATGGAACCTCTGCTTATGAATTTTGTTGAGGATATAAAATGCCATGTGCTAAACAGGAAAGAATAGAAGCTCTGTGAGACTTCTTGTACCGCTGAATTCGTTTATGAACCAAAAAGTCTGCAGTCTTATGCTGTAAAGAAACAAGAACATCCCTCTGTTAAGAGCATTAATTCAGTTTAATTTTGTTGCCTCACATAGAAATAATATGGGAGAGAGGATTGCATTTTACAGTTTCAGAAATGTATAAAATGATAAAGACAATGTAATAATAACTAAAATGTGGACCTTGAAAAATTATTCATTTATTTACTGAGCAGATATATGTGTGCCTGCTATGTGCTTGGCATGGTGCTTGGTGCTGGGGATATTGGGGCAAACAAGATGGATGTGGTTCTTGCACAAGAGAAGCTTATAGTCTAGTGGAAGAGACACATAGAACAAGCTAGAAGATGGTTAGAGAAAGAAGGTAGCTGGGTATTGTGGCTCTAACCTGATTACTGATTTATTTGCTAAATGTTATTGAACGCCTTCCAGCCTTTCATGTGTCAGATATAGTACGTCTAGAGCTTCAAGTTTAAAACAAGAATGTTAACATTTGTATTATTACTAAAGCACACACTCACATAATTATTCTGTAATAGGCACTATTCTAAGTGTTGTACATATATTTTTTAATCTTCATAATAACCCTGTGAGGTAAGTCCTATAATTGTGCCCACTTTACAAATGAGGAACCTGAGGGGCACCCAAGTGGCTCAGTCGTTAAGTTTCTGCCTTCAGCTCAGGTCATGATCCCAGGGTGCTGGGATCGAGCCCTGCATTGGGCTCCCTGCTCAGTGGGAAGACTGCTTCTCCCTCTCTCACTCTCCCTGCTTGTGTTCCTGCTCTCGCCGTGTCTCTCTCTGTCAAATAAATAAATAAAATCTTAAAAAAAAAAAAAATGAGGAAGCGAGGCACAGAGAGGTTAAATAACATGTCCAAAGTCAACTGTATAATAGGTATCAGAGTCTAAACTTGGACTAAGGTATTCTGGCTTCATATTCCATATATTTAACCACTGTACTGTACTGTCCTCTCCCCTAGGAGCCCCTCACCTAATTCACCATATAAAAAAAGTCTTATCATTGGACTATGTGCAGGGTCAGGTGCCGCAGAGCACAAAGAGGGAGCCGTGGGGTATTTCCATGAGAAGAGGTCCTATAGTCAGGCAAGGCTTTGAAGAAGTCAGCACTTGAATCAACATTAGAAAGATGTACATGTTTATTATGTGGACAAGAGGGGCAAGAACATTCCAGGCAGAAGGAGTAACTTAAAGAAATAGAGATGTGAATTCAAGTGACACAATTGAGGATTTGCAAGTCATTGGGTAGAGCTGCAGCCTAGGAGTCTAGAGGAGACATGGGCAGGAGCTGGAACATGGGGAGTTTTATTTGCACAACATGTTAAGGGATTTACATTTCCCCTTGACACAATAAGAAGCCACTGAGTGGCTTATAATAAGCTGCAAGTTGGATAGACTACTCTGACAGCAACTGAGAGGACTGAGATGCATGATGTGGGGATGTAACGGACAAGCGCAATGTGATTATGAGAGTAGCCCAGAAGTAGAGTGCTGGGGAGGGCCTGGGCTAAAACTGCAGCTGTGAGAATAGTGAGGTGGAGACAGACCAGAGAGCAGTTACCATGGCAGATGAGGGACAGAGAGGAGCCAGAGATAAGTATCCTGGGTGGCTAGGTAAAAGGAAGCACCACCAGCTGAGACCAAAAAAGCCCTGGCAGAAAAACAGGTGTGGGCAGAGAGACAGGACCTGATGAGGTCAGTTGTGGATGTGCTGAGTTAGAGGTGTCTGCAGAAGATCTGGGTGGGGATGTCCAGTGAGGGATTGATAAGAATGGAACTAATGGGAGAATCCTGAACTGGACACAAATATTTGTGATATAGTTCAGACCTTAGGAACGCACATTATTGTTCAAGAAGATGCAGAAAATGAGAATGAAGAAAGTCAAGACTCTAGAGAACACCAATATGTAATATCTTTACCATAAGAAGGTTCTTAACATTTAGTCAAAAACTTGCCTCTTTATATATGACTTAATAAACATTTATTGATTAAATAGTGATTCTGTATCATACAATTTCTCCCTAAGGCCACTCACATCCATATGTGTCCTTCCTGATGCCTCAGAATTGGGCAAAACCTTTGGCAATATACCAGTCACCAGTTGTACAAATTCAAATATTTGTATTGCCAACAAATCAACATGAAATTCACTGTGCTGAGAGTTTCTCTTTCCCCAGTTCACCCCTTCCACCTGATACACAAAGACATGCACCAATCCTGTCAGCAGAAATCACTCAGAAGGAGAAGAAAGGGCTAATTATGAACGTGCCTATGCTTGCCCCTCCCCCCTTCCAGATGAACTACCCTGAACCCTACCCCACTCCTCCCTCACCTCAAATCACCCTTACCCACCCAAACAAATCAAATGATCAGGAAAAGTGATAGTCCATAGAAGATTAGATGTGGAAGAAAGTGTAGAGATACCTGCTTCAGTGTTTCATAGATGTGGTAGTTTCTAGTCCCTCTGCCATCGCATCACTAGAGATTTTAATACTTGGAGGCACAGAGACGTTAAATGGTTTGCCCATAGGTGAAAGCCAAACAATGATCTAACCTCCTCACTTAATTGTTCATTTGCCAAACATTTGTTGAGCCCCTATTATTTCCCTGTCAGCATGTGAGGTGATGAAACATATCCATATCTGGGGAGACACTTGTGAACAAAGATTTAAAATGTCTCTCACTAAATGCTCTAAAAGAGAGAGAGATGCAATGCGCAAGGTGTATTTTGCATTACCTGAAGGTCTAGGAAGTGCTCACAGAAGATTTCACAAATCATGAAGGGGCCTGTATACCACACCTAGGAGTTTGGACTTGAGCCTGAGGACAATGGGAAAGCCACTGAAGGGGTTTAAAGAGGTTAATTTCATGACCATGTTTGTATTTTGTTTTATTTTTTTAAAGATTTTATTTATTTATTTGAGAGGGAGAGCGAGAAAGAGAGCATGAGTGGGGGGAAGAGGCAGAGGAAGAGGGAGAAGCAGACTCCCCGCTGAGCAGGGAGCTTGATGTGGGACTCCATTCCAGGACCCCGAGATCATGACCTGAGCTGAAGGCAGACGCTTAACCAACTGAGTCACCCAGGCGCCCCAACCATGTTTGTATTTTAAAATGATAACTCTGAAAGTAGTTTGGAGAATATATTAAAAAGTGATGAAAACTTGATATAAGGGAATTTAAGCACAGATAGAGGCGAAAGGATGGATATGAGAAAAGCTAGGAAACAGGACTTGGTTACTGGAAACATGTAACGAGAGGCAGGAATTTTCACTAACTCTGTGATGTCTACAGTGGGAGACTGGATAAATGGGGGCACCACTAACAGAGAAGTGAATTATTTATCTATGAAACAAGTTTTCATCAGGCACCTACTATGTGCCATGTGCTGGGATCTTGGGATCCATCAGTGAGGAGAACAAAGATTCCTGCGCTACTGGGGCTTGCCATCTGGCAGGGTGAGACAAGCAGTAAACGATGAACAATGGAGGTGCCCAGCTGGCTCAGTCGGAAGAGCATGTGACTCTTGATCTCAGGGTTGTGAGTTCGAGCCCCACGTGGGATGGAGAGATTACTTAAATAAACAAGACTAGAAAAAAACCCAACAATGAACATGGTTCAAGTTTTTGAAACATGAGAAGACTGAGGGCCAGAGAGGTTAAATAACTCATCCAAGACCAACGGCCTAGCTAGTTGCAGACCTACAAATAGAAACCAGTTCTGCTGATTTCATTCCATGTCTGGCATTCTTTTCAGCCCTCCATCCTCACCCCCACCAAAGGAAGAAGGAAGAGTTAGATAAGAGCTGGAACTCCAGGGAATAGATGAGCTTACAGAAAAGGGAAAGTTCAAGGAGATGAAGGGCATCAAATATCAAGTGCACAAATGATACATTTTTGTCCAGAGAGCCTGGATGAAAGCCACATTCATCCATTCTGGACCCAATAGAATAAGAACACTTAGAAGCATCTCTTGCTCAAAGAAGCAAAAGGGTGGATAGGTATGACCCAAAACTCAGCAGCCTCTCACCAAAAGCCTTCCTAATAAAACTACCAAATTGAAAAATAGGGGAAGGAAATGCCTTCCAAATCTCTAGTGTCACAGTAGGAATAGTCCTTCTGTGATTTTTAAGCTCCATAAAGGTTGTTCCCACAGAGCATATTTAACCATCAAGATGATCTCACTGTGAAGACTTTTAATTGAGTGTGCTCAGTACAGGAAGCAATTTAACATCTGATCCTTATAATGGATCATGTCATTTCAAAGGTGGATATGCTCTTTGCCATTGATCATTTTCTTCCTCTAAGCGCATGAAGCTTAGCTGTTAGCATGTTAACTGGGCTGCTCTGATACCAAGAGGACTGCAGTGAATGCTTTACTGATGATTTTCAGTCTGTTTTGCAGGTTCATTGAGTGTTGTTAGCAGCACTGAACTGATACTTGATATAGGTTTCTCTCACCTGAGGGTCTCATGGTGCTTCACAAAGGTTAACTCATTAGTCTTTTAAAAAACCTCAAGAGGAATACATTCGAAGCTTGTTGTAACATGGTTGAGATTTGGGTATACCCCAGGTCAAATCACGCTCCCTTAAAATGGAACTCCTTGCCATGAAATCTCAGTAATACATTTAACCTATGCTAAGGATATTGGCCCTAACCTCTACTATTGTCATTTTAAAATGCACCTACTATATTTCTTTCACAAAATCTGGCTTCTCCTGGTCACATAGTCTTTGAGGGGGAACATAAAAGCAGAGTTCAGAGCTTTGTAGTCCTCTCTCCCTGATGAAACTTCCTCTGAACCACCCCATGTATTGTTACTCATAGATAAGTGGCAGCGAAATTCATAGAAGGTAAGCATTCACATAGAGAGGACAACTCTTGCTCTTCTCTACTGTGATCCTCTCTCATTATACTGTATCTTAGAAGTAGATTAATCAGCTAGAGAGAGATGGAACATTCAGCCCTGAGGTATTTCTGAACATTCTATTTGCTATACAGCAGAAATCATCCAAGCAGGGTCAGTTCCTGAAGACCCCATAAGGCTTTGTTGTAAGGATATTTGTTTTCAGGCTAGCCTATGACATGTGGCCATCTTGTCCATCAGAGAGATGACAGTGTGTGTGTGTGTGTGTGTGTGTGTGTGTGTGTGTGTGTGTGTGTATTCACAGATCAATGACCTTGAATGACTCGCTTAACTTCTTGGAGTCTCAGCTGCCTCATTTGTGAAATGGTAGATTAGCCAAATGGCCCTTGAGGCCCCTTCTAACACTGAGATCTATGATTCTTGATCCTGTATATTGAGCTTTTGACACTGATTATGAATGGTTCATGGATACAGTCCATAAACTCTCTTAACTCCATATTGTTTATGGTGAGAAAATATTAATTAAATAGTTTTGTTTTCATTATAAAGACATCCATGCTTTGATATATAGACCATGTTGTTTGAGAATTTACCTCTATTTATAGAGGTACACATACACACACACACACACACACACACGTGTGTGTGTATATATATATATATATATATATCTTCATTATAACAATGTCTCATTATGTTTTTAAGTGTTCCCTAATGTATGGTGATATGCATCTACTAATAAAACAGATAATTAGAGGAGGAAGTTGTAAGAGGCTCATATAATTATTTTTGCCAGGGAAACTTTCCTTGATTATACAAGTACCATATGCTTTAAAATCATTATAGTTTTCCCCTTTATTGTCAATAATCAAAAGATTTTCATCTGACTATACATGTCTACCACATACAATGTATCACTTTCATGCAATTTCCAGGTATTGATCAGATCATTTGAAATGATTAGTGTGTACACTGTATTTTTCCTACAGACATTACAGGAACAGCAGGGTCATAAATGCCATTTGATAAAGAAGCTTTGTTCAAAATGTAATGCACACTATGGGCACAACTATGTAGCCATTCATCATGCCAGTGAAGAGAAAAATCTACTCATATATAAAATAGCTAGACTTTAGCATCTTCAGTAGAAAAGAGATAATTAATGTAACCAGATAGGAGCCTAGCATTTCAGGTGCTTTTCCCTATTCGGTTTTGGACACACACCTGAATTTCTTAGGAACAGTAGCTAAGCTCTCAGAAGAAATGTTTCTGTTAGTTGGCAAACAATGTTAGCATATCATAATGCTACAAATTCCTTGTACTTAAAGAAAAGCTCAAATATAGACAGCTAGCCACTGAAACATGATAGGAGGTATTTTGGTGCTTTTTAGCCTACAAGGACAAAAAGCTTGTGACTAATCCCTATATAGGCTTCATTAACTTGCTATTCAAAGTATGACAATCTCTGATCAAATTTATTTTAAAGTAAATCTTTTTCTATTCAGTAAAAGGATAAAGAATAAACCTTCAGGTGGCTCTGATTTGATTGATTTAATCAAAAAAGAACCCTGCTTGATACAGTGGATACACCATTAACACTACAGTGAGGTCAAAACATTAACTCTAGATTATTGAATCAGTAAGTGAAGTTCATTGGTGGCACTAGAAATACAACCCAAAACCATCCTTAAGAGAATTACAGGTCAAATTAAGTGTGTAAGACTAAGTCCACAGGTATATCTTTGGGAGGTAGGTATGAAGTGGAAAAAATCACACTATTATCATGATTTCCTAGCAACACATCCCACTCAGAGATGGTTTTTCACCCCCTAAGCTTTTTTTTTTTTGTCTCAAGTGAAAATAGAAATGGAGCCCCAAAATATTCTCTTATTCAAAATCCCTTATCTTTATAAAAGAGAATCATTTAATGACCATTAGATTGTATATGTATAGTCAGGTGATTCAAAGCACATCAAATATCAAATGTTTTCAAAATACGTCTTTTACATTTTGTTCTGAGACAATGAAAACCACACCTGTAATGCCAGCAATGCAAAATCCAGTGGAACTTTTGACAATTTGACAAGTTTGAACAGAGAGGTAAATTTGCAACTGCCTCTCTGTAAATCCGAACTAGCGACTGTTCTAGGACATTAAAGCTTTAAAATTGTTTTTCAAACCGGAGACATATATTTAAATAAGGTGGCAATTGCGAGGCAAGAAAATGTAAGTAAGCATGAGTGTGAGGAGGTGTGCTTATTTACATGGTTAAAGTACAGTCCCTGATAAGGAATGCATTTGTACACATCGATAGCAGCATCTCAAGAACACAGGCAAATTTTGTATTTCACTTGAAATGCATTCCTCTCATTTACTCAAACTCTTATTCTGAATCCTGGGTTCATTTGCTATTTGGCATTTTTCTCGGTTGTTGTTTATCTACATGAAGTGAACACAGACCCAGTAAAGGGTCTATCTAAAAGGTGTATTTGGCCCTGGAGGTGGGGTCCTGTAGGGAGCTGGGTGCCCACCTGCATAGAGTGATCTGCTGCCTGGCAGTCCTCTGCCAGGGCTGAAGGAGGTGGAAAGGTTTTATAGTGGAGACGGCTGTGAGAGATTAAGGGAAGCCAGAATGCAGTTGTGCAAAACTGGTGGCCAGGACACGGAGAACGGATCAAAATACATCCCAATTCCGTTTGTCAAAATCAGATGATCGGAGATTCTGAAGAGCATCCCATATATCCTCCCCCACCAATAAATGGAATGATACCTTCATTCCTAAAACACAAATATCCCACACTTATTTGATGGTTTTAATTTTTTCTCCAAATACTTATATACTCATTTTTTTCATTTCATCATTATGGACATAATATGGGGTCATTATTTGATGTTGGATTGCACATTGATCTGTGATGATACAAAATGACTTCAAAATACCTGAAGGACTATTCCAGATCTTCTGACTCATTGGAGAGAAGGAGAAGAGGGATGGGAAGGACAGAGATTAGTCCTTCATGAAAGAGTAAGGACAATACATTTTCACATTAGGTGGGGGCATAGAAATTCTGAATGGGGTCTTGCATCTGCTATAAAAAACTTGACCAAATTCCCAGTAACCTAGCAAAAGCGTTTCTGGTACTCTCATACTGTCCATGAGGTGTAAGTAAAGTAAGAAATAGTTTCCTCATTTTATAGTTGAAGGAACTAATTTGCTTTGAGACACAGGACAACTTACTTTGTTTTGTATGCTTCAGAGTTGAGGCTGACAATAGAATTCACAGCCCAATGCCTTGTCCTAAAGATCACTGTGGATTAATTTTTTTTTTAAATCTTGCTTGTGATTTGCTGAGTTTCTTGAATGTAAAGACACTTGTCTCTCATTAATCGTAGAGAGTGTTTTAGTCATTATTTCTGTAAATCTTGTTTCCCACATTCTCTATTACCTCCTTTTGGAAGTTCCATTAGACCACCCCACTCTGGCTTCTATGTCATTTACTTCTTCCTATTTTCCATGTCTTTGTTTCTTTGTTATATAGATAATTTCTTCAAATTTGTCTTCTGGCTCACTAAATATCTCTTCAGCTCTGTTGATTATGATGTCTAACCCTTCCACTGAATTTTTAATTTCAGTGATTACTTTTTATTTCTAAAATTTTAACTTAGTTTTTTTTTTCAAATATTCCTCATGGATTTTTGATAATTTCTTACTCTTTAATCCTGTTTCTGGTTACTCCCTTTTCTTTAAACATATGAAACAAGAGTTATTTTATATGCTGAGAAGTGTACCATGTCAAGTTTTGTGGGTCTGGGCCTATGGTTTGTTGTTTCTATCAACTCTTGCATATGATGGCTTGCTTTCTTGTTTCTGTTATGTTTTATTGTGCGTTCAAATATGTTGAAATTCTAAGTCCTATGCAAAGTGAGTATTCCTCTGGAGAGGATTTACGTTTGTTTCTGTCAGGAACCCATCTCCTACAGATCAGAGTAATTTAAATTAAAAATCTCAGGTCACAGTTTTTTTGACCATACAGATAGTATAAATTCAGGCCCCACGCCCTCATGAAACTTGACTAGTGGCCATGAAATCTAGGAGGAAACTTGTTACTTAGTATCTTCAGACCTAAGCCTGAGACAGATCATTTTCTTCTAGTCTGTCTTTGCAAGGCACATTGTCTTCTAGATGGGTTTCAAATATGGGTTTCAATGCTGCATCAGCCCAAAGTTTAGCTAATAATCTGTTCCCCACTCTGGACCCTCACCAAAACTCGACATAAAGCAGATGCCTCTGGTGTCCTGGCAGAGCTGACTTTCAATTTAATCTTAGGCAAATCAGCCACTTTGGGTCTCAATTTACACATCTGCAAAATGTGTTTTTCAGCTAAGTGCACATTTAAATCTATTTTTTAGTAATTTCCATTTTCTTACTTTAAGTGGAGAAAAAAATTTTAAGTTCCAATTAAATCAAGAATTCTTTCTACTGAAGTATGGGTAAACACATTAGAGTCCAACAAACTTAAAAGAGTTCATTCCATGCTAGCGAAATGGTTCAGTTAATGTGTATTAGAAGAACATTTTGAGAAGTATTGTTCAAAAGATATTTCTGAAAACATAGCAGTCAAATTAACAGTAGAGTCATGAATAAACAGTTTCAACAATCAAAGAGAGCTTCCCACACTTCTCTGCTAAGTCCATTTATTTTTAAAATTTTATTCTGCATGTCAAGCATTGAGCATTTAAAGTACTCTAAATACACTGCCTACTTTCTTTTCCAACATGCTCCTCTTTGTTCATTTATTTGTTGACAGACTTACTGGCATAATCATGGAATGTTTTTACCAGATCAGATCTTAGAGAACACCTAGTCCTGCCCCCTCCTTTTATAGAAAAGAAAACTGAGGCCCAGAAAGTTCGAATGACTTGTGCTGGGTCATGCAGCTAAATTAGGCCCATAGTTAATATGAGAGACAAGTCTTGGGATTTCTGGTTTAGACCTTTTGTTCAATTTACCATTCAGAGAAGCCTGTTCAGATCCAGATATCACCTTTCCATTGTCAGCACTTGCACTGAATATCTAGAAAATTGGCAATGTGCATATACAGGGCAGCATCCCAGCATCTCTTCTTGACTGTCAGAAAATTATGAAAATTGTCAGAGTTTTAGGACAGAAAAAATTCAGACAGAAATGAACTCAAATCCCAGCTCGGCTTCTAAGTTACTGTGAGACCTCAAGTAAGTTACTTGGTTTTTCTGAGCTTCTCTTGTAAAATGGGGAAATAATTCTTATTCTGTAAGGTAGTTATAAGGGTTAAATGAGATAATATATGTGAAACACCTAACATAGTGCTTCTCCCATCATAGACATTAAATTATAATAATAAATGGTAGCTATTATTGTCATTATATTTCAATTCTCATTGTAAAGACACATTTCAAAGACAAATCTTTTGTAAGTAGAAGATAAATCAATAGCTGTCTCAAAGAAATTCATTTTCAGATACTGTAAAGCTGAATTAGTATAAAAGAGTATGGAAATTCTCTCTACTCCAAAGTCATTGCATGCTTTTGTTCCTACCTAAATGGTGGTGTTTCCTCTGTTTGTAGGATAGATGTTTTACTGAAAAGTTGGCTAAAAAATAGTTGTTCTGTCTTTTCACTCCCTTTACTTTAAGTTCTGCTATTCATTATAAAATCACAGTCAAGGAAAATTTATATTCCTGGTATGTCAGATAAGATTAGAGTTCAGCAACAGGAAATACCTCCTTCAAAAAAAAGAGTGGCTTAAACAAGATATAAGTGTGATTTTTCTCTCACACAAAAGAAATCTAGAGGTAAGCACCCCAAAGCTTGTGTGATGACTCCAGAAAGAAAGCTTTTTTTCACTCCCACCTCTACTATCTCCAAGATGGACCCTTATTCTCATAGTATGCAGTGGCAGCCAGTTTTCCAGCTATCACATCTTTGTTCCAGGTGCTAGAACCCAGACTAGGGAGGGGGGAGAGACCTTGTCCTCTCTCTCTTTTTTTTAAAAGATTTTATTTATTTATTTGACACAGAGAGAGAGTACAAGCAGGGGGAGGGGCAGAGGGAGAGGGACAAGCAGACTCCCCACTGAGCATGGGGCTCCACGTGGGGCTCGATCCCAGGATCTTCATGGCCTGAGCTGAAGTCAGATGCTTAACTGAGCCACCCAGGCGCCCTTGTCCCCTCTCTTTAAAGGAGACTTCATTGAAGCGACTGCTGGAAACATTCATTTATATCTCATTAACCAGTAACTAAGCCACATGACCACACCTGGATGCAAAGGAAGCTGAGAACTGTGATTTTATTTAAGGAAGCTATGTGCACAAGTAAATAACATCAAATTTCACTGTAGCTTTCTAGCTCCTGACCAGCACAACAGGGCAACATGAGCAGTTCTGTGATTCACTGAGTCCCCAACAGAAAGATAAACCCATGGCTCAACAGAAATAAAACTTTTCTTTATATTAAGAACAGTGAAATACTTCACCTATGGATCTTCTTCAAGATTTGGTATGGAAAATGAATTAAAGTATCTCCTCATTAGTTTTTATATTTACTTCATGTTGAGGGTGCCTGGGTGGCTCAGTCGGTTAAGCATCTGCCTTCAGCTCAGGTCATGATCCCAGGCCCTGGGATCAAGTCCCACGTCGGGCTCCCTGCCTAGCGGGGAGTCTGCTTCTCCCTCTACCCCCACCCCCCCTCTCATGGTCTCTCTCTCTCTCACTCTCAAATAAATAAATAATAAATAAAGTCTTTATAATTTACTTCATGTTGAAATGATAATACTTTGGATATATTGGGTTAAATAAATATAAAAATTATTATTATTTATTTAAAAGAATTTCACCTGTATTTTTAAACATTTTAGTGTAGCTACTAGAAAATTTAAAATTTTTCATGTGGGTTGCATTGGAGGCTCACATTCTATTTCTATTGGACAGCACTGCTCTAGCATATGGCAGTATTAAGTTTAGCCTACAAAATATAACCAAATGTATCTTCCAAACTAAACTGATCCTATTCAGATACCAAGGTACCTGAACAAATAAACTTATAGTTTAAGATTGTTGGCAAAGTTAGCTATGTAGAGGTCTACCAAAAATGATGATTTTGGTTTTAGTATAATTGACCAAGAATCCTTCTTGGCAATAGTAAGACAGCAATGGTAACCATTACTAAACCCTCCTCTAATGTATGACAATAAAACTATAATAAGGAAGCATAAAAGAATGCTTATATCTATATTTCCTAAGACAGGAGAAGCACTGATTCATTAATAGAGTTCTATGAAATATGATAAAGAATACAAATGTGGGACAAGAGTAGAATAATTAAATGCCTAATGATAACCTACTTCTTGTGTAGAACATGAGCCCGTGAAGCCCAAGCTTTCAATGTCTCAAGAAGGAAACCAGCATATTTTTCATAAAATATCTAATAAAGTAGTAGGTTTATAACTTGGATGGAGTAAAGAGGTTTTATGTAATCAAATGAGTTAGAACACTCTGGGTCCAGTCAGAAAACCTATAGAGATAATAAACAAACTGGCAAAGATTATAGAGTTTGTTATTCAGAGTGGTTCTTGGATGGTTCTTAGGCCATGAACTCTTCCTCAGATGTTTTATTTAGTTTGATTGTTTACAAAATCATGTGTGCTATATAAAGGAGAATTACTAGGATGGAGTTAGGTTCCTCAGGGTCACCAAGTTATCAGTTGACACCTGAGCTGCCATGACCCCGTCGTCCATATTCGTACCTTGCATAACTGCCACAGAGCCTGGTCTCTTTATGGGGTGGAACAACCGAACTCAGATCTTTCCACAAGGTCATATTAAATCTGAGTTTTTACTTAGCAATAAGCTTTTCATAAACAGAACTTGACTTTGATAAAAATCTAAATCACTTCTTTTTATTTATGAAGGTCACCACATTAACTTGGCCAGAGTTATTTTTCTCTAACATTCTTGTCAAACCAGATACCAGGACAGTAGAGACAGACAGAATATCCATTTTAATTATCATCAATCCATTCATAATAGGAGCTGTCCTTCACTTCAGGCACATGAGGGAAGGGTTGAAATGGTCCTTGGGAATCAGTGGACCGATAAATTGCGAAAGCCTCTCTCAGTCCACCTCAGCCCTCTCGGCCTCCTTACATTGTTAGTCCACAACCTAATGCAAACAAACTCCTGAACAGCCATACCAAGGGCTAAAATAGTGAAGAAATGATTAATTTCTTACTTTTTCACGATATCCATCTTAAGCATCACAGTGAGAAAAGAGAAGCTAATCCTAGTCATGAATCCTATACAGCAAATAAAAATCTATAACATTGGCCTCCAGGCTAGATACAAAGTTTCTTGTAGATTTATCCCACATCTTACCCTTCAGTGCCAGCAGGTTTGGTGGTGCATAAATACATTTTTTATGTGTGAAGAAATGTCATTTTGGGTTAATAGATCTCTCTCTAAAAATATATCTCTCTCTAGAAGATTAGTTCCTGACGAAGGAAACCACATAGTCCCTGAAGACTTCTGGTAGAAAGCAATAGGTTCCACCACCATCCTAGAATTCAGCTCCTGAGATATGATTTAACTCTACCATAAGGAGCAGAGAATGGATAAAAATTTAAAGATGATTTTTAAAGGATCATATATCTAGGCGAACTGTGTGCACCTTGACAGGAGATATACAAGGGTAAAGGCAAATTATTTCCAGATTGCCAAAGAACTGAATCGAAGAGAAGATAGTCCAGTTACATAAGTCAGATATTCAGTAACAGTTCACCCTACCTCTGCTTTCACAGTTAATTGTTCCTTAGCTAAGTGGAGAGGAAAAGAGGCAAAACTCTCAGATATGGGAAGACATCTGTGTTAAAAACAGGTCTCATGAAATGCTAAAACCAACCCAAAAAGGCAATGCAACAAAGAGGTCTCTACCTATGGAATTCCAGCCCAGGATGTTCCAGGAAAATTTTAGTCATCAAAGAAACCATTGGTGACTCTAAGGAATCTATATTATACAAATAAATATACCTGATGTAATTAAATGGTAAATCATCTACTGAAGTATCTACCACTATTGGACTAACTCACCCTAATCTAGCAGACAAAACCTCTGGCTGCAATTTGCAAACCCCTATTTCTAAGAATGTATTAGGCATACCTTTTCTGGCCCAGATAACCTACCTGTACCATGGTGGAGCTAATTGATGACTATAGTGATGAGTATGGTAAAAATGATGATGTTACATTTGTTGAGCTCTTACTATATACCTGCTTTACACATATTATCCATTTAATCTTCATGACAAGTCAGTACTTCCAAAATATTTATTATACAGCTGTTTTCTGCAAGATGTTATAGACAAAAAAAAAAGTCTGTGGTGAAAAAATAAAAGGAGAAATACTATATGTATTAAAAGCTCCTTCTTGGAAATTCACAAAGTACATTCTCATATTACAGATTCTAAAAAATCCCTGCATAAGGAAAGCTGTCTACCAGAGCTTCCCCCAAAATTTTTATCAGGAAACTCAGGTTTTGCTTAACATTTCTTCATATCCTATGGAGCTAACAGTGTTCTTTGGAACATACTTTGGGAAAAGTTGCTATAAAATGGTATTGCCATTTTATAGATGAGGAAATGAAAACTTAGAGAAATTCAGCAGGTCCATCTATTCCCAAAACCCATACTCACCATGAACTATAATGACTCAGATAACCACTATCATGGTATTCTCTATGTTCAAGGTGCTTTATGTACATTGTCTCTCACCCTTGTAACGATCTTGCAGTAAAAGCACTGTGATCCCCATTTTATAAATTAGATCCAATGACTTACCCAAACCCTGCAAAACAAAGAAGCTTATCCAGGATTGTTAGCAGGGATGTAGAGTTGGCTGGTTCTGGTCATGTGGTCTTAAGCAAATTACCTAACTTCTTGAAGCTTCAATGTCCACATCTGTAAAATGGGTAGAATACCTCTGGCACAAAACAGTTATTCAGCAAACTGTATTACACAGTCAGTAATAAGTTTAATCAAGCCAATAGACTGTAAAATAAATACATAGTGAGGCTTAACATTAGAAGTATAGTTCATGAATTTATTCATTGCCTCTAAGGTAGATAGGAAATTGATATCAATCAAGTTTTTAGGCATCATTATAGAGGGCAATTAAGGGCTAGAAAGTAGCAGGCAACCAAGTAAACCCCGTGCCCTGTGAGGGAAGATATAAATTCTGTAAAAGTCATACTTGCAGATTCAATCAAAAAGGTTCAGCACAGTGTAGAGAAAAGAACAGTTTGGAGTCAGACAGATCTGAATGTGATGCCACCTTCCCCCCTAATTAGCCACATGACCTTAAGCAACTCATTTAACCTCTCTGAGCCACAATAGCCACCTGAAAAAAATGGAATTAGCACCGCCTTGCAAGGTTGCAGTGAAGATTAAATGAGATAATGTACGTAAAGATTCTAGCACTGAACCTGGCATTCATGACATGGTAGCTTTGGCCCTTGGGCTTTGACTTCTCCCTTCTAGAGCAGCATGCTTTAACCCACAAAAGGGAAATGTCTCAATGAATGGGCATTGGCCTGGTCCCAGAAATGTGCCTGGCGCCCTCTACAACTTTAAGGGTGGTCTGGGATGGAAACTGATGTTAATTACAGTCTTTTAAAATATTAATCCCAGAATGTCTTTAATCGCCAAAGAGTGACATGTGTCACTGTGAAAGAGGAATCCTGAGAGAATAAAGTAATCAAAAAAATTTAAAAAGTAATGGGGAAGGAAGATTTCCCAACTTTGGCAGCTGATTTACATCTATTAAGCTGATATAACCAGGTGCAAAATCCTTGGGCAAAATTTGAATATCGCTATTTTTTCCCCTGAAAATTTCAAGCAAGATATAAATTGTGTGCATGTTTATGCAAATATCTTATAGATGTGTTATAGATACAGTTGGGGAGAGCATTTCCCCCATTCTATGCAGAAGCTAGTGAAATAATTCTGGAGTATGCTCTAATGACGGCCTAAATAAAAGTGCATGTAGCATTTAATCTCCAAGCATGCACTTAAACCAGAAAGTCACACACTTGCACAAACACAATATCACATGCAAGTTACACAAATGTACAAACATGCATACACCTACACAGTCAGGCACACGTGTACACTCATGCACATAAACAATCCTTACAGGTACACACACATATACTCAGATTCTCGCACACTCACATAATCTCCCATACACAAAGATACTATTGCACACTCATGCATGCACTCAACCACATGCTTGCTGACTCATGCACACCTATGCACACTTGCACATGTTCACATACTCACATGTTGCTGTTCTTACACACATACACACCAAAAGTTTGTATCCATTTAGAAAGTATAGCGTCATTAGTTTGAATAAGAAGAAAATTATTCTATAATAATAGAATAATAGTATCCTACCTGAAGCTTATTGTGTATGCCCATTCAACATTTAAGATTTTATTTACTTAGGTTACATTCTGCATCAGAGACCGTAGAGAATTTGAAAGGCTATAAATTGTATTTAGGCCTTTTTAAATGTTAACTCTCTCTCATTCTGTCTCCAAATACAGAACATCTTTAAAACTGAAGTGCTTCGGGAAAAAAAATGTAAAATTTTGTAATAGTTGTAAATTGATATGTGCACTGTAGAGTAATTTAAAATCATTAGAATGATGCATTTTTTAAAGTAAGTGCCTCACAAGAAAATGAGTGAAGCAATATCACAGTATATTAATGGAGCTCGAGACATCTTAAATTGATTTTGAAATTAAACATCAAAAACTGCAACTTGAAAAAAATAATTAGGGTAAACCATTATATAGCAATCAAAAAGAAAAAAAAAACTCTTGAAATTTAGGAAATTGCAAATTAAGGGTGTCAGTCATCCTGATTTGGCAAGGGCAAGGATTGTCAATGAACAGAAAACATATGCCTACTTAAAATATTCTTGAAAACTGAACTGTGCCCAAGGTTTGCTACTCTCTTTTGGTTTCTGATGTTGGGCTTTCTTTTGCTTGTATTACATATCAGCATGAGAGTTTCGTTCAGCAGCGGGCTTGCAAACCTTTTATCAGTGGAAGATTTGACCCTGTGAGCTTTTTGCAAAGGAAGCTGGTGACACTAAACTGGAGGAAAGGGTCAGGCTATTCATCTCCTCTTTTCCCACCCCTAAAATTAGATTGAACTGTACGAAATTGCTGATACTCCATCTATAAATGTGACATTTTCATGTGACTCAACCTAATATCTTCAATATAACTAGAGCTGGAAGGAAAAGTTGTAATTATCTGGGAAATGGCCACCTTGTTCTGATCCCGGAAGGTAGAGTGAAAATAAAAGTGATCTAAAAATCATTTCTGAGGCATGTAGCTAGTTATTTAATTACTATTAGCTCATTCATTGAAAAAATGGGAATAAAACCAACCTATCACATGTAACTCAAAAGTTAGTAGAAGAAAATTAAATAGTCAGTATATTTTTAAATAGTGCAAATTATGGTACAAATAAGCTGAAGTGCATCCTCACTTGTCTGGCTCTTTCTCTTATTCAGACTATTCTCAGGTGTAAGCTAGCTTCCACAGAGGCTTTCTCCATTTTTCGTATCAGGGCCGAATACTTATCAATTTGAAATATCTCCATACTGAAAGTATTTATCTTCAGCCACCCCTGCAGGAGAGGATTTAAGTCTTTTTCAACATTATGTGGATTTCTCTATTATATAAACTGAACCCAGTCTCTGCTAATACAGGTGCCTGTCGTTTTACTCTATTTCCTTCTTCTTCTCCTATCTCCTTGGGTTTCTGACAACTCCTTGTCAAATGGAGTAATAAGATGCAACCTGCCCCCTCCTTCTAGATACTCCTTCTATTATTTATTCTTCATGGACATACTGGTGATATTTTGTACTTTGTTTGATTGTGACCTTAATCACTTCTAATAATTATTTCCATAAGACAAGTGGAATGATTTCAGGCCTGGAAAGAACTTTACTCAGGTTCTCTGTAAGGCAACAGGCAAAATTAAGCACCTACTATGCGCTGGATCCTATGTGTTATGGGACCAGGACATACAAACAAAACGGTAATCCAGACAGACAGCATTTCTAGACAGGAATTTGGCAAGTGTGCAATGCTATTCACAGTAATTACTCAAAATAAGAAGAAATCAGCACAACTTAAATGTGCAGTAGGATCTGAATGGTTAAATAAATTAGGGTGCATTTGGGGATATTATATTGCCATTGAAATGTTTACAAAGAATTTTTCATTTATATTAGAAAGTTTTAAGATGTAGGAAGTCCAAAAGCAAGCTAAAAATAAAAAAATGTGTATCTAGGGGCACCTGGCTCTCTCAGTTAAGCATCTGACTCTTGATTTTGGCTCAGGTTATGATCTGAGGGTCGTGAGATTGAGTTGAGCCCCGTGTCGGGCTCTATGCTGGGCATGGAGCCCACTTAAGATTCTTTCTTTTCCAGGGCCCCTGGTGGCTCAGTCGGTCAAGCGGCTGCCTTCAGCTCAGGTCATGATCCCAGGGTCCTGGGATCGAGCTCCACATTGGGCTCTCTGTTCAGTGGGGAGCCTGCTTCTCCCTCTCCCTTTCCCTGCTGCTCCCCCAGCTTGTGCATGCTCACACATGTGCACTCTCTCTGTCAAATAAATAAAATCTTTAAAAAAAAAAAAAAGATTCTTTCTCTCTCTCTCCCTCTGCCCCAAGCCCCTCTAAAAGAAATGTGTATCTAATATCTAAACAAAGTACCTAAAGTACATAATAGAAGGAAAGATGCCAAAATATTGTCAGCGCTTTTTGCTAGCTTGAAGGATGCTTTTCCCTTCTTTATTCCTCTCTGTATTAGGGACTCAGGGATTTAGGATTATAGAAAGCAACATAATTTAAAATCCTGGCAAAAACATCCTTGAGGACAAGTTAAGGCCCTTATTCATTCAGAGAAGAATTTCTAAAAGACTTCAAGTACTTGAAAAGCTTTTCAGACAGGGCATGGTGACCAAGTCTTCTCCAAAACAATTAAAAAAAAAAACAAACAGAATAAAGACATACATAAAATATAGCAAGAGAAGTCAGGTTTTGGCTATACTGCAGAGTTTCAGTAGGGGAGGGGATAGTTTAAAAATCAGAATTGCTTATGATAACAAACCATGGCATTTTCTTTTTAGGAAGTATGAACAGCAATTTTTCATCTGTTTATTAAGATTCAAGAACAATTCAGGCACTCTCCTGAAGGTAGAAGGGTTAACTGATTGCATTCTTGAAGTTATGTTAAGCCCTTTGCCCTCAGAGCACTTGGTACAACTCTGGCCTCTCAACATCATACCCTTTACTATGTGCCATTCTGAAAATCTGTTCAGACCTGTCTTGATAGTCTTTAGGAAATCAAATGGAGAAGATTCTCGATTCACTAGTAACCAGAGTAATATAATTCAAAAAGCGATTTCTTTTCTCACTCCTCATATTGGCATCTTGGTCAAGAGTGTCAGGAAACAAGTATTCTCTTGCTCTGTTTGTTGGTGTGTTAATTGGTACAACCTTTTTGTCAGTATCTATCAAATTTAAAATACACAGAGCCTTCATCCCAGTAATTCCATTTCAAAGAAATACCCTAGAGAAATGCTGGTACGTGTGTACAAAGAGACATTGCTGATAATAGAAAAAGGTTTAGAAACCATCCAAATGTCTGTTTGTAAAGGATTAAAGTATAGAACATCCAGACTACGGTATGCTATATAACAAAGGAACAAGTTCATTCTAAATAGATTTCACAGTATGTCTTGGAACTATTTCCCAGTTCATGAAAAATATATACAATATTATACCATTTGGGTTAAAAATATACCTACAGAACAGTCATGTATCTTTATATACCTATGTTAATTTCATGCATAGAAAGATGTCCAGAAAGAATTTTTAGCAAAGAGTTATTGGTGGCTACCCTCTTAAGAAGGCACTATGACTGGTTGCTCAAGATAGATGATTGTTTAATCTGCAGGCAGAAGTTTTACAATGAGAATGTATTCCTTAATTAAAGACAAAGGTAAGAAAAAATTAGGAAACAGGTATATAATATAGAAATGAAGACAAGTACTTAACATAGATGTTTGTGGCATCTGACAAGGACAAAAACTGGGAAGATTAGGCTAAACCTAGAAAGGATGGTGGCAACATGGGTTTTAGGTGGAGATAGAAAACATGGAAAAAATCATGTTTATAAAGGCAAAAAAAAAATCTTAAGATTAAATAACACAAAATGTGCAGAACTATAAAGAGAACTATAAAACTCTACTGAGTTATGAGTGAAGACTTGCCCCACTAGGTTTCAAAATATGTTATAAAATGTAAGTAAATAAAACAAGTTGGTACCGATGCCTGAAAGGACACATCATGGAACAGGAGAGTCTAGAAAGCAACTGAGTACACATAAGAATTTGAAGTATGATACATCAGTAAGGATAAGATAGATAAACCAATAAATTCCAAAATGTTAGGTCCCAGAGCAAATGGCCTGGAAGTCTGACCACACCTCTCTGAATAAGTAGGAAAATGATGGGTAGAATGAGAAAGTCACAGAATTCCCCAGAGCAGGAGTGAGTTTGAATGCTACTGGTTTAAATGTACTCATTTTTCATGGTTTTTAGATTCTCTAATTTTACTTAAAGATTTTACTTTCCTGGGGCACCTGGCTGGCTCGGTCAGTGGACCGTGTGCCTCTTAATCTCGGGGTTGTGAGTTGGAGCCCCATGTTAGGTGTAGAGTTTACTTAAAAATAAAATCTTGCAAAAGAGAAACGATTTTACTTTCCTGTGATGATGCAGGAACGGGGAGGGGAAGTTCAGAAGGACCAGTATGTTTGTGAATGGAATCCAGGTATTATTTCCCCTTAATATTTAACTCTCACTTTCATTTCATTAACAGCCTCTCACCTCTTCTGGAGAACCTATAAAGAAGGTCTTCTTATCCAGGAATCTCAGTATTTCTTATAGACTCTAAAAGAACTCTGGGAGATGCTGGGGTGGGGAACTAACTGGCGAACTAGTTTCCTTTCTGGGAAAAAAATTTAAAAAAAAATCGTCATCATAACAGCAAGAAAAGCTTAATTCATGTCCCTGAGGAATTTAAAGTAAAAATCATAGGGCAGCAAGATGGAAACCCCTAGGTTTTTGAAACCAGTCCAAGCTGAACCAGAAGGGCCTAATGCAGTCATTCATTGATTTGAGAGATAGGATATGTCAAAGGTATTAGAGTTACAACGAGGCAACCTACAAGGCAGAGGCTAGCCTGCCAACCTTTACTTGATCGTTTGCTGCTTGATATTACTGGCAAGAGGGTCAGAAATATTACCTCTTCCCTGCCCCCTTTCCTCTTTGTGTTATATCTAGTCAATTCTCAATTCTCCTCTGCTTCAGCTCCAGTCACCTCAAAAATAAACCTTCTCCGGAAAGCTTACCTTTACTACACATATATCATTGTCCTTGGGCTTGGCACTGTTCAATCTAGTCAGATGTGAAAATTAGGGAGGGATGATTAGAAATCCCTTAGTATCCTTTTGTCTCAAGCCACCCTTGTTATTCCTATTAGTGACACCTATTCAGTGACACCTCTCAAGGCATATGGCAAGATACTAAGCCCCTTAGTTTCTACTTAAAAGAAAGAAACCTAATTAACAACATCAGTAGTAGTGACACTCAACACTTTGGTGTGATCACAAAAAAGTCTAAAAATTGTACGAACAGCCTAAGATTAATGACCAAACTTCATACACTGGGGAGTCTCTGAGGACTCTTCTAAAAACCACTTTTCCTTGTTAGATTTTTTTTTCTTAGCACCAGAGCCACAGGGGGCGCGGTTCTCAATATGGTAGAGTCTCCCTTCTTCAGATAGAAACATCTTGGGCAAGTAGTTTTCTCCTTTTTTGAATTCCTACATAAGATCTTCCACCAATTCATTCTGTGGATGTTTACCAGATACTCTTTGCCAGGCACTGTGCTTACATGATGCAGATACAATGGTGAAAAAATCCAAACTCAATCCCTCCCTTCATAGAACTCACACTTGAGGTGGTCCAATACATAGAAATCATGTGTTCCATTTCTATTTACAGCCCCCTCGTGAAGAATAAGGACTCTTCCCTTGTTAAATATGTTTCTTAAAGCTCTACAAGGGGATAGACTCTGCAGCAGTATTTCTTAAACTTCAGTGTGCATCAGAAATAACCCAGAGTGCTTACTGAGCATACAGATTTCTGCTCCCCTCCCTGAGATTCTAATATGGGAAGTCTGGGCTGGGAATCAGGTATCAGCATGTTTAACAAGTTTTCCAGATGATTACAAGGATAACACATTGAGAACACTGCCTCCACCCTTGCTTATAGCTAATTAGTAATTCACCGACTTCAATTTAAGGCAATTAACTTTTTTTCAGTCTTTTCTGGACGCAGGAACAGATGCTCAGCATCTTCTTCATATAAGAAGTCTAGACACAGCCCAGAATTGATCATTTTGTGGTTGATTTGGGGCTTTTGGCCATATTAATAGCCAGTTGCTATGCCATCGATCAGAACAGAAATGTGGTCATTTCAACCATTAAGATGGCCAACCAAATAGCTGAGCTGATGATGCCATGGTAACATTTAGACATGTCCAAAGTCTGGCAAGTCGCAGCAAAGACAGTTTTTTAATTCTTTCCTAATCATGGTGACAAAACTTCAAGAAAAATACCCTAAGTAATTTCCACTGAAGAGGTTTAATTTCATGATCCACCAATGGCCGGTTCAGATCCAAGTGTTGGCAACTAATGACTGTAGGAAACCTTTGTGTCCTCACCCCTAAAGGAACGTAACAATAGCAACTTATTTGAAGATAAAATGATATAACATATAAAAATGCTTGTTACATTGCTCTGGTTGGTGCTCAGTAAATCTCTTTTCCCTACCCAATGACCCAGACTTCGTAGAAGTTAATCTATGTTAAAAGGTCATTAAGCAGTTGTGATCGTAGTATATATGACCCTACTACAAACCAAAATACAAAGAGAGACTAAGAGAAAACACTGAGGCAATTCATGAATTATCATTCTTTTTTCAATTTATTTCCTAGAAGTTGTTAGTTTTATGTAAGAGGCTTTGGCTGAAAATAATGCTACCTTACCTTTGTGTGGCATTGCACTTCTCGAAGCTCTTTCCCCATCATTATTTTACTTGATACTCAAAATAACCTTCTGAGGAAATGGAATTATTACCATTTGACAGATGAGGAAACCAAGGCCCAGAGAAAATAAGTGATTTGCCCACACCCACCCAGTTCATGGAGTACCTAAAGTAAATACTGTTTCTTGAGTGAATGCAGTTCTTCCTTTATAAGCTATTTAATAACTGAGATCATGCTTGAGTGTCAGTAAAGTGTGCTTGAATTTCAACAGCTTTCCAACTCACAGTTTGAAGCCAAGACACTTTCATGCAGAAACCCCTCTGATCTAGGCATGAAATGTTACCTTAACCAACGTTTACTCAGCTGCTTTGCTTGTCCTTCAATGCCCAGAGCTACACATTTTTTTAAAAGCATAAATCTTTGTATTATCATCAAAACACATTGCTTTCTTCTTCCTTTTGTGGAAAAAGCAGGACTTCAGAATGCTGTAGAGAAGATAGTTACTGCCTGATATTAAATCTTGGGCCTATTCCTAGCAAAGAGACCCTATTTTGCTCTTGGAAATACCTTTATTGTAACTTCCCAGATAGGGGCATTTTGCCCAGTGCACTAAGTAAACCAGGACACACACAAAAGAAACATACCTGCTCCATGCCCAGATTTTATAGATTTAGATCCTGAACCATTTGACTTTGACCATCCCACACCTTAATTCTTGTTTTTTTCCTTTCAACTTCTTTAATTATGATGTTTAAACCCCTTTTATATGTATATCTTCTGCAAAATCCCTTCCAGCTTGAGGCTTTCTCAAATCCCCCCAGTCTCTATCTCTGGTTCTGCCTTGTAGTTAATTGTTCAGTACTTCTAGACTGCTATCTAGGTAACCTCCCTTCTAGCTTAAATAGACTCTGGCTCCTTTCCTCCCATGTGCTAACCCATGCATGGCCACCCCCATGTCAGTCCAGTCTTGTTTTATGTACATGACCTAGAAGTAGAAGAATTGGAGATTGTTTTCATGGGCCAGCAAGCATAGCATGGAGCTTCTTGGAAGGCAGATATATTAACTTCTTAGGTGCAATGATCTATACTGTGGCTAATTTTTTAGATTACCTTGAGGTTACACACACCAGGCTGTCAAGAGAGAATCTTGTATGAGGACTGCAGTCTTTACAATTATCATAGGGGCAAACAGGGCCACCCCTAACATTTGTGCCAACATTTATGGAACGTAGGGCAAGAATACAAATGGAGACCACAGGCCTGTGTCCAGACCCTCTTCTCTTCCCAGCCCCAACTCTGTTCCACACCATGAGGGGCATCATACAGATGTACCTGACCATACCAGCCAAGCTCTATCCACATACCATGCTCTCCCACCCCCAGGAAACAACTGTCCTTTGGCCATCTCTCCAGCCTAGGAGCTGCATATATAGGCAACACGTTCCATACCGGGCAGAGTCCCACATACCTCACATAGTCCCACATGGCTCAGGCCATAAACAGGGCATCTCAGGCTCCCAGGGAGTGCTCTAAAGGGGGTTGGAGGTGCATACTCCAGGTGGGCCTCTACCACTGGCCTGGAGAGGAGTGTGGCTGCAGGTTGGCCACATGGGGCCATTTAAAATGGGCTCAAAGGAGACCCTAGCTACACAGGTCTAAGAGTGAAATAACATAGCATCTTGGAGTTTTTAGTACTAAGGCCCAACCATCTAGTGCTACAGAAAATACACTGGGAAAAGATTCTTGTGATATTATCAGGCAGTGAAAGAAATGAAACTGAGGAGAAGATGGGCAGATTTAAAGGTTACAAGAATAATTTGAAAAATGAAATACTTTATGACCACCTGACCTATGGTATAGTTGGATCTCCCATTCCCCACTGTCTCTTCATTCTGTGCCTAGATTCTATCTGAATTTTCAAGGATACTTTTTTTTTAATGGTTTGTTGAAACTAGGGTACCACTCAGTTCTTCCTTGTCTTATTTTCAGAATAAGGTTGGCATATACAGACATTAAAATCAAGTACACTGGGATCAGCAGGTGTCTCTTTCCTGGATTTTCTCAACTCATTTCTTGCCCTGGTAATTTCTATTTTTTTTCTCATAAAGCCTCAGGCCTGGGAAGCAAGGAAAGTTTAAGGTGATGTACATGACTTGAGACATTATGATAATGGATCAGAAAGTGCTTTGTAAAGGGTAAAGTTCTATACAAATGTCAGCTGTTGATCATCTCAGCAGGTAGCATCTTTCAATAGCAGCTTTATTTCAAGTAACACCTCTCACACAACACCAAAAGAGAACTTGGAGCTAGGGTGTTCAGTCGGCTTTATAGAACGTAGAAGGTAAAGGAAAGTAACATCTAGTCAATAGGATAGAATATGGATTTTCTTTTCTTTTCTTTCCTACTCTGGAAAGAAAATGGATTGGTGGGCTAGTAAACTGACTTACTAACCTCCAGTATGATCACCTGGCATGATCAGCTGCATAGGTATTATATGTGAAAAGTCTGTGCTTCATATGTGAACACAAAATTGATGTGGGAATGTGCTTTGGTAGGCAGGTAGGTAGGTAGATAATAGATGGAAAAATAGATGGTTGAGTAGTGGAATAGATGGACAGGAGAGAAAGAGAGGTAGGAAGTGAGAAAGGGAAGGAACCACGAACACTCAGATGACAGCTCCTCTTCTCTCCACCTTCCCAACTTGGGGAACATATAGGCCTGGAACAAAAATACCTTTATTGTGTGTATCATTTTGTAATCAGGTGTCATTTCAAGTGCATAACACAATAGGAAATCTCCTCTCTCTTGGGGATTTGCTGTTGGGTGAAAAACGCTGGCATGCTTTTTAATCACCACCGTTGGGGATAGATGACACTGCTAGAAGGAGGAGAATTCAGGGTTTAATTCCTAGAAAAACATTGTCACATATGTTTGCAGTACAGAATATTGTTTCAATCTTGTAGATTTCAAAGTTTTTTGTTTTGTTTTGTTTTTTTAGATTTTATTTATTTATTTGAGAGAGAGCGAATGAGAGAAAGAGAGCATGAGAGGGAGGAGGGTCAGAGGGAGAAGCAGACTCCCTGCTGAGCAGGGAGCCCGATGCAGGACTCGATCCCGGGACTCCAGGATCATGACCTGAGCCGAAGGCAGTCGCCTAACCAACTGAGCCACCCAGGTGCCCGATTTCAAAGTTTTTATTCTACCTAACCCACCTGAAGGCCTTCTCCTCTTGGTCAGGGCAACTTTTCGCAGTATAGATTCTTAATTGGGAGTAATTATGAGAATGGGTGTGGTGAAGTGTGTCTAGCTTGAAAAAGCTCCCCCCAGGTGGTTGTGCCCCCCTAGCACACATACACGCACCTTGACATCACTGTTCTTTTTTTTTTTTTTTTTTTTTAAAGATTTTATTTATTTATTTGAGACAGAGAGAATGAGAGAGAGAGAGCACATGAGAGGGGGGAGGGTCAGAGGCAGAAGCAGGCTCCCTGCCAAGCAGGGAGCCCGATGCGGGACTCGATCCAGGGACTCCAGGATCATGACCCGAGCCGAAGGCAGTCGCTTAACCAACTGAGCCACCCAGCCGCCCCTTGACATCACTGTTCTACCCATTTTTATTCTATGCCTAAACAAGCATCCCCGAAATATATATACACTTTGATTTTTCTGTCTTGATTAAAAACTGTTCTTCATAAAAACTAGTGATACCAAATGGCCTTCCTCATATTCAAAACAATCATTTTCCTTCCAGCCACAATCCAATAAAAGAATTTTTGTTTTCTGAACAAATCATATTTTAAAATTCAACAAGGATGAAAACTTACAGGCATATTATATTAAAACATTTACTCTTGCATGCAAGGCAAGTTGCTTAGTGGTAAGAGGCAGCTGTGGAGCTCAAAATGAATCTAAAAATGTGTACCTCCTTTAGAAATTAGTTTCTAAACCATGCTGTGCACTTGAGACTTAGCATTCATTATGGGTAACATTGTGTGCACCTAATACATTGTGACATTAAAAGTCACAATATTCCTGATGATTTTCTGTATCACAGTGGGAGAACCACAATCTAGTGAGTAGAACAAGAGACAAAGAATAGATCATTCTGTGATCTGTTCTCATTCTAGTTTCTATTTTATCTCATGACCCCGAAAGAGATTATTGGCCTTCTTATCTTTAATATAAAGATACTTACTCTGTTTGTCTGCTTTCTGTGTATATTGTGGCAGTGATTTTTAATTGTGTTCACTAAATCCTGAAGTTCCTTAAATGTGCCTTAGTATCTTCCAAAGAAGCAAGGGGAAGTGAAGTTGGTTTTGATCTCTTCACCATTTTGTGTCTGTTTTCTTATATAAACAGGGGTTCGAAGTAAGATTTCACATAAACAAAGGGTATTGTGGGAGACATATTTGTGTTCACAACGAATTCTGATTGTTTTCTCCTATGGGGCCCAGGGCCCCTTTGCAGTTACATGGGACCATATGATTCTTCGAGTTCTTTTATCCTGCCTTGGAAGAGCATAAAAGCCTTGTGGTGATGGTAGTGTTTTATTTATTTATTTTTATTATGTTATGTTAATCACCATATATTACATCATTTGTTTTTGATGTAGTGTTCCATGATTCATTGTTTGTGCATAACACCCAGTGCTCCATGCAGAACGTGCCCTCTTTAATACCCATCACCAGGCTAACCCATCCCCCCAGCCCCTCCCCTCTAGAACCCTCAGTTTGTTTCTCAGAGTCCATAGTCTCTC
>NC_138385.1:21972621-22273785 GCF_054177405.1 Leptonychotes weddellii
CCCCACCACTCCAGCAACCCTCAGTTTGTTTCCTGAGATTAAGAATTCCTCATATCAGTGAGGTCATATGATACATGTCTTTCTCTGACTGACTTATTTCGCTCAGCATAACACTCTCCAGTTCCATCCACGTCGTTGCAAATGGGAAGATTTCATTCCTTTTGATGGCTAAAGAAGATGTGGTATATATATACAATGGAATATTATGCAGCTATCAAAAGGATGGTAGTGTTTTAAATGGTGATCAGAGCATCGCCTTCTGAATTACATTTCATATGTAGCATGAATGAGACGTGAACTTCTGTTGTTTCCAGCCACTGAGATCTGGGGGCTCATTTGTTACCTAATCTAACCTATACTGACTAGTGCAAATGTCCTTTCAAGGCCACTGCCATAATAGAAAGAGTAAAATGCCAGGAGTCCTACCTAGTTCCAGCTCTGCTACTAGCCAGCCGTGTGGCTTCAGTCAAGCTAGCTCATTTCTTAAGCCTCAGTTTCCTCTTGTTTAAAAAGGCAGAAATAAGTAAGCTGCGTGCTTCACAGAATGTTCAGGAAATATGAAAGAGTACTTATTTGATTATCATATTATTTTATAAACTATAATCAGTGTAAATGCTTGCAAATCAATATAATGCTGAAAATTTCTTGAAAAGGGAGGACAAAAGATCAAATTCCTAAATGTTTTCTCCCAAGTGCCTAAGTACCTCCCTGGTAGAAAATATGTCATGTGAAGGCAGTAGCATCCCTTTTATAAGTGACTAGTATACGTAAATCTGGCTGATTCATTTTGCTAAGGATCCACCAAGAAATAATATTTCCTGTTGAGATTTGACTGCACACAGGAAGAAATGCAAGACACGTTATAATCAAAGAATTTAGGTGTCAGTAAACTTTACAAAGCTTGTTAAAGACCAAAAAACTAAGGTAGAATTCATAGCTTTTCTGTATTATAGCACTTGATTACTATAAAATTGATTCCAAAAGCAGCAAAATTTGGACATTTGAAATGCATGTTCCTCTTTCAGTGACTTCATATGTTCAAAAGTAAAGAGTGAATACCTGTTACCTAAACTGTACAAATTTGTATGCCGTGGATGATATTTTCCTTCATTTCAGAACTATTAGCTCCGATTATTGCACTAGAGGCAGAATCGTGATATTTTGAGCTTATATACTGTCAGCTTTCTGAAGGGGTTTAGGTGGACATTAAGGAGGAAATGTGATGTAATGAGCACTGGGTGTTACATAAGACTGATGAATCACTGACCTCTACCTCTGAAACTAATAATACATTATGGATTAATTAATTGAATTTAAATAAAAACTTTTTAAATTTTGAAAAATGAAGGGGTTTAGAGCAATATAATCAAACTGCTGTAGGATTTTGGACAAATCATTCTGGGCCTCTGTTTCCCAATTATCAAAACAAAAATAGCTATCTATCTCTTCTCTAGAGGGGTGATTATGTGCCTGTTAACTTGGGCTAGTGAATTAGAAAGCATTGTGAGCAATTGTGAGAAAGCCCCCACTTAGAAATTGATTATAGGAAATATCAATTATTATCTTCTGATCACCCACAGAGAACACAACATGGCACTCACCAGCATTGTCT
This sequence comes from Leptonychotes weddellii, assembly GCF_054177405.1. NCBI lineage: Eukaryota > Metazoa > Chordata > Mammalia > Carnivora > Phocidae > Leptonychotes > Leptonychotes weddellii. Next base: position 21,974,234 of record NC_138385.1, read on the forward strand.
TTATTCCCTAGACTGCCCTTGAGGGATTCCAGGGTAAAAATCTATATGTGATTTTTAATACCCACCTCGTATGGTGACTGCATATTTACAGCCATAGCCATACATTTTCCGTCCCTTCATGCTTCCTTGGCTTTAGGCATCAATCTTATATTCAAGGGTCATAATCCTTAGGGGCAATGTTGCTCTTTCCTGTACTGTAGCTAAATTAGTTCTCCCAGTCTCAACCCTTTGTCCTCCTGCACTGTAGGTTTCCACAACACTTAACTCCAGTGAGGGCAACCAAGGGTTACATGAGAGGAGACAGAGGCAAGTCTGGGTTATATCTTTTGATGAATTTCATTTCCCCACTCCAAGTCCACTAGCAATGATGAAACACAGTTCCTTTGGTATTGCCACAGTTTTGATTAAGCATGTTAAAAGTCTTGTTGGCTGCAGTTTGAACCCCTGGCAACACCTGTCTGACAATTTCACTTGTAGCATGCCTTGCTCAAAACCAAATGCTTTAGATACATGTGAGAGAAGAAATAACAGCACTGGTTCAAGAATCTGCAAATCCATCTCCTCTAAAGCTTAATTTTTAAAAAGTTTATCTTGGCTTGGGAGACTTTTATTTCTTCAACGACTATGTCAGTCTAATTTTCCACCCTATCAGATTAAGCTTTTATTCATTTATTGTAAACGATTTCCCACAATATCCTTATTTGATCTGCCAAGTTGTACGATCTATGGGCCTTAGGGGGAAATGGGGAAGGCAACTTCTATTCAGAAACCCCTCGTGTGTTGGCCACAGCATAATTGTATTTCTGCTTTACACCTATATCATGGTTGGGTAAACAAAGTTATACCCAATGGTGAATGAGTAATCCTTTTCAGTAGTATCAATTTCCAGAGCTTTGGCCCCATGAAATGAAATATCTGTTAGTATGTTTACCATTACCAGTCCAACTCATAAGATTGTATTGATTAGATTTTTGCACTGCAAAAATACCATTTTAAACCAGAGTGAAATCAATATGGGTGTGTATTTTTTATATACAAATTGGTTTTAGCTCAAAAAGAATATTCTTTGTTGGAGCAGAAATAAATCTGGAAAGAAAATCTGATAAAGCATCCTAAAATGAAAAAAAAAAAAAGTTTACCCTTCCTCATGCTTTAGTCCTTTCCCCTGACTATTAATCTGAGCTCAGTCCTTGCTGTCTGAGCGGAGATTTCTTTACTGCTCAAAGCAGATCAATGTTTGCACAAATTAGGACTTGAGATAACATCATCAGCGTGCAAATGCCTTCTTTAGATTTAAATGGCACAATAGCGGTCCATTCAGCTCTTTGGGAAGCAGCACATACTGAAGTACAAAACAGCCAGTGAGGCTCCTGATGGCAGTGCGCTTACTGTAAAGCACAGAAGCTCTTTTTCTTGGAGCACTTAACGCTTCAGAAACATCCCACCAGATGGGGTAGGATTATTTCCAGAAAGCAATTAAGGCAGTTACTGGAGCGATGGTAAGGCATCACTGTGAGTAAGCAAATAGCAAAGTTGCAACCCCTCAACTTGTACTAGTTTTCATTTGATTTGGTTAAAGCTGAAGTTCAGAGATAATGAATATGGCTTTGGAAAGCTGAAGAGTGACGTCTATTAACTCTGAATGTGGACTTCCCATGTATGAGGAAGACTGTAGCTTATTCCCAAAATAATTTTATAAGCACTCAACTAAAACTAAAGACAGTGTTCCCCGGTTCCATTATAATACTGACAAGAGCACATTTCTAATAAAAACCCGGAGCACCTGTCCCTGGGCTCCTCACCCAGGAAGTGCTCATGAATGTTAGTTGACTGACACTTTTCACTGTGTCACCTGATGGACACATAACACTTCATCTTCCCCATACCTGCCACTCGCATAGTCTTCCCATCTCAGGAAATGAAATTCCATTCTTTCAAAACCAACGGGGTCATCATTATCCCTCACATCCACATCCAGTCCATCAGCAAATCTTAATTGGTTCCATGCGCAAAATGTATACAGAATCGGATCACTTCTCACCACCTACACAGCTCCTTCCTGGTCCCAGGCCACCATCTTCTGTTGCCTGGATAATTGCAATGGCCTCCTAACTGGTCTCCCTTTGTTCACCTTATCCCCCTAAAGAATGATCATTTGTAAATCAGATCATGTCATTCTTCTGCTGAGAACCTTCCATTGTCTTCCCATTTTGCTCAGAGTGAAAGCTGACTTCCTGCCCATGGTCTACAAGGCCCTCCGAAGTCTGTTCCCCCCCACTCCCATGACCACTTCCACACCATCTACTACTACTCTCTTCCCCTTTCATCCACTCTGCTCCAACTACATATTTTGGATTCTGGCCTCCTTATTGTTCCTCAACACTCTGGGCATGGTCTCACTTCAGGACCTTCCTACTTGGTATTCCTTTTGTCTTTCCACCAGTATGAGGCTCTCTCACTCACTTCAGGTATCTATTCAACTGATACAATGTTAATAATTGATACATTATTAGAGAAATCACCCTATGTAAAATATCAACTCCTCACCCTCCATCTCTCTGGATCCCTCAAACCCTGTTTTAATTTTCATCATAGCAGTTATCACCACCTGAAATATTCCATACTCATTTATTTATTATCTGCCACACCCACACTCCCTCCCCCACACATACACATCAGTATAAGCTCCACAAGGTAGAAATTATCTGTTTTGATCTCTGCTGTATCCCCAGTGCTTGGAACAGTATCTCCAGTGCCTGGAACAGTACCTGGCACATCATAAGTTCCCAACCAATTATTTGTTGTCAAGTAAATCTAGCAAAGTACCAAACTGCCCACCACTGTGTCTCATTCCCTGTTGCTTCCTTCTTCCTTCTCCTCCACCTCTTCCCCTTCCTTCTCGTCTTCATCACATCTATGACTCATTGAGAACATGTTGCTGGGTACTGTTGCAGATATTATTCTATCTCTTTTAATTATGACAAGAACTCTATAAGGTATATATTATCCTCATGTTAAAAAACAAAGAAATTAAAGCCCAAAAAGTAATGTAATTTGCTTAAGATGACTCAATAATATATCAGAGCTATGATCTAAACCCTAGTCAGAAACTGATTCCAAAACTCATGCTCATTCCATTCCTATATACCTAGTGACTTCTTCAGCTTATCTTCTGGTCCTCTTTTTCCCTCTGCTCTTCTCCCTGTAGCAACTGGAGCATTAATAAAATCACCAAACCAGTGGTTCTAAAATATTAGAATGCATGAAAATTACCTAGAATATTGTGAAAAAGCAAATTCCCAGCTCCCCCCCACACACACACACACATTTTGATTCAGTAGATCTAGAGTGAGGCCCAAGAATCTACATATTTAACTGGATCCCCAGCAGGTGATTGTGGGCCATACTTTGCTAAACCCATATAATCCAAACACACAAGGTTTAGGGTGACAAATATATAGTCTTGCTGCAACGGTGCCATAGAAATTATTTTTCAGAAGAAGAACATCACTTTGCTTCATTTAGAAACTTGGAGGAAATCAAATTGTCATTTCAATACTGAAAATAACTTGGAGTGGTTTATAAGCTTCAGGCTTTAATATACATTGCCACAATAAGAATTCAACTTTTCAAGTCAGAAGTAACACGAGATGAGAAAAAAATCTGCTTGGTTTGATATATGATGACAAAAATATGTATGCTAATTAAAAGCCTCTCACTTAATGAGAACTATGCATTTATTAATGAGGCATGACATTGACATTCCAGTGGAACAGTAGATCATGTTCCATATTATCCAATGCAGTGTACTACAGTAAATACCCCAAGGATTAATAATGTTTAATTAGGGGAAAATCAAGTTTAAAATCATTGTTAGGTTACTGGACAAGTGACATCAGTCCTCAGAGGCTGGAAATACAGACAACACTGAGCAAAGCAAACATTACCAAAGATGAAATTGGCAAAGCCAAAACCAGAAGGGTATTTGTAAATGTTATCTAGCTGTACTTTCAATATTGGAAAAAGATACTAGAGATTCAAAAATGGAATTTGCTCCCAAAGTCCACCAACAATTCTCTTGCCCCTTGACTCCATATAGAACAGAAGGTCCCATAGATCACATCTGGAGTTATTTGAGGAATAGACCAATGGAGAAAACAGTTGTTTTATGTGTGATTTTTAAGGTAAAGCTTTCTGTTGGACCTAAGAAAGGACAAAGTTGTTCTTAGACACATAAAACCACCTGGTCAAAAGTAGTAAAATTCACCTCTTTTATTATCTTTACTGAAAGAAAAGCCCATCTAGTATGGTGAAAGTGGTATTGAACTTGAGAGAACACTTTGAAAACTCGTACTCTAGATATTAAAGGCCAATTTTCCAAAATGCGGCCTCCTTTTTGGTTGAACTCAAATTGATTTTTTCAAGAAAATTCGGAGTCTGACACTTTGACTTCATAAGGTTTCCTGGGGCTCTGTCCTCAGGGCTTTTTTTTTTTTTTTTCTGTGAGCTCCATGTAGGGGAAACCTACCATCTGTCCTAAATGGGTTATCCTATTTGTCCTGGGTCTATAGGTGTCCTTCAGAAATAGAGCATAAAGGGGATGGACAGGAAGGGAAATAATATGTGCCAGTTGGTGTACTAAATACTTTCATAAATATCATCGATTTCAAACAGCCCCTTTTAAGTAGATGTTTTTATCTCATTTGACAGATTTAGAAGCTAAGGTTAAATTAAAGTATTTCCCCAAGTCCACATGGCTAGTAGATGGCAGATCCAGGATTCAAATCTAAGTGTGTCAATCATGAAAGCTCATGCTATTTCTATGTATCAAGATTACGTTGGTGTATTAAGTTGCCAAAGTGTTTTTTCATGTTTACACCATATTTTCAATGTGTCTGTAAGTTAGAGTGGGTGATTGCATACTCCTTTTTACAAAGGAAGACAAAGACTCAACCCAAACCATACATCCAGGTTCACATGGCTAATTAGCATATCTGGGGCTCCCAGTTGGGTCTCTCGAATCTACCTCACACATCAATGACTTTGTATTTAAAGATGAGTTTCTGCCCCAACAACTTCAAACTGATAATCTGAGGTGTCTTTATTTAAAAAAGTAAAGAACCGTATCCCTTGAAGGAATGGAAATTTTGGGAAAAAGCAATGTGATTCTGCTTGAGGAAGCCAATGCTTTTAAGGCATCTCCTACATAAAGAAATATTAAAAATATGGGATTGAACCTACTACACATTAGTACTCTTTTATATCATTGTTAGCTTCTGAAATAAAAATATAATTAAGAGATAATATCAAGGGAATAGAAGGTTGTCTAAGTAGAAGAATTTCCTATGACAGCTCTGCAATCCAAATGTCAAGGCAGAGCAAAGTGCCTTCATTTTTGAGGAGGAGCTACTGATTTTGAGATGGCACCATATTACTGTCTTTTTTCCATTATGCTGAATAATTTATGTAGATTAAATAAATTTACAACAGAAGTTAGCGCAAAGGTGTGAGAATAACCAAGGAATGTAGTCAAATTAAAGGGTGAAATGTTATTGTGATAATGTAATGATTTTATTAAAGTGTCATTTGCATGTATTATAGAACAAATAGCTTAAATGAAAAAAAGAAAAATTGGACATTTTTATTAGAATCACATCCCAATTTAATGCTGGCTGGGGTAAGTATGATATTGTAGAAGTTAGCATTTTTCTGCTTTACTCACCTCTGGTCTCTCAAAGTAAGTAATGGAATATCTTGATAAAGCTTCCATTTTATTGTGATGTACACTTGTACTTATTATATAGCAGTGAACTGTCTGGATTTAGGCTGAACTTAAAAACAAAATTCCCTTTATTGTCTAGCCAATCAGACTTGCTTAGGATATAAACTCCTACCAACTGATGTAGGTCATCCAAACTCCTGTTGAATTCAGTCCTGTGTAGGGATTAAAAGTATGGGCTCTAGAGTCAGACTGTGGGTTCAAATTCCTGCTGTATTGCCTCGTAGCTATATATGACCTTAGGCAAATTGCTAAGCCTCAAATCCCCGCCTCTATAGAGTAGGGTTAATATTGGTACCTCGATCATAGAACTGTTGTGAGGACTAAGGAAAAGAATTCATTTAAATCACTTAGCACAATGCCTAGTATCTAAAATTTCCAGTAAATTTTAGCAATGGCTGTTACTATCATTATCATTAGTATTGCTTAGTGCCAGAGATCTGTAGGTTGAGAATACATTATGTGTTCTTGATAACTACAGTGGGATCACTATTTGTTTAAATAACAAAAGAAATATATTCTCTCACAGTTCTGGAGGGTAGAAGCCTACAATAAAAGTATCAACAGAGAAGCACTCCTTGCCTCCTCCAGCTTCTGAGGGCTTTCAGTCTCCATCTCTACGTGGCCATTTCCTCTTCTCTTCTCCTTTTCAGTCTCTTGTAAGGACATTTATCATTGGATTTAGAGCCACCATGTTAATCCAGGATGATCTCATCTCCAGATCCTTAATTACATCTGCAAAGGCCCTTTTTCAAAATAAGGTCACATTCACAGTTTCCAGGGGTTACGACAAGGGCATATTCAACCCTCCACACTCAGTAGAACATCTTTAGTTGCATTTCCTCTGTCTTATCACCTCTTAGATTGATACATCCAGGAAGAGGGTTTGTCTTCCTCTTTTTGGGCTGCAGTAGCAAAATCCCACAGACTGGGTAGCTTAAAAACAGCAGAAATTTCTTTCTTATGTTTCTGGAGGCTGAGAAGTCCACAAACAGACACTGGCCGATTCAGTGTCTGGTGAGGGACCTGCTTTCTGGTTCATAGACTGTATCTTCTCTCTGCATCCTCAAGTAGCAGAAGGAACAAGCTAGCCCTCTAAGTCCTCTTTGAGGACCCTAATCCCATACAGGCAGACTCCACCCTCATAACCTAATCACCTCCCAAAGACCCTACCTCCAAATACCATCACATTGGGGATTAGGGTTTTAACATATGAATTTGAGGGGCACACAAACATTCAATCTATATAGCTGGGTTGTGTCATTTTATCTCAGATTTTACCATGTCAAAGACATGATCTCTCCTCTATGCAAAGCACCCTCATTCTGCCTAGGATCCCCCCCTGCCACCCCACCCAACTCTTCTTTACCCGGAGCAGTACCTCAGACTCGACTTATTTTTTCCCCTTAACTTCCCAATAATTTTATTATCATTTATTTTTTTTAAAGATTTATTTATTTATTTATTTATTTATTTATTTATTTATTTGAGAGTCAGGAGGGGCAGAGGTAGAGAGAGAGAATCCAGAAGCAGGCTTCCTCCTGAGCACAGAGCCTGATGCAGGGCTCAATCCCAGGACCCTGAGACCATGACCTGAGCTGAAACCAAGAATGGGACCCTTACCAGACTGAGCCACCCAGGTGCCTCTATTATCATTTATTTTAACAATGTTTTGTTAGTGCATTCTCCTAAAAATCTGGTAAGAAAAATAATAGAGGTATTATAATTAAAATCTGTGAGAAAACTGACACACTGGCCGAGTTCTCTTCACTAGACCAGTCAGTGGTTTTGAACTCCATTTTTTGGCAATAGAATCTTCCAGTTAAATCTTCTCCAATTAAAATCCCAATAAATAAAACGTAACATTGGAGTTGCTCATGTGGACAGGGAGGTATCTGAATTATAATGAGATAATACCTTAGTTGTTGAGATTTCAGACACTGTGAGCCATCTATCCCTTGACTCCAGAATCAATATCTTTAACCCATTTTTAATGATGCTGAATAGATAGGACCTTCCCAACCTAAAATCTGTAATTATGTGCTAGCTCTTTAAAGTTCTGATTAATGATTCTGAGTGATAAGCAGACTAGAGAACATTACTGTGATTTGTTGAGAAGAGTAAGGTTTTCAGCTTGGAGAATATTCAACTTTGGATTTATTCTGACACCTCAGAAGTTTACTAAGTTATAGTCTCAGTGGGTTTTTTTCATCACTAAAAGGTTACAGAATTTCTGTGTGTATATATATATATATATATATATATATATATATATATATTCATTTAAGGGAGAATAGAGGAAAACTTATATTTCCCTAGTTCTGATACGAATGGTCTGTCATTCCAATTTCTCTTGCAAATACCTTAAAATCCCCTGCTCCACTGGGCCTTCCTGGCAAAACTCAAACAATGAATGATGACAGTTGTTATCCTTTTTCCTGTCTGTACCCAGCAACCTAACTCTCTTGAAGAAAAATTGTAGTTTGGGTAGATTGGTACCAAGAAAAATTCCTGGTCACCAGTCTCACCTGGGCCCTCAGCACTGCCCAACAATATTACCATGTTCTTCAGGTTACCTCATTCTGTCATCCCCATAATTATTTTTTTCAGAATTTCTCTACTTTTCTCAAACTTCCAACTTCCCCACTGTCCATCCATTCTCAATGGATGGCCTTGCTTCTTGCTTCATGGAAAAATAACCATCACATGAGAACTCCCTCAGTTTTCTGACATCAGATCTGAAAAAAATCAGATTGTGTCTATGCCCATGCCCTCTTTCCTCCTCCTGCTGTAATGCAGGAAGTGTCTGTCAACAGTCAGTCCTTCCACTCGACCTCTAGATCCCACCCCTCTTCCACTTTCTCTCACATGTAAGTTTAACTCCAAACGATCTACTAGATCTTTCTCAAGAGCTCTTAAACACAATCTTGTCTCTCTCACTTGAAAAAAAAATTTTAAATCTCACATTCTCAACTAGCTAATCATCTCTTGCCCCCTTTAATGATTCAGCTTCATTTCTCCACTTTCTTACCTTCCATTCATCTTTTCTTTTCACTTTGAAACCATCACAAGCTTACAGAAAAGTTTAAGTACAATAGAAAGAATTTTCCCCTGAAACACTGAAGAATAAGCTGTTGACCCATTTCCCATAAATCCTTTATTGCATATTTACTTTAAAAAAAGGGTATTTTTCTTTTCTTTTTTTTTTTAACGATTTTATTTATTTATTATAGAGTGAGAGAGAGAGAGCGTGCACGAGCCAGGGGAGGGAGGGGCAGAGGGAGAGGGCCAAGCAGCCTTCCCACTGAGCAAGGAGCCCAACGCAGGACTCAATCCCAGGACCCTGAGATCATGACCTGAGCCAAAGGCAGGCGCTTAACTGACTGAGCCACCCAGGCACCCCTGTATTTTTCTACATAACCACAAGACACCAACTAAAATCAGGAAATTAACATTCATACATTACTATCATCTAATGCTCAGAAGCCATTCATGTTTTACAGTTATCCCAATAATGTCCCTTATAGCAAAAGAATCTGGCTCAAAATCAAGCATTGCATTTTAGATGTCATGGCCCTTCATTCTCCCTCAGCTTGGAACAGTGCCTCAGTCTTTCCTTGACTTTCATGACTGACGTTCGTGAAGACTGTACACCACTTATTTTGGAAAATGATTCTCAATTTTAGGTTTTCTGATAAGTAGATTTAGGTTATGCATCATAAGCAAGAAAACCACAGAATTAATGCTGTGTTCTTCTCATTGTATCTCATCAAATGGTGTTCATTATTGATTTGTCTCACTACTGGTGAAGCTAACTTTGAAAGCTTAATGAAGATGGTATCTGCAAGGCTTTTCTCCACTGTACTCTCTCTCTCTCCACTTGTAATTAACAAATGTTGGGGGAGGGAGGTACTTTGAAGCTATGTAAATATTCTGTTACTCCTCAAACTTTCAATTTATTCATTCATTTATTTATATCTGTGTGAACTCATGCTTTCCCAATAACTCGGATTATATTTGTTACTATTTCTGTTTGATACTCAGATTCTTTTTTTTGGCCAGTGATAGCCCCTTCAAACTGGCTTTTGTGTCCTTTTGACATGTCATCATCATTCTTTGAGCACTTCCTTACTTTCTGGCACAGTAAGATGTTCCAATCTCATTTTGTACTTTTCCCGTTCTATCCCTGGAATCAGGCTTTCTCCAAGGAGCCTGATTCCTTTTGGTGTAATGGTATTTAGAAGTCAAGTTCTGGGCGCTAAGTGTGTTTGTTGCTATTAGGATGTTGCTATTCACAGGCCCTCACAGTGAACAGGGCTAGGAAATATACACATACATTTACATGCATAACGTACTCATTTATATCTATATTAACTGATCTACCTATAGAAAATCATGGATTTCTATTAATATCTCCAGTTCCACTCCAACACCACAGCGTTCATTCTAGTTTTCATACTTATAACTCTTTTCTCTGACAGAGCTTTTTAATTCCTTTATCCTTAATACATGTACCCTAGTCACTCATCAGTCAATTCCATTTAACTTCTACCCCTCATCACTCCACCAAAACCTGTCAACAAGTTATCAATGATCATTGTTTCACTAAATACGTTGAACACCTTTTAAATCTTCATCTTACTAGACTTTCAGTAGCACTTGGCATAGCTAACTGCTCCATATATATATAGAAAACTCTTCCATCAATTTCTTTGATACTACATGTTTCTGATTTTCTTCTTATATCTATGGCATATCGCTTTCACTCTCTTTTGCTGGATCTTTCACTTCTACTTGACCTTTAAATGTTAACTTCGTCAGTCTTCGGCCCCACTCATTTCTCATCTTAGGCTACATGCACTCCCTTGGCTTTAGTTACCAATTTTATTAGTGACTCACAAATTTTGTCTCTAGCCCTGACTTCTCTTCTTAATTCCAGACCAAGAGATCCATCCATCTGCCACTTGACATCTTTACTTGGATTCCTCAGCGGCACCTCAGGTTAACATGTCTAAAGCTGAACTCGTGATCTTCCCCCTTAAACCTGCTCTTCCTTCATTATTCCATATATGGATAAAAATAGCATAACTACCCACACAGTTGTCCATGCCAAACCTCGACACCACTCGTAGCACCTCCATATCCTTTGCCCCTGTCTTATCTAATCAGTCACCAAGTCTTGTTGCTTCTACCTCTTAAAAATATTTTGAATACATCCATTCCTCTCTGTCTTCATTGCATTCACTCTAGCCCTTAGCAACCATTCTCTCTCACCTGGAATCCCGTAATAGCCACCTAAATGATCTTGAATCTCTTCTTCCTTCCCCCCCCATTCTCTATATTGCATACAAAGAGAACTTTTAAATACACATCTGATTTTTTCACTCTCTTACTACCTTTTAATATTTTTCCATTTCTACTACAATAAAGTCCAAAATTTTTAGTAAAGTTTAAAAGGCCCTGAATTCTCTGACCTCTGTTTCTCCAGGCTCATCTCATACCATTCTATTCCTCTTTTTTTCTGTGCTTCAGACACATATTATCCATTTCATCTCCCTTATCACCACACACATATACCCACACATCCTATCAGTTTCGACGTAAATACCAATGCCTGAATGAGATCAGAAACTTGACACCCTCGAATTAAATTAGGTCACCCTGTAATATTCTCTCATTGCACTTTGTATTGTCCCTCCATAGTAGTTATCACATTTTGTAGCTACATAGTTCTTTGAATATTCATGTAGTAGATTTTATGCTCATGAAGGCAGAAGCCCTATCTGTCTTTGTTTTATTTCCACCAGTTAGCACAATGCTTAATTCATGGTGCACACTCAACAAATATGAGATGGATGAATAGCTGAAAAGTTTAAAGGAAGTAAAATAGGAAGGAATGCTAATCCTCACAATGACAAATATTTGGGTAAAAGATAAACATTTCAGTCAAACATTTAGATATATCCAAATGGTCACATACTTTAGGTTTATATACATATAAACAATTATTTTTCTCTTTTAAGTCAGGCATAAGAGCCAGTTTGATTGGGTGGCTTCTAATCATTTCACTTTGTCATTCAGAAACCACTTTGATTTGGGAACCTTTTTTTTTTAACTCAGTTGCTCAAAAATGAAACTGGATTGTATCCTGGACACAGCAGGAAGGTAATTTAAAGAACCTATGAACATTGTTGAAATTATCATGTGCAAGCTTATTAAATGCAATGTATATTTAAATTGAAAAAACTTTCTTTATTAAACCTAGATAGATGAATTTTTACAGCTTCCAGCACTAAAATATATTAGATTTGAGAGTCAGGTTAGATTAATTTCTAATCTTTATGGAAATCATTTTTATTAAAAAGTGAAAAGTTAAGAATTTGACAGTTACAGGGCTTGGATAACTCTAAAAGGGTCATCATTTAAATATGCAGGGAAAGTAAAATCAGAGTGCTTTCATGATAAAGATGATTTGTTTATTTTATATGCTCATTTTTAAAAGCTGTTTTAATATTTAGGCTTGTTAAGTAAAATCTGAAATGTGGTTGAATATATTAAAACCTAAATAAAACTTTTGACTTCCATTTCTATTTCTAAGAGCCTACCAAATAAATCTCAGCCTGGACTTAGATGCTAAAATGAAAAAGATTAAGGAAATATTTTCACTGACAATGTAAGTGATCAAAATATTTAATTTTCATTTGAGAATACATTCTATAATTTTCAAGTTAGCCAGTATTTTCTACTTTTATCAAAGAATATTTCACATAATTGTAATTTATTAGCTGATCATTTCCATTTCATACTGTTTCAATATAAAGGACACTTTGTGTGTTGGGGGTGATTCACTCAGAGGTGCATAAAAACATTATTTTCCCCAGGAAATGGCTGACAAGAGAGTGGGAGGAAGCTGCCTCTCTCCTTTGAATTTGGATTGCTCTTGGTTCTCTTAAAAGTTGGAAACCAAATGTCAAGGGAATACAACACTTTCCTCCTCCAAAAGAGCAAGGGCATTTGTCTAGTGTGTTTATTAGCAGTTTGCAAGCGGCTGGGAGGTGGTAACTGATGAGAACTGACTTTTGAAGTCTTCTCAAGAGTTAACTATCCTCACAATCTAGGCCTTTCAAACCAATGATTGTATAGAATGACGTCTTCACTAAATGAAGAGAAGAATGAAAAATAGAGATTCACGTATTTACTTTTGAGTATCCATCAGAGAAATTTAGAAAAGGAGTTTACCAAGCACACATGAGAAAAGGCAATCCTGTCCATAGCCACTAATTTCATCTTATTGCATTGATTTAGTGGTATTCTCAGCCAAATGCCTAAGAATTAACACTGTCCCCTTTCCTGCCTTCTTTTTGTATTCACAACAGCACCTAGCATGGAGCTTACAATGTGTAGCTTAGTAAATATATATCATTCTGCATCTTTTGCCAGCATTTTAAATTCAACAAATCCAAAACCAAACACAACTCTCATCCCAATCTATCACTATCTTTTCCAGACCTCCTGATTTCCCACAATGGTGCCAATGTTTTCCTAATCACCCAGCCTGAAAATTGCAGTCAGACACTTTTATGTTTATCAGTAATTCATTTATTCAACATATATTAAGGTCTTATCATGCCCTGAGCTATATGTGGTACTTAATAAATGTTTACTAAATGAATTAAGGAAATAATTCCACATGTATTTATTGAGTGCTTCTCATGTGTTGGGGAATATAAGAGAGAAAAAAGATTGAGACCCAGCTGCTGCCTTCATCACCTTGTAATAGGGTAGAGAGAATAATGCATATGTATAAAAAGCTACAGTAACAGATTAGATGCAGTAACAGTTTTAAGAGATGTGTAAACAAAGCTCCGTAGGAGCACAAAAGAAGGTAATACCATCCCTGCCTTGGAGCATCATGGACCGTGGCCTGTTACCTGAAGAAACTGTCATTCAAGCTGCAAGTTGAAGGATCATCTGGGAAGATAGAGATAGGCTGTGTGAGAGGGAAGGAAGAAGGATAGGAACACATGATGTAGCTCCAGCTGCATGAAAAAGAAGGGGATTCAGGACAGGGCTGGTGGTCAAATTTGTCTGGAGAAAAGGATGCAGAGAGCGAAATAATGAAAGCTTAAGTGAGAAATGTAACAATTGTGGTTTGGTTGGGAAGAGTTTAGATTTCTAGGCTAAGGATTTTGGACATTAATGTGCTTTGAGAAACAAATATTTTTACATACAATGTGCAACCAGAGCTGTGCTTTGTCCAGAGAAGAGAAACCAAGATATTAGAAGTGAGCAAACCATGGAATGGCTTGTAATATGTAATATGATGAATACTTGAAGAACTCAGGGATGTTTAGAAGAGGAACAACTTTGAGATCAAATAGCTATTTTTGATTATCCAAGAGAGACTGGTCAGTGGAAGAGAGGGTATGTCAATTCTGGGTAGATCAAAATGACAGAAATAAAACAAATTGGTGAAAGAAGAAGACAGCAGATTTCAGTTCAAATCAACAAATTACTTTCTAATAAGGCTGAATAAAAATAGAATTGGAATTGACTGGTTTTGTGAAGCAATAGCTAAACTTTGGGGAAAATATCCAAAAAGTAGGAGGCTTGTATGTCAAAGTAAGAGGTTGAACCAAATGAATTTTACACTTCTCCCAATTCCTAAGATTCTAGTATTCTAACTTATAGTTGGTTGTGGGATTTTTAAAGAGAGAACAGAGCTTTGGAGAAACCAATAGCAAGACTTCTGTGAGACTCAAGACACAAGATGATAAAGGCCCTGATATGTGTATTGGAAACAGACATAATCATATTGGCTAACACTTACATAGCATTTATTATATACCCAGCACTGTTGTAAACACTTTAAACATACTGACTCACTTGAACCTTACACCCCCATTTTATAGATCAGAAACCAAAGCACAGAAAGATTTAGTGACTTGCCCACAATTGCATAGTTAATCCAGGGCTGAGCTAGAATTCCAGCCCAAGAAATCGGGCTTCAGAGTTCAGACTCCTAACTACCATGCTATACTGCCTCTCCAGAGAGAGAGAAATAGAACTGGAATTGAAAACAGAAGAAAGGGACGCCTGGGTGGCTCAGTCGGTTAAGCAGCTGCCTTCGGCTCAGGTCATGATTCCAGGGTCCTGGGATCAAGTCGCACACTGGGCTCCCTGCTCAGCGGGAAGTCTGCTTCTCCCTCTGCCTGCCACTCCCCCTGCTTGTGCTCTCTCTGACAAGTAAATAAATAAATAAAAATCTTTTTAAAAAAAAGAAAGAAAGAAAACAGAGGAAAGACCTGGCTAGCACATAAGGGAGAAAGAAGATGAAAACATGCCAAGGTTCCTAGTTTGGAAAACCAGGAGCATTATCATGGTATTAACAAAAATAGTGAAATCAGGGTAAGAAAATGGATTATGAGTAGAAATTAAATGGTAGGTTATACACATACTGAGTTTAAGGTGCCGGTGGACTAGCCAGGGAGAACTATGTAGCATGATATTTGTGAAATTGAAAGTAAGTCAAGGACTTTAGACTTTGTCTAAATACAGCTAAATTAATATACTACCTGCGCATAGCTTTCCTGCAGTATAGTGCAACCTCACTGGAAAGTTGGTATTGTGGGACAAGGATAGACATGAAGTCAACTTCTTTATTCCATTATTAATCCTTAGAAGAGTGGATATGGCAGCTTTTAGGACACATAAAACATTTCTCTTAGAGTTCAAATGACACTAATCACCATAAAACCTTTTAAACATTTTAGTGATGGCCATAGAGTAAAATTATAAATTTAAAAAACTAAATGTATTAAGTGGCACTAACCTTTGTATTAAGATGATGTATAAGGACATTTATACACCTTTGTCTTCCTCATGCAGAGGATTTTGTTGACTCTGGATTCTTTACATTCCCTTTCTCCTTGTCATATTTATTTATAGTGGTAAAAATAAACTGTAGGTACATGGTCTGCTGGACAATGATGGCAGCTTTGTAAATATGTATGCAGCCCTTCCCAGGTCTTTGACAGAAAGCTGCTTTCCATGCCTCTGGAATGCCTTGAACGCTCCTTCTGCATGAAGGATGCAGGAGCCTACCACAGTTGCACGGGTGGCCTTACAACTACTAACATTGTCTCTCTGGTGGACTGCAATTAGACTTCATTTCATAAAGCCAGAGAGCCCTTCGCAAGAGTGCTGAATGGGGAAAAAACCCAACTCTCTAAGCCCTTTCAAATTCAGAATAAATTGATCCATCTGCATGAAGTGTCCTTCCACCAGACAGCTTTGGCTTCACCATTGAAGTGTGCTTTCCCATGTGATTGGGGACTTGGATGTGTCTCTGAAGATCTCTCAGTCCATTGTTGGTAGAGCTTCAGGGAACATGGACCTTTCTATGCTAAACTAGGGGTCTTACTGCCTTAGCAAAACGCCATGCAGGAGTTTTAGATGTGCATCAAGGGAATAAATGAAATTCATTTGGAGGACAAAAGAAGTAATGCCCAAAATTCTTTCAAGAAGGGAAAACAGGTCTAATATCAGTCAGAGAAAGGAGAGAAAATTCTCCCTAGTGCAATTTTAACATTCTGTCAAATCGTGCCAAAAAAGAGTGCAAAACTTTATAAAGAACAGCTTTCTAACTCTCCAGTAAATACTTCTTAAGCAGTCTTTCTGTAATAATTGTCCCAATAGTCGTTGTATATAGTTTTATAAGTGAGAATACTGTTTTATTGAGGCCAGTGATGTGAGTGATGTGAGTTTGGTACCCTGATGAGCCAGTTGGGCCTGCCCTTTTAGGTGGTCACAGACTGCAAATAGGTAGCAAGGATGATAAGAAAGTCTTAGGAAAAAGATGTGGATAGAGCACACAAGCTTCCCACAGCTGAACACTCAGTCCAGAGCACATGACCTACTGCTAATGTTCCCAAAGTTCTTATTTTCTCCTTAAGGGTAATGTTTTACCCTGACAACCTGGTACCTACTGGGTCAAGTGAAAAGCATTTGTGAGACAAAGTATCTAGATTTCAACATTCTTTGGCAATTGGAAATACTATAGGATAGGCGAGTGCTTTGGGTTCATAATCAAAAGATTGAGACACAGTCTCACATTCCATAGCCATGGATGAATAGAGGTTCACTCCAGCCTCAATGCTTCCAGTCTCTGATCACTGAGATAGGCAAAATATGACCTCTAGACTTACGAGAGAATATTTTATTTGGCCAAAAAGGAAACAGGATTTATTCTAGGTAAAAGAGTCTAGATATTGAAAAAAAGGCCAGCTATTTTATTGAATTCAAAAGTTGTAAGCCAGGCATGATTTCTTTGCCTTATCAGCATTTTCAGATTTACCAAAGAACAGTTCACCATTTAATAAAGGAAATCCAAAGCCCTGTGATAACCATAATCTATGAAACATTAAGCTGAAAGTCAATTCTACTCTTGATCTTCGAATACCAGATTCTTTCACATTTTTGTTCTTATCCATCAAGAATTTAAGAATCATCTCAAGATTTTTATAGGCAGGAGTGTGTTATTGTTGTTGTTGTTGTTGTTGTTTTTACTGCTGCTTGTATGTTGCTATTTGTACAGAACGAGCTAGCTGACATTTTGTAATCTCTTCAATCAGATTCTTGTTCTAATGTAAGATAGTGTTAAGATTACTAACATATATTGAAGCCCATTGTAATGCTGGGGCTGAAGGACAAGTGTCATGTGTATGTCCTAGGTTTTCTGTAACTAAAGAAACGTTCACTATTACACATCAAACACAAAAAATGTAATCTGTAGCCCAAGATAAAACCAAGTCTTTGTCATAGCAAGGTACTTGTAAAGATCACATGGACGTGCTATTGAATTTACTCTGCAATAAAATAAATGCACTATCAACTAATATTTTTCCAATTGCTTTCAGAGAAATAGAGACCAAAGAGGTGTGTGTGCATGTGTATGTGCATGCCTGCATTCATGAGCATGTGTTCTATTAACAGTTATTTATACTAGTCCCACTCTCAAGTAGAATGTCTACCCCTGAGGAATGAAAGGCACTGAAAGCCATAAAATAAAAATGATTCAAATATTTGAAAAAACAATACCAAGTATACAAACTTTTGTTCTTGATAATATTTCTTATTTGTGGTTGATTCACTGCTCGATTTTAGTGAAGAACCTAGTATACACCGTAAAAACTTTTAAGCCCTTAAGCTGTGTGACTTTGCACTGCCCACACTTACCAAATCAACTTACTTTTTTTCCCCTTACTCTTATTTCCCATGTTGATGACACAAGACAGTGAGAAAATCCTCTTAATTTCCCCCAAAAAACATTGGATTATAATCTAACAAAGAGAAAGGTTTCTATCTATTCAGAATCATTCATTCCCAATTCTTGATTTTCCTTATGCTCCCAGCCTGATTTCTTTTGATCTTTAACTGATTCTACGAGATGCTGGACAAGGAGACACATAATAATTTCTTATTTTTATGAATTTTTACATCAAAGGTGTCCTTTGTTTAGAATGTCACATTGTATTATTGAAAATATTACATAAGTGTATAAAATGTATATTTTAGAACTTGTAGATGTCCAGGTTTAATGTTTTGGGGTCCCCAATATTATCATTGTCTAATATTGGGCACAGCCAAAGTGCCAAGAATAACAGAATTCACTTTACTGGGAATTTTTGTCTAAAAAGTAAATCTCAGAGAAATGGTTCTGAGGGAGGCTGTGAAGGATTTACTGTTTAATCAAATTGTTCTTTGTCAGCATGCAACAAAGAAGTGTTCCAGTTGTATCCTAGTCCAATTTATACAAGTGTTGTTCATTGTCGACATGCATAAAGAAACTTATTAAAAATGAAATGTCTCAGTAGAACTTTAAAGTGTCTGCCTGTATTTTTCATGTTCTTTTCCAATACATTTGCACAGAAGAATGTTTATATTTTAGCATTCTTTTGTCATATTTTGTAGCCTGTAATGTTAATGTATTTTCAGCCAGATAGAAAATATTACACATAGAATAGAACTACTCATGAGACAAATATGTTAGAGCAAATATTATTTCTATCATGTTTATAAATTATACAATTGCCAGCATCTGTTTTCTGTTAGTCCTTGTCCCACGCCTACCCCACTGCTGATTATAAAAAGATTGGGATTGAAAAACATCTTAGAATCGGTCCAGAAACTCCATTTGGAACTGGATGCAATTGCAGGGATGTTGATGCAGTTCAAAATGAGGAATGCTTATTGTTTAAGATCTGCTTCTCCATTTGTCGTAATTTATTTCTTAGACGATTCCTGCACTCATGAGGATATTGCTTCCCACCTGGATACTTGCGGTGCTGAAACTATAAATCAGATTAGTCGTTGTGGCTTATATCCATGGAGGGCTTTGTGTTGAGGAGTGCAAGAGTTAGGGTTCATATCTCCACTTATTTATTCAGTAGAGCAGTCCATAAAGAAAGCTGTTTCTCACTGATTCTTTATATTCTTTTGTAAATTATTATTAAATATTTCAGGGGTATAAAATAACATAATGAACAGCTGTAAACCCACAACTTCGCTTTAAAAATTAACAAATACAAATGAAGTCCCTGTGTGTCCTTTTGTGGTCCCATTCCTCTTTCTTCCCTGCAGGGGAAATGACAGTCCTAAATTTAATCATCCTTGTACATATTCTTACACTTTTACAAATACATGCATACCTATAAAAATAAGTTTTCTCCAGGTGTTTAAATTTCATATGAATAACTTGCTTTCTTCTTTCATCATTATTTTTAAAATGTTTATCCATATTGAGGCACGTACTTCTACTCCATTCAAATTAGCTTCTGTGTTTTTTACACTGTATGAAGGGAGCAAAATTTATCCATTTTCCTATTGATACACATTTAGGTTAGGACACACACACATCAGTGAATTTGCTTCCTCAAAATGTTCTTGGGTATTAGTCTTTTCTGTTCCATATAGAATTTAGGATCAGGTTTTCAAACTCTATGAAAAATGTTGTTGGATATTGACTGAAATTACATTGAACTTACAGAACTGATAAAGGAAAATTGACATCCTAGGGATATTGAGGCTTGTGGGCCATGAGCACAAGATATCTCTCCATTGATTGAATCTTTGTATATCTTCTTCAATTCAAAAAGTTTGAACATCTTTTTTTGTATTTTATTTTACTTTTTTAAGTTTTTATTTTAATGCCAATTAGTTAACATACAGTGTTGTATTTGTTTCAGGTGTACAATATATTCAACAATTCCATACAACACCCAGTGCTCATCACAAGTACACTCCTTAATCCCCATCACCTATTTCTCCCAATTCCCCCACCCCCTCCCCTCTGGTAACCATCAATTTGTTCTCTATAGTTAAGAGTCTGTTTCTTTGTCTCTCTCTCTCTCTCTCTTTTTTCCCCTTTGCTTGTTTGTTTTGTTTCTTAAAGTCCACATATGAATGAAATCATATGGTATTTGTCTTTCTCTGACTTATTTCGCTTAGCATAATACTCTCTAGCTCCATCCATGTCATTGCAAATGGCAAGATTTCATTCTTTTTCATAGCTAAATAATATTCCAGTGTGTGTGTGCGCGCGCACACGTGCGCTTGTGTGTGTGTGTGTGTACCACATCTTCTTTATCCATTCATCGATCAGTGGTCACGTGGGCTGCTTCCATATCTTGGCTAGTGTAAATAATGCCACTATAAACATAGGAGTACATGTATCCCTTTGAATTAATGTTTTTGTATTCTTTGGGTAAATATGCAGTAGTATGATTGCTGGATAGTAGGCTAGCTCTATTTTTAACTTTTTGAGGAATCTTCATACTGTTTTCCTTAGTAGCTGTGCCAGTTTGCATTCCCACCAACAGTGCAAGAGGGTTTCCCTTTCTCCACATCTTCGCCAACACCTGTTGTTTCTTGTGTTGTTGATTTTAGCCATTCTGACAATTGTGAGGTGATATTTTATTTTTAGGTTGCAAGAGTGCAACAGATTTCTGTACGGTGGTTTTCTATCCTGGAACTTTGCTGAAATCGTGTATCAGTTTTAACAATTTTTTGGTAGAGTCTTTTGGGTTTTCTTATGTAGAGTATCATGTCATCTGCAAATAGTGAAAGTTTTACTTCTTCCTTGCCAATTTGGGTGCCTTTTATTTCTTTTTGTTGTCTGCTGTGGCTAGGACTTCCAGTACTTTGTTAAGTAAGTTAGAGTGGTTAGAGTGGACATCCCTGTCTTGTTCCTGACCTTAGGGGAAAAGCTCTCAGTTTTTCCCCACTGAGGACAATGTTAGCTCTGGGTTTTTCATATATGGTCTCTACTATGTTGAGGTATGTTTCCTCGAAACCTACTTTTTTGTGGATTTTTATCATGAATGGGTGTTGTACTTTATCAAATGCTTTTTCTGCATCTATTGAAATGATCATATGGTTCTTATCCTTTCTCTTATTGATGTGCTGTATCACATTGTTTGATTTGTGAATATTGAACCACCCTTGCAACCCAGGAATCTCACTTGATCATGGTGAATGATTTTTTTAATGTATTGTTGAATTTGGTTTGCTAATATCTTGTTGAGGATTTTGCATCTATGTTTATCATGGATATTGGCCTATAGGTCTCTTTTTTTGTGATGTCTTTATCTGGTTTTGGTATCAGGGTAATGCTGGCCTCATAGAATGTATTTGGAAGTTTTCCTTCCTTTTCTATTTTTTGAAATAGTTTGAGAAGCATAAGTGTTAACTCTTCTTTAAATGTTTGGTAGAATTCACCTGTGAAGCCATCTGGCCCTGGACTTTTGTTTGTTGGGAGTTTTTTGATTACTGATACAATTTCTTTGCTGGTTATCAGTCTGTTCAAATTCTCTATTTCTTCTTGATTCAGTTTTTGTAGTTCATATATTTCTAGGAATTTATCCATTTCTTCTAGGTTGTCCAATTAGTTGGCATACAATTTTTCATAATATTCTCTTTAATTGTACTTCTGTGATACTAGCTGTTATTTCCCCTTTCTCATTTGTGATTTTATTTATGTGAGTCCTTTCTCTTTTTTTCTTGATAAGTCTGGCTAGGGTTTATCAATTTTGTTAGTTTATTCAAAGAACCAGTTCCTGGTTTCATAGATCTGTTCTACTGGTTTTTTTGTTTTTGTTTTTGTTTTTTTTTTTTAGTTTCTATATCATTTATTTCTGCTCTAATTTTTATTTATCTCCTTCCTTCTGCTGGTTTTAGCTTTTGTTTATTGTTCTTTTTCTAACTTCTTTAGGTGTAAGGTTAGGTTGTGTATTTGAGATTTTTCTTGCTTTTTGAGGTAGGATATTTTGCTATAAACTTCCCTTTTAGAATCATTTTTGCTGCTTCCCAAAGGTTTTGGACTGTTATGTGTTCAATTTCATTAGTTTCCATGTACTTTTTTATTTCCTGGTTGACCCATTCATTGTTTAGTAGCATGTTATTTAACCTCCATGTATTTGTAGTCTTTCCAGGTTTGTTTTTTTTTTGTTTTTTTTTTTTGTGGCTGACTTCTAGTTTCATAGCATTGTAATCAGAAAAGATGCATGGTATATGACTTCAATCTTCTTGAATTTGTTGAGGCTGGTTTTGTGGGCTAATATGTGATCTATTCTGGAGACTGTTCCATGTGCACTTGAAAAGAATGTATTCTGCTGTTTGGGGATGGAATGTTCTGAATATATTTATTAAGTCCATCTGTGCCTATCATTCAAAGCCATTGTTTCCTTGTTGATTTTCTGCTTAGATGGTTTGTCCATTAATATAGGTGGGTTGTTTAAAGTCCCCTACTATTATTGTATTATTATCGATTAGTTCCTTTATGTTCATTACTAACTGTTTTATGGATTTGGGTGCTCCCATCTTGGGTGCACATATATTTACAACTGTTGTATCTTCTTTTTGGATTATCCCCTTTATTATTATATAATGTCCTTCTTTGACTCTTGTTACAGTCTTTGTTTTAAAGTCTATTTTGTCTGATATAAATATTGCTACTCTCTCTTTTGACATCCATTTGCATGATAAATGTTTCTCCATCTCCACACTTTTAATCTGCAGGTGTCTTTATGTCTAAAATGAGTCTCTTCTAGGCAGCATATAGATGGGTCTTTTTTTATCCATTCTATCATCCTGTGTATTTTGATTGGAGGGTTTAGTCCATTTACATTCAAAGTAATTTTTTTAAGATTTGTATTTATTTATTTGAGATAGAGTGAGTGAGAGAGAGAGAGAGAGAAAGAGAGAGAACACAAGCCAGGGGGAGAGGCAGAGGAAGAGGGAGAAGCAGACCCCCTGCTGGGTAGGAAGCCCAATGCAGGGCTCTATCCCAGGACCCTGGGATCATGACCTGAGCCAAAGTCAGATGCTTAACCAACTGAGACATCCAGGTGCCCCTCAAAGTAATTATTGATAGATATGTATTTACTGGCATTTTATTACTTGTTTTGTGGTTGTTTCTGAAGATTTTCTCTGATCCTTTCTTGTCTTTCTCTCTTTCATGTTTTACTGGTTTTCTTTAGTGATGTATTTGGATTTATTTCTCTTTCTTCTTTGTATGTTTATTAGTGGTTTCTGATATTTGGTTACCATTAGGTTTGTATACAACCTCTTCTGCATATAGCAGTCTGTATTAAGTTGATGGTCATTTAAGTTTGAACCCAGTCTTTTCTCCTCTCCTCCCCATGTTTTAGGTATATGTTATATTTTATATCCTTTTTGTGAGTTCCTTGACTGATTTTTTACAGAAATATTCATTTTTATTCATTTTGTGTTGTCTACCTTTATACTATCACTTTTGGTCTCTCCTTTCCACTCAAAGAGTCCCCTTTAATATTTCTTGCAGGGCTGATTTACTGTTTATGAATTCCTTTAGTTTTTGTTTGTCTGGGAAACTCTTTATCTCTCCTTCTATTCTGAATGATTGCTGTATAGAATATTCTTGGCTGTGGATTTTTCCCATTCAGGACATTGACTATATGACGCCACTTTCTTCTGGCTTGCTAAGTTTCTGTTGAGAAATCTCCTGCTAGCCTTATGGGTTTTCCCTTGTAAGTTACTGACTTCTTTTTGTCTTGGTGCTTTTAAGATTTTCTCTTTATCACTATATTTGCAAATTTAATTATAATATGTCTTGGTGTGGGTCTGCTTTTGTTGATTTTGATGGGAGTTTTCTGTGCTTCCTGGATCTGGATATCTGGTTCCTTCCCCAGATTAGGGAAGTTTTCAGCTATTATTTCTTCAAATAAATTTCCTGCCCTCTCTTCTCTCTTCTTCTTCTAGGACTCCTATAATAAGAATACTATTACGTTTTGATGGAGTCACTGAGTTCCCTAAGTCTATTCTCATTTTATGTAATTATTTTTCTCTCTTTTGTTCAGCTTGATTACCTTCCATTACTCTGTCTTCTAGGTCACTAATTCATTCCTCTGTTTCTTCCATCCTGCTGCATTCCATCAGGTGTGTTTCTCAATTCATTTATTGAGCCTGTTATCTCTACTGTGTGTTAAGGGTCGCACTCGTGTCTTCGTCCTTTCACAAATCCAGTGAGTATCCTTATGATCATTGCTTTAAATTCTCTATCAGGCGTGTTACATATATCTGTTTCACTACATCTCTGGCTGTGGCCTTGTCCTGCTCTTTCATTTGGGATAAATTTCTCTGTCTTCTCATTTTATTTGACTCTATGTCTGTTTCTGTGTGTTAAGAAAGTCAGCTATGTTTTCTGCTCTTGAAAGTAGTGACTTTATGAAGAGGGGGTCCTGGAGTGCCCTTCAGTGCAGCATCCCCTCTTCACCAGAATGTGATACTTCAGGAGAGTATCCTATGTGTGTTGTTTAGGCCCTGTTGTTGTGCCCAGGGCACTTTTCCTTTCAGTGCACTCATCTGCCCTGACTCTCTGGCTGTTGTGGGCTGTGCTTACTCTCTATGGTGCTACTGGGACCCAGGCAAGCCAGCTCTGAGTGGGGATGCCCACTGGGGAGCTTGGGAGCAGGTTGGTGGTGTTAGCAAAATTTGCATTGGGCCACTAGTACTATGCCAGATCCCCTAAAATGCTGCAGGGCTAGGGGCTGTGTGCCAGGGTGGCAGAGGGCACAGTGCAATGGCTGGGCATGACGTGAGGCAGCAGCTGTGCACCTGGCATGTGAGCATGGTGTACATGGGTACCTGGGCATGTATGGCTGGGCACTGCCCTGCAGCTGCACTGGGTGCTCACTCAGCTCTAATGAAATTTGCCCTGAGCCAATGCTACCAGTGTCTGTGCTGCCCCACCTCCCAGAGGTGACCCTGTTTATGCTGGGGTATGGGAGAGGAAAATGGCACCTGCCAACTCCCTCATTTTCAGTGAAGTCCCCCAACACTCTCTGAAATCAGGTTGAATAGATCTGTCTCCCATTTGCCTCTGACATTGTGTAAACTGCCATTTTTATGTTGCCTCTCTGCACAGCCTGCTGTCTCTTTAAGGGCAGTGACCCAGCTATCACTCGCCCTCATGGCTCACCCAGTGCTGAGTCTGCTCACTTAAAGTTCCAGGCTCCCAAGTCCCACTGGTTATACAAACTCAGGTTTTCTAAGCCAAATGTTAAGGAGATTAGTCTTCCCCATGTGAAATCCCTGGTGTGAGGGCCTGTTTCTCTGCCCTTTCCTCCCCATGCAGCTCCATCCCTCCTGTGGGCAGCCTCCCTCCACCTTTCTGACCTTCCTAAACTTTCAGATGCAACTTCTTCTCTATATTTAGTTATGGTCTTTGTTCTGCGAGTCTTCGAATCACTTTCTGGCTTATTGACTTGGATGTGGATGATATCTAGTTGTAAACAGGGTGAGTTCAGGGTCCTCATACTCTGCCGTCTTCCCAAGCTCCTAAAAATGTTCTAAAAATCTTACATAAAAGAATGTTGAACTTTTTTTGCTAGATTTATTATTGTGAGATTTTTTAAGTGCATATTCTAATTTGGCTTCCATATATAGACATGATGTTGATCTTTTTTTCTGTTGATCTTGTATCCAACAACTTTGCTGTCCTCTTCTATTTCTCACAGTTTACCTATACATTCCATTTTTGTCTCTTCCTTTTCAGGTATTACACATTATATATTTTTGGTTGCCTTATCATGATAGCCAACATCTCTAGTACAACATTGAATTAGAAGCATTAATTGTAGTACTTCTGAGTTTAAGAGGACTATCTCTATTATTTTATTACTAGGTGTGATGATTACTTTAGGATTTTGGTAAATCATTTTATAATATCCAGTAAGTCCCCTTCTAGTCCTGTTTTGCTGAAAGATTCTATCATGAGTAGGAACTGAATTTTATATAATGTTCTTTCTGTATTTAAGATAATTTTTCTTTAATCCATTATGAAATGAACTTAAAGTGAATTGGATTAATTCAATGATGAATTAACTACATTTTCAAAAGTTAAACCATTGTAGCGTTCGTGCCTACTTGGTTGAATTTCCTTTTTTTAAAAGATTGTATTTATTTATTTGAGAGAGAGAAAGAGAGAGTGTGTGCACGAGGTAGGGGAGGGGCAGTGGGAGAGGGAGAAGCAGACTCCCAGCTGATGAGAGCAGACTCCCAAGACCCTGAGATCATGACCTGAGCCAAGGTCAGATGCTTAACCAACTGAGCCACCCAGGCTCCCCAGTTATAATTTCTGTATTTGTGTATATGTATGTGCATGTGTGCTGGTTTGCTTTCCAGATCTTTTATTGGAGATTTTTGCAGCCATATTTATAAGTGAGATTGGCCTATAGAAAAGTCCCTTTTTTTCTTACCCCATTTTGGAACTAGATTATAGGAGTCTCGCAAAATCATTCAGGAAGATTTCTCTCTTTTCCTCTTGTCTGGTATAGCTTAAAGTAGAAATTATCTGTTCCTTGGAAGTTTAGCAAAATACACATACAAAACCATGTGGGCCATTTTCAGTGTCCTTAATGTGTATTCAGGCTTTGTATTTCTTCTCAAGTCCATTTTGTTTCCTTGAAAAATGTGTACTTCTTCTAAGGTTTCAAACTTACTGGCATAAAGTTGTTCATAGCACTCTCGTTTTATATTTTAATCTTTGATGTTTATTTGTATCATTTCTTTTCTTATTTTTCTTGCTCTCTCTTGCCAGAGGGTTCTCTATTTTATTATTCATGTCAAAGGCACAGATTTTGGTTTTGTTGATCTTCTCTATTCCTTCTTTGTTTCTGGTTTCATTAACTTCTGCTCTTACCTTTTTGTTTGTTTGTTTCCTTCTACTTATATGCAGTCCTTTTTCTAACTTTATGAGTTGGACACTTTGTTCATTAATTTTCAGTTGTTCTTTTCTATTAAATGTATGTAAGGCTGTAAATTTCCTTTAAGTAACTGTCTAAGCTGTATCACACAAGTTTTTATAAATAGTATTTTCATTGTTATTCAGTTCCTGATTTCCAATATAATTTTTATGTAATCCATGAATTATTATGAAGTGTGTTTTTAAAGAACACTTTTCTGTGGTGGGTTTTTTGTTTTGTTTTGTTTTGTTTTGCTTATTGATTTCTAATTTTAGTGCATTTTGCTGAAACATTGTGATCTGCAGGATGTAAAATCTTTGCCATTTATTGAGCCTTGCCTTGGGAACTACTCTTTGTCAGTTTTAGTAGGTATTCTCTATGTGCTTGAAAAGAATATGTATCATATAGTCCATATATGTCCAGTATATTAAAGTTGTTAACTGTACTATTCAAATTTTCTACTTCCTCACTAATTTTTTATCTTCTTATTACTGATTGTGAAATTTTCAACTTGTCTTATTATCAGTCTATCAGCTTTTGCTTTATCTATCTGGAAGCTATATTTTCTTAATCAGTCTGGATTTTTACATCTCCCTGACGAATTATTCCTTTTACCATTACATAATGACTCTCTTTATCCATAATGCTTTACCTTGAAATCTATTTTGTCTGATAATGTTATAGCTACACCAAACTTCTCTTGGATGGTACTTTTCTAGAATGCTTTTTCCTTTTATTACCGAATTTTATTAGTATATTTCAGCACATCTCTTATTAACATAAAGAACATAACTAGATTTTCTTTTCCACTGAGTTCCAGAGTCTCTCTCTTTTAGATTTCAAGTTCAGTTTGTTTTTATTTACTGGGGTTACTGACATGTTTGGATTTACAGCCCAGAATCTTCTTTTGTGTCTCCTATTTATAATATTTATTTTTTCTTTGTCTTTCCCCCTTTTCTGCTTTTTCTTTGATTGAGTTATCTTCACTCTTTTTCAACCTTGCAAGTTGTAAATTTCTGTATATTTCTGTTCTTTTGATCATTACAACTGATTTCTTAACATTTTATTAAAATATAACACATATACAGAAAAGTACAAAAGTCGTAACTGTACAGCCTAGTCAATTATCTAAGTATAAAACGCCTGTTAACTGCCACCCAAGTCAAAAGGTAGGATACTATACCCAGAAGCCTCCTTTGTGGCCCTCCCCAATTATTACCTCCTCCTTCTTTCCTCCCCAATATAACTATCCTGACTTCTAATATCTGCCTGCTTTCCAAAAATTGTATTAATGGAATTTTACAGTATGTATGATTTTGCATCTCATATCTTTCCCTCAACATTATTTTTGGAGGAATTCATCTATATTATGGCACATAGCTGTAGATCATCCATTTTCATTGTGACATACTATTTTTTTTTTTTTGCAAATTACCTACCACAATTATATCTTCTATTGTTGATGGATATTTAAAGCATTTCCATTTTTTGGCTAACACATATAATTCTATGAACACTTTTATACATATCTTTCAGTGAACATTTGCTTGCTTGCACTTCTGTTGAGTAAATACTAAGAATTGGAATCGCTGAACCACAAGGTATACATATATCAAACTTTAGCAGATAATGTCAAAGAGTTTTCCAAAGTGGTTGTACCAATTTATATAGTCACCTGTAGTATATGAGACTTTTTATTACTTCACATGGTCACCAACACTTATTACTCTCAGTCTTATAGATTTTAACCATTCTTGTAAGTGTGCAGTGGTATTTCATTGTTATGTTATTTTGTATCTACCTGATAAGTGATGATGCTAAGCATGTTTCCATATGGTTTTGTAGACTTGGATATCATCTTTTATAAAGTACCTCTTCAGATCTCTTGCCCATTTTTCTTTTTTTAAAGATTTTATTTATTTATTTATTTACCTGCGAGAGAGACAGACAGACAGACAGACAGACAGAGAGAAAGAGACAGAGCGGAGGGAGGGGCAGAGGGAGAGGGAAAGTCAGAGAATCTCAAGCAGACTCCGTGCTGAGCACAGAGCCCAATATGGGGCTCAGTCTTATGACCCTTAGATCAGGACCTGAGCCAAAACCAAGAGTCAGATGCTTAATCGGCTGAGCCACCCAGGCATGCCAAGATCTCTTACCCATTCTTCTATTGAATTGTGTGTCTTATTATTGATTTGAAGAAATTCTTTGTATATTCTGGATACAAGCTCTTTTTCATTTATATGTGCTGTGAATATATTCTACCACTTATAGCATGTTTTTTCTTTGTCTTTTGATTTGAAGACAATCTAATTATGATACAACCCAATTTATTATTTTTTGCCCTTATGGTTAGCATTTGTGTGTACTGTTTAAGAAATTTTTTTTACCCTAAGATCATGAAATTTTTTTCTTTTGTTGTGTTCTAGAAGTTTTGATAGTTTATGTTTACTATATTGTATGTGGAATTAATTTTATATATGGGGTGATGGTTTTTCTTCTAGTGGATATTCCGTTGCCCAGAACCACTTAAAACAGCAGCTATTTCACAGTCGCCTGCAGTGCCATCTTAACCATAAATCAAGTATCCTTATAAGTTTTAAGACTATTCACTCTCATTGGTCTATTTGCCATTGTGTCAATACTCACTGTCGAAATTAACATAACTTTACAGTAAGTCTTGCTGTTGGCTAGAGTACATCTTCTCACTTTATTCTGCTTCTTTCTTTAGCTGGTTAATATTTACACACATGTACAAACACACACACATACACAAACTGCCAAGATATTGATTGAGGTTGCATTTAATCTACAGAATAATTTGGGGGAAATTGACGTCTGTAATTTTGTTTTTCAGGTAATGAGTTTGGCATAGCGTTCCATTTATCCAAGTCTTCTCTAATTTTTCTCATAAAGCTTTATAGTTTTCATCATAAGTCTTGCAAATATTTTTTTAAGTTTATTACTAGGTGTATGATGTTTTGATGCTGTTATACATGGTTTAAATATTTCTCGTTGCTGATATAAAGAGAACTTTTTTATATATTAGCCTAATATCTAGAGAACTTGCTAAATTCACATATTCTAATGATTTATCTATATAGAGTCTTTTTATAGTGTGTATATGCACAATCATACTATCTTTGAATAATGATGGTTTTATTTATTCCTTTTCAATATAAATTTTTTTCTTTTTCTTATATTATTGCACTGGCTAGGACCTCTAAAATTATGGTGTATAGAAGTGATGATCATAGGCATCTTTTCTCAGTTCAAAAATAGAAAAACTATTTCAACATCTCACTATTAAATATGATGTTTGCTGTAGGGTTTTTTGTAGCTAATCTTTATCAGATTAATGTTCTTCTTAGTTTTAGTTTGCTATAAGCCTTTATCATGAATAGATGTTTAGTATTTTACTAAGTACTTATATATATCTATTTAGATGATCATATGATTTTTTTCTTTTATTCCATATATGTGATGAATTACATTGATTGATTTTCAGATAGAAACATAATCGTGTATTCCTAGAATAAGCACAAATTGGTCATTACATTATTTCATGTTATGTAATGCTAGATTTGTTGTTTATGTTTTGTTTAAGATTTTGCATTCATATTCATGAGTAAAATTGACCTGTATTTTTTCCTATAATATTCTTGTCAGGATTTTATATCAAGGTTATGCTGGCCTCATAACTCACACTGTGGTGTTTCCTCTTTTTCTATTCTTTGAAAAAGATTATTCAAGACTGGTGGTTTTTATTCCTTAAAAGTTTGGTATATTTACAAGTGAAGTCATCTGAGACTGTGATTTTCTTTGTGGGAATATTTTTCATTTGTGGATTTACGTTCTTTATAGAAACCATTCAGTTTCCTTTTGTGTGTATGTGTTCATTATTGTAAGTTGTGTTTACTAGGAATTTGTCCATTTCATTGAAATTTTCAAATGTATTGACAAAAAGTTGTTTGTAATGTTCTTTTATGATGTTTTATGTCTGTACATTCAATAGCAATGTCATCTTTTTCGTTAGTGATATTAGTTATTTGGATATTCTGTATTTTCTTCTTCATCAGTTCCCATCAGAAGTTTATCAGTTTTATTGGGCTATGCAAATTGTCAAGCATTGGCTTTCTTGATTCTTTCTATTGTGTGTTTGTTCCTATTTAATTAATTTCAGCTTTTATAATTATTATTTTCTTTCTTCTACCCTTTTTGAGTTTACTTTGCTTTTCCTTTTTCTAATTTCTTGGAATGGATGCATGTGTCATTGTTTTTAGCTGGTTTTCCTTTATACCTTATAAGTTTTCCTATATACATGGATTTAGTTATACCAGTTTTGATATGTTCATTGTATTTTCATTCATTTAAAGTATTTTCTACTTTCCATGATGATTTGCTTTTTGTCCCATAGCTTTTTAGAGGTATATTTTGTAACTTCCAAACGTATATGGATTTTATAGTTACCTTTTGTTTTTCTTTGTATTTCAAGTTTAAGTCCACAGTAGGCAGACAACATGCTATAAATAATTTCAACACTTGAGATACATTGAGACTTGCTTTATAGCCCAGCATATGGTCAATATTTGTAAATGTTCCATGTGAACTTGAAAATTATGTGCATTTTGTATTATTTATTATAGTTCTCTATATGTGTCAATTAGATCAAATTTGATAATCATGTTACTCAGATATTTCACATCCTTTCTGATTCGTTGTCTGCTTGTTCTATCATCAGCTAATGAGAAAGGGGGGCATAAAGTCTCTGACTATGTTGTAAATTTGTCTTTTTCTCTTTTTTGTTCCTTCAATTTTGCTTCATATATTTGGCTTGATATTTTCTTTAGTATTAGAAATTTCTTAGCCATTATGTAGTCAAATATTTTTCTTTCGGCACCCGTGAGACTGACAAAAGCTCTACCCAGCTTCTGAGTCTTCCAGCTGGCTGTTAGAGGCAAAGCATCCATAAATGTCAAAAATCAACTCTCTGGGTTTTCTTTTTCTCCTAGAATGTGGCCCAGTAACTCTTTACTCTTTGTTGAACTCCAGTAATGTCCAACAGTTTTTAAATATATTTTGTCTAAATTTTCCAGTTTCCATCAGGACAGAATAGTAAAAATTACTGAGGTCACATTTACTAGAAACAATTCCACCTTTAAATTTTTATATGCATACTTGACACAATATCTTACTTAACTCCTGAATAGTACAAAGTTTTAGAAATATTTCATTCAGGACACTCTATTGCACATATTATTATTAGGTAGTATTTTATTTCAATATTGTTTTCTAACTCCCAAATTTATTACTATTAATGATATTATTATTATCGTTATAGTTAATGCTTCCTTGCCATCTCTCTGGGCTAGTGGATAGAGTTTATTAGTCCCCATCTCACTAAAACTGCATCCCTTCAAGGGTCCTTACTTTCTGCAGGAATTTCAGTCTAACTCCCCATCTTAATGGGCCAAAAATGTCATCCCTTTTTCCTCTGTGGACATAGATACCCAAGCCCCTAGTCATTACTGGGTATGATAACCACTCAGAGCTGCCAGAAGGTTGACTTATATGCTTACTTCTTTGGCTGTTAGCATCATCTTTGCTTCTGGCATTTGATAATTCTGTTTCTTGTGAGCCAAGACATGCAATTTTTAAAATTATTACATTATATTCAACAGTTCTAAGGTTTATATTGGGATGCTTTAAGGATAGGCTTATCTGCCATTTTGCTGATACTGTTCATCTAGTCCTGTTACTTTTCAGGAAATCACCAGAATGATGGATATATTTTTCTGTGCCTAAATTTTATAGTTGTATAAAGCAATATACACAAAAATTTGCCTCTAATTGTTTCTGTTAGCTCTGACTTGATTGGCTTTGACCCGTTTAGCTCCCTGATCTTAGAAAGGCCCTTTCAGTTCAGCCTTGGGGAAGGCTATTAAGGGAGCATAATTATAACCTCAGATTCATGACAAGAACAGAAATTAGAAATCCAGATTATCAATTAGAGATTCAGAACCAAGATATAGAGAGTAGGTGCTATTTCAAGATCAACCTACTTGAACTACCATTTATTAGGCAAAGCCCCCTTTTTTTTTGTATTTTCTTGGTTCTATACTTTTCTTACAATCTGTTGACCCCACACACAGTTTTACATTCACTCTTCCACCCATTCAGATCTGACTTTACAACTGCTACCTTATCAATACAGCTCTTGCTAAAGCCACCAACAATTTCTGTATTGATAAATTCAGTGGACACTTCTCTGCCCAAATCTCACTTAACCTCTCAGTAATGTTATACTGCTAGCTACTCTCTTCTTGAAAAAGGGTCTTCTTCTGGTGTTAGACCACAATCTCCTGGATTTCCTCCTATCACTCACTGCCTCTCCTTCCCAGTCTCCTTTTGATGGTTCCTCCTTTTTTAGTTTAGTTTAGTTTTGTTTTTTTTTTTTAAGTAATCTCTACACTGAACGTGAGGCTCAAACTCAGGACCCTGAGATTAAGAGTCACATGCTCTTCTGACTGAGCCAGACAGGCACCCCAATGCTTCCTGTTTTTAATATCTTGTCTTTAAATAATGGGATACCTCAGGGCTTATTCCAAGCGTTGTCTATCCTCTCTCCTTAGGGATATCATCTAGTCTCATGCCTTTAAATACCACCTATGTGCTAATGATTGCCAACTTCACATCTCCAGCCCTGGCCTGTTAAATTCATTTGGCTGTCTACACATTATCTCAAAGTTAATGTTTGATCTTCTACCCTTATTCTTCCCTTAGCCTTTCCCATTTCATTAATGGCAGCAGTATCCACCCACTTGTTTAAGCCAAAACTCTCATTTTTCCCCTTCCTTCAATCCCCATATCCAGTCTTGAGGAACTCCTATTGGTTCTACCTCCAAAATATGTCTCAGATCTGTCCAGTGACCCTGTGAGATGTAAGTATTATTACTTCCATTGTGTAGTTACACAAGCAGAAATTAAGAGAGCATGTTAGTAATTTTCCTAAGGGTACACAGCTTTTATGCAGAGGAATCCTTACTTCATATCCACTATTCTTTCTATCATACCTTGACCCACAGAGAATACTTGTGAATGAATTAGTGAACAAATTGATTTAGATAGTAATAAAATCTATACCCATGGCTTTATCAGAAGAATATTCTTACCAACTGAAAAATAACTCTGTACAGTAGAAACCTTTGTTACATAGAAAGAGCCTTGTTACAGGTAATATAGGGTAATACTGATATCATCACATGTCAATACTTCTAAATATATAAAACCAGTTTCAAAATTTGAGATTATGAAAGATAGATGACTTGGCTTCAGAACATTCTCTGTTTCTTTCAAGAGTATATGGCCAATTGTACCCAAAACCTATTGTATTATTCCTTTTGTGTTCTTTCTATAGGCTTTTATCCCCCATTTCCTCCTCCAGCAAGGGTATTCAGTCAAGAAAAAGGTTTGCCAAACTTTTACTTTAGCTTCTCTACTGTCATAACTTTATTAATATTCAGCATGTCTCAACAAAAGTCAAGGGGACAGGGGAGAGAACCTCGGCAGAGCCAGTATACAACTTGATTATATTGGCCAAATAATGAATGACATGTCAAGATAAGACTGTATTTTAATCAACCGGGATTCATTTTAAATGCTTAAATGCAGATATTGTTTGTATGTTCAGGGAAACCAGTTGATTACCATCATTGGCAGCTTTACCTTTTGCATATTATAAATTTTATTAGAAAGCTATCTTTCCAATTGTAGAACTTCTCTTCCTGAATGAAGTTAGAGCACCATTTTACTATGTGTGTGTGTTTTCCCCAGTGATTGCTTACAGCATCATAAAATCCTTATAACATTATTTGTGATCTTAATGAACTTTTAGTGAAACTCACTTGACATTTGTTTAGCACTGACTTCATTTCTAAGCCTTGAATGCCATTATCATTTTATGGACTTTTCAAAATCAATTTGACTTAGGGTTTATTTTATACTTAGAGACTTAACTATCTTTTTTATAGAGTTCCTTGCAAATTCACTGAAATGCTAGAGGTCTTTGTGACATTTGGTTTATATATTTAAAAATAAAAATAGAGTGGGATTTTTGGTAATTCTAATGTCTTTTGGAAAGAATAGACTCTGGTTTTAATAAAATATGTAAATATATCTTCTTTGAATTTCCCACAGAGCTCTGTACCATGGAGTGTGGTAGCCATGGAGTCTGCTCAAGAGGAATTTGCCAGTGTGAAGAAGGCTGGGTAGGACCAACATGTGAAGAACGCTCCTGTCATTCTCACTGTGCCGAGCATGGCCAGTGCAAAGATGGAAAATGTGAGTGTAGCCCTGGATGGGAGGGCGACCACTGCACAATTGGTAAGTACCGCCATACTTTGAACAAAGTACATTGGATTAATTGAAGAAGGAAAAGCATATTAGTGATCTATCACCAGGCTTTTCATAGAATTTGAGGTTGGAGGAGAGAAAAGGGCGAAGGGTTAGCCATAAGTTTGAAAGTTTGGTTAACTGGGAGTGTTCCTCTTTTGTTGATAGTATCTTACTTCTTTCTTGTGTCATTTCTTAGCTCATTACTTCAGTATTCCTTATATTTTCTGTTTTCTGGTGCATTGAGTTACCCAAATGAAAGATGATACATTGGAATAAAGTGTCATTAGTTAATAAGAGAAGTGTTTTTGTTGTGAACATAACATTCACTCCCCATTTTTCCTTTTGAAAAGTATAGGTTGTTTCACTTGAAAGCACTTAGAGACAATTTCATTAAACGGGACTACTTTAACAGAGGCCATTCGATATTATTAGGAGCTGTCTTTAATGTATATGAGGAAGGCACTCCTGACCTACCATCAATAGAACATCTGTGTTGAATTGTTTATCGGGTAGTATAGAGAGTTTGTAACTGAGGCATCTACCCTCTCCCAGCCCTTGTCACGACTTTCACTAATTTTGAGGATGCTGCCTGGGAGAACCGTCTGTGGGTGTGAGAAAGCCTATGTAATAAATCTATCATGCGGTCTTCACACTATAAAAAACAGTAATAATAACTAGAGTTTCAATTTTAAAATATTTTTATTCTTCTGAAAAAAAAATCCAAGTCCTTGACACATACATGTATCTGCCACAAAGGCCTCCTTCATGTGTAGACAGACAAGTACGAATCTCATTGTTCAGCTAAGGAAAGCAGGTCACAGAGTGTTTCTGTGGCATTCCGTGAGCACACAGACATCCCATGCAGACCAAAGGCAAGCATGGACCTCTGGATACCCAATTCATTGTTTGTGGGCTTTTTTTTCCCCCCACCAGACTGTACCACCACTCTCATTTTTAGGTAAAAGTATTTTGTTATAACAGTCAGGACCTGCCAAAGTAATGTATACTATATATAACATATATAACATATAATCTTAATAAACTGCATTACTACTCTACTAAAGGTACGGTAAGTCTTGTTCTGTGACTGTGGAAAATATTTAAGATTCATTAAAAAGGTGGTGAGGGGTGAGACTCCGATGCAGCAGCTGTAATTACATTCCCGCAATACAGTAAGTTTATTGCCTTCACGTAAGAGGATTTAAATATTGTGATGATTACGGGAGGTAGTTACTCCAGAACTCCCTTCTAAAGATATTACTAGTAAGAAGTTCAAGCGAGTGCTCTTTCACGAAAAGTTATTACTGAAATGTAATACTTTTAATGAAATATGACACTTTTTTAGGAAGCCTAATAGAGTTTCTTGCAGAAAAGCCATTAATATCTTTCCCACAGAAAATATTATTCCCAAACTACACAGGCCCTTGTACCAACTTGTGAGCTGCCGGCATTTTGGCAGCTCACAGTTTGCTGTTCTCCTCCCGGGCAACAGATGGTAGACCATTAGTACATGTTGGATAGCTGTGGTCTCCCAGAAATTCATTCAATCACTCTTTTCCCCCCCTTTTAGCTCACTACTTAGATGCTGTCCGAGGTAAGATTCTTCTCACTCGTTTTATAGCAGAAAAATATTGTAAATGGAAAATACGCATGTGGGAAAGGAAGGGTGGGTGGTGTGTGTGTGTGTGTGTGTGTTTCGGGTTTGTGTTTTTACTTCCGGCAGGCTTCCTTAAGTGTGGTATTGTCAGGTTCACGATATAATAGTCTGACTAAAAAATAATTTGTTTTTCCAGCATCAAAGAGTCATTTTTTTTGCCATATTGTATAAAGGATTGACAAGCAGTTTTAAGAACTGTTTTTCTTTGTCTTTCTATGGAGTTTTGTGTGTGTGTGTGTGTGCATGTGTCTGTATGTATAACACAGGCAGGTAATTATTAAATGAACTAGGTTTGGACAGACAGCTGGACACTTTCTTTAACTTAACAATATGGCTCTAAGTCCATGTACAGTATCCTTTCAAGGGCAGAAGAATTCTCCCCTTATAAGTAACCCATCGTGCATCCCCCCAAGGATCTGCCTTTGATAGAGACAATAAGGGTTTTTCTGTCAGATATCCTGGTGCCTTTCTTTACCTCAGCCTCAGAAGGTTGACTATGTTCCAAGTTATCCCTGATTTCTCTGTATCCATTGTATATCTATGATAATGGAACTAGATGAATGGAGCTAGATAAATTCTTTCTTAAACCTATATATATATATATATATATTCATCCTGTACCACTTCTTGAGGAATATATATATATATATATTTACATATAATATATATAATGAGAGAGAGTCTTCATATTTTCTAACAGCCATCTGTCATTTTATTTTAAAGTTGTTTCTTTGCCTGGTCTGTTGATAGTTACTTAGAAAACCATTTGGAAGGAACATTGGATTATGTCTACAGATTTTTGAAAAATTATTTTGCTCTTTATACTTCTGGAATTTTCTTTCAAAGACAGCAAATGAAAAAAAAAATATTGATTGAATTCTCTCCAGTAAAATGCAGATCTGGTCTTGTGCTGCTACTGGGAAAATTCCAGAAGCTATATGCTATTATTGCCATCTCTGTTCATCTGTCCACTGAGCACTTGGCACATACACAGATGCCCTTTGAAATGGCCTAACTCTGAACTATTAGTAGAAAGAGTAGGGCATCCCAGAGAAATTAAAAGTCTAAATAGACACCATTGTTAGTGTTTGCGGTTTATCAATGGATAGAAGTCATTTAAGCACAACAATTTCCTCTTGACTCTATTTATCCAGTCATTCTCTAGAATTCTGAAAGTCTCAATTTGGCACACATTAATTCCATAAACATTTGTTGAGCACCTACTACAGGCCTAATATTATTATGCTAGCTTCTATGCGAGATACCAGATAAATAAAAAATTTAATCCTTACCCTCGGATCAATGCTAATCTTAAAGAAAAAAAGCCAAATAAACGTAAAGCAATTGCAGCACATTTCTAAGGCATTTATATGGACAAATTTTTAATGGCATGGTCTGAACTGCCTACCAATATACTGAAGTCCTGAAGCAGTGATTCACAAGGGAAAAATCAGTACAAACTGGAAGTAGTTAGGGGAAGTTTCTTTTCATAGAAACTGCTGTCTTTTCCCAGCTTATTGGCCACAACTAGATACAATATCATCCATCCAGTTTTGATTGAGCTGAGAAGATTCATTTTTTCAAAAAGAAACAAAAAAAACATTTTTTTGTCCCCATCATAGTTTTCATCTTATCTACACTAGAGGTTGGGAATCGGGGCTAGCATTAATAATGCTTAATTGGCTCTCTAAGGAAAAGCACAGCCGAGTTAGGGATAACAAGTTTCCTGGGAAGGTCTTGTAAGCAAACAACTTCCTTTTCCATTTATTTAACACCTCATCTGAGGGGAGCCCAAGCGATTAGATGCTTTCCTATAGGTAGATACATCATTGTTGGCCAATCCCATTCTGATGTCTCCATGATTGTTATTCTCTGCTGTCTTTACAGATGGCTGCCCAGGGCTCTGCTTTGGAAATGGGAGATGTACCCTGGATCAAAATGGTTGGCACTGTGTGTGTCAGGTGGGTTGGAGCGGGACAGGCTGCAATGTTGTCATGGAAATGCTTTGTGGAGATAACTTGGACAATGATGGAGGTGAGTTATTTACAAAATGTCCATATGAGAAAGGAATAGCCCAGCACAGTGATGACCAATTTGGCCAAGAGTGAAAATTGGGAACCCTTCATATAAGCAATATTGTTATATAAGGCCATACTACTTTTTAAATCATGGTTTATTGAATATTTCCTACCATTAGACAATATTACAAACTCCGCATGCATTATTATATCTCATTTAATTCTCACAACGCCATGAGGTGTGGGCACTACTTTTCCTACTTCTAGATGGAAAAGCTAATGCTTGGAGTGGGGATAGTATGTGACTTTTCCAAGGTCACACAACTAGAAAGTCATAGCACCCTGGTTCCAGTTCAGGTCTATATGACATCAGAGTCTGTTTTCTTAACGACTACAGCCACTCCGCCTCCCGTATCTGTGGCATTTATTATACCATTTATTATATACATGTACCCCTCTTCAAACTGTCAGATGCCTACACTATACACACTGTGAAATCATTTTCTTCATTCTTAGTTATTTAAAGCAACCTCTTGTGTCTCTACCTTTTAGTAATGCTTTGTATCTTTCAAAGGACACAGCATTAAGACAATTCACAGTAGAATTTTTATATTTAATTCAAGAGTTGCCCATGATGTTTTCAAAAGCCATATTGGCTCCAAGGCCTCAGGGTAACCTAACCACTCCTTTTTCAGTCAAACAAACCAAAGTGTCTAATATATTGTTCAATCAGGCCTCAAAACAGCCCAGATCACCTCTGAATGAACCTAAAACAACAAATCCTCACTTTCTTCTTTCTTTCGACTCAAGGAAACATGAAGTTAATACAAAAGTTTTCTTTCTAATCTTGTATATCAGCTTAAGATGAAGTAGGTCATTAAATTTGATTCCTCTGGCTTCTATATCTGCTTAGACAATTATACACTTTGTCATTTGAATCCAAACATGAGACTTAAATCAATAAGGTAGCAATCCTAATTTGAGGATTGCTGGATGTAAGAGTTGCCCCCTTTACTAGTTCTGGCCAGCAGTTTACCTCAAAAGTGACAAGACTTTATGAACTTTAAGTGGAAGCAACTTTGTGATTCGGTGCACAGGGCTTTGAAGTTAAACTTTGTGGCTGCTGCGTACTTACTGGCTGCTGTATGATTTGGGAAAAGTTTCTTCATATCTCTGTGCTTCAATTTCCTTATTTCTGAAATGGGACTGATAATAATATTAACTCTCTCATAGGGTTATTGTAAATATTTATTGTAAAAAAAAATAGAGAAATGAGACAGTTCATGTGAACTCCTTAAAAGATGATAAACTGTCCCCCTCTTCCCCTTCACATGCATAGAACACATATACATACATTAGACTTAGGATAACAGCCCATTTTCGGAAGAGACTGTTTACTACCTATCTAAATTGAAAATTTTAGGGGAAGAGAGGAAAAAAATAAAACAAGACGAAACCAGAGAGGGAGACAAACCGTAAAAGACTCTTAATCATAGGAAACAAACTGACAGTTGCTGGAGGGGAAGGGGAATGGGGTAACTGGGTGATGGGCATTAAGGAGGGCATGTGATGTAATGAGCACTGGGTGTTATATAAGACTGATGAATCACAGGCCTGTACCTCTGAAACCAATAATACATTATATGTTAATTAATTGAATTTAAATTTTAAAAATATATTTAAAAAATAATAAAAATAAATAATGTTGAATGAGAAAAAAAATTGAAAAAAAAATTTTTTATTTGGGAAGCCAGAGTGAGATTTTCAATTAAATGGTGCACTAATCAACTATTTCCTGGACTCTTATGGCCCTTCAAGATTCATCTTCACTTTACTTTCACATGAAATCCTTGATGTAATATAATATAATACAATATAATATAATATAATATATAATCACTAGTAAGATTAGCATACTTGTATTTAGGATTTACTATGTACAAGGCACAGTGCTGAGTCCTTTATGTGAATTATTTCATTTAATCCCCATGAGGCAGGAACTACTATTAATATACTACTTTACAAA
The DNA here is from genome assembly GCF_054177405.1 of Leptonychotes weddellii. Taxonomy (NCBI): domain Eukaryota; kingdom Metazoa; phylum Chordata; class Mammalia; order Carnivora; family Phocidae; genus Leptonychotes; species Leptonychotes weddellii. The sequence goes on from NC_138385.1 coordinate 22,015,386, forward strand.
TTAGGAAGCCAAGACACAGAGAAGTTAAATGAGTTGCTCAAGATCGTATAACAAAGAAATGATAAAACCAGGGTATAAACCTTGGTGGTCTGCCTCATTCCAAAAAGGATTTGAGGTCGTAATAGAGATTTCTCAGTTGATATATTGATTAAAAGGTTTATGCTCAGAAAATACTTTAACAACCTCTATGATTATAATTTCTAACTCAGGGTTAAGCCAAAATAAGTTTCCTGCCTTAATAAAGTACAGCTTGATAAAAATAATTGAATATTTAATTATCAAGCATTTTTATGGCTTTGATGAATGTTTAATGAATGAATCAATTAAATATTAATGAATTAATGGATTATCAGTTCTTAATATCTGTGGTATATATAGACACAAAAGGTATAGAAGATTTTGCTAAATATGTATTGACCTCTGAACATTCCTTTAAAACTGTATATCTATGTGGGAATCAAAAATCAACGACCCTGATTTGAGTTCACTGTATTTTTATGATTGTTTCTTTAGGGAGTAGCAGGGGAAGACTCCTGGAGACTTCCAATTACCATTTTTTTCCTTTAGTAGGATTAAAATGATATTGATGATAAATATACATCTGGTTCTACCCTGAGATGGAAAGATGGATTAAATAACCTCTGAAAGCCCCATGACTGAGATTTTGGACAATAATTTGATTCCTATGCTGTTTAAATATTATCCCTAAGAATACATTAAATGTCCTTCATTTGGTGGTTTCAGCTTTCCAGCTATCCAGAATGACTGGATTCATTTAGTTGAATATGACTAATGATTAATATTTGCATACTTGTTTGTGCATGTGCGTGTGTGTGTGTGTGTGCTTTAATTAAATCAGAAGTGGCAATTGAAACTTTTGGGGGGGAAAATGGTCCTCATTTTTAAAATGTAATCCTTAAGAAATCTTGCCAATCAAAAAAAATGACTTTCAAGCAATTGCTTCAAGTAGCTGCTACCTGATTGCTCCGTATTATAGCTGATCCTTAAAGAATGGCTGGATTTTTTTGCATTCTAATCAGCTTTGAATACTCATTAGTTTAGCTGCTGTTTCCTGCAGCTTTGACTTTAGTTACACTCTGATTCAATGCATTGTGACTCTTAATAGCTAACTGGGCTGCATTGAATATGTGGGTGACACAGCTGGTCTAGGAGCTACCTAAAAGCTCCTTGAACAGTAAGAACAGAACAGAGAACAAATAACCTTTGGATTTTTTTCTTAACATGCAAAACAAGGAAAGCTATCTTAAGCATTGTGTATATAAGAACTAATTACCATAGAAATTATGAACTTATCAAATGCCTCGACCTCATTTCCTTTTAGTCCAAAAGCACCTACCATGTGCACAACCCTGTGCTTGGAAGAGGAGACTTAATATTAATGTGAATGATGACCACAGTTCCATGAGTTAATCATGTGTACCGATTTGGGGTTTAGAAAATGTGATCACCGGGGCGCCTGGGTGGCTCAGTCGGTTAGGCGGCTGCCTTCGGCTCAGGTCATGATCTTAGGGTCCTGGGATAGAGCCCCGCATCGGGCTCCCTGCTCGGCGGAAAGCCAGCTTCTCCCTCTCCCACTCCCCCTGCTTGTGTTCCCTCTCTCGCTGTCTCTCTCTGTGTCAAATAAATAAATAAAATCTTTAAAAAAAAAAAAAGAAAATGTGATCACCTATGTTACGTGCACATATGAATTGACATGAGAAAAAAAGTTTAGACATTACACCAGCTGAATCAGAATAGCTAAAACAAATAGAACAAGCTCGAACCATCAGACATTAAAGAATATTTTAAAGCTCTGATGATTAAAACAAAGTGGTACCAATGGAAGAACAGACAGATCAGACGAGATCGGGCGCGTTCAGGGTGGAGGCCATAGACAAGAACAGACAGATCAGAACAAGCGAATAAAAGTTCTGTCACACACCCCAGTACAAATAAAAATTTAGTGGATTATAAAACCAGCATCAAAAATCAGTAGGGAAAAGAAGCATTATGAAATAAATGGTGCTGAGACAACTACTAAGAAAAAAAAAAAAAAACCTTAGGTTTTCAATTTCTAGCATATTCCAAAAAAAAAATAAGATAAATAAAAACACTCCAGCTGATTAATGACTTTAAGGTAAGAAAACCTCAAACACAATTAGAAGAAAATATAGGTGACAGATCTCAAGACAGGAAAGGACTTCTTAGACATAAAAGCAAGGAAAGAAACCACAATAGGAAAAATAATGATAAATAGGACCTCATAAAAATTTCAAAATTCTTTCTCTTGTTCAGCTAAGTTTATAGGCCATCCAACATCTAACCATTTGGAGATATCAAAATCTGCACTGTCTGATATGGTAGCTACTAATCACATGTGACTATTTCAATTTAACTTAAATAACATTTAAAAATCTGTTTCTTGGGGCGCCTGGGTGGCTCAGTCAGTTAAGTGTCCAACTCTTGGTTTCAGCTCAGGTCATGATCTCAGGGTCATGAGATCAAGCCCCACGTCCAGCTCAGTGCTCAGTGAGGAGTCTGCTTGAGATTCTCTCTCCCTCTCCTTCTGCCCCTCCCCCCACACTCGCTCGCTTTCTCTCTCTCCCTCCCTCTCTCTCTCTAAAATAAATAAATCTTTAAAAATTCAGTTTCTTGGGATGCCTGGGTGCCTCAGCTGGTTAAGTGGCTGCCTTTGGCTCAGGTCTTGATCCTAGGGTCCTGAGATCGAGTCCCGCATTGGGCTCCTTGCTCAGTGGGGAGCCTGCTTCTGCCTCTGCCTGGCACTCTCCCTGCTTGTGCTCACTCTCTCTCTCTGATTAAAAAATAAAATAAAAAGTGAAATAAAAATTCAGTTTCTCAGCTGCACTAGGCACATCTCAAGGGCTCAATAGCCACATGAGCCTAGTGACTACTTATTAGCACAGATCTAGAGCAATTCCCATCATTGGGAAGAAATTTTATTGGATGATGCTGATCTAAAGGTTTGACCCAAATGTGCACCTTTCAGCCAGACATTTCATATGGAGTGTACCCAATTTTCCATTCATTTATTACTACTTTGTGCCAAGTATTGTGCTTGGCTTTAGGGAGCAAATGACAAGTTTCTGCCTTCATGGAGCTTATGGTATAGGAAGGGAGACAGATACTAAATAAGAAACGACACAAACAACTACATATTTACAACTGAAAAGAGTGCTATAAAAAATTTTTAGAATGCTATAAACATGTATAGGGGGATCTAGCCAAGTCTACATGGTAGGAGAGGCCTCACCTGAGTCAGGAGCAGAATGCTCCAGGCCAAGGAAACAGCATGTACAAATGCCCTGCAGTGGAAATGCACTAGGCTCTTCTAGGAAGTGAAACGCAAGTCATTGTGGCTGGACTACAAGCCAAGGAGAGATTCGTAAATGAGAATATGAAGGTAGGCATTAGCCAGATCATACAGAGCAGTGTGAAGTTCATACTATCTTCAGTTATCAAACAAAGATTTCATTTTATTCTCTCTAGTTATAGAGGAAGGCAAGTGGTTTCTGATACTGTGGAACGATTGTCAAGGAGGTTAAAAAGATGTGGAATAAGAATGTCTAATCAGAGCAGCCCTTTTTCCCCTGATCTTTTAAGTATTTGTCACATGCTTTTCAAGCTTCTCTTATACAAACTCTTCCAGTGGTCTATATTCATATTCATTGGTAAAATCAATAAGTTAATTGCCTAAAAGTGAATGATCTTCCAGGAATCATTCTTCATAACAAGTCACCATTCATTAAGAAAAAATAGCTATTTGCAAGCCTGTTTTATGATATAGTGTTTCTAGATCTAGAAATCAGCACCATGGGTGAATTATGAACACATAAGCTCATGGATCAATAAGCTTCATGTTTTGAATGTCACCAGCATGCTGCAGTGTTTAATAAATAGGAAAATGAAATAAAAGGAGCAATGAATTGGTAACATTTGCTCTGTTTAAGGGCCAGACACCCTCTCCAGGTTTACTTTTAAGATTTGGCTGGGACAAAAGACCTAGCATCACAAAGCATAGTCCTCATTATTCTCTTCTGACCATAGCCCCCTCGTTTCCAAACAACCCATTTATTAAAGGATCATCACTTAGTTATGAGCGCTTAAAGTGCCAAGTGATGCCAGATACAAAATCTTCCAGGTACAAAATTGGAAAATCTACACTCTGTAACTCACCTAAGCACTCTATGACTAGATCTGTCACATTGTCTAAGTCTAGTCATACTTGACATCTGCCTACCTTGCAGTGGTGAAAATGAATGAACTAGTGTTTGAAATATAGCAATTTAAAGAGGGCAACAAAAGTGTGGTATCAATGAAGAATCTATTTATAACTTATGTTTGTTTGATGCATTAGTTGAACATTTATTAATCTCTAGGTAAATTTACAAATGTCATAGAAATAGGACTTCTAAGACATCCATTTATTCATTCAATACGTATGTATTGAATGCTTACTTTGAGCCCGGCGCTGTTCTAGTGCAGAAATAGCAATGAATAAAAAAAGACTACATCCTTGCTTCCATGGAGCTTACATGCTAATCGTGAGAGGCAGACAATAAACCAAAATTTGAAAAGAAATAGTATGATAGAAGACGCTAAGTGTGATGGAGAAATTTTTTTAAAAGCAGGGAAAAGGATACGAGTATGGGACAGGGGTGCAGTTTTAAATAAGGTGGTCAGAGAAAGCTTCCCTGAAAAGGTGGCTTTTAGCCTTAAAGGAAGTGAGGGGTGAGCCATGTTGATATTGGAGTAAAGAACATTCCAGGCATAGGAATAATGAGGAAGGGGGTTATAGAATAATAGGAGGTAAGGTCAGAGAGGTGAGAGAGAGAGACAGTGAAGAGCCAGACTGTGGGGAAGTCAAGTCATTGCCAGGACATGGGCTTCTACTCTGAGTGATTTGAGAAGCCACTGATGGCAGCTGGGGACCAGAGGACATGAACATTAGTGGCATATAAACAATTTACTTTCCTGACCCAGAAGAAGTCAATTGTATGAGGTGATAGCAATAACAGTGATTTGAGCAGGTCAAATTCTGAGTGCACTTGAGCCTCTCCCTTTTTCTTCTTACTAATATAGCAAAATGCTGGGGTGAAAGTCAGCCTGGATAGATAAAAAATCAAATGAGTTATAGACTATTTCCCAAGGAAATACAGTCCTGTTACCTTCTCTGCACGTAACAGCAACAACTAAGCTAACGGGAGTGCCTGGTAAGGGGCCTGCATTAGTAAAAATGTATGAGTGATTTATAATTAGCCCATTTTTATGGGTTTCTAAAATGCCTGAGAAGATTTTGTTTAACTGAGTCATTGGAATGATCAGCCCTTCAATTTCTTTTTCACTATTAATTTGCTTGGCAACCCCTCTATTCTCTAGATGCTGGAAAGGTTAAGCTTCCATCCAGCCCCTGTCCAGATGATAACAAATTGTGATTTTGTGAAATTCAATGAATAAAGATTTACTGTAGCATTAGTGTCTATTTAGAGCCACACAGGATCCTACCTATCTGACAACCTAACCAAGCAGAGTTCACAAAATGAACACATTCCAACAAACTGAATATGCTACATGGCAGTTAATTGCCCTCTGGCCGGTGATAAGGCACCGTCAATAGAAGTGGGTCCGAACATTGTTAGCTGCTACTGCACACCATTGGCGTCTACCCTTAGGAATCTATCCCTAGACTTTTTGCAGTCTGTACAGCATAGAACTTGGTTGATGGCAAACTCTTTATGATTATTATAGCATGTGATCCTTTCAACAGTTCTGTGGGGTAGGCAATTTTATAATCCCCGTCTTATAGGTGAGGAAGTTGAGAATCCAAGAGATGAAATGATTTGTCCAGGATCATTTAGATTGTGAGTGGCAAAGTAAGATGAGAATCGTAGTCTGCTCTTTTGACCTTAACCACTCTGTGTGTGCTCTAAATCCCTACATTAGTCAGGTACTTGGAAGCCTCGGTCATACTAGTAATACCGCTTAGATGCTGCTGCTGGCCACGTGATTTGCAGTCAGAACGCGGGGTGTTGATATGACTCTCACATTTCTCCCAACTGGGCAACCACATTTGGCCTCCCCTCCTTTATGTGTAAATGAAGATGAGAATGTCTACCTAACAAGGTTGTTGTAGGGATTAGTTAAAATCATAGATGTGGAAGTACCTCGGGCCACACCTGGCATATTAACTGATTATACATGTTTCCGAATCCTTTTGGATACTCTTATCATGAACTAGCTGTCCGTCTCTCTCAAGGTGGTAATATGGATGTTGTCCCTAAAAGGATATATATTTACGGATTCATTTTAAGGATTAGAATAGTGTGGGTTTTCCCTCTATCATTCATATTCCTTGTCCGATCATTCTTTCATCCACGGGCATCCATCTAGTAAGTAAAAGTTTAATAGTAAATTACTTGAACATATACGAAAGACACCAGTGTCCTTGATCTTTATCAGCCCCACTTGAGCCTACTGGCATCGCCCCTAACTGGTTGGCAAAGCTGGGATCAGTGCATGCGGTGTTTAGTCTTTCAAGATAATTTAACCTCCTTCTCTTTTGCTGGCTTTTATTTTTATTCCTTGTAAAAAGGAACAGGCCTGAAAAGTAAAATCAGTGAACATTTGATCTGTTCCTATCTGATACCCTGAACCTTGCTGTCAGGAGGGTGCCAGAGCTGCCACTTTAGAACAATAAAAGAACTGGTAATAGTCCCCCCCAAAAAAGAAAGAAAGAAAGAAACCCACACATGCAGTGTGACTGTCATTTGCACTTCTTTGTAACAGTCTAGACATACTGTATGGAGTGTTAGCCAATGTGATAATTGGTAAGTAGATCTTTGCCCATGGATTGGGCTTACCTATGAATTCTAATTTGGGGGTTGCATACCATTATTGGGCTGCCTGCCTGTAGCCTTTCTCGATTCAACAGAAGTCTCGCTGTTGTCTCAGAAAACAGAGGTGTTAGAGGGTCAGCTCTCTATAATAGGCAATTATTAAATATGAAGCTTTAGCTTGGAATTTATAGCCCCTAACTGGATGAGAATGTGAGTCCCAGTTTTGAATTGGCTCTGTGTTTGGTTTCAGAATTCAGTTTTGAAGGCCATTTGGCGTTTCTATTTATTTAAAATCGACTTCTTTTCAAAACTAAGTTCAAATTGTGTGGCTGACAGGTTGAAACCTGCAAGTGCCCGATCCGATGATCACTAGTCCATTTGTTACCAACTGAAAGATAAAGGTGACTGCCCATTTGAAAAAGCTGTTTTTCCTTGTGCAGTGTATTATGCACCAATTCCAGACATCAGAGAACTCTTTTAAACAGCCTGATATTTTTGGCAGCTTTGCAGTGCATCCAGATGTTTGATTAGCAGAGTAAAGAGATAATGTGCTAATAGGAGACTGAAAACAACGTATTGGAGAGGTGACGGTGGCATCTAAAATCTATAGAAAATCTGTTAATATGATTTGCTGAATGAGGGGAGAAAGGAAGGCAGAAGGGGCCTTCTTACTGGAACGCATCCACACTTAAAAGTTCGTCACCAGTGAAAAAGAAAAAGGTCTACAGAGAAGTAGAAATCGGGGCAAAATGCACTGAACAAACCGGGAAGGCAAGAAAGCAGCAAACTGCATTTTAGATCAAAGTAGTGTCTGTGGCACAGGGAATTTGAACGGACCTCATGTGGGGAAAAATATTTCCTGGGTGCCCTAGGGCAGCTGTTCCAAACGTCTTCTGTCTGGGTGTTCCTGGCTTTCATTGCCCCCGAGCTGTAGTACGCCCCCTCTGGCTCCCTGGGAGCAGCGCATCAGGGAGAGGGAGCAAGCCAAAGGGCGGCGGGAAGCCAGGGCCGGTAACCTGCAGCAAGCAGCCCTAAGGAGCAGGTGAGCCATCTGAACCTCCCTATTCCACAGCCAGCCAAGAAGATTAGCATCTTTATATTTACCCTTGTTAAACATCTAAATTAGAGCCATTTGTTTGCTCTAAGGACCTTGGAAGGCCTTTTTTTTTTTTTTTTGCTTATTGGGTGTGGAATGGAGTGTCCATATGCTCAGTTAATCACTCCCGTTCCTTCTCTTTGAATGTAGACTTCTATCACACTTACTGCACTTTTAACTAGTGTCAGAGTCAGCTGTTTATACGCCTATTTCTCCTACTCAGCTCCGAGCTCCCAAAAACAGGAAAAGTGTCTTTTTCTCTCTTTACTTCCCCAGTCACCTAACAGTGTTTTGCGCCTACTAGATTCTCGACGTAACCCCTTCTCTTGCAACCCCTGTGCCCTTCATCAGTTCCTCTACCAAAGAATGAAGCCTGTATGCTATTGTTTTTTATTGGTACAACCATGGAGTCAGGAGTCCAGAGTAAACAGTGAAGGCCTAGGAAATGAAAGAGAGCAACTTGTCACATTCATATACCTGAGATTTATTAGTACTTGCATCAAATAACTGCTGTAAGGAACAAGTAAGCTCTAGTAGCTTCTACAAATTCCAAAAAAAAAAAGGTTCTGAAACATTAGTGTGCTTCAGAATCATCCAGAATCACCCAAATTAAGTCTGCATAATCCTGGGCTCAAAAAAATTCTCATTTAATTGGTGGGGCTCAAGAATATGCATATTTAATAAGCTCCCCAGATAACTGACTGCACATTTGAGAATCACTGCCCTGCTCCAGACACTTTCTCACTGTGAGAATACCAACCTCTGTTTTGAGAATCACCACTAGATAAGAATATTCAATGTTTTAAAAAATGCAAACAAATTCAGATTGGCTAGCATTTGTTAATTGTGTGCTCATAAATGTACATGGTGTGAGAAATTCAAAAGAATTAGAAGAATCATTGCTATCCTGGAGGAATGGTCTTGCTGAGGGAGAAGGAAACTTCTAAAGAGAGTGATACCTCATGGAATACTCTATCCAAATGTAAACAATGTGGCATGGCCCATAAATGCTCAAGAATTCAGGGAAGAAAGGTTTGTGAGCAAAATAGTTTGTGCCATCTAAACTCAGAGTAAGTTTTCATGAGAAACATATGAATTTAATAGATACTAAATTCAAAACATGGATGGTTACCTTCATCTGTATTCTAGGTTTTTCTCCATTTGTGCATATTTTAAACAATGTTGTTTCTCTTGAAGCTAAATTTCAAAAAAAATGATCTTTTTTTCAGATGGTTTGACGGACTGTGTGGACCCTGATTGTTGTCAACAAAGCAACTGTTATGTAAGTCCTCTCTGTCAGGGCTCACCAGATCCTCTTGATCTCATTCAGCAAAGCCAACCCCTCTTCTCTCAGCACACCTCAAGACTCTTCTATGATCGAATCAAATTCCTCATTGGCAAGGACAGTACTCACGTCATTCCTCCAGAGATCTCATTTGACAGCAGGTATATATGTATTTATTTTATTTCTTAATAAACAGTGGTCATGTTTTTCCTTAACTGTGAAAGGAAGATATCTTCTAACGATCAGGCTACTTTCCATTCCACACAGTACATATTGATTTCTTTTTTAGGCTTCTCTGGAATACCTAAGACCTTACTGGTTAGTTAAGAGAGAGAAGTCATTTCTTGAGATTCTTTATCATAAAGGATAAACATGTGTGTGTGTGTGTGTGTGTGTGTGTGTGTGTGTACAGTTGACCCTTGAACAACAAGTTTGAATTGCATATATCCACTTATATGCGGACTTTTTACAGTACAGTACTGTGAGTATATTTTCCTTATGATTTTCTTGATAACATTTTTTTCTCTAGCTTCCTTTATTGTAACAATACAGTATACAATACATATAACATACAAAATATGCATTAATCAGCTGTTTCTGTTATCAGTAAGGCTTCCGGTCAACAGTAAGCTATTAGTAGTTAAGTTTTTGAGGAGTCAAAAGTTGTATGTGGATTTTCAACTGCGTGGGGGGTTAGCATCTCTAACCCCTGTGTTGTTCAAGGGTCAACTGTGTATACACACACATGCACACAATGTGTATTACTTGTAGTAAAGTATAGGTGGGGCTTTAAATGACAAAAACAGAATTGAAGTATAATTTGCAAATTTATTATTTAGCTTCTGGATTGATCCCTTGAAAACCCTTGAATTTCAAAAGCTAAATTTGAAGTTTTATTCCATGATGTAAAATGTTTCTATATGAAAGAGTTGGGTGAATTTGACATCCTAATGTGAAATGCAAGACTTGTGAAAATCTGTCTTCTATGGGCGCCTGAGTGGCTCAGTCAGTTAAGTGTCCGACTCTTGAATTCAGCTCAGGTCATGATCTCGGGGTCATGGGGTCCAGCTCTGTGTGGGGTTCCATGCTCAGCGCAGAGTCTGTGTGGCATTCTCTCTCTCCCTCTACCCCTCCTCATGCTCACACTCACTCTTGCTCTCTCTCTTTCTCTCTCTAAAATAAATAAATAAAATTTTTAAAAAAAGAAAGTTTGTCTTCTAGGAAAGCTCAAATGCATGAATTGTCACTAAAGACCTAAGACCAAAGCCCAACCCAGTAGGTAAAGAAATTTTTTAAATTAACTTACTTATTTGAAGTATAATCACATGAATTTGCTCACTGTTATTCTCTGCTTCATCTTCAGCAATGATATATTTTACTAATTAGCACTAGACATAAATAAATCACTGAAGTCAACATTTCTAGTCTCTTAAAAATGTCCTCCTTTGTTCATTCCACAAGCAGATGTTTCACTACTTTCCAGACTATTACAAATGGGAATTCAAAAATCATGCAAAGTATCTATCCAGGAGCCCCTGTCTACATCCCACCCACTTTGTTGCATGCTGGTGGGTGTGATCAGTCCCCAAGAGAAAACTCAGTCAAGAGTTTATATTAATATAAAAAAGAGAGTTTATATTAATATGAGTGACAATATAAGAAAACAACTCCACCTGGACCTATACAAAGTAGGAAAGGAAAAAAAAAAACAGATGTGCGTGGAAATGTAAAACAGTCAGCATCCTTTCCACAGATTGTATACAAGAACTGATACTGAAACTTAAGACTTCCTCGTTGTTTTTTTATTCTTGTGCAGTTGTGATCTTTTAGGTGTCTGACAGAACCCAAAACCCAAATGCCAACACGTCACAAGGAAGGCCTGTCCTGCCAGAGGATCTAGTCAAAGTTTGAATTCTCCCAAGAGACTCAGTCCTCCCCATTCTGAAGTGTTTCTCCCGGCCCAGTAACAACTCTGGGGTAACTTTTGGGGGGGCGCTGCAGTCAAAGTCATTATTTAGATAGTGGAGGCTTAGGGATTGTACAGCAGAGAAACAAAAGGAACAAAATGCAGCCATTACCCCCGTTCTATTGAAGGTAGAGGGAAGTCATCACTCTGCAGCTTTGTCCATGCTCGGGGAAAGTGAGTCTAAACAACAACAACAAAAAGAAATAAGTGGAAGAAATAACAACCTCCATGACATGGAGGTCTGTTAAATAGCTCCACAAACTCAAGTAAAGGGAGAAGATCAGGACCCGAGAGAGGCAGGAGACAAGTCGTTGTGACACAGAGCAGGACCAGGACGTCATCGGAGCCATAAACTTTGCAAAGCCAAGAGAGACTTGCACCCCTGGGGTTCAGCTTCAGGCTTCAGCCCCGTTTGCCATCACAGGCAGAGCGAACAAACTGATTACCTGTGGTGGCTAAGGCCCTTCTTCTTCTCCTGGTTTGATTCTTTTGTAAAATGCTCCAAGTTATCATTTGGCTCTGCACATCACATTGGAATTCAGAACAACAGGTCCCCTTCACCCAGTGGTCTCAGCTATTAGAGACTTATCGAGTCTGTCAGAAAAGGTGCAGGCCTTTTCCAAAGGATAGAGTCAAGGACAAGCGATCTCACTCCACCTCCCCTAAAACATCAGCACATGCAGTGTCACTCTGGGTAAAATCAATCTGACTCCGATCCCATATATAAAGAATAATAGTTACAAGCTCTTACATCTAAATAGTACCTTTTCATTTGCAAAGCCCTCAAACATGCCTCATTGCATTTTATCCTCACAGTATCCCTGTGAAGTGGGAATTTGTATTAGCATATTTTATGTATGAGGAAACAGGTTCAGAGAGGTCCAGTAACTTGCCCAACGTCACACAGCCACCAAGTTTGTAGCGTAGCAACTCTGGTAACCTTTCTGTTACACCACAGCCGCCCCATTTCAACTTGTCCTTAAATGAACCTGGTGACTTGGCTCTAATTTCTGCTGGAGAAGTTGCATCTGGGTCAATGCAAGAAAAAAAAAAAAAAAAAAACGAAGTTTAAAAATCCAGCTCTATTTAATGCATTTCAGTGGCATTTTTGCAAACTACAAACCAGTGTTAATGAACTTCCTGTTGGTAGAAGAACACAATTGAATGGCGGGTAAAAATGGGCCCTTTGCTAGATGTAAATTGTTCTCAGGCATTTACTATGTATCAGGTCTCCTACTGGGCTCCTCCATGGGCTATCTCATTTAATCCTTACCAAAACTCTATGTGGTAGACACTGTCGTTATGCCTACTTTCCAGGTGAGGAAACCAGAACTGAGGTGCCAAGTAGGGGACTTGCCCACGGTCACAACCCACGAGTGTCAGAGCCAGGATTTGAACCCAGGCAGACTGGTACTGAGAGCCTGACCTCTGAACCACCATGCCCGGCCCCTTTGGCTATTTAGAAGGCTGGGCTAGCTAACCCTGAAAAGACTTACGGCCCTTAGATATCCCTGTCTGTGACAGATCTAGAACATTGCTGTGCTAAAATCAGGTGACCCACTCTGCCTTTCTGCTTTTGTCACATATTTGAGAGCTAGCCAGATAAGCAGATGAAGAGAACATTGTCAAGGGGCTCATTTGCCTGCTGGCAAAATGTGACCCCACAGATGACTCTCTGCTGAGTGTTGCCACCACCAGAAGCCTTTGGAGCTAAAGACAGTGGCACACAGGTGACTTAATTGTTGCAAGGACACACAGAGGTTAAATATCTGTTCATCCTTGTGCATCCAAGTGAGACTAGCTTTTGTTGTCATAAGCTTGCTACACCGGCACATGAGAGCCCATGAAATGTGTACCTCCTGTGCCCCATGGGAGCATAATGTCACTGTGAGCATGTAACCTGCACGCCGTCACATCTCTAGCAAGCCCACCTCAGCTACTGGTTTTTTCCCAAATACGTTTTACCCAGTAGCCTGAGTTTCTTTCATTTTCTCGATCTGCTCCTAACATGACTATAAAGTAAACCACATATTATACATGCCCTGTATGACTTATTACTTTTTAATAATGTAAATAGGTGAACAGCAGCATTATTGATCTTCAGTGTCTAAGCATTTAATCACTATTAATAATGTAAAAGGTTTTTATAAATATGTAAAAACAAGAGTACATTAAACTAAATGACAGCAGTAATTTGCAAAGCCAGACATTTCACTCGCTGTCACTAATGGAGAAGTGCATTTAAAAAACCAGATCCTACCAGGGTGAGTGCAACGGCTGACAGCTAGGTCTGGCCCATGAGAGGCTGACCCCACATCAATCCATGTCAGGCATCGACATCAGAGGTTGCTTCATATCAGCCCACAGATGTAGTTTGTTCGGCCCAACATTTAGAAATTAGAAGATCTCACATAAAAATTGGCATGTATTCCTTCTTTAGAAAATGTACAATGCTTGGCATCTCTGCACCCATGGGCATGGTGTAGGAGGTGTGGAGTGGAGGGCCACCGCCTGTCTGGATGGGCTATGACGTGGCTTTCTAGCTCCCCCGTCACTGGTTCCCTTACACCTGGCTCACTTCCCTCCCTTTCCCTGGCATGCCTGGTCCTGCTTGGTATTTGGGGTTGTCACCCCCGGACTACACAGCTTCTTCAGTCTTCCTTGGAAAGACCTCAAGTGTTTGGTTTTTCCTTTCTGATCTCTTTCCCTCAGGGTCCTCACAAATCTAATCTTATCATTTTACTTAATTTGGGGCCTTAACTATCTTGGTTTAAAAAGAGATAACAGGTGACTGGTCATGAACTGGAAATCACATTAATGCAATGATATTTCCACCCTTAATTCACTAGGGTACCTGTGTTTACCTTGGGAAGAGTTGGTATCCACTCTGCCTCACATTAGGGTCCCTTGAGGCTGTGGATTTTATCCTAGGGTATCACATCTCATCAATCATGACATCAGCTAATCCAGGGTCTGCCGTAAGAGAAGCAAAATGTCCACTTTTATGACAAGGGTGTGTCTGTTGAGAGGCATCTGACTATTGTGTTTATCACTTAGGACAGTTTTAAGAACAATTTAAAATCTAAAAATCTGCAACAACGCTGCTGGGTGCAGTATGGCAGCTTCTTTTGCCCACTCCAGTTAGAATGCCTACCCTTAATTGAAAAGTTCTAGAGTGGTGACCAGACTTAATACAGCATTAAGCACATAACAGCACTGTTAACAGGTTCCAAAGTGAAGAAGTTAAACACAATGGTAGGTTTCTTCTAGTTTCAATGATGTTGCTATATTTCAATTTCTTGCTCTACTCTGGGATATACACAGTATTAGCTCTGGATTGTCCTAATTGCTAAGTCTTAAGTTCTGTGAGGACAAGGACCAAGTCTGATTTGTTGCTCTACTCTGGGATATACACAGTATTAGCTCTGGATTGTCCTAATTGCTAAGTCTTAAGTTCTGTGAGGACAAGGACCAAGTCTGATTTGTTCTTTGTTTTGATTATCTGTTGCTGCGTAGAAAACTACTCCAAAACATAATGGATTAAAATAAATTTTATTATTATATTTCATGATTCTGTGGGTCAGAAATTCACACAGAGCATGGCCAGGATGGCTTGTTTGTTCTCCATGATGGTTGGGCTCTCAGGTACGATATCTCAAATAGGTGGGGGCTGGAAGAGCTGGACAGCAGCTGGGAATCTCTCTTTCTACATACAGCCTTTCTACTTGGGCTTCCTATTGGCATGGCAGGCAGCCTCGTATATGGTAGCTCAGGGCTCCAAGAGGGAGCATTCCAAGAGACAAAAAATGGAGGATGCCAGTCTCGTAAGGCCCGTGTCCAGAAATTTTAATAGTGTCACTTATGTTACATACAGTTAGTTGTATCAGTCACAGAACTTGCCCAGATTCAAAGTCAGGGACATAGATCCCCCCTCTTGATGAAAGAAGTATCAAAGAATTTGTGGCCATCTTTAATCTACCATACCTCTGTACCCCCAGATTCTAACACAGCACCCAGCAAAAAGCAAGTCAAGGATGAGCGAGTGACTTAGTTGTGGTAATATTGAAATGTTCTTCTCATATTTGCTCATGAAAAACTCATTTTTGTTGCCTAGAACACACAGATGATATTAGAACCTCAAATAAGTCAATTCCCAAATGTAGAACCAGCCTAAAGGTAAGATTACTGTTCTCCAAATAGCACAGGAACAAATTCATAAAAGATGAAGTGATTATCTAACAGTAGCAATTACTTTTTTTTTTTTACCTTATGGGACATTCCACCACTGTCAGAGCCTGCCCATAATTGACATCATTTATAACTTTGTATAAGCATCAATAATCCTCTCTGCCTTCAATGGGCTAGATAATCAAAATTTAGAACCAAGGAAAAATTAGAAAATAAGGAACAATATCAAGAAGCTGGTGTGAAGGCTGCTGTTAACTGGCTCACTTGAGTATGTGTCATTATTCCATCTCATGAGAAAAACAAAGACAAGTGCCCAGAACAAATTGAGGTACTCCAGTGCCTTGAGTGTGGCATTCTTGGCAAACTCTACTGACGCAAGCCTTCCCCCTCCTTTACTACACCCCACTCAATAATAAAACCTTGATTCGTGCTCCTGATTATTCGTGATACCTGGTAACAGCCATAATTACTTATCATAACTTGTTTAATAAAACATGCTTTCCTGTACTGAGTTGAGCTGGGAATTTATACCATTTGAAATCCTGTGAATGGCAAAATGAGTTATTGAGTCAAGAGTCAGGTTAAGAGGGGAAGGTTGCAGGAAGATGGGTCATTGCTACAGAGACGGCTGATCGTGAATAGAGACTATGACTTAAGAATAACCATACTTGAGAGGAAACTAATTACTGGTTTTTAAAACTTGTATTTTATTGAACTATTAGTATTTCCAGAGTAACCAAGGACTTTAAATTCTTCTAGAAGAGATATCAAATTTCTCTGCCATCCCTAATGTAGTATAATATCCTGATGTCAGCTCATGTTTTAAAAAGTGATGAAGATATGTATTCACTCATTTATTCAACAGGTATTTCTTGAGTACCCACTGTGTGCCAGGAACTGTGTGAATGAAAGGAAACAAAAGTAACAGCATCCCTTCATTCACAGAACTCCCCTCATAATCTAATGGTAGAGGCAGTCAAACATCAAGTAAATGCATAAATAATTAAATTAATTACAATTTGCAATAAGTTCTGCAGATTATGAAACATCAGGTTTTTGAGGGAGCTTGGAGTTCATCAACTCTGGGGTCTCAAATTCAACTACTTTGAACCTAAGTGGATGTAAGACAAGAGGTATTCTAGCAAATGAGACAAAGTCATTAAACAATGACAGAAGTGAGACTGACCTGGAAGTTTTCAGCTGTAGCTCAGAGATGGGACTAATTAACTCAGGTGAGCATGAAGAGCTGCTAAAATTGACACAAACAGGAGACTATTGATGATTTGCAAGAAAAACACAAAGCTTATTTGGACCGTGAGCAGTGTAACTATTTGCAAGAAGTTCCGTCCTTTGAAAGGTGGGGCTGTAAGTAAAGTAATTTTTTTTCTACAATTTAAAATGTTTGTATTAAACAGATGAATTCAATGGGAAAAAAATCAATCATCAAAAAAATTCTCATTTACCGCAGTGAAAAAATTCCCATTAACAATACTTGGGCATCATTTATAATGATAGATCCTACAGTTTCTTTCAAAATAATCCACCTTGAGGAAGATTAATCATTTCACTCTTGAGATCGATGAACATTACAATGTTTACTTGGTTCATTTATCCATGTGGTGATGGGCACTGTCCTAGGCTCTGGGCTAGAGCAGACAAGGGGCCTTCCCCATACAGTCTAGTGAGGAAGAATGATAATGAAAAAAGGTACACATCAGGTAGGTATAAGTACTTTCAAGTGACACAAAGAAAGGTTAGGGACAGAGAGTGACCATTTTAGACCAAGTGGTCCAGGAAAGCCTCTCTGGGGAAATGACACTCGAGCAGAGACCTCGTGGCATTCATCTATATCTCAGATGACCTTGGACCCTTAAGCAACAGATTGTCACACAAGCCAGGGCCTGGCGGAGACTTGTAGGGGCCCACTAATCAAGATTCTGTGACATTATATGAAAAGGTAAAACAAACCTTTCTCAAGGAATTACTACACACTGGTTACTGTACTAGGTTTTCCTGATAAGGCGATGGGGTGCCTCTCCTCTAGGAGTACATTGAAAACATTTAAATACCTCAGACAAACTGAATAGCCTCTAGAAAGAGAAATCAGCAACAGCCTTAGACTGTTTAGTCATGAAAAAAAAATAGCAGATCTTCGTCAATTACTGTTGAACCCAAAAGGAATTAAATATATAGAAACCACTTGCTGATTTGGAATTAAGAAAAAGAAGAGGCAAGAAAAGCTTTACATTTTAGAATATTTATTAAGGAAATCCAATGTTATTACGGGATTCAAGCATTCATGGAAGTAACACACAGTTGAGTCTACACACAGGTAACCCCCAGAAGGTCTGTAACATTATCATTTGTAATTTGGCTGATGGTACAAATTTAAATATGTATGTTTTGTGTTTAACTTTCTCATGAATCTGTTGGTTAAGGACTTCCAAGTCTATTTGCTAATGGCAGGTTTTTGTGTAGTTTTAATCTAGGAACATGAAAAAACATTATACCAGATACACAACTAGGGGTTGATAAACACACAATGCAACAATTACTGAATAAATTGAATACATTAAGGACTGGGGGAAGCTCTTTCTACGGCATCAGCATCCACAAATCTCTCTCTTGTTCACCTTTCTTTCTGAAAGGAGGCACTGCACATGATCTGCCCATGTTTGCAAAAGGAGTCCCAGGTGTGGTTTGGCTCCATCACAATTCCCTGCGATTCTGTGTGTCTTACCATGTTGCTCGTCCTGAGCAACCTCCTTTGCTTATCACTTCTCAGTTGTCCTAAGTGGGAAGGAAGATCATTGCTACTTGCTAATAAAGCATTTTGATCTCATTTATATGAAAGGTGTTACCCATGTGAAGACAGGATCTCCTGATTTTTCAGACAACTCTTTTGTCTGATGCTAAAGTTTAGGAAATGCATTATAAAAATTACAAAGTGCTGAAGGTTCCAAGATTTATAGTGCTGACTAGCTCCTGAAATCAGCAGTCAACACCTAAAGGTACCAAAAAGAAAGAACGTGTGATTTTCACTTCCTTGCGAATATGCTTGGGCAACCAAGAATAAAAAGAAATCAGAGCACAGATCTTCAAAAGGCTGTTCAGTTGATTATTTGTGGTATTTTGAAACTCAGATGCTCTGAGATGCTTAATAACTGTGATCAGTGATACCAGGAGCTGTCAATCTACAGCTTATCTCAGTATGGATAGGTATTTTCTAATATTTTATCCATCTTACTGCTCCATTAAGAAGCTCAAGAGGCTCAAATCCTTATTACTTACTTCTTAGCCATATTTGCTTGCTGTGTCTCTAGCCGGTTCTATCATCTCAATTTGTCCCGAGAGAGAGGGCAGAGTAAATGCAAGTTTGGGGAGGAGTGAATGACAGGGGTTAGCTCATCTCCACTGCACACCCTGCACATAGAAAGTACTCAGCAGTTCGTCAGTGTCCACAGGAACTGATGTCCTATGGATAACAAAAGCACCGTCCTTGTAGGTGAGCTCCAACTTTCTTTTCCTTTGTAGCCGCATTTTAAGAAAGATCTGCGGTATAGCTCAGGCCCCTTAGAATCCAGGTCAAAGGGCCTCCACCACTTTCTAGCTGTGTTATCTTGAGCAAGTTTTGAGTGTGTGTGTGTTTGTGTTTTAACCTCTCTGGATCTGTTTCCTTATTTTTAAAACAGGGCTAATAGTACCTACCCAGGGTGATATCGATATTAAATGAAATAAGAAAAGTGCTCAGCGTAGTACCTGACCCATAATAAGTGCTTCATAAAGATTTTATTGATACAAATTTGTCTATATATTTGTATACATTATATATATTTAATAAATACCAGGGTACATAAGAGAATGTAATTAGAAAGATACAATTCAAAAGACAATCATTTTACTGGGTTATTTTATTGTCATGGCACCTTTGTGAGGTGGCTGAAACTAGCTAGGACAGGGAAAAGTCACCACGGGCGACTAGCGAGCCAGACCTCGAACTGCTGTGGGTGGAGCTAGGCCCCAAGTTTTCCTCTGTGGAAGGGAGAGTAATCCCCGGCCAGGCTATAGCCAACTAGACAGGCTTCCCCTATATTTAATGATTAGCCATTATTTGAAGGGCAGCTTCACAGAGAAGTGACAGGAAAGGTTAATGAGGTTAATAAAACCCCATAGAGCTGGTTACAAAGAAACCATTTGAGTAACGTGTAAAACAGTCCCAAAAAAAAAAAAAAAAACCCAAACCGAACCAAACCAAATAAAAACAAACTTGGGACTGTTTGAGAGTTGCAAGGGCTTACAGAACAAATATTTCAGGATTCAAATTCCGGACAAAAATAATCATGCGTCTAAATGAAACAATCTGGCACTTACGCAGTCCTGAAAATGTGACTGTGTCCTCAGTTTTCTTATTGCTTCAAAACACTTGATCTTTTTTCCATTACCTTGGGGATCTCAGGCATCCAAAGCAAGCCTGCTTTTGACAAGCAATTACCAGGGCAGATGGGAAAATAACCACTGTCCTCAGGGTGAGTGCCCCCATTTTGTTTTACTTGAAACATCACTAGCCATGAGGAAAATAATTCTCCTTAAAAAGCTATCTGCATTTTCAATAGCACCACCTTTCCCAGAGTCCTAGAATGTTGATGGGTAATGCTTCCAGCTGCTTTTAATGTTACCCATTTAGTAGGTATTATTTATTTGGGCTAGTGACCAACTGAGTGGGATTAAATCAACCTGCTCTATTTAAGTAAAAACTAATGAGATTTTATTGGGTTTGCATATGAACATTCACAGCATTCGCACTTTCAGAACATGAAAACAGGTTTATGCTATAACATTAAATGTTTTCGTGGTGCTGTACCAGCTTAGCTAACATATATCAAAAACCCAGAATGTGTTGTGTGGAAACCCCCCAAATATCTGAATATTAGAAACCCTCAAATGTATTTAAATTATGAAATACCACATCGTAATTATATGGTAATATATAAAGGAATAATGGGGTTAGTGTTCATAAATTAAGCATTTGAGGAGGACTATTCATTCATTCTTCCCAAACACAGGGGTACTATTTAATTACCTGAAGTAGTCAATTATCAAACAAAACTCTCATGATGAGAAAGTCACAATGCACAATCCAGAATGCTGGCTTCTAATAAATGAACTGTAAGACATCTGTCGTGCAGGAACCTCAAAGTCGCCTCTGAAACCTTTGAAGCAGTGTCGTGAGGGTAGGTTGCAAGTATCTTATATCTTCATATAAAAATATTTGAGTTGGAATTCTGTATAGCTTTCTCGAGCAGGCGCCATGTACATCGGGCACTGGGAAGGACACAGAGAGGAAAATCACAGTCTTTGCCCTGGAGTAGACGATCTAATAGAAAAGACAGACACATATATAACTCCCATCCAAGACAGGCTAGAACAAGTGTGATAACATGCATCCGAGCACTGTCTAAGGAGAATAATAAGGATGGAGGAAAAATTGACACTTATTTGAGACAGATATCAGGTTAAAACATTGTTTCATTTTATAATCTCCGGATTTGGAAGGGACCCTACAGTTCATCTTGTCATCCAACCTCCACTTTGTCATGACAGTTTCAACCTGACTCCCCAAACTACAATTTGGCAGACTCTTTTCCAGAGGTTTATGTGGAGAAGTTACAAATTCATGCCTCACAGATTTATTTCATAACCGCGCAATTGTGAACCAGTTAGTGACTTGCCTGCCTTTGTGCAGTTTATGTCCCATGCGTCCCTCTTGGGGAGTTCATACCTCTTAACTGGCTGACCATGTTCTGGTCTTGCTTTCACTAAAACGGTGGTTCTCAAAGTTTGGTCTTTAAACTGGCAGCATCAGCATCCCCTGGGAACTTGCTAGGAATGCACATTCTTGGGGCCCCATTCCAGTCCTGTGAATCAGAAACCCCGGGGCAGGGCAGCCCACTGTTTCACCGAGCGCTCCAGGTGATTCTGGTGTGTGATCAAGTTTGAGAACCACTGATCTGTATGCAAGAAAGATTACCAGGAAGGACTGAGGACCAGGATCACAGTCCCCAGATGACACTCCTTTATAAAGAGAAGCTCCTTTATTCATTGCATGATGGCAGCGGATAAGCTGCTTTAGCCCAAGTGATACCATCTACAGCTGTGGAACTTTACAGTCTAATAAGCCTGCAGATATGTCAGGAGAACCATTGAACCACACCTATGTGCAGCAGGTTTCTGTCCCTTGGAGACTTGAACCAAATAAGAACTCCTGGAGGAATTTACAGGGCAGGATTCCAGCACTAGTGAACAGAGCATTCTCGTGGCTTCTCGCAGCCCAGTCTTTCTCAATGCTATCTCTTGACCAGAGCTGTCAGCTCTGGAAAGGATTTCATCTGTTCCTATGGAGAAAACAACCTAACCTGCCCAACTGCTGCTAGATCCCCTGCTGGCCAGGAGCTTGATTTTGAATGTTACCCTTCAAAGGATGCTTATGCTCCTGTTAACAACAAAAGCAAAGAGTTGTTACTTCCCCACCCCGGGCCTCATTTTCCTTGCGAAAGATTTTAATCAGAAACACAATGCAGTAAATTACATCTTCTTTCAGCAATTTGGTTTTCAGTGTTGTTTTTCAAACCAACTCTTGTGCTTGAGGTTAATGTTTTTGCCTGAGGTGTTGAATGAATATTGGAAATTTGACACTGAAGACAAAAGGCAACAAATAAGAAAAGAGGAGAATGGAACCAAGAGTTTATTGGAGGCTAGGGATAATTAGACTATGCCATGAAAATAACAAATACAGAATGAATTAGACCTTTTGCATCAGAACGGTCTAACAAGCAGCTTGTTAGTTAAATAAGGCTCTGGGTAAAGTGTATTCTGACTTGCATTTCCCAGGATGCCCTGCTCTTCAGACCAAGCTCGAAACACCTACAGGATTCAGCATTTAGTTAAAGGGAGAAGCAGTTCCTTTGGGGTTGCTGCTTCAGCATAGTGACAGGAAGTAGACAGCTTGGCAGGCTGTATTCTCCAGAGAACGGGAAAAGAGACACTTGTGAGTGGTGATCTATCCCCATACGCGTTTCTAAAGTCACGTTGGTCATGTCTGTCTGAGTTCAAGTTATCTTGCTCTAACCCAGAACAGCAGGGAGAGGTTCTTGTTTTTAAAGATTCAAGGAAGGAAAGCATCCCAGCCATGTCTGTGAATCAAAGGAGAGTGAGCCCCAAGCAAAGATAGAAAGCATACAGTACCTGCCATTGAGAGTACACGAACACACGCACACAACCAACACCCAAGACAGTCACACTGGGCGCACACATGCGCAGGGCCAGCTTTATGACCATCCAGAGAGTAGCCTCTATTAGCTCGTTTGGAAGACTCAGAAGAGTTCTGTATACTTAATGGGAAAAAGTTTCGGAAAAAGACAGGTCCTTGAAGGATTAAGACTCAGGTTGAGGGTAGTTTGATGTGGCAAAAAATTTAAGAATTCGAGATGTTTCCCCAAGATGGGCCAAGGACAGGCCAGGTATGAATACTTCCTTTAGGTGGTGATTTGGAGACTCCAGAGACTCTCTGGGCGAGGAAACGAGGAGGCATCACAATGGGAATGATGAAAAGCACAGAATGTAGGATTGTGGCACTACCAAAGACAGTCCTCTGCCATATTCAGCTCACTCCTTCAACAAGGACCTAAGCTAGGAAAAATATGAATTATACAGGCTACCTTGGATATGAGAAGCACAATCCGAACAGACGATGTAAAGGGGGGGAGAGACTACATTTCAGTGGCCGTGTGACTCAGGAAAAATAAAGTAGATACAAGGCTACCATAATTGAATTCAGAAGCCAGGAGTGCACAAAATAGCAGTTGAGCTAAGCAAAGTGGCACAGTACACCATACTTGCAGGAGTATATATGAAGGCTTTCTGAAGTGGAGAGTTTGCCTGGGAAGATGTTTTCCCTAGATTTCTGCAAGCAGTGCCAATCAAGATTACTGCAAATTAAAAAAGAATACTTTAATACTGTCCTGAAATTTAGACAACTTCCACTGACACAGGATGACTGATGTTGGTCAAAGATTACAGTAAGTACTAGTAATCCAGGAATGAAAGGAGCTGAGAGTTATTCTTGTGAAAAATAGATGACATGGAGTGTGTAAATAATGGGAGCAAATGCAGCAAGATACAGGGAATCTTAGAACATTTAAGGCCTAATACATTACAAAGAGAGCTCAATGCTGATATATGTAGAATAATAAGTTTTATGGGGCTTTATCATATGCTATAAGTTGGTGTGCATCATAAAATATGAGAAACAAAAAATAGGGTAGTTGAAAGACAAGTCTGCGCATTATTTATGAATGATGAAGAGTGAAATGAATAAGAAGAAGAACAGGTAGACAATGTCTTGAATAATGATGACTTTGATGATTCGTTACCACACAAATCTGTGTGCTTCATAAAATATGAGGAATATTAAAGAGCAGAAGAGTCAAAAGACAAGTCTACTCAGAATGAGATACAGAATGAAGGAAGAGAGGAATACAAGAGAAATGCACAGAATAATGATGACTTTTATGAGACTTTCACTCACCAGCCTGGATCCTTCATAAATATAAACTGTATAGAAAATAAAAGAGCAGCAAAGAGAAGAGACAGGTCTGTGTCTGTCATAAAATATGAGCAAATAATGCCAACTAGGCTTGACAAAATAAAAACAAAAATAATTGAGCCTAGTATAGCTGTGGGAAGATACAATGTCTAGAGTAGTATGAACAAATAAAATGAGTTAAGTGTGGAATTGTCTTGCCAAAAGGGAATCAGTGACCACCTAGCTAGGCTTTATTGTTGCAAAGGCCACCTTGTTAACTGGTAGAGCCTTGGTAAGTTTGTGGAGTTACCCCATGCCCCCACAAAAAGCAGTCAGCTCTTAGGGCCCAGGAAGCCATGTTTAACTGATTTTCCTGTGCCTCTTCTCAGCCCTTCTAGCTCCAATTACTAAATAGTTTGCAGGAGATTTTCTCAGCTTGCTTCTACTTCATCTATACCTTGCTTGTCAAATTTTGTTTTATAAAGACCTTCAAAAGGTTATGTATAAAACTAGAGACATCCTTTCATTTTCATTTCTTGTTACATTGGACTTAGAACCTGGGACCAGATCTGTCAGGATTAGTTCAAAATCGAGAACTCATTGACTTTCAAATAAATGTCTTCTCTATTAGAACAAATGGGATTTCAAAATCTCAAACTTTCAAAATCTCCCCAAAAGAGACTGGGAGAATCAGACAAGGTAAAGCAAGTGCCAATATGCCAATTTGCATACCATTTGGAACCATAATTTACAGAACTCATAAAATGTACAGCTCATTGGAAAGAAGAAAGCCACTGATCTATGTCAAAATTAGGGATGTTGGTCTGAGAGCTCAATACAACAATACCAATAGTTATACTAGCTTACTTTTGGATAGTACTTAATGGCTTGTAGTTTGTTTTGGGGGAAAGCCTTAGGTAATGCACGATAAATCCTATTAGCAAAACTTACATCCAATTCCTCTGTGTGTGATAGAACTTAGTGGAGAGTTTATTGGCTATAACATATAAAACAAACTTTGGCTGGTACCTGTCTTTTGATTTTTTTCAATTTTTTTTCTCTCTCTCTCAAATGATCTTTGTAGCCATGAGCCTTTAGATACGTTGCCTCAACTTGCTAATTCTGTTTGAAGAAGTTATCATGCTAGGGTGGAATTATCATGGTTACTTTGGAAAGTCATGTTTTCCCCAATAACATGGCCCTCTTTAATCCAAGATTAAGATTCCCTGGATCTACTGAATCCCACTTGGTGAAAAAATGACATTAACTCGCTAGGAAAAAAAAAATCACTGAACTTGCTCAACCTTCCTCAACACTACCAGCTCCAGGTATAAAATAAACATTCTTGAGCTCAGGGCTGCCAAAACTAGGATTGGACTCCCCCCTCCCCAAGTGGTTAAAAAACTCACCCCCAACCCCTGCTGCCCCCAATAATGGCAGACCAGTGAAAAATCTTTGACCAGAATTTGCTTCTGGGCCCTCTTCTTAACTGTCAAGCTCCTGAAATTTGTTACAACTTGGTTAGGCTAGAGCTGAAAGTATACACATTTTAGTGGACTATGTCTGGGAGACAGCCCTGTTTAGGGGCTAGTTTAATAGAATCCCATTTTTTGGCAAGGGTGAAACTCCTTTGTTTAAAGGGAAAATCACCTGAAATATTTTATTTCAATTAGGCAAGAGAAACAGAATACTATAGCCAAGGACCATGTCTCTTGCAGATTAACTCTTAAAATTTATCAAATAAGTCTGCTTTTTTAAAAAAATTGTTTTTCCAGAAAAGGCAATTTGGCAATATGTATTAAGAGCCTTAAAAATGTTCACACCTATGTATGTAAATGCATAGAAAATGCACACAACAAAGTGATGTTGCTGATTACCTCTGAGGAGAAGACCCAACAACTGGGAGAGGGAGGTGGTGAGCAGAGACTTTAGTCATATGTACTATATATTTATGTATTAATTAATGTAATGAATTTTAATTTTAATAAGAGAAAAATATTCTTCCACAACTAGGACTATCTCCCAAGGAAATAATAAGATATTCAATGCTGGAAAAGTTAAGAAACTATGAAATGTCTTAAAATAAGGAATGGATTAAAATTAAGGAATGCTGTTTGAAGGTTATATTGTATAATCACAAAGGAATTTCTGATTACATTGGACAATGTTAATTATATACTGTTAAAAATATGAGGATGCAGATCTGCACTGAGTATAATCCCAATTTTGATGGGTAAAAAAGATATACATGCCATCCTCAAAATGTTATTAGTAGTTACTACTGGGTTGGTGAAATTATTGTTTTCTTTGTTATACTTGACTGTATTTTCCAAAGTGTCTCCATCTTGGCTTCTGGAATCCAGTTTCAACATGCTTTTATATTTGCCTTTGATCTTGTGTTGCAGGCGTGCTTGTGTGATTCGAGGCCAAGTGGTGGCCGTAGATGGAACCCCTTTAGTAGGGGTGAATGTTAGTTTCTTGCACCACAGTGATTATGGGTTTACCATCAGCCGGCAAGATGGAAGGTACGTCAGTATTGCTTCTAATCGTTGTGGGGGCCAAATACTGACTTCTAGCTATGAGTCAAACCAGGGCTTAGATGATACAGTCTTTGTAAGCCCATCTTCCTTCTAGCTGTATTTTGAAAAGTCATTGGTGATATTTATTTCCTCTGTTCCCCAACTAAATCAAACCAAATTTCTCTTCTAACCATGCACTATTACTCAAGTCTTCTCGAGGCCCTGGCCATGTGGAAAGTTTCCTAGCCTTCATCCAATTCCATTTATCAATCTGGCTTCAAAATTCAGTGTGATGATGCAGGTCAAAAAGAGGGAGCCATGGAGCACTTAGGCTGTTCTTCCATGGCAGCCTCAAAATATTTCAGAAATGAAGATGTCCAAAAGGTTTCTTCCAAAAGCACAGAATTCAGCCTCATTAAGAGATTTATTTTTAATGTGTCCTCCCTAGACGGCCTATTTTACTAATGGCTGCAACTGATTGACAAGCATGGTCAGCCTAACCAATTCCCTTCAGTGTCTATATAACTGTAGTGATTTAACCTCAACACCAACCACCAGGCTACTCTCTAAGGGCTTCTCAGGTTCTCTGAGACCCGAGAAGCAAGACCACTAAGTAAAATCTTTTCATCCCAGAAAAGGATTTGCTCACAAAAACATTTCTGTTTCTCATTTAGGTAGACATTTTGTCTATCATTTAGATAGACTTTTGTTCAGAGTATTTGAGTCAATAGGCCCATGTGTCCAGCTTAAGGGTATACCTATTTATGACTCTCAGGAGCATTGTAATAATGGCCTTGAGGTGCCCTAGTCTCCAGATGGCTACCCTTAAAATGAACTACTCATGACAAGCTGCTTCAGGAGTCACATAAAGAGATGTTGGCTTGGAACTTTATCACAGTGTGAGAGACCATCTTATTTCAAGAACCTACAATCAAACCTTATTAATCCTAACCTCTTCAGAATTGTTAATTGTTCAACCTGGGCTATGCTGAATTTATTTTTTTCAACTGCCCGTCAAGAAAATGCTTATAAAAATTAGTTAAAGAAGCTAATAAGGAAAAGTTTTAACATACTTAAGAAAAACAAACCATTTCTAAGACTTCGGTAAATCCTATGAATGATTTGTATGTAAATTATATTGCTAATTCTTAACTAGCCATCTATTTATTAGAACAAACTCAGCAAAATTAGTCTGGGTACAGATAGTCTGAATACACACACACACACACACACACACACACACATCCATTGCATATATATGTATATATGCAATAAAAAGTACATTTCCTTTCAAATAGTCCATAATCGGAGCTCTCTACTAATTCAAAAGGACCTTTCTCCCAATTAGATTGAATGATAAAATTTTGGTAGTTCCCTCACCAGTAACTGGTACACAGAAGTGGCCTCTCCCTTGCCAGCATGTTCAACCATGTGCCAGAAATTGAGAAATGGATTATTTCTTTAAACTGAAT
The DNA here is from genome assembly GCF_054177405.1 of Leptonychotes weddellii. Classification (NCBI taxonomy): domain Eukaryota; kingdom Metazoa; phylum Chordata; class Mammalia; order Carnivora; family Phocidae; genus Leptonychotes; species Leptonychotes weddellii. The sequence goes on from NC_138385.1 coordinate 22,043,347, forward strand.
ATGCCCTCAGAGACATCTGACCTCTCTTGGAGAACTCATGGGCCTTTAGGGATTTTTTAGCATGTGTAGAAAGGTTTCAGTGAATTATTTGATATTTACAAAGGAGCTTAAAAGAAACAAGGCCTAAAAAATCTAAAAATTTCAATTTCCAGTTTACCGAAAACATTAAAGAGGAACAATTTTTGTCGTCATTTTTGTGTTTTTTGTTTTAAGTAAAATGCCAAGACCCTCGTCTGCTGAGCTCTCTGTGAGAACTAGGTTTATGTAGATGACAAATAAAGCCAGAATCCCCTCTGGCAATAACTCTCCCCTCATGCTCCACAAAGGGTGTAAGCATTCAAAATCTGTGCCCCAAACGCCAAGCATACTGTCCCAGTCATGTCCTGGACATAAAGTGACAGTGTGATGGGAGTTTCCATTTATATGTCTGCTTCTTGCTCCCTCAGACTAAGTACATTTCAAAAGCAGAGTATCATAAGGAAACTATACCTGAGAGCAAAAGCATTCTAGAAAGGCTGAGATTAGCATTTAAATACCCAGTAGACAGAGTGTGATAGGTAAGATGCTGTAAGGGGCCCTCTGTCTCCAAATCTCAGTCCAACCTGTCTGCCCCCCTTGCCTGTAGTTCCCACCAATGGCATCACTGCTTTGGGTTAAGCTGTTGACTCTAAAAGTCCCAGTTAAATGCAAATATGTTGTGTGGGATGTAGAACTAATTACCCCCATTATCATCCATTTGCACAAGTTAATTGACAACTTTCCCTAGAGAACCAAGAAAAGTCTAGGTCATGGGACCAAAGTGATGTATGAAAAGCAGGAGGAAGGATGGCAGTGGAAGAATGAGCCCTCTAAAAGTAAGAAGACATGAGACATGCAGATTGGGAGAGGCCAAAGTAGCAGAATAGAGGAAAAATGCAATTCTAAAGGAAAATGAATATGTATGAGTATCCACTGTTTGCCAGGCATTTTCATAAGTGTTGATCTGTGTCATCCTCACAACAGCTTTATGAGATAGGAAGCATTGTTATCATCTTCCCCATTTGGCAGATGAGAAAACGTATCCAAATTAACACAGCTAATAAGGGTCGAGCCCAGAATTTGAACCCAAGTAATCTGGCTCATATCTTCTATGATTAGCCACCTTCAACTTAGATTATATAACAGGTGCTCAGGAAAGTTTTGAAAGAGAACTTTTTATATTATAGTTCAGCTAGTGATAAGCACAACAGGTGAAGTGCTGACCTTCTTAGAAGATTCTTGAGAAGCATTAAAGGTCTCAGGAACTTTGTTTGGAAGACTTTAGAAAATGAAACAGGGAATTCCCTCTGATTCCCCTCAAATCAAGAGTTTGTGGATTTATGGATACCGTAAGGCAGAAATAAGCATTTTGCATTGGCCTCAATAGTCTTCCATCTATGGTTAGGACTGGTCTGACTTATTATGGATTGACAAGTCTCCAGACAAATAGGTCCTCTCCCTTGGGTCTTTTGTACTCACTATCATATGACTTGATAAACTGTTCTTAATGACCCATGCCAATGGAGATCATTTGTGGTGGGGAAAATCCCAAAGAATTAATGATCCATGGAACGTGCAATTTGGCATTGGAATGATTAGATGGAATTTTGACCACAGAGCCACCTTCCACCTCTGTGGCAATTAATGAGTCAGTCTGACTGTGTTTACTGTATATACCAGCTAGATGGGAAGAGGAAAAAATCAGGTTTCTCCAGAGAAACAGAACCTGTGTGTGTATATGTTGTGTACATGCATACGTATAAATGTATACATGAGAGAGAGAAAGACAGATTTCAAGAACTGGCTTATGTGATTGTGGGGTTGGCAAGTTCAAACCTGTAGAGACTGGTAAACTGCAATCTCTTGGGAAGGAGTTGATGCTACCTCTGCAGTCTTGAAACAGAATTCCTTCTTCCTCAGAGAAACTTCAGTTTTGCTCTTAAGGTCTTTCAACTAATTGCATGAGGCCCTCCCACATTATCAAGGGTAATCTCCTTTACTTAAGGTCAACTAAGTGTAGATATTAACCACATCCACAGAATGCCTCCACAGCAACACCTGGATTAGTGTCTGAATAACTGGGTACTATAGCCCCGCCACATTGACAGATAAAAGTAAACCATCACAGGAAACCTAGGGGAAGTTCCCAGAAGAATTTAAAAATCAGTATCTGCTTATGGAGATAATCAAAAGCTGGCCTACAGTTCATTTGGACTACAAGAGGATACATCTGTAAATGTAATAAAGCCAAGGATCAGATTTGAGAAGAAAGTTAACATTTGTTGAGTCCTTGACCCTTAAGTCTCTCTCTTATTTACTCATTAGCAGTAGCAGCTGAGTGATAGATCATATTAGCCCCATTTTACTAATGAGAAAGCAGAAATTCATGGAGGTTAAATAACTAGCCCAAAGACACAAAGCTAACATGGCAGAGCTGGGATTCGAACCCAGGTGTGTATGAAGCCAAAACCCCATTCTTTCTACAAAACAAGATGCCTGCCCTGTCTGCTTAATCTTTCTAGAAGTAGAGAATAATTCCCAGGTACGTGTTTTTGTTTGGATAGTTTGTGTGTGTATGCATTTGTTTTTGTTTTCAAATAAATAAGCACTTCAGTTTTAAAGAGGCAAGAGCCAAGGTTTGGGCAAAGCAAACTTGCCCAAGGACATGGAGGTAAATCAACATAGAATGTGAACTAGAGGAAAGGTCTCTTGACAAGTAGTGTAGGATTTTCCCCACCACACTTGCCTTAAACTGCTTCTGTATTATAATGAATTCAGCCTGCCTTAAATCATAAGCCATTTGGGTTTTTTTTTTTAATTTCAAACCTAGATTATTTTCTATAACTATTGTAGTTCTTCAAACTCTCTTTTTGGAAACTGCCTTATCATTACAGCCACTTGACTGAAAAAGTAACAATAAAAACACAGTATTAGCCATCCTTTGTTACTGCCCATTTATCTTTATCTGGAAGATTTCTGCAACAAGACATGATAGGCAATATTATAACAAATATAATAAATGTCATATGAAGGGAGTGGTGAGATATCCATAATTAAGTCTGATTCCCTATTAGGGCATTCTATCATTAAAAAAGTGTTTTACAAACATCTCTTTTAATGCAGGGAATTGCTTGCATCTCTCTCCTGTGGATTTAAGTTGCTCTGAATATTAAGGAGCATCATATTGCCCTTTACCCATTTTTATGATATAATAGTAATAATTTATCATTACCTTACTTTTACATAGTATGTTATGCTTTTTGAATGCTTTCAAGTACATTATCTCAAAGACATCATTATGCTTACAAGAGAAGTAAGGTAGAATCATCTAGTGCAGAATGAACTGAAATCTGAGTCTGTTATGCTCCAATGCAAGAGTAATGTCAGATACCACATCAAGTGATGGACAGAATTGGCTTACAGGAGAGGTAGTCTTGCTTTGTCAGATATGGAAGGTGTTGTCAGCGGAGATGGATAGGGTCCATTACAGGCTGTCTTACAAAAGGAAACCAAGAGGCATTCTAGACAGAACCAGAAATCCTAAATGTAGACTTCAAGTAGAATCAGGAGCCAAAGTGGGCAGGCAGATGTGGAGGGTTCAGGCATGGTATTGTTCAAGCAAATTTCACTGAACAGCTTTCCTCTGCTGCTATCTTTCTCCAAATGCCATCTCAAAGACACCACCAGATTTCTGACACTATGTTTGTGACTCCGAACAAGATAGTTAACCTTTTGGCTCTTTACTTTTCTTGAGTTACATTATAGTAATTTTTTTGAGGATGAATAATGTATTATATTAAAGACACTGCTGAATGTTATGTGATAAGATATGGCTTTGCAGAAATACATGCAGTGATTTTGTTTAAGATAGTATTAAAATTGGTTTACAAATTCGGGGTGAATATCAACTGGTGATGGGGAGTTTTTTCTCAAAAGTCTACTGGCTAGTGAAAAGAAATCATCCATATATTTAGCTAGAGGGAATTTATAAAACAGAAATACGAATGGATGGAGTTGAGTCCCAAAGGAAGGAAAGTGCACTAAAATTACCTATTTTTTTTAACTTGAACTTTATTTTGGTTGTTCATTTGGTAGAAACTATCATATTTTTCCTTCTCAGCTTTGACCTCGTAGCCATTGGCGGTATTTCCGTCATCTTAATTTTTGACCGATCACCTTTCCTGTCTGAGAAGAGGACACTCTGGTTACCTTGGAATCAGTTCATTGTGGTAGAGAAAGTAACCATGCAGAGAGTTGTATCAGACCCACCATCCTGCGACATCTCCAACTTTATCAGCCCAAACCCTATTGTGCTTCCTTCACCACTCACATCATTTGGAGGTTCCTGTCCAGAGAGGGGAACTATTGTTCCTGAGCTGCAGGTGGGTACATTGGCCTTTGGATGTATAAAATCATAGTATCATGGAGTGGTCCATGGCGTATAATGGCTGGATTCCTTTTCTTGGTATTTCTGCCAGCCCCATAATGGGCTGCCCTTCATTTATCAAGAGAAGCCTTCAAATGTAATCTCTCTGGCACACATTTGCAAAGTGATTGGCCAGGGCTATAGGGTGCTATCTATGGCCATAGAACAAAGCAAGATGAACTAGCTGTCATGAGAATTAAGCCCCAAACCTTGACCTAATGAACATTGTGCTCTAAAGAACAAAGCTAGCTAGCTAGCTCAATAGTGGTAACAGTATAATCAATGAGGTGGGACCGTCTGTGGTTCTGAAATTAAAGCTCCTTAAGAAATCTAGTTTCCTTCCATTGTCTAGTTTGTATCCATTGTCATTGTTCTTAGACGTCATGACAACGCCTCTTGTCTAGCTGTGTTTGGCAAAGGTAGTTTTCAAGCGTATGGGTTTTGTTTAAAGCTTTGCTTTTGAGTGTTCAAGCTTTATATGTCAGAGCGAGACACATTTTTGAACCTTGGTATTTTATAGTTCCTGAGAATTTTTCTTTATTGAGCCTTCAATATTTTCATTTCAATATTAAGCCATTCAAACATCTATAGTATAATTTCCTCATCACATTATAGAAACATTTTAATGATAGTTAAATGCAGAAGCTACCAAAATGGACACAAGTCGCACAGATTCAGAATTCAAGAAGTATACTCGAGAGGAAGTAAATGGACATTCCGAGACTGAATTGGTTTTTCTTCCATCACAACATTCCCAGTAGCTGTTAGGAATGCCCAGAGGATACCACCTGTGAAAGACTCACAAAAAAATAGTGCCCTGCTGGAAAAGGAGTCCAAGTTGCCCCTCCTCTCTTTTCCATTGGTTTTCCTTAGAAAGGAAGAAAAAACAAAACCGTATCTACTGAGTGCATTGAACTGATACACCAGTCTCTGTATACTTGTCATTAGGAAGTATGGGTTTATTTTAGCACCGAAGTTTTCAAACTGCTCTAGCAGTGCATTTTTCCATAGGGAAATAAAATACTAAGGTGGTAAGTGTCCCGCTGGCCTTCACTAATGTACTTCTGCCACCACCTAAGGAGACAAAGCCATTGGACAGCTCGGGTATCAACTAGCTAATGTAGAGGAAGGAAAATCAGGCAAAGAATAGACAAAAGCAGTTTGTGTCCCCAAAAAAAGAATGACCAGAAATCCTGGATAATATGAGATACCATGTATCTAACAACCTGTCCTACTACGTGCACTTGTTTGGAAAAGGGACAAGGGACAAGGTACTGAGCTAAAAATGAGTGAGGGCACAAAAATATCCACACTATTCATGTCACCTTAAAAGTACTGAATAGGCTCTTTCTTCGGCTGAGTTTTGAAAATTGAAAGTCATGGAACACAAGATTCAGTTTTAGTGACCACTTTTGGTGGTTTAACTCCATCTTTGCAAATAAATAAGTAATAGCAATTAATTAAGGAAGCCAAGTGGTAGTAGTTTCATTCTGGGACCAGCGTTTAGTATAAAATGTGCACAGGAGTTAATGGGAGTTATTTGCTTCTCAGTCTACAGGTGTCAACTTGGAAAAACTTATTCCCAGCTATTGGTATATTGAAACACAGAGAAATATGTAAGCAAAATTTGATTAAAAAATTGACCCTCGAGGTCATTCCCAAGGTCCAAAGAAGACAAGTTTGATTGCATCAGTAAAGATTAATTCTAGAGAAACCATAATCTCTGTCATAAAATATCACTTTGCTGAGCCTGTTTCTGGAGTCCTTCCTCCTAGAGAGCCTGGCCTGAATAAGGATTACAGCAGTGGTTTTGTGATATATGACAACACACCAAACAAGATTTTGTGTATGTATATATAAGAAAAAGACCCCTCAGTGGAGCCCAGAGCACTGAAAGGCCTGACATCCAACAGTGTGATCTTTTCCAACTCCTACCAAGCAATTTTTGGAACACTGTTGAAAAACGAAAACTGTTCTTTTCACAGTCTTTCCTGGCAGGGAAAAGAGGAGTTCAGTCCTCAAGGTTGGTTGGATGTCTTGTCCCCATGCGGATTGAGTGCAAAATTCAAAACCTATGGCCACACAGCCTCACCAAGATTCTTGCCTGGGCGTCCACAGGATCCCTTTAACCTCTCTCCTTTGGTGTGTCTCTAAGACAAGAAAGCATGCAGTGTCCTCCTCTACCCATGACCACCAATAGAGCCCATCTGGCTTTTTGTCTTTCAGGTTGTACAGGAGGAGATCCCCATTCCTTCCAGCTTTGTGAGGCTGAGTTACCTGAGCAGCCGCACCTCTGGGTATAAAACCCTCCTCCGGATCCTTCTGACACACTCGACCATTCCTATGGGAATGATAAAAGTACACCTCATGGTAGCTGTGGAAGGGCGACTCACGCAGAAGTGGTTTCCTGCTGCAATTAATCTCATCTACACATTTGCTTGGAACAAGACTGACATCTATGGTCAGAAGGTTTGGGGCCTGGCAGAGGCTTTGGGTATGTTGAACTAATTCTATGTAAATAGCAGCATTATATTCACCAAACAGAAAATACTAGTTGCATACTAATTTGTATGTGGAATAATTATGTACCAAAACATTATGGTTTTCTTTTATTTAAAGGATCTAAGGCATTTTTTCGTTCAAACCACTCTCTTTGGTCCTATTCAGAGTTCCCTTTTGACAGATTTTTGCTTCAAAACTAGTTTAGTTCTCCTCTCAAGACGGCTGCGTACTAGTGTCGTCCCATACTATCTGACTTGTAACTGTCGCCAGAACTGAATATTGCCTTCTAACTGTGACCTTTGGTGTGTCGTTCTTTAGGCCATGTTTTTGGGTTTGACATTTAGACTGTCATTTCCACTTAGAAACTACAAAATTTTAACTTACAGGCATCTCCACTTATTATCTCTTCTGTCTAAGATAGTTAGACTCCATTAACTTGTTACTTCAGTAGGTTAAATGCAAAAAAAAAAAAAAAAAAAAAAATCATTGCACCTTCCTAGTCTTTGATTTTCTGTTATTTCAAGACTCTAAAACCTAGAATCTTAGAGATAGTAGGGACCTTTGGAGGTCCTTTGGGCCTATGGTTCTCAGATATTTAATTCGGTCAGACAAATGACATTTAAAAAAATTAGACTGAAACAGATTTGCCAGCTTTTTATTTTGCCAAGCAAGAATGTCTTAAAAAGAAAGGAAAAAAAAAACCTGCTACCATCTACTACTCACCTACCACTACCGTAATTTCATCAAGGAGAGGGATATCTAACATCAGAAAAGGGAGTATTCTGTCTTTAAAAAATGACAGTAAGCAATCTAATACTGATGCTCAGAGAGAGACAGACAGACAGACAGACAGCAATGTCTTTTTTTCCCTCTCACCCTGTAGAAGACAGTGAAAACTTCCTAACGGACCTGACCCAGGTGTGTGGAGTCAGTCCATTCCATAGAAAGGAATGAAACACTGATACATGCTTTGACATTTTCTTCTTGGGGTGCCTGGGTGGCTCAGTCATTAAGCATCTCCCTTCAGCTCAGGTCATGATCCCAGGGTCCTGGGATCGAGCCCCACATCAGGCTCTCTGCTCGGCGGGAAGCCTGCTTCTCCCTCTCCCACTCCCCCTGCTTGTGTTCCCTCCCTGGCTGTCTCTCTCTCTGTCAAATAAATAAATAAAATCTCTAAAAAACATAAAAAAATAAAATTTTCTTCTTTGTTGTAGTTAAGCACTCTTAATGACTTAGCCTCTAATATGCCCATGGATTATTGAAAAAACAACTAAAACATAAAGAAAAGCAAAGACTTTCTAGTATACACACCAGTGGTGAAGCCTCCATTCCTACTGTTTGCCAATGGGTATTGGTTTACTTTCTATTTTTACAATCATATTCCTGATCAAAACTTCCTGAAGCATTCTAACTATAAAATGGCCTTAATTAAAGTGCTAAAATATATGTTGTTAGTTCATTTTTAAGGCTGATTAACAGTAACAAAAACAAAAGAAAATTGATCTACCCAGAAATATCCAAAGAGAGAGGGAAAAAAGTATTACTCGTGGTATTTTATGTGCACTTAAAGGACATAATATTTTTTTAGGGTAGAGAAAGAACACTGGCAAAGATCTCAAACAAAATAGCCAAAATAATTTCAAGCATAGTGCCTAAAATGGAATATGGATTATTTACCTTATAGGAAATGTCCTTGATAATCTTGGTTAAAGGGATTTTTTATTTACTACCTAGTCTCCATTTCCATATACATGGAGACTAAGAGAATTTCTTGACAGTGGTAAAACTTTAGAGCAGGTGTTAGAATGAAGTTGGAGAATCTAATTCCCTGCAGATGGATTGTGAGCACCTTATGAACACAACAGACAATAAATAGTGGAGACAAAGGGATCAAGGATGTGGCCACTGAGCTCATACCTTAATAGGGGATGACTGAATCTAAACAAACAAGGAAGAAAAGATTTAGTTGTACTCCTGCCCATATTTTATAATTGCTTAACTAATGTGAGAAGAAACAGACTACATTTTGCCCCAGATATTAACAATGGTGTTATATATATCACTTCTCAGGTTTGCCTCAGATTCAGAGGTCCTAGTATAGTCTTGTGGCAGGCCGAATAATGACCACCACTCCCCAAAAATGTTCATCCCTGGGATCGGTGAATGTATTCTTTTACATGGCAAAAGAGAATTAAGGTTACAAATGGAATTAAGGTTGCTGATCACCTGACCTTGAGATGGGACAATTATTCTGGATTATCCAGGTGGGCCTGATGTCATCACAAGTGTCCTTAAAAGTGGAAGATGGAGTCAGAAGGGGAGGTCAGAGTTAGAGGAAGGTATAACTGTAGAAAAAAGGCACATCAGGGTCAAATATTGCTGGCCTTGAAGATGGGGGAAGGGAGCCAAGAAACAAGGATATTGGTGGCCTCTAGAAGCTGGAAAAGGCAAGGAAATGGATTCTCCGTTAGAACCTCTGGAAGGAATGCAGCCTGCTGACACCTTGATTTTAGCTCAGTGAGACCCATTTCAGACTTCTTACCTCCTTAACTGTAAGATGATAAATCTGTCTCATTCGAAGCCTTTGTGTTTGTGGTAATTTGTTACAACAGTAATAGGAAACAAACCTTGACCAATATTCCTACAGTCCCAGTTATAGCAAGGATTTGGGTTCAAATTCTGGCTGGAAAGTTCTCCCACTCTTATTTCCTTTTCAGGCCAGTTAAATATGAACCTCTGTCCCACCCATTTCTGGGTGATGGAGAAAGAGGAGATCAGCTTTAAACATGCTGAATTTGAAGTAATGGTGAATATCTAAATTGAAATGCCCACTTAGTTTGAAATGTTGGACTCTTGTTTCCCACATAGCTCAGCTGTGGGGAATTGGTGGCATCCCTAAGGGCTAGGGTGTCTCAAAAGAAGAATGGAGGGTTGAGGGACAGCCACAGTGAGAAAGGAGTGCTTGAGATCCTAGAGTATCCCACCATTTTTTTTTTTTTTTGCAATGCAACAGATTTCACAAGTGGAAGAACAATACCAGAGTGAATAAATTATCAACAGAGATAGTGTGAACTACTTCCTTGGCAAAGTATCAATGGCAACTGATAAGACTGATTAATCCAAGTACACTATTGATCAAGTAGAAGAAGAGTAAAATCACTCCCAGGGTTGCAGTACAAAACCCAGAATCACTAGTTCATCCGGCTTAAAGATTTTGTTGTCTGATACACAGACGAGACTCCCCTGCTAAAAAAACTCCATCTGTGCATTTGAAATAATTTGGCCCTAGCACTTGATTCTCTAATTCTAAATAAGGTATGATGTCTGGAAATCGTTGTATATTATTTAGTTTCTTTCCCAACTCTGCCACTTGCAAAACAATGTAAAAAAAATCATTATTGTTAAGTTCACAGTGCTGTTAAAATTCTAGAGACGGCTTATTTAATTTGACAAACTGGCTTGTTCAGGGGCTCTGATCTGCATCCATTATATGAATTTTGTCGAAATAATTCCCTATGTCCGCCTGGGTCTGCATACATTATCAATATGTAATAATGCATTCTGCCCGGTCTTCATTTTAATTAAATTAAATCACAGCGGTTTGGAGTCCTAGAAGTTCAGGAAATCAGCCATCGCCTTTAGTAGCACTGCTATAAACAATTCTATTTTTTTCAAGGTTATTGGCAACAACAATTGCATAATTATTTAGTACAGTAGTTTGGCAAGAAAGAGTGGTGTTGCAGAGAGAACTAGACTTCCTAAAGGTTCACGGTGCATAAGAGTCTGTCTAAATTGTATTAGAGAGAAACAAGGGAACATTAATAGTAATAGGTGCTAAGCTACGGTTGCTTTGTGCACACAAAACATCCTTGAGAATGATGCTTTAGTGTTCATAAATTTCCCTTCAGTAAAACCTGTGCAGGCTGGGCAACCACAAAAATCACAGCCACTGAATATTTTAATAATAAATGGGTAGTGCTTTACAATTTGCAAAGTACTCTCACGTACATTATCTCATTTTAATCCTTGTAACATTCCTGCCTGGTAGGCATAGGGCGGTGTACATGATCTTCGTTCTGCGGAGGGGGAAACTGAGGTTCAGAGAGCATGTGACTTGCCTAAAGCCCTCTACAGAATGGGGATTCAAACTCGGATCTCTGGGTCCTGAGTTCTGCATGCCTTTCCCTGCTGCCTCTCTTCACTAAATTGACCAACCCACCTTACTGAGCACCCAATTCAACGCCCCAGTGGCTTTCTGTCAAAGAAGCTAGCAGAGATAATAATCTTTCATCATTTCTCTCCACTCATGAATTTATAATCGTTAACTGAGAGCGGGGCTATTTTATCCATTCAGCTTTATAGGCATAACACCAAGGATACGAGTTTTTCAAGGACCTGTGAGAATGTTTGCAACCTGAAAAATAAGTATATTGGCACCGAAATATGAAAAGAAAACCAGAAAATCAACATTGATAAATGTTTAAATAAATATCTACAAAATGAAGCATTATGTCAGCTTATCAAGTGCTTCTCAATTTTCACACTTGCATATGAAATATGTTTAATGCAGGGTATGGGTTGTGGGTTGTATCCATTTTAATATGTTTGACAAGATGTGAGATAGGACCTCCAGAAGTAAGAGTGCCTGGAGCTTACCAGGATTTTTAAATGACCCTGATATCCTGGTAAGCAATGGTCCATGCCCATTTCAAACTGCTGGTCACACCCATTAGTAGATTATGAAATCTGTTTGGTGAGTCGACCAGTATTTTTTTAATGGAATAAAATGGAATGGAATGGAATGACATAGAACAAAAGTGAACAGAATAGAAAATATCAGAAGGTAAAGCTATTAGGAGAGCATTGTTTTGGAAAACTTGGCTTCAATTACACGTGTGTGTGTGTGTGTGTGTGTGTGTGTGTGTGTATGTGTGTCTCTCCCTATGTGTATGCTGGGTCACAAATGACTTTCAGGCATAAAAATTTGAAAGCCATTGGTAAGATGACAGAGTCAAGAGACAGAAAACTTAAATGATTTTCCAAATCATATGTCCTATTTTCCAAGTCAGCATTTATGATTGTTTTGCCTTCCAGTTCCCTCTCCCAACCCATACCAGAGCAGGATGCAGGTATCTCTCTAAGATTGGGTGACCATCTAATTTATCATTCAAACCAAGATACTTTTGAGAACAAAAGGGGATGCTGTTCATAATTACATCATGACAACAACATAACTGGGTGCTGTTTTGGGCCAAGCAGAATACAGGGTACTTCTCCTTCAAGGCTAGGCCTGGCCTCCCTCCAATCCTTATCTCTTTAATTCAGAGCAAATGAAACATCATTTATTTAGCACTTCTGAACTGTGGGTCTTGCCCTTTATAGCTGTGATTGAGCATAGCGGGAAGAAGCACTTGCTTATGAGTCAGTGGGTTTAGCTCTGGTTCTGCCATTTACTAGCCAGATGAACTTGAACTAGTCACTCTACCTCTCTGACTCTATCATTTCATCTATCAAGTGGGAGTAAATATATCTGCCTCATAGGTTTTTGTGAGTCTTCAAATTAGGTAATATACAAAAAAATGTATTTAACTGTTGTGTGTTATACAAATGTAAGGTGAAATTATTTTTGTGATAGTTATTAAAGAGGCCATGGATGAAAGTTCCAAAAGATAGGTAACCCTTTGGTGTCTGGCCTCTCTCAGATGACAAATTATCCTACCCTGTGAATCACCTGCATGGCACATAGAGCAGCTTAGTAAAGGTTTGCTGAGTCATTAAATAACAGCCTCCTTCTTTCTTAAAACCTCTCCCAAGAAAAATGCCTAAGTACTGCTAGAGGATAGTAATCTTTTGTCTTAATTCGCACTGGGAGGGGGAAGGGGTCGTTCGTCATTTGTTTTTGCTACACTAGAGAGAAACCCACCCTCTAGCCACCCTAACCTTTTTTAAATCTCTCAGAGATACCAAACCTCAAGGCCTTGCACACATGCTGCTCTCTCTAGAATGCTCTTCCCTATACTTCATAAGATAAACCCCCTTCTTCATAAAGAGGCTTTTCCTTGTTTCTCCATTCCACCTTAAATTCTCTTGTTACACTCGCTACTAATACACTTCATTTTCCCATCATAACATTTATCACTCTGTGTGTGTGTATGTGTGTGTGTGTGTGTGGTTTTTGTTTTAGATTTTGTCCTCCCACTAGAATGTGAGCTTCATGTGTCATGGGGGAGGGAATCAGCAGGGGGAGGGGGGGACATTCTGTCTTGTTCTGTGTTTTTCATCCTCATATCTCTAGTTCCTAACAACAAGAGATACCCATTAAATACTGCATATTTGTTTAATGAACAAACAAATGAACAAGGGCAGAGGCTAAAATGAACCCCTTAGCCTTGCCTATGTAGTGGGATGACGTGCCTCCAAGGGAGAGGAGAGCTGTGTCCAGGTACACTAAGGCACTCACAAATGTGAGTGTGAGCCAGAACATCATCCTACCTTCATGGCACCTAGGTCATCCACGTTCTGGGTTCACTTCTACACAGCAAGGCTCGAACAGAGCAGCCAGGAAAAAAAAAAAAATCTCGTTATGTTAGATTTCAGTGTACAGGACCTCTTGTGTGGCTCCCTCACTGCTGGATGCTTTTTACTTTTTCTACTGTCCGTTTTCTTCATCCAACTACCTCACTTGGAGCACTATCATGTCTAAACATTATTTTTGTAAACTGCTAGGGTATCGATCCCAAGTATTACCAAATCAAATCCAGTGATTCATTAAAAATAATAATACATTATAACCAAAGAGTTTTTTAAAAAGATTTATTTGCCAGGGGTGTGGTGGCGTGCAGCAGAGGGAGAGGGAGAGAATCTCAAGCAAATTCCCCACTGAGCATGGAGCCTGACGACCCTGAGATCCTGACCTGAGCCGAAATCAAGAATCAGACACTTAACCGACTGAGTCACCCAGGCACCCTGAATAGAGTTTATTTTAGGATCACAAAGATGGTTCAACATTAGGAAGCCTATTGCTATAATTCACCACCTTAATAGATTAAAAAAGAAAACTATGTGAATATTTCCATAAGTGCTGAAGAGGCACTTGATAAAAATTCATCACCTGATTCTGACACTCCTGGTGAGCCAGGAATAATAGATAAATCAACAAAACATTTCAGGCCACTGGGCAATGTGTCAAACTGAGGAACCTCTGGGGTCATCCTATCCTATGATAAATCACCAGAGAATAGGAAAGAGTAGGAGTTCTAAGAGCACATACCTGTTCTTAGTAGATAGCACTGTATCTATATAGTCTTGGTCTACTGTCGCCATGGTCTTCATTTGGTTCCTTCGGTCTCTTGTCTTTGGTCGTTACTGTTGTTGTTTTCCATTAATCTATTTTAAAATAATGGGAAATGTTTGTTGTTCTATTTAATGATTCTTTTTGGATAAGAAAGTTTTTATCTTGTTGTTAGTTACCTTTTAAATGTCATGAAATTATTTTTACATGTTCCTTGAGTTCATGAAGTAACATGTCAGTTTCTCACACTATCAGACTACTTTTACTTATGTATTGCCTTCATAAATGCAACCATTATGGTTTCTGAAGCCTTAGCCTGAGGCTGTTGAAAATCATCTGCTTAATCTTGTCATATTTTGCACATTAGCTTCCTTGCATAACATCTTTACCTTGGCTATTTATTGTCAGTCTCCTATACCAGCCCTTATAGATGAATGTCACAGTCACTGAATTGGATGTCAGGGGCACCGTGGCCCTCAGCCTTCTTGTAGTCCCCACATTATACAAATGCTGCTGCTTGGAGAAGTAGAATGAGCATTCAGTTCTTTTGCCCAATGTCCAATGACTTTGGGAGAGCAAGCTGCTCTCTTTCTTTATAAAGCAGTATAATAAAGTCTCCTTCATAAGCCAGTGTCAGTATTTGCAAGATGACTAACAGTCAAGTCAAAGGTACGATCCTGTGACCAGAGGACAGAGCCCTCTGCAAATGTAACAGTCCTATCTTGACCATCAATGACTCTTGGTGAAGAAACATCCCATTAACACCTCTGTGTAGAGGTGAAGGAGAAAACACAGGAAGACAGAAATCCAGACAGAATTAAGGGTGTCACGAGGGAGGCAGTCACATCGTTTAGAAAACGCATTCTGCTATATTAATGGATCTTTTCTCACCTGCCTTCCCAATATATACGTTCCAGCATGGAACCACTATACCAGTTCCTGGGAAGTATAGTCCGGGACCCCCCCTTCCCCACCTATCTCAGCCCATTGCCAGACCAGTGTGTCTTCTGCAGCTCCTCTGAAATGTTGTTGAATAATGGTTTTTTTCCTTCCTATTACACTCTTCTTCCTCATCCCTACTCCAGAGCGCCAATGCTGATTCTGTGGCCTGCACCATGCTATGTTGATGATCAGATGTGATAGGCAACAGGCCGCCCTGGGAAATGGTGGTGGTCCATTCTGCTCATAGCTGAGACTCAGCTGTCACAGTACCAGGCAGAGTGTAATGTCAGGGCTCAGCATTTTCATTGCCAGCCCCTGAATAGCCCCTCTCCCCCCTATATTTAATCGTATGAAAAAGAGCAGGCATTTAGCTCATTACAGTCCGCCTCCAGGAGAGAAGTCTAGGATTGGTAGCTTCTGTATTGGCCAGTTTCCTGTGCATTTGGAGAGTAGCTCAGCTCTGTGGGGTGAAACGTCTGCCTTCTCCTAAACCGACTGCAAATTCTAGGATTATGCTAAAGTGGGCTGCTGTCAGAAAGAAACCTTGCCTTGTTGCTCTGAGCAAGAAGCCACATGCAAAAATACCCCAACACACAGCCATTCTCATTAAAGCTAGTTGAAATTTTGGACAAGTCTTAAGTATAAATTATAAATTTATTAGCTCATAGAGCTTTCTCCCAAGAAAGTAAACCTAATAAAAATTAGAGGGAACTTATTAAGTGGCTGCCTTGTTGCTATTTGCCATGACTAGGGGAAAAAAGTAATATCATTGTGGGGTTTACAGCCAAGGCACTTTTTTGTTGTGGACTAGAGAGCAACTGAGAGAGCAGATATGAGGTGAAAAGAGTATGTCTCATTACCATTGCAGTGAGAACTCTTTAATTGATACTTTATATAAGCATTTCCTGCCACAGAGTTAGGAGGATCTTTAACTGTTACTGAGAGGGAAAAATCCGGCTCCAAACCACCACTGGAGGTCACCAGGGCACACTACTTATTTGCAAAACTGCATCATCACCTTCCGGAGAAAGGATTCTAGGGGAGCTCACCAGGCTTACAATGTACAAAAAGCAGATCCTGACAATGGTAGGGAAAGAGATGATGGCTTTCAGGGAACTTGTAATTGTCGCTGCGATTATTTATTAATCAAGACTTTTAAATGTTGGCAAGAGAAGCAGAAACCGTGTTATTCAACATACCAACATGGCCCTAAGTATGCTTTCTCACCACCTGATTTTGCCAACATGAGATCCCGTCCTCTCTTCGGCTTTTGGGTTTAATCCCCAACTAGAATCGATCAAACACAATCTTGAAAGAATGCACTTTGGAATCACAGAGTGTTAGAGCTCAAGGGGCGCTATGAAAATTATCTAGTGCAAAAGTCTTTGATCTGAGATCTCTATTTGGATTTCAGGAGGTCAGTGAACCCCTTAGAATTGTATATAAAATTTTGTGTGTGTCTGCATTTTTCTCTCTTTTTTTTTTAAGATTTTATCTATTTATTTGAGAGAGAGGGAGAGAGAGAGCACGAGCAGGGGAGGGGCAGAGGGAGTTGGAGCAGGAGAAGCAGACTCCCCACTGAGCAGGGAAGCCTGACTTGGGGCTCGGGCTCGATCCCAGGACCCTGGGATCATGACCTGAGCCACCCAGGCGCCCCTCATCTGCATCTTTCTAGGAAGAAATCTAGGAAGAAGATTCTTAACTTTGATTATCAAATTCATAATAAAAGTTTCCCTGACCCAAGAGGGTCTAAAAATCATCAATTCTAGTCCATCCTCCCCTGCCCTGGCTTTCTTACCAGAGAAGAACATGATTCTCAGAGATGCAGAATAATTCGCCTGACACCAAACAGCTAGTTAATGGTGGACCCAAAAGTTGAAGTGTTTTGTGACTCTAGCTCTAAAACCAACTCTTTCCACTCTACCAGAGTTGTTTAGCAAACACTGGGGGCCATGATAAGATATCCAGGAGATTGTTGACAGCAATGATTTGTGCTATGACTGTAACCCAACCTAGAATACCTTTGAGATCCTTTTCCTTCACTGAAATTCTCTGTTTCTATCCACCTTAATACAGAATAGCATTGACAAAGGATGATCCAGAGCTAATTTCCATTTAGAAATTATTTCCATTTTATGATTAGTCTTTCCCGCTCCCCATTGATCTCCCTTGCTAATAATGCTTGGTTAGGGCTAAGAATAAAATGAGTTTGCATTCCATGAGTCTTCGCCAGCTGATGGCAGCGTAGAAGGGCATCCCCATCAGGACCAGCTACATAATCTGCAGGGCCCAGTGTTAAATGAAAATACAGAACCTTGTGTTAAAAAATTATTAAGGATTTCAAGGCAGTGGCAGCAGAGCATTGAACAAAGTATGGGACCCTTCAAAGCATGGGCCCCTGCACGACTGCACAGGTCACACAGCCAGTGAAGATGGCCCTATAAGATCCCTATTAAAGCTTTGGTAGAGCACGGGACAAAAAGAAGCCAACCTATGATTTAAAATTGGCCACAGATGATCCACAATGCTAGAGAGTTGTATATTCATAATCATAAGGACTTTTTGGCTTATCTGTGCATATGCTCACACACACACATGCACATATAAATCAGTTTGACTAAAATTACCATCATTTCCCTTCACCCAATGCCAAAACCCAAAACTAGTTTGCTTTAATTCTTCATCTTAGGACCTCTTGTTCTGGCATTGTTTAAGCACACATTTTCATTACCAGTTTTCATAACCAAATGACAAAAGGAGGAATGAGTTCTCCAGGGGCATCTAAAGAGTCAGGTGGAGACAGAAACTGGAAAAGCAAGGGCCAACTACTAGCTAGGGATATTTGAAGCTGCCAGAAAGGGGGAAAGCAGCTTCGGGGTATGCAGTGTAATGAGTCAATACTCTCAGGCTTAGAACATTATGAGGACAGAAAGCATTTTAAATTCAAGAATCAGAAATCTGGGGTTCCGACAGGTAAGCAGGTTTACCAACTGAGAAAATGGCTGGAATTTGGTGTACTTGAGTTAGCCATATTTCAGGAGAGCAGAGGCACCCATGCTACCTGGTTTCCCACTTCCGTTTTAGTGGCATTCCAGGGTGCCAAGTTTAATGCACAACATCTGTGCTTCATAAGAGTTGAGGCCAAATGTTGGGTGATATCCCCTTGGTTAGCTCTATGCAGAAACCAAAATCTAATGTGCACAAGGTGGAATTTACACTTGCCGTGCTTTAAGCGAACTCAGACTTCTTGGCAAACTAACGGCCAGTTAGCACAAAAGAAAACATAAATTGGGCAAATCGATTTGTATTAGTCTCCTGTGTAGTCAGTTGTTGTATAAGTGACCCAGTACTCTGAAACCAGCTTCCTAAATGCATTTTGCCCTCTAGAGAGAGAAGAAACCAGCCCTCCCTGCGCCTATCTTAGAAAAGTAAAGAAAGATATTATAGCAGCATAGCTTAAGCCTTCAGAGAGCTTGTTTCTTCAGTTTTACAGCACAGCCTCCAACCCCAAAGCCCAAAGCTTAATGTCCATAAATGTATGGTATGTACCAAATGACAGCACGCACGCACTCACTCACCTGAGTCCGTATCCAATACGCACACACTGACTGATGATCGCTTTTGGATGCCAGTGCTCTACTCTACCGTGTGAGGTGAAAGGCACTTTGCAGTCAAATTTCAGCCCACATCAGAATTCGATAGCAAATGCAATATCCACAGAATTATCAACCAGTGTAAAAATGAAGGAAACATTTTAAAATGCTCTAATGTGTTATTAACTCTTTGTTTGCAGTATCTGTGGGATATGAATATGAAACATGCCCTGACTTTATTCTCTGGGAGAAAAGGACAGTCATCTTACAAGGCTTTGAGATGGATGCTTCTAACCTAGGAGGCTGGTCATTGAATAAGCATCATATTTTGAATCCTCAAAGTGGTAAGCAGCTTTTCATTTTATTTTATTTTCAAAGGATATACAATTTTTCCTTTTATTGTTTTAAAGATGTCTGTTTATTTATTTTAGAGAGAGGGGGTGAGCATGGAGCCCACCCTTGGGCTTGATCACATGACCTTAAGATCATGACCTGGGCAGAAATCCAGAGTCAGACACTTAACCAACTGAGCCACCCAGACGCCCCACAGTGGAATTTTTTTAAATTGTGGTAAAAGATGCATAACAAAGTTTACAACTTTGACCATTTCTATGTGTACAATTCAGTGGCATTAAGTACATTCACAATGTTGTGTGACCATCACCATTGTCTATTTCCAGAATGTTTCCATCATCCCAAAGAGAAAATCTGTACCCATTAAACAGTAACTCCCCATTCCTCCTCCCCCAGCTCCTATTCTACTTTCTATCTCTATGAATTTGCCTAGCTTAGGTATCTCATGTAAAGAGAAAGATGTATATGTTTTTAAGGCTTTTCATACATACTGCCAAGTTTCCCTCAAGAATAATAGTCCATTTCATGGTCAAGAGTGCCCATTTCTTTGCACTTAAGAAGCTTTTAAAATATTTATTAATACTGTTTTCTTAATATAATATATATACATACATACATAGTGCTATATATATGTATTACACATATGCAACACATATTTGATGCAGAAAACTTGGAAAAGTACAAGGAAAAAATTACTTATAAGTCCACCAGCTAGAGAGGGCCATATTAGTATATTTCTTTTCAAATACAACAATCTGATTTCAAATTAGTGCCAGTATAGTGAGAATGCTGCCAATTAAACTATAACATGCATTGATTGCGAGATACATACTTATTTCAGAGATGTTAAAAATACGAAGCAAAATGTGCACCTTGGCATTGATGAATCATCCATGTGTTACAGTTTTCAAAAGGCTTTGGTGACCTCTGTCCCCTTTGAAATACAACAACCCTGCAGTGTGGCATTAATCTCATTTAAAAGATCAAGAATCGGAGGTTTACAAAGTCATGTGACTTTCCCCAGTGTTGCACAGTTCATAAGTGGCTAGAGCCCTGTGCTCTTTCTCTCCACCACAGTTATTTGTCCACATAAATGTCAGTAGATCCAGTGAGAAGCTAGGAACTGAATCAAGGAACAGTAACAGGTAAAAAAGAAGAGGTAGGAGGAAGACAGGAGAAGAAGTGAAAGAATCTAGGGAAAGAAGGCAGTCCTGGACTTCACTTAGTTTTAAGTCTCCTAAGTCCTGGACTTAGGAAAAGAGGAAAAGGCAGAGAATCAGGACATGGTCATCTTCAATCTTTGCCTTCTTCGAACCACCCTTCCTGTTGTCACTTTCTCCTGGTTTGTAATTTACACATTAACTAAATCAGGAGAGGGAACCACAGGTGGTCCTTGAGCCCATGTGGCTCTCAGACAAACTGATCTCATTACCCTGGTTAGAAATGCTTCATCCAAGTTCCTCCACCTTGTTTTGCATCCTACTGGGGAGTCGGTCATTGGTGTTCCCATCCAGCTTTCATTTGAACATCTACTGGGAAGTTTTCATTGCAAAATCACATTCCTTTTCATCCAAAGAGGCAGATTCTGAGCAACCTTTAGTAGAACATGGACTTTGGGTTATTTCTCCAGGACTGGGGGATGCGAATGTCTTGAGACAGTTACACTCTTCCATCCAGCCTTCTTTGTCTGCATCTGACCTTTATGAAACAGCTGGCTAAGGTCAGGTTATCTTGTAAGGCCATGAACTAACCAAGGCTAAGGGAGATCCATTTTATAATCACACCTATGATCTTACTTTGATTGCACTCATCGTCAGCTGAGTCAGCCAACCACATGGGCTGGGAAATTTTGATTGGCAAAGCTAACCAGGTTTGCTTCAACCATGACATGACACCACCTACCACAGTCCCAGGGTGGGACCCCAAAGGTAAATGAGTCCATTGCCATATGCCTTCATTATCCTTCCTTCCCCTCTTTCAAGGAACATTCTAAATTCCATTTCAAATTGTTTGTTTTTTTAAGAGCAAAGATTCAGGCACAGATATAAAATGTCAACTTTTTTCTGTTGTCAAAAGGAGAATCACAGTTTTAAAAGTACAAAAATGAAAGGGCAGATGCCACTTATTAAATTATGAGGTTTTTTGTTTTGATTTGAAAGAGTTTGACATTTTAAGCAACCGTTTCTTTTCCACTCACTTTTATTGGCTTGTATGGATTGTCTCTTTCAAATGCCTGTCATTGACATTAAGCACAAAGTGGGAAATGACCTCGATGGAACCAGCCCCCAGCTGTGTGCTCCCAACCCTATGTCCTCTTACCATTTGCTTCACACAGGCTTAGAAATTCAGAGCAGAGGGGAGCCATTGAGGAAGTTGGCTTTGGGGCCCCCCCCTGATTTCCACAGATGTGTTCTCTCCAGCCCTACTTTGCCAGTAATCAGTTTTTAGGCAATAGGTACTGAGTTCTTTCTGAGAATCTTTTTAACACCTTTTTTGAAGTATGATTTATACACCATACAACTCACCCACTTTAAATGTACACTTAAATGATTTTTAGTAAATTGTACAGTTGTGCACCCAGCACCACAACAGTTTTAGAATATTGTTGTCGCCCCAAAAAGATCCCTTGTGCTCACCCCAAGCCCCACTAAATCTGCTCTGTCTCTTTCTGAGAATTTTATTCTGAGAAAGAAACCTTATTTTAGATAGTTTTTTTTTTTTTAAAGAACATTTGTTCATTGTATCATCTCATTTGTAGGCACGTTGTATTTCTAACCAAGAACTTGTCACACTTGCCAGGAAACAGATCTGAAGCCAGCTCTGCCACTGCCTTTCAGCCTGACCTTGGACACGAACACCTCTCTTGGGATGTTTTCGAAGTCTAAATCCCACCCACAAAGGCAGTTTTAGAAGCAGGAATGATAAGCGTGAAGGAGCAGCTTTGAGAAGACCAATTTAGAAAGCAATGCTCTTTCCCCCTCAGGTCAGACAGTTTTTCTGACTGATTAAGGCAAGAGCGACCGGCTTTCCAAATTCCCCCACTCTGCTTCTTTCTGGAAAAAGCCTAACTCTTTAGGCATCCTGCTTTTTTGATCTGAGACAGATGGCAGATTAGAAACAAGAATCTATCTTCCCCCAATTTCCTCTCACTGGTTAAAAAGATACCTGTAATTAGATTGGATGTCTGCTGCCATTCACTTCTTCAGTTTTTCTTGGGTTCCAAAATCATTATGCAGTGGGTAGTTTCTAGAAGGCAGTGTTTTCAGACCATTTGTCATTTTAGTTGCAGCAATTATATTTACCTGACAATTAACCATTGGTTGTGGAGAATTGTTTCCAAATATTATGCCTGATATATGTAGATGGTTTCTACTTTCCGAGAAAAAAAAAAACACCAGGAACTTGTGTTTTTCAATATTATTCCTTCAAAATACATCTTCTTAGTGATTACAGAGAGTACATGTCCTTACCTTTTAAGATAAATCAGTTCTTTAAAATTATGAGGAATAAAAATGTGTACGTGAATCATCTATTACAGAGAGATAAGCTATTTGTTATAGTATATTTTGTATCAAACATATCTCCTAGTGCATCCTTCCAGTTGAGTGTTAAAAAATTATTAGAGAAAACAATCCAGGGTACTAATTGGGAATCGTCATCTGTCTGAATGGATAAAGAATTTCTTTTAACTTAGCCTCCAAAATAGGGCAGTAGTTTGTCGACAAATGGTTTTACTGGGAGGGGAAGTAAATTTCCATTGATCACACTGGGATATCTCCCAGTTTGTGTTTATATCCTCTCAGTCAAGTCCTAAGAGAAATATGTATTGTGTCCCTCGTTGTTCATAAGTCTGAAAAATGGTTTCTTCTTTGAAATCAGCATAAAGCACCACCCACTGGCTTCCGAGGGGAATTTTTGTTTCAAACTTATTTATAAGCTTCAAAAGAAGTTCTGAGCAAGGTAGCAAGAGGGTATGAGTAGTGCGTTTAAAAGTATGCTTAACTTATTATACAACAGACCTGGCTTTTTGACAGAGAAAAGGAAAACTTAGGGGAGAAAATGTGCAATAGGCCCCATTCGGTGGGGTTTCTTTGTTGACTGTCAACAAGACACCCAATCCTTAGCAGGAAGTTGGCCTTCATATAAATAATGTGCATTGTCCTAGGACCATTTGATTCTGTTTTCAAAATGAGCATGTGTGGCAGAATAAACTGGAAGGGAGGCAGCAATAATTGATCAAGATTTCCAGGAACATAAACAAAATATTTTCAAAGCAACCTTTTGCAGAAGAATTGGTGTTAAATCATTGTTGCTAGATGGTATGCCCCAGTTCTATGTAATGGAAGGTTAAACAGATTCTTGAAACAACAAAAACACCCTTCAAAATGATCTATTTTTCCAGGGCAATACAAAAGGGGTTTGCCCATTTTTGTTTTGATTGCTTCAGCTTTAAACAGGAATGGTAATTTCAGTACACGGGCACTTTAGTACCTTGCATGAAAGCAAGACATCAATTGTTGAGATGTAATCAGAAAGTACATTGCCTTATGTTTTATTTCCTTTAATCATTCTTCTTCTTTGATGGAGTGCTGGGCTTTCTAATAGAAAAGGGGAGTTTTAGAATTGCAGGCTTAGAAGAATGGTTTAGAATAGCCATCTTTAGTTTTTAAATTGCCAGGAGCCTGGTAATAACATGTCATTTTGAAGGTAATTGTTAACTATACCGTTATATTGATATAAAAAAGATGGAGATCTACCTGTGAAAATAGATGTTAATAGCAAATCTGGTATTTCCAAGCCAATAATTGGACATATTTTTGAATGATATACCCTATAATGCATTGCTGAAATACAGACATGCTAAACAGTTGGCTTCCTTATTTGTTCGAGAACATATCATAGTCTCATTGGTAGGATATTCAGTTAGTGATCATCAGGAGGTTTCTTTTCGATGATGTTGTGTGACTGTCATCCCAGTTCTCATTCACTTCCTCCCAATTCATTTAAACTGTAGTGTTGATCACACTGCAATTAAGTGTTTTTTGCAAGATGAAATTCAGTTCTATTAATCTTAATTAACTGTTCAAAATCTTACAAATTTTTTTACTGCCTAATAAAGTTATTAATAAAATTAATAAGAAAGTAGTGATCCTCGAGATATCTCACAGTTCTGCCATAAAAGACCAATTTGTTGGGGCATAAACTCATAGCTGCTCCTGCAGATCATATGTTGAAAAAATAGCCAGAAATCACCTTGGGAGGGAGAGTCAAAATACCTAGACTTGAAATCCGAAGGCTGTATGATGTATGGGATTTGTTTCCTGGAAAGCCCCTTCCAAGTACATATTTGGTGTTACAGTATTGTGCATGTTTTACCCTCTTACTTATTTTTGCCAACAATGTTCCTATTTCAGAGTGATCAGTGGTGCTTAATGTAGGACTATGGGACCAAAAGTTGAAAGAAAACTGAGGAAGACATTTCAGGAAATGTTTAGGGAGAGTAACAGGCAATCCAAGGAGTTAGATAGCAAGGGTCATGGGGAAAAAAGAAAACTCTACAAGATTACTATATTCATTCATTTGCTGTCAGTGACTTCCGTCTGACACGTTGGCATGTCTTCTCACAACATGGATGTTTTACCTGCCCAGGCTCATTGTGAGCAGACTGGGGTACAGTAGTCCTTGTTTCTGGGATTTTCTGCCCGGGTTCAGCAGGTTTGCACTGGGATTTGGACAAGGACACTACAAGAGACTCAAAGCCTATTTTAAACATTTACTGAGCTCTTACAATGACTTGGCCACAGTGGTTGGCACTAAAATGCAGAAAAGAGTAAGACAGAGGGTCTGCCTTCATGGAGCCCATGTTCTAATGGGAAAGATAGAGAAGTAATGAAAACTGTGTCATACAACATAGTCGGTGTTATAACAGAGCTATGGAAAACAAACCGTGGTCATTCTGCCAGGACCAGAGCGCTGGGGAAAAATTGAGCTGAGCTTTAAAGGATAGGTAAGAGTTCCCCAAGCAGACAAGATGAGGAGGGCTTTCAGGACAGAGGGAAGGGCATATAAAAAGCAGAATGGAATGGAAGAATGTGAAAGTAATTGTAAATAGTTCACTATTGCTGGAACTCAAGATACAAATAAGAGGATGATGAGAGTAGGCAACGGTCAAGTCATGAAGGACTTTGAATGCCCTAATAATAAGGAATGTGCCCCTTATCCTACAGAGGATATGGAGCTGTTGAAAGATTCTAGCCACACACTAAAACAATCTCAATGGCAAGAGTTGGGGGGGGTGGTCTGGAGCTAGGTATGCGTGGAGACCGGGAGACCAAGACGTGAAGAAACACTGAACTAAAGCAGTAGTGATAGGAATGGAGGTAACAAAACTGGTTCAACATATTTCAGGAGATAGACTCCAAGTGGGTTTCATAATGAATTAGGCATAGCAAATGAGGACAAGAAGAGCCATGGTCATGCCCACATTTCCAACTTGGGTGAATACACGCGTGGTGATACCACTGCTAAGATGAGTAGGCAGCACAGGAGGAAGAGCAGGGTTTGGTAGGGGGAGCAGAAAAATAATGAGTTCCCTTTTACACCTGTTGAATTTGAGGGGCCTGTGAGGCATCCAAGTGGAGCGATCGAGCAGGAAATTGCAGGGCAGGTGCCAACTCTGGACAGGAGAAAGTTTCAGCATATAGAGATATGAGTTAAAACTGTGAGAATGGATGAGATTGCCCAAAGAGAATGATTGCACAGTATTTTCCAGCATTGTCATAAGTCAGTATCTCTATTTCCTGCGCTGATAATAGTGAGATATGGTCCAAAAGAGTGGAAAATTCAAGTTCCTTTCTTATATCTTTGAAGTACATTCTAGCAGTATGATTTTTTTTTTCTTTTCACAGAAGTAGATTACCTTCCTGATGGTGTTTTGCTAAGGTTAATATTAAAATTGACTGATATTTCCTTTTCAGGAACCAGTCAGTTGCATAGTGAGGGTAATTTGAAGTCAGACAAGTGTGTGCTGGGCATCAGGAGAAAGTAGGCCAGAGATGAAAAATTAGCCACTGATGATTCACAGAGCCCAAAGTGAATAGGAGCTCATTAGAAGTTATTCATCAAACGCTTTATTGAGGCATTTAGAATCAGGCACTAAAGGGCCTGGATGTATTAACCCATATCACACGTAGACAAACTGAGGCCAGGTGTTATGCTACTGTTCATTGTGGCTATGCGGTTAAACAAAACTATGGGCGGTGTGCTTCACTCTTGGGTTCTTTGATGCCAGGCCAAAGCTCAATGCTACTTTGAGCAATGAGAGAGAGATTAAAGTGTTGCTGAGAATATTGTGTGGTAATTGTTTTTTTAATTCTCTTTTTTTTTTCTTGAATCTAGGAATCATACATAAAGGGAATGGAGAAAATATGTTCATTTCCCAGCAGCCCCCAGTCATATCAACCATAATGGGTAATGGACACCAACGAAGCGTAGCCTGTACCAACTGCAATGGCCCAGCTCACAACAACAAACTCTTTGCTCCTGTTGCCTTAGCTTCTGGCCCTGATGGTAGTGTGTATGTTGGCGACTTTAATTTTGTAAGACGAATATTTCCCTCGGGAAACTCCGTTAGTATTTTGGAATTAAGGTAAGTCTTCCCTAATCTCTGTTTGCTTAGCAGATAAGGAAAAAGCAAGAATGCAATAACACGAAGAGAAAGACATTGCCAGAAAGAGCAGAAAGTGCAGTTGCCCATACTGTAGCCCTGAGCTGAGATGCAGGAATAGGGACAAAGGACATAGGTCAAAATGCCCACTCCTTTGGAGACCCAGGAAGTGTTGAAACCCCTGTATGTGTGGCCTTCCTTGTGGGCATTGCCATCACTGACATGGATCTCTGTACGTCCAAGTACTCAGGTAAGTCATTCAACCTCTGCTGTTCATGACGAAGATGATCAAAAATATCTATTTCATTCTAGCAGGTAGAGGTAATGCCAGATCCAAAAGGCTACATTTTCTAAGTTCCCCAGGTTCAATCTTTTGAAGTGGTCACTTCATAAAAAAGAAAATGGAAGTCTGTGTTTGTGTGCCCTGATAAGGAAAGAAGAACTTGTTTTTGGGGGGGGGTTTTTGTTTTGTTTTTTACACTTAAAAGCTCTATTCCATTGGGGAAAAAAAGATTAAAGCATTCATCGTTAGACTTTCTCACTCTGTTCTAGGAATTTTCTTGAGAGTACAAAGTATTTTGACACCTTTTGAAAGGAATTCATACCTTCTGGTATTCCGTGTTCTGAAGTTACACGAAGATTACAACTAAATAGACTATGGCTTAATCAGCTTTATTTCTCCTTTTCTGAGGCTACAGGATACAAATATATGCCCTCTGGAGTCCTAGGAAAGGGAAGCATCCCCTACCATTCCAGTGAGGATAGACAGACCTGTCTCCTCTCTCCTGGGTAAATAAGTGGATAGAGTCTTCCCTCCAGTTGGTTATGACAGCTTCATCCCTGACACATACCTTGGGAACTTTAGGCTGAAAGTTTCTCTCTGTTCCAGAGATTTTGATGCCATCCTATAAACTAGTCCATAAAACAGTTGTTGCCTCAGGTATCACCTCATTGTCCTGAAAGATAGTGACCAAAAAAAAAAAAAAAATATAGTGACTGGGAGAACAGAGACATTGATGGAGCAACTTCTATGTACAAAGCACCGTGAAGGCCAATCAAAACATATGAGAAGTCTTGGGTCATTTCTATTTAATATTATGTTCTCACAAGCATGGAAATTTGAATACATGAGGACATTCCTTGAAATTTTTCAGATTCTCATGCTTGCTCTGGAATCTAACTCCTTTTTCTCAGACTGAGTTAGTCCTCCACACCTAGTTGGGGACATCTTCCAGTCCCAAGCCCCCATCCATTTTTCACATTAATTCATTCCAATTTTAATACATTTCTTATTTATAATTACAAACACTGTCATAGAGAAGAAAGCTGTTAAGTCCCTTGACTGATAAAAAAAAATAGACTGTAACATTAAGATTTTATAAAGATAAAGTACATCTAGAGAGTCTAGAGAAGTACTAAGTCATAGCACCCTGCCCTAATCAAATGTTCATATACCTTAGGGTGTCACACCTCATGGGGACTTGTCATTTCCAGCAGTATATCTCTTTGGGCACCTACTTACTGGAAAGTCAATGAGGAAGGCCAAGATGGTTGTATGCCCAGATTTAGAAATGATTTATACAACATTCAACATTGTTTTCAAAATCCTAGGGATGCTCCATCTACACGATGCCAAACATTGATGGTGCACTGCACGATTCATTCACCATCTGAATGTTTCTAGCCATGCTGATATTAGCTATCAAGTAGACAGAGACCTCGCTAACCTTATAAAGCCTATATAGCTAGCCCTCTGTAGCTAACTCCCCAAAGGAAAACCCCATAAGTTTAGCTAGAAAAACAAATACTAAGACTAATAATATTACTATAAAGAAAACCCAGCTAAGTTTAGTCCTTTCCTTTGTGATTTAAATGCAAATTTACCTAAGGTGGAGCAATTTTCATTCACTGATGAGATTCTCCTTTGCTCAGGGATCCTTAACAGTTCACAAATTTGCATTTTGGTCCAAAGTACCTTATGACCTTCAACACAAAGTCATTCGAAGAATAAAATAGCATAACTTGGGCCCCAATTGCAAAGTGATTTTCTTGGTATAAAGAAAAATCCATTTCTGGCAGTGTGAAGTATTGTCCAATCCCTCTCTTCAGTCTTACTCCACAGTACTGTTCTCTCACATTGTCACAGCTCTTCAAACACATAGGCAAGCGCACGCCTTGAGCTCACACACCCAGATTCTCTCACTTAGCCTGAATCTCTCTAGCTAGCTCTTCTGAGCTCACATCCTTTAGAGCGGTTCTTCTTAACTTTTTTTTTTTTTTATTTCTCAGGAGGGATTGAATCTAAGGAGGGCTGTGGGCCCTCTCCCCAGAAAAAGAAAAAAACACGTTCACACAAAATTGTACGTGTGTTTTCAGGGGTCCCATATTTCCCCTCTCTCCCTGCATGTCCCCGCCTGCCAGGAACCTACCCCTTTCATAGACTCATGGTTACGATTCCCTGGATTCGTCTCAAACAGAAAAAAATAGTTCTCTCTTGCATTAGGTTCAAGGAGGAAAAAAATAGTTTTCCCTTGTCTACTCTAACACTCCTTTGCTTGGCCATCAGAGAAATAAACTGATTGAGTTTACATGATCATTTTGACCTAATTGATAGGTAACTCCCTATTTTCCTATAGTCAAAACCATCAAACTAGTTTATGTCAGCAAACATTATCTGTCATACTTACTCAGACACTAATAATAGTTCTTATTAGATTCACCTAAAAACAGTGTCTGGCTTGATCAGTAACCTATACTGTGTACATTGCATCTTTGGCATATGATTGGCAAATTTATATATTTGCTTTATAACTTCCAGATTTAAACTTCCTGGGGAGAAATAAGTTGATACAATAAGTCTTTGCTATGTTAAGAACCATAATGTTCAATGGATTCTATTGCATATAGATAGAAACTTCGTTTTGTACCAGTTTTTTTTTTGTTAAAATCAATTGATTTCATTGCTGCCACCACCCTCCCTCCCTCCCAGTGCGTATTAGTCATTTTACTTGGTTGAGTCATCCATTTCCTTGGAAACACAGACTAATATAGTCATTATGTTATTGGTTGCATTTAAAGCTGTGAATGGAAGAGCAATGTTGTCAATAGGTTATTACAGAAAGGGATAGAGAACATTCCAGATCTTGACCGTCTGTCAGGGTTATTCATTATATAACTTAACCATCTGTTCTCTACTTCTCTATCTATAAAATTGACTTTAAGTTAATATTTGAGCATCTTCTTACATGTCTCATATAGTTTAACTTGTTTTAAGATCCTCAGATGCATAGTTCTCAGCCCAAAGTTTGATGACATTTTGTTTGCTCTGGCATAAAGCTTGCTCCTACTGGATGCCCTTCTAGATTTCCTTCTCTTCAATTCTCTTGTTTCATAGTGGGCCACGTTGAAAAATTACAGGTTTCCCTTGACATTTCAAAGATTGGAAGACATAGATTTTTCCTTCCTCGGCTCTGCTGATCCAAACTGTCCCTAATTGAATTTCTTTCATCTGACCTCAGAAATAATTTCATTTTCATTGGTTGCCAATCATTTATTTCCTCTAGCTGGCCCCACCATTGGCTGAATGGGGAGGGTAAGGAAAAGTCAGTTCTGTCATTATCATTAGCAATTTGGCAAGAGCAACAATATCATTTCTTGTTCTTTAAAGTATAGCGTACCCTTCTGCCCGTTGACTGCAGGTTTCATCTACACATACACATCTTAGTGCTTCCTTCCAGTGGGAAACTGAGGTAAGATAATAAAGAAGGGAAGATTATAAGATCATTACATAAGTAATTAGACCTAAGGGAATCTCAAAAATACATTCTCTGAAGAATTTTATAAAGATACATTCATTTCTATGTGAGATAGTTTAAGTCTAGTTATCCCTGTGGATTTACTTCTCATGTTAAAATTTCATACACACACAAATTTCAGTAACACAAAAGTGACATCACAGATTTGTGAGCTTAGTGTTAGAGAAGTCCATGGAGGTAGCTGGTGCAACATGGCGCTCACTACATGCCTGACATTTGATCACATCTACTTTGTTTGATCCTTTTCAGTTAACAGAAAACTTAAATACCCCTCTAGACAGCCCATTGCATCTTTGGAGTGCTCTCTTAGAAAATTGTTGCCTACACTGAAATGAAATCTACCTTCATAAACAATCCACTCAGTAGCAGCAGATGTTAGGCTCTGGCACGTTTCCATGTGTGTGAAGACAGACATCATAGGTTCCTGAGCTTCCTCTTCTTCAATCTCAACATCCCCAAGTCCTTCAACTATTTCTCATCAACGATGACTTCATTTCTTTTTCCTTGAATTATGGCCTCAGGGCCATGGTTCAGTTTTCTGAAACTAACAGGAATAATTTTATAGGTAAAAATAGGAGGCACCATGTCAAGTGCTTTGCAAAAATTCAAATCTGAATATTCCCCTTGCTTCCCTCTCATCTTCTAATTTCACAAAACTATTAGAAAACTTATTAAGCATGATTGGAAATGACTTATTCTTTATAAAGACCTCATGCTGTGATTGTTCAAGATGCTGATATTATCCAGATCTTTATTTTGTCCTTCCCTTAAAATGAAAGAAAGATGAAAATAAGAGCCTGGCAAATGCTTCTTGGTACCTTGAGTAATTTGGACTTGACGAATGTCAATATGACATAAAAATGTCTCTTGAGATTCTACTGTTTCTTTTACAGTGACTGGTTAATATTTCCTCCATCGTTCTCAGGACTTGACTCCTGTCACTGACTAGGGATCGAGTAGAACTGGAATAGCACCCACTTAGGGGCAGTTAGCATGCAGAAGGGCAGGGGAAATTGTACAGCTCTCTGTTGAAGGAACAAACGGAGCCCGGACTTTGAGAGCTCGGAAAATACCTGAGAAATGACCAAGAACTATCCTTTTGTCAGCAGCACTGGAGCAACAAATGGAGAAACACTCCATATAGGTGAAATAGGTGGTGACCTTGCCAGGGTGAGCTCATATATTAGTGGTAGCACTCAACGGCTCCCTCCGCATGATCCAGAAACATCTTCACTGGCCTTCCACAGTGCCCAAATTCCCGCTCTAAGAACTGCGTTCCTTTGAGTTGAGACACTGCATCTCTAAGAGTCCCCGACACAGGAACCTCTGTTAGAATGATCCGTCAAGCTAAAATCATCATTGGTCCTTGGGCATGGATTCATTTGTCGGATTGTCTTCCAAGGAACCTGCCAGCTGAAAGCAGGGCCCTAAACCACAAGACAGGTAGAAGCGAGAAGGGCAAGGAACAGAGCCAGAGTGTGAGGGAGGATAGGCTTAGGTGACGGTTGCTGGAGTTAGAAGCTCTAAGAAGTCAGCGAATGGCAGGAGTGGGAACTCAGTCTTCGAAGGAAGAATGCCACAGAAAGATGAGTAGGGAGGGAAGCCCGCTTTGGGACATCAAATGTTTCTGGCTAAGCATAAGGAAAGACGCTGAGAACAGCATGTGAAACAAGTAAAGTGCTACAGCCACCACAGAGCAGGCCAGGCTACCTCACGAGGCCAGGTCACCAGGCAGCAACTCCATAGTCGGCGTAGTCTCTCCTTCTCCATCCCCCACCTCACAAAAGTAGAAAAGGAATGGGTCGAACATGATGCTAAGTGAAAGAAGCCAGACACAAAAGGGCACATAGTCTATGAGTCCATTTATATGAACCACCCAGAATAGGCAAATTCATAGAGACAGAAAGCAGATTCGTCACTGCCTGGGCCTGGGGCAGGTCGGGAATAGGGACTGACTGCTAATGGGTATGGGCTTTCTTCCTGAGATGATGAAAGTGTTCTGGAATTGGATGATGGCGATGGTGGCACAACTCTCTGAGTGTACTAGAAACTGCTGAATTGTACTTTTTGGAAGGGTGAATTTTATGGTATGTGAATTATATCTCAATTAATTTTTTTAATTAAAAAAAGAATAGATGGCCCTTTTAATCATCTTGATCCTGAGAAAATCCATGATCGACTTAAAGACCCTACCATGGGGAGCATTTCTTGCTCAAAAACGATTTGCAGTTCTGCTCCTTTCTCCTCCTGAATCGTGGCCAGCTTCAAGTCAGTCGGTTGCCAGGTGGCAGTGCCTACTGATGGGCCCGTGCACTTGTGAAGAGCTCACACTGGCGCCTCAGCGGGTAGTCAGTTGCTAGCTAGACAACAAACTGACTTTGGTGGTGGCTCAATCCTAAATCCTTAACTAAAAGTAATTCTGAGACAGAACAAGGTCACACACTGGAAATAAATTCCATCATTTTCACTTCCTCCTTCTGAGATGTTAATGAGAGAAGCTGCTCTGCATAATATGGGACATCTTTCCAAATTCACAGTGACATTATTGGCAGGATCAGAAGCAGCTGCAAGAAAGTCAAACCACTCTCCTCCCCACCCTTTACCGTCACCATTTCAAAACCCTTTGTAGCCACACAAATTGTTCTGTACCATGAGGATCTGTTGTGGATGAAGCCATGTTTTAATGAGGTCCTTCTAGTACTTCCACAACTAAACTTCCTTTGGGAAATGATTAGAGTCAGCCTGGAGCACACTCACCTGCTAATTTAGAGGCCACAAAAACAAGCAAGTGTCTAGTGATAAAGAAACTCAAAGAGGTCCAAATGCCCAAGGCCAGGTTTCTAATCAGAGCTCCCAGCCTTACCTTATGACCTTTTGTGTCAACCCACAGGATGCCTACCCTTTTGAGGAGGGCCAGGGAATGAGAAAAGTCAGTGGATCCTGACCTGTGACCCAACTACTAAAATCCCAGAAAGAATTTTCTTTAAAACGAGTTGAATCAGTAGGAGCAGATAGCTTCAGATGAAATCATTTTGTATCGTCTCTTTTTCCCTGACATTCTGAAGAATAAGAACATTTTCTAGTTTAGATAAAAAGATGTGTTACCTTCATGTTTTTTTAAATGACATAAAGGACCAGGTTTAAAAGGATTTTCAAATTAAAATGCCTGTATTTCACAGATGATTATAGCCTTTTACTTCTGGGCAGATTTGACCCAAAGTCAGGCCTGTACACAGACTACGTCCCCAATGTGAGAAGCCTCATCCCAGGTCCCAGAGTACCCTGTGCCAAGAGGCTTACCAAAGAAGGGCCCCCAAAGTGTTCTGCTTCTTCTGACCTGATGGATCTGTTTTGCCAATCCCAGTTGCCCCTTTAGAGCACAGATCATTGGAAGACACAAGGCCCTAGTAGTTGATGTACATGATGTTTTACTGAGGCTATTTTGATGCAGCAATTTTGATACCAGGGACATTCTGCCCTGGTCTAAGAGAAAACCTTCATACTTTTCATTAAGTTTTTTAATATTGCTAAGTAATGTGCTATTGTACACAAAAGATGTCTCTATCTTATCTCTGAGATCATATAAGTGGCTTTGGGCTAGATTTGGGATGTCCATTGCACACAAGGCTTGATTTTACATTTTGGTAAAGTGGCTTTCAAAGCAGAGTCTGGAATAGTCAGAACCTCTACAGTGGCTACTTCTTCAAAGCCTCGCCCAGTGGATCTTAAACCTTATTCTGTATCAGAATCACCAGCTGAGTTTGTTAAAAATCAAATTCCCGGGCCCCTCTTCCACCTCGAGCTTCTGATTCAGTATGAGTGGGGAGAACCCCAGGAAACTGCACATGGGGCAGGAACCCAGGTGGTTCTGATGAAGATGGTCCAGAGAGAAAAAACTGCCTTCAAGCTCTGCCCACCCACCAGGCAGGATATTCAATCACCCTGACGCCATCTTAGGAAAAGAAGCCAGGAGGGATCTGGTCCACTTTGGCTTGTACGTCTGATGAAATGTTCCCTATGGAGTCTCTAATAGCCACAGACAGAGTTAGAACTAGGTGGGTCTGGTTGGATTTGGCTTGTTGAATTATACTGATGACTCTCTATTTGTTTTTACTTGCCACTCGTGGATAACCTTGTGCACCCTAGAAACAGAGATACCAGACATAGGTAAGCAAACCACATGGGCAGCTACCTAATGCCCCTTCTTGCCTAACAGGCAACCTCCTAATAATGGGCTAACAGGGAGATTTTACTTTTTAAATAAGGTGAAAGGAATGATGTGAAAGCACATTTAGAAGTTAGGATTCAGGTAAGTGTCTGACAAAAGAAGAGAGCTCCACTAAGTGGGAATTTGCTGGAGGATCAGACTATATTGAAAAGAAAACAAAATAAGTGAGACCTGGCAGTTCAGTACTTCCTGGGAAAGCAAAGCCTTAAGTCTCATTATGTTTTCCTTAGGTGATATCACAAATGAGTCTGTAAGTTCAAATAGATTCAATGTTTTCAAGCTGCAGTAGAAAGAGAGGTGATACGACAATCTTCCCAGATCCAGAAATAGAGTTGATGAGTGTATTAAGAGACAGTGACCACGATGACCTTCTTGAATAAGATTTTTCCTCTTTCCCTTTGTGTGACCTCATGGTTTCTATTTCTTCCCACCAAAAAGAAATAATAGAAAAACTTTAAACCAACCATTTACCGACAATGGCACAGAGCCCTGAAATTAATCATAATGAGCATTTCTATTCAATTTGTTTATGCATTACACTTGTCAAAACTGTTCTAAATTACCTGAAATTGCAAAGGAGAAAATTGAATTTGTTCACTTCCGAATGCCAATTGTCATCAAAATGGCACTGATAGGGTTTTTAATTTGGATTTCGTTTGGGAGATGCCACTTCCTAAATGCCAGTGCACAAAATCAGCCTCGCTACTTTGGCATAACTGATTCCTTAAGCAAATTAAGTTGGTTGTCAAATTGCTTACTGGTTAAGTGTTGCACAGTATTAATGATAAGCATTAATTGCCCATTTAACAATCTATGTGATTTTAACTAGCATGAATGAAGTGATCTTTGCTAAGTTGAAGGGCATTGCTCGACTGTAAAGCTAACCAGAAGGTGACAATAAGTCTAACACTGAAGTTATAAAAGAAATCTTCTCATATCTCAAATTGCAATATGCATGTGGACACAAGGGATTAGAACAAATTGAAATGTAGTCCAGTGGTTTTCTTTCTTGGATATGGCATGTTTTTAAAAAGTAGAAAGAAACCAATCTCCAAAGAGCTGAAGTGCACTTGGGAAATGGCATGAAATGGCAAGAAATTACATATCAATATAGGAGACCTTCCTGACTGTTAGCTGTCAAGAAAATAACATTAATCAGATTTGAATTTTGTGTGTTGGACTATTCCATTTTCTAAAGGCCAGCGCAGGAACACCAATTCTTTTTTTTTTCTTTCTTTTTTTTTTTTTTTTTTTTTGCCACCTTCAGAACTAAAGTATTCGGAAGGTACTTTGTACACACAGTCATATGATCTAATCTAGTCTCGGTTAGGGCATAGGCTTGTTAGTGACCCTGGGCAAGCCCTCTATGTGTCTGGGTTTCCCCAGCTGAGATTTGAGGAGAATGATAATTTTAACTTCCCTCACAGGGACATTGGGGATATTCAATAATAAATGAATGTAATGCATTCCAAAGTGCTTTTCTGCGAATAACATTTCTCTTGGAAAAATAGCCTATGGACTTTTCCTAAACAACACATGATTAATCTGGCTCAGTTGAAACTTCCACCAACTGGCACCAAAATATTGAATGTTGTTTCAGGGAAGGGTTGTGACCCCCTTTTATTCTAGAAAGATCTAAGGGCACTGGAGAAATTTTATTCTGAAGGCAAAAATTCAACTAAATATGTAAAAACTTTTACTCAAACCCCTATTTAAGCAGTCTTTGCTACAGAGATGCCTTGTCTGATATGACTGCCAAATCAATTCTGGAGTCTGTTGGGGCCCTTTACAGTTTATTTACAGCAGCTGTCATGGTGGTTCCAGGGTTGAAGATGTCCCTGGAATCTACTGAATTCTCTTATTTGATGAAGTGACGGTAAGTAGAAAAAAATCAAGTATTCCAAATGGATCTGATTTTTTTCCAGTTAAAACTATAAACTGGGTCTCAAATCAGTATCTGCTAACCTTTACTATCATTAACATACACAGATATACTTAGAGGGCAAATATAATTACAAATACAATCAGAAACATACCAGTCTTTAGGGGCAACTTAATTATTCTGATGACCCTCTCCCTGCCATTTTGCTGGGCTAGGTAGCCAAGACCTGAACACTTCTGTGTATTTGTTAGTTTCATGTCCTATAGTTTAGTTCAGCAGTGACTGAACATTGACCCTGTCAGACACTCTGTTGGCACTGAAGATAGGGAGATGAGTATGGTTCCTGCCTGCAAAGAGCTTAGAGTGTACTTGGAGAGATGTAAAAAAAAAATAGTACTTACACCCAGCACTCACATCTTGGTTTCCAATACCATTCTCCAACATAAGGAACCAGGGGTCTTTAGCAAAATGATTCATTCCAGTACTAGGGCAGGGACTATAAAAGATGAGCCTGGAGCATCTTGTAGTGCCAAAAAGTAGAGAAGGGCTAAAACAAAACAAAAAACAAAACTCCACACTGGTGGATGGACGTCAAAAGTTCTCACAAGCCAACGGAAGAGTTCCCGGTGGCTAATGCCGAAAGGGTTTGAGCAACAAAATAAAGTAGCATTGGGTTTTAATACAAAAAATAAAACAAATATCCATGAGTCCCTACTGCTATAAATGAATGGCTGAATTCATAAATAAATGGAGGAGATGAGATAATGCTTTTATATAGAAGATTTCCAAATTGTCTATGTAGACACTCTACCCTCAAGGAGGTGGATTATAACTCCCTACTCCTCAAGTGTTGCCTTCACAGAGTAACTTTACACTGGAAAAACGTGACAAACTCTACCTCAGCCAGGTGATCAAGGTCAACATCAATAGTGATAAGTCATGTTGATTATTATGTACCCTTGATTTGATTTGATGATAATGGCACTTTACCCCTGTGGTCTTCCCTTCCAAAACCTATAACCCCTGTCTAACCGGGAGAAAAAAAAAAATAGACACATTCTAGTAGACGGCATCCTACAAAATACCTGACCAATACTCCTTAAAACTGTTAAGGTCATCAGAAACAAGGAAAGTCTAAGAAACTGTCATAGCCCAGAGGAGCCTAAGGAGACATGATGACTAAATATAATTTGGTATCCTAGAAGGACTCCTGGAATAGGAAAAGGACATTAGGCAAAAAACTAAGGAAATCTGAATAAAGTATGGACTTCAATTTATCTTTAAAAAAAATGCTAATACGATATGACAGCTACTGGTAGGTCACATGTACCTCCTCTCTGCTCATATCTTTCCTCCTCTACTTCTGTTGTCACACTTGACAGTCATAGCCAGAGATAAGCAAGGTTGCTTTCCTCCAAGGTCGCATGGTCTATTGAGGGATACAAATTTAAAAAAAAAAAAAATCAATACGATATGTAATCCCCAAAACAGAGGTAAATGCAGTGCAGATAACCCAGACTGGAGATTTAGGGAAGGCTTTCTTCAGGAGATGATGCCTGAGTAAAGCCTTTTAAAAGGCATGTGAGAATTTACTAAGTGAAGAGGCTTGTCTACCATACCAAGGAATGTTAAAAAGTTTTTAGGGTTTTTAAAGATGGGAATCCAACCTTAGGATCAAGCAAAATATCCCCCAAACCAATATTACTCCAGCAATTGTAAAAATGGAATTAAGAAGAATCAAAATGAATGAATGAGCTCAGCCATGTACACAGATAAAAATATCACAAGAGATCCCATGCGAATATGTAATTGAAGAGTTTCAGGAATACCAAAATCCAATCAAGGTAACTTTAACATCACCTTTAAAAGGTACAGTTGATTGTGATTATAACCCCCAAAAAAGGTCATATATAATCAGTTCTATTATGTCCCGAAAGA
This sequence comes from Leptonychotes weddellii, assembly GCF_054177405.1. Lineage (NCBI taxonomy): Eukaryota > Metazoa > Chordata > Mammalia > Carnivora > Phocidae > Leptonychotes > Leptonychotes weddellii. The sequence goes on from NC_138385.1 coordinate 22,082,002, forward strand.
AGACAAAATGGATTAGAAAAGTGTGGTGGTCAGCTAAAAAAAGGAAGCTTGGAGAGGAAAAGTTTGACAATGCATCTCCAGCACAGCCCTCCATACGCAACACGTCTTTCAATTTACAACAGGAGCCTGGAGGCTGGTAGGGCCCCCAGTGTGGTAGGAAGTCTGGAAGAGAAGAAATAGGGTTCTGAAGGATGGGAAGGCAGGAAGAGAAGAACTTCTGTTGGGGATTTTTTGAGTTTGAGGTGACTGTGAGCCATCCAGGCAGGCATCTAGTAGGTAATTGGAGAAGCGGGTATGAAAGGTATTGATGAAAAAAATTATTTCCCAGGATCTTCTCTCTTCTGCTTCTTTCTCTGCCCCCCAGATGGTATTGAAATGTCAGCTTCATTTCAGGTTAGCAGTACACACTGAGTTTTTTTTATACCCAGACCCCTTACTAGAAAACCGAACTAGTACCATCTCCTCAGTACATGAGAAAGAAGATACATTTATTTTGTTTCATCTCTTAAGAGAACTTTCCATTTGTGACAAAAGGCAGACCCCAGGGGATGCATATTGAACAAACTTCTTTGAATAACTTTACTTTTCTCTTCCTTAGCACAAGTCCTGCTCACAAATACTATCTGGCTATGGACCCTGTGTCTGAATCACTTTATCTATCAGACACCAACACTCGAAAAGTCTACAGGTTGAAATCTCTTGTGGAAACAAAAGATCTGTCCAAGAATTTTGAAGTGGTGGCAGGAACAGGTGATCAGTGCCTTCCCTTTGACCAGAGTCACTGTGGAGATGGCGGGAGAGCATCAGAAGCTTCACTGAACAGCCCTCGAGGTAAAAAAAAAACATCCTTTGGTCATCTAAAGATTTCATTTGACTTCACAAAATCCTAAGACTGTTGCCATAATGTAGTCCATCTATCTCAATATTGCCTCTGACACACATTGTCTCTGAAGTCCATCCCGGAAGAGATAGGCATGGTCAGGGCTAATTTCTAGGTAATATGCCTTCGTATAGTCAAAAGTGTTATTAAAATTCGAAATGCTTTTCCTTTCCGCCTAGGATGACAAATTCCAGTTTTAGGTTTTTGGGGTTTTTTGTGTTTTGGGGGTTTTTTTGTTTTGTTTTGTTTTGTTTTTGCCTTCTGTGGGAATGTGGCCTTACTTTGTCTGTCCTAAATTTACTCCTCAGTCTTCAAGAGCCAATCCTCAATTCTGTTGCTTGGGATTTGTGAATAAATCTGTGTTCTCTCAATCAGCTTCATGATTTTGTAGACTTGGGATCATATTCCCATCTTAGGCCACTAAGCAGGACAGTCAACTTTAAATCTGTTATCATATATTTATTGTCCACCCTATCTCCTTAATTATTTAATCATTACTCTCTGTTCCTTCTCCATGATGGGGTGGGCGTGTGTGTGTGTGTGTGTGTGTGTGTGAAACACTTTTACTTTAGCAGGTTTTATAAAGTATTCATTTGGTGGGTTTTAAGAAGCCAATGTGGTCTTTTTAAACTATTACACAGATAAAACACATTGGTTACGGAAAAATTAGAAAAAAGAGAGTGAAAAAAATATTTTTAATTCAAGTCACCCATAATCCTACCACATATGGAAAACAGCTATTAATATTTTGGCATATATCCTTCTAGACTTTTTTCTATGCATATCATATATTTTATTTTCTAATAATGGAATCATAGTATAGAATGCTGTTCTATAATCTGCTTTTCACACTTAATATATTTTGAACATTTTTCCATGCCAAAAAATATAGTGAGGTCAATGTGTTTCATTTGTTAGATGGTCATTTTTTATTTCAAATATTAAGAGGTTACTCTTTAGCTATTTGACATTTGCCATATGGGGATTAAATTCCAACTATAATCAGAGTTTAAAGCCTTCCCTTTCTTCAAGGCCATATTCAAGTCCTATGTCTTTCGTAAAGCCCCTCTGGCTAACCCCAGTCCATTAAATCTGAATTTCTCTAACAGGGTCTACACCACCCAATTACTACTAGATTATATTTTGTCTTCTTTTACTTTCCAATTCTTTCATGAATAGGAGGTTTTTTATCACTGAGGCAAGCTACTTGAGCTGAGAAACTATATCTAATATTTCTTTCAAATCTTCCCCACCTCCCCAGCAATATCTTGTACAGTGTGGGATCCACTATACATACTTGTCGTGTAATTGATTGGTTAGGTAACTCTTATCTATATCAAGTATTCTTAAAAGGAATTTCAATCATGCTTAAAAAATATGGCCTTTTTTCCCTAAAGGAATATAAGCCCCCCAAGTATCATGGTAAAGTGTTTTAAGATGTTTCTTCTCTTGTGCCAGCTCTTATTCCTTACACATAGTAGGTTCACAATAAATATTTGATGAGTGAATGCATAACTCAAATGCAACATATAATCAACTCATCTTTCAAGGAAATGTATCGGGCTAGGTCCCACCTTTAACACAGGTTTAAAACTCTTGCAGGTATTATAAGGATTTCTGCATAAGAAATAGGGAGGAATCAAGCTTGTATTGTGCCTGAAATTGACATCCTCCTGAGTTGCTACTCATATGAAAACCACTCATCTCACCTACCACATTCAACCTGCCACGTAAAGGATGAATATCTCAGCTTTTCCAAATAGAGCAAATAATTGGTTCTCTGCAGCTTTTTTTTCTTTTTTCTTTTGCTTGGAAAGCAGCAATAATAGAGTCCTGATGAACAGGATTTACATGAACTCTTAAAGCATCAGTAATGAGAGTGCCAAAATTTATATATCTATTAAAGTTAATATTAAACTAAGTTTTTCTTCTTGTCATGGCTAGTAGTACATTTTCCTTTGGCTTGATTTACTCATCTTTCTATCCAAGAGTGGCCTTTATAATAATCCAGTACACTTTATTCATCCCAAAGCGGGCAGGGGCCCTAAGAACATCTGGCCGAGGCTTCGGAGAGCTGAATGTCTAATCCAGCCAAGACAGCTTTCACATAGCATACTGAAGCTGATGTTGACAACATCTGCTCTGATCCAGTGAGTGAACGAGGATGTTTAAAGGAGGGGAACATGTGACTCACACTCAGTATCCACCACGTCTTCTTCAACCATGTTAACGGTATTTGAAGACCCTGTTAGAGATCTTCAAAATCACTCAGATGGCAGAACCTGTGTCCAGACATCCATTGCTCTTGAGATTGCTGGTCAGAACACTTAGATGCCTCGCTAGGGCACCTATCTCCATGCTGAATATAGAGAGCACTCACCCTTGGCTGTGAATCAGAAGTGAGATTCTCATTATATGGGATGCTGCAGGGCAATTTCACAGACTTCTGTAGAAGAAGGAAAAATCATGCAAGAAGTCATTTAAAACACAGTGTGCAAATTGAGGGGAGAGTATTGCTAATTGCTAATGATGTCTTTGAGGTTCTCCTGCAGGTTCTTTATCTCTCAAGAAAGACCAATTGGTTTGTGTTTTGGCTTTTTTTGTTTGTTTGTTTGTTTGTTTTACAACCACCATGCACATCAGCTCCTTCTTCCTTCCCCCCTAGAAGGACAACAAATGTTTAACGGATTTCTTTAAGGAGAGGTTTGATTTTTCTCTTCACCTAGAATCTAATAAAGAAAAGCTGTAGATCAGTAGAAAATGGAAATGTACATCTAGGGAGTACAATTTCTAGGTTAGGAAAAAGAGCTTGCTCTAAGACTTTAACAAGCAACATATTGCAATTATAGGCAGGCTCTCCAACATGTCCTTAATTATGCAAGGTAAGTCAAATAAATGTTAATCTGCAAGACAGCTCATTTATTTTCTGAATCTATTCTAAAAATAGGATGAAATGAAATTTGCTTTTGAGATCATTCGTCCTAAAGTCGGAATAAATTATCAAATGGGATTAAAAACCAGTCAGCAGAAGGTAAAAGGTCAGAAGCCATGGGATTTTTTCTTTTTCTTTTCTTTTTTTGAGAAATGGCAGCAAATTGTGATGAATGTCAGGTTAGGGAACCTAGACTTTCTTGTTCAGTCCATGTAGTTAGTGTTTTTCTGGATGACCCTGTGTAAGTCACTGGACTTCGCTGTGGTTTCATTTCCCAGAACACTAAAATAGACTTCATGGTGCCATTGACTAGTTTTGTTACACTGGACTAGTCATTTAAACATGGGATCCTGAGATGTATCAGTTGTCAACTTGAGGGTGTGGGATGATCTCCCTGCCACCTCTAGTGTATTACAACAACCAGAGCTATAACTTAGTCTGCGCTCCATGCTTTCCAATACAGTACATCTAATCTTCACAAGGATGCACATGGTCAATTGCATTTCCCCCAGTCCTGTAGATGAGGAAACAGAGACTCAGACAGGTTAAGAAATGTACCCAAGTTCACACAGGTTCCAGATAACACTGGAATTCAAAACCGTGATGGAAAAAAAAAAAAAAAGGCCTGTGATGCTTTCACTATACCTCATGGCCTGTCTTTCAGCTAAAATCCATGATCTCTGTTGGTTTCTCTGGGAGGGTAGGAAATATTGGAAAATGCTCTTTATTTTTATTTGCAAGATATAGGATTTTAGTTGAGTTTCTTTTTCCCGTTAAAACTATTTTTCTGAGGTTTCTGACCCAGCAGTGTACTCATAGTAGACGGCACAGCATTTACATAGTCTCTAAATGTAATTATTCAAATAAATCTTCAGGAAACCTTGTCACATCTCTTTGGAAGATTCTGCAGTTAAGAACTTCACCAACTTTTTCTTAAGGAATGCAGGCAGAAAACCTTAACTTTATTAAATTTCTTTATTACAACTGGTAACTACACATTTTGTTTAAAGGGGAAATGGAAGTCTCCCTGAGTAGAATTTCATATAAGATAGCCCCTGGAAACTCCTGGGAATAAGTCTTTATCTGATCCAGTTTTATGCACTTTGAGTTGAATCCCAATAAAGAGAAACATTTGCCATTTTACTCATCAATACTTCAATGTAATGGGGCAAGGAAAAAAGTTTAGCAAAAAGGCTGATGGTGTGCTAATCCCTGGCATTGTATGAGTTTGAATTGACTTTGAAAGATGCTTTTAAAACATGCATGGATGATGTAGTTGAAACTTAGGTTCCATTTATTATTTTTACTGCAACTTTCCTTAATTCTACAGAGAACTCAAACTAATGAGTCATGTAATAGATGACCAAGTACTTAAGGAGAATGTGAAATGGTACTAGGTGGGAATATAAAATAAAATTTGTGACAAGCTGAATACATTTATTTTTTTTAAGTAGATACAGAGGGTGAAGGAGTGACTGGACAAGATGAAATTAATCAATGACTTAATTTGGTTCTCTTGGACCTCACCAAGGATTATATCTCTATTTCGATGTGCCTCTTTAAATAAACTGACCTCAGAACTCAGCAGGACTTGGGCAATATCCAGATGAGTGCAAACAGCTCCTGAGCCATTCCCTAGCAGGGAAATGATCCTTAAATCTTGACAGCTACCAGAAGTGTTTTTAAGGTATTCATAACACTAATCATACAGGAGTCACTTTAACTTTATTAACAATTAAGAAATCTGGGTAAGATAAAGTCTAGATAAAATAATCTGGTTTTTGTCCCTACCCAGATATATCTGAGTTAGATCCTAAAGCTTTACTGACTTCCCTGGCATCTACATGCTATTCTGAAAAGCTAAATTTGGGGCTCATGGAAGGATGAGTGGTGACATCTTGCTGATGTCATCAGTGTCTAAGGGAGAGAGTATAGTGCACTAACAGGTATGAGAATGTTCCTTTGGTTCTCCTGTGCAATGGAGAGCAGTAAGGTTTTTCCTCAATTCCTTTAGTACATGATCCATCACAGTGGCATAACCGTTTGGACTGACACTAGGGCCAGGGCTCACCAAAATTACAGGCAAGCCACAACCTGAGTAAAATGAGTGGTACATTCAGGAAACTGCAAATAAATCAGTATTGTTGAAGTAAAAATATCCAAGGGTAATAGGAAGAGCAGGGGCAGGAACAGGAAGTTTGGATTTTATCCTATAGGCAAAGGAGTTGAAGTGAGAGAGTGACATAATCCTCCAATGCATGCATGTTTGATAAACTGTTTTGGAGACAGGGTAGTGCACATGCAGGAGTGAGGCTGGGGCAAAGAAATCATAGGGAGTACTGATATTTATAGGACAGGCAATGGAAGGGAATCTAATGAAGGAGACAGAGAAGAAATCTTCATAAGAAAAGAAAAGTGAACAAAGAGAGCTTGGTATCCAGGAAGGTGAAGGAATCATTTGTTTCAAGAAGGTGTGGAAAACAGTATGAAATGTTACACATTTGTAGCCATTGGATTAGGCAATGAGGAGTTCATTGCTGACCCTGATATTGGTGGTTTGAATAGCAGTAGGGATGGAAGCCAAATTTTAGTAATTTAATGAGCCAATAAGAGGACAGAAAATAAATACTTCTAAAGAAGATCGCTCTTCTGAGAAGTTTAGATGTGAGAGATACCGTAATAAGTAGTGAGAGGACAGGGTGCTCAGGGGAGACTTCATCTATAGGAGATACGGTGTTAGTTATAGGTAAATGAAAAGGTACAGAAGACAGAAAATAAATGATGAAACCAGGTCTGGAGGAAACTGGGAGGGAGTAGGCCTTGAAAGGGAGGGGATTGGAGAAACCATCCTAAGATAATGGTGGGTGTAGTGATGAAGGTAAGTTTGTAGGTAGAAGGAACTAGAAGGTTGATGGTATTCCATTCTGATAGCTTCGGTGTTCTCCAACAATTGATCTGTTCTGCTAAAAATGAGGAAGTAAGGTTAGCAAAGATTTGGGAGAGCTGATTAGTGAAGAAGGATTTCTGGGTAGGCTCAACATTCTACCACCCAGGGCCAAATTCCCAGCTCAGCTTCAAGGCATCTTCCATGAGAACTTTCCTCCCACAGCCTTGTCCTAGAATCAGAGGTGCCTTGAGAAAAATGTGTTTTGACCAAGCCTTAAAATTCAGGCAAAATAATTGTCTTTTATTGCTCAGTGATCCCATGCTATGTCCACTTCTGGAGATTTCTTTCCTAAACTATATTTTTGATCTCTCAGTTTATGGCAGCTATACCGGAGGACTTAGTGCTTCTGATGCAACCAGAATGAGAGCTTAATGTGTTCCCTGCAGTTGTTCCAGTGCATCTGCCTATGATGGTCAAAAGATTTTGACCTTATATTATGTCAGTAGCTGGAACTTGAGAACTTTCTATCTATTCTGTTAGAATCCTAAAGCCATCAAACTGTTGGTGTGGAGAAGTCAGACAAAAGAAAGGCACATACATTTAGCCTTGGCTAATTGGTCCAGGAAACATCAATAGTTAATACAGAGAAACCTGTATTAAGTTCATTTAAGTTTTATAAAGCTACAAGTGCATTATTAAATGACTTTTTCTTCTGCATTTATTTTAATTTTCATGCATGCATAATATTCTAGCAAACACAGAGATCATATTTTAGAGGCCAAATACCATGAGAAAGAAGTTCCCAGTTTCTGGAGTCAAACAGAACTGGATGCATATCCCAGATTCACCATTCATTAAATGTGTGACCTTGAATAAGTCACCTAAATTCCCTGAGCTGCGGCTTCCTCATCTGTGAAGTTAGAATACTAGCTAATAGTGCCTACACAGCAGTGTTCTGTAATAGATGTAAAGTGCCTTGTAAAGCGCACTGCCCAGCATGTAGTATGGACATGTTAAATGTCACCTGCCATTATGATCAGGCTTGCTGTTTTGTTGCTAATAACAATACTACTTATAATAGTAACCCAACCATGGAATAAGTTACAAAAGTCATTCCCTTAGCAGTCCACTGTTTCACCATTAAATTCACTCCATAAGTGTTTTCTTCAGATATGAACTTCCGTGGGGTATTGCCTGGGAGAGCAAAACCTGAATTCCTCATTAAAACACTTTATGGGGGCCTTGAGGACATGGAGCTCAGGATGGATGTGTTTGGATAGATGAGATCACCCAAGGGGGCCAAGCCAAGGTGGGAGCTACTCTAGGTAGCATGGGGAAATGTGATGCTAGGTATCTAGTGGAATGGAGGCAAAGTGGGGAGAGACGAGGGAGTAAGAGTAATATACTTCTCCTCTGTAGCATTGTCTAAAATGAAGCATAGACCCCTACATATCAAGACAAAGAGTATGGAATTATGATTCTTCCTCTTTTTATTTAGACCACTAGCCAAGACAACTCTGCTTCCTTATCACAGCTCCTCAGTGTCACATCCTTCTTATCTTTCCACTGAAGAATCACCTCAGCCGATAAAAAGAAGAACCCCTTCCCCACCAAACAAAAATGACAGAGATCACACACAAACAGACTGCGAATCGCTGAAATCATATTTTGAGTGGTGTATTATGGTAACCTATAAATAACTAATTGCATAAAATTGCTTTAGTAGTTTCTAGATGGCAGCTTTAATTAAAAGCACCAGAGACATTTAGAAGTTTAGAAATGGATGGCATGTAATTTGCCCTTTTACCAACCATAAAATGGTAATTAAAGAATTTGATTCACTTCTTCCTATTAAAAGTTTTATGAGAATAGCAAGTTCCTTCTAAATACAGTTTCTCTTCAGCAGAAGGTAGTATGTTTGCTTTATCAGTCTTCTCCAGCAGGGTAAGATGTTTTAATGTACAAATTCTGCAGAAGTTAATTAGGAAATTTCTTTCAATGCAAAATGTTTGTTTTTAAGGTTCTAAAACATGAAACTGTATTAGAGCTAACCCTTTGATCAGGGCCCCATAATGCTCTACCATCCATACAAGATGGCCCAATAATTTCAAGTTTACCAAATGCATGGAGCTCCCATCCAAATGCACGGAGCTATCAAATCAAAGAAAAGAGGAGGTCATTTCCTGGTGAGTCCTGCATGCTTTGCTGACTCTTAAAGGAATCTGAAACCTACAGTGCATTGACTTCCCAGGGAATCCAGAACATTCACTCCACAACAGAGAAGTCATCAGAAGATGTTTTTAGCTTCATTGACCCTCCAGCAATATTGGGTGAATTAGCAGGTGTCCAGTGTAAAACTCAAACAACACGCAGCAAACCCAGATGTCTTCGGAAATCCATAATTTTAACATCATCATATGCTAAAACACAGCTGGAAATGGAGCCAGGAAGCCCATTTTTATTTTATAATTGATCAGTTGATTGCATTTTTTGGCCACTTCAGCCCAAATACTATAGATGGCACCACACAGAGCATTTAGACCAGAATTTTGAAGGCACTAATGACTTAAGTTATATGCACATAATAAAGACAGCTGCTATGGTTAGTTTTTTTAAGTCAAGCAGATTCTCTAAAGTTGTCTAAGCTGGATGGATCTACGCAGCAAACCCAATAAAGTAGGACAGGTTTGACATGTCTCCTCTTCATTCCCTCGTTCAGTGATTCCCCTGGCTAACTGAGCCCTTGTCCCGGCCCTCACCCCATCACCCCTATGTAGAAATGCACCCTATTCTCTTCCCACCCCCTCATCAGAACTGGGCAGCCACAGTGGTATACTAAAAGGGGATGGGACAGTGGAAGGACTATTGCATCAGTGACATTGTTTAGAATTTCCCAGGAATGGTGATAGTAAACAGAGACCTGCTGTTCATCCATTTTATTATTGTTTTTACTACTTGTACTGAAAATTCACTCCCCTTACTGTCAGCACCCGGGACAGACCACTCCCACCATCCCCAAAACTTGGCATGACCTTGCGGGTATAAGGAAAATACCTGCAAAATAGTATTCAGTGGAGAGCTCAGAATACAAACTGTAGAAAGTGTGGGCTGCTACTCCTGTAAGGGTGCAGGGGTACTGTGTACGTCCAGAGAAAAAGTGCAAATGGAAGCTTATCCAGGGGCGCCTGGGTGGCTCAGTCAGTAAGCGTTCGGCTCTTGGTTTCGGCTCACGTCATGATCTCACGGGTCGTGGGGTCAAGACCCACATGGGATCCACACTCAGCGGGGCGCCTGCTTCAGATTCTTTCTCCCTTTCCCTCCGCTCCTCCCTGCTTGAGCTCTCTCTCTCTCTCTCAAATAAATAAATAAGTAAATATTTTAAAAAGGAAGTTTATCAAAACATTAGCAGTGATAATTGCTGCCTAAGGAATATGGAGTGATTTTATTTTCTCAGTTTTCTGAGCATTTACTATTTTTATAATTCAACAAAAGACAAAACATGGTATTTTAAAATACACACACATATACACTGTCTTGTCCTATGGCCAGCCTCTGAGGACTCAGGTTTCTTTGCTTCTATAGATGACTGCTGTCCAGCAGGGGTGTCCTAGTATTGATGGCTGACAGTGGGTTACTCTGATCTGAGCAGCTTACTGGAGACCTGCTGAAAGGGGTAATACCGTAAGTCAAGGAAGAAACCTAAATGGAAGTCTTTGAAGGCATCCTGGCAGGTCAGTAGTAAAAGACATTTTAGTTACATTTATTATTTTTTAAGAAAAAGAAGTATAAAAATACAAATTAAAATGGTCTCAGCACCTAGCTAAGTCCTGTTGATACTGAAACATAAAAATAGAAAAGTAACATGTAAATATGGTTTGAAAGTTTGAACTCTCTAAAAAGGTACAAAAAGCAGATTCCAGAATTCTTCACCACAAACACACACAACCCAGTCCCTCATTTTAAAAGTAACCAGTGTTAACAGTTTCTTGTGATTCCTTTGAGACTTCTATATATTTTTCACCTTACGTGAAAGGAATCATACCATATGGATTACACTTCACCCTGCCTCTTTCGTTTAATAAAGTATCTTGAAGACCTTTCCATAAAAGCATGTACATACCTACCTCTTTGTTTTTAAGAGCTGTATAACATGACAACATATGGCTATACCATAATTGATTGAGCCATTTGCTTCTTGATGGATATGTTGTTGCTTTTTTTTATTATTATTTTGTACCACTAAAGTGCTGTGCTGAACAACCTAGTTCATAGATACTGGAGCACTTTTGTAAATACATACATAGAGTTAATTTTTAGCAGGAGTAGATATTACCAAATTGTCCTCCCAAAAGATTGAGCACATTTACAGCAACAGTGTGTGAACATGCCCATTTTGCTGTACCCTTAGCTGCTCTGAGTATCTTTAAACCTTTTCCTGTAGGCCCATCCGATCAGTGTGAAATGGGGTCTTGTACCCTGTAGCTTTAATTTGAATTTCTTTAATTGTGAATGAAGCTGAGTGTCATCTCCTGTCTATTGTGACCATTTGTATTTCTTTTTCAGTAAACTCACTCTGCCAGTTTTGCTACCGAGCTGTTGATCTTTGTGTTTTGTCAGTTAGAAAGGCATCCCTTTGTCCCTCATATGTGTTGCAGATATTTTCCAAGTTTGTAATTTCTCCTTTTTTTAACCATATAGAAGTTTTCTAACTCTATGTGGTCATATTTAGCAATATATTTCCTTCGGGTGTCTAAGGTTTGTGGCTTCCCAGAAAAGCCTTCCTGTAGTAAAGGTATTTTTAAGGCAGATGGACAGTCCTTTCAGTAACCCCCGAATCATACTGTGTCTTTCTCCTTTGGGCCCCGTGAAATTTGGAAAACTCAGGAAGCATTTAGAGTAGCTTAAAACGAGAGACTTTGTAGTCTCAGGGAGCTAAAATGGAGTTCAAATGTATTACTAACATCTTCAAGGCACTGTTTTCTCATCTGTAAAATGGAATGGTGCGCCTACCTTCCTTACAGAGTTCTAGAGGATGAAATGACACGCTATGGGCTCTGCCAGTTCCTGGCACAGATTAAGTACTGACTAAAGTAGGAAGAGGAGAACGAGGATAAGTAGATAAGTTTTAAAACTAATAGCTGTTATTAACTGGATTGTTTTCAAGACTGCAACCAATAATCATTTTGGTTTCAAAATTGTTTGACTATATTCAAATTCTTTTCTGTCAAACTTCATTGATGGTATAGTCACAGCCCTAACTTAATTCTGTTCGCTTGGAAAATATATTGTCCAACTGAAGGGGGAAAATTGCACCCATGTATTTAAAATACTTGGAGAGAGGTACTGGGAAAAGCTCCACTGAAGGAAACGCTGTGGAAAGTCACAAGTGCATATGTGCATATGGAGACGTGCTAGGATGTCACTACAGTAAAAAAAATGGAAAGAGCCTAACAATCCATCAGTGGAGGCTTAGTCACATGATGGGATATTGTATAACAGTAAAAATAAATTAACTACATCTATATATAAAGAACATTAATGGTCACAAAACATAAGGTTACACAAATAAAAGAAAATTGCAAAAGAAATACATGGTATAATGCCATTAGCATATGATAATGGTAAAATATATATAAAACAAAATTTACCATTTTAGCCATTTCAAGTGAACAATTCTTTTTTTCTTAAAGATTTTATTTATATTTTGGAGAGACAGAGAGAGAGAGAGCATGAGCGGGGGGGAAGGGCAGAGGCAGAGGGAAAAGCAGACACCCCTCTGAGCAGGGAGCCCGATGCGGGGCTCCATTCCAGGACCCTGAGATCATGACCTGAGCTGAAGCCTGTTGCTCAACTGACTGAGCCACCCAGGTGCCTCTAAGTGAACAATTCTGAAGCATTAAGTATATTCACATGGAAGCACATAAACAATACTAGATGTTTGTAGACACATACAGATGTAGAAAATGTGTGAAAACATGCATGGGAGTGATGCACGCTACCTGCAGGGTATGGTTACCTCTGGGGAGAGAAGGGAAAAGGTAGTAGGGATAAGGACATGGGGCTTTGGCTGTATTCATAACATTTTCTTTTGATTTTATTCTGAACCATGTGAAGCGAATGTTAACACCTGTTAAATTTGGGTGGTAGATGCAAGGCAGCGTGTAATGCTATTTTCTGAGTTGTCTACCATTTGAAATATTTCATAATTTTAAAAAAATTTAAGTCAAAAGCAGGGATTAGAAAGCAACTTGCAAATTTATACCTGACAATTCCATTTTTAAAAGTGATTTGTTCGTTTGTTTGTTTGTTTGTTTGAAATAAGGCTTTCACGCATACAGAGATGATATTCAAAATATTTAACAAGCTGTCAGGCACAAGTCCCACTTTGGCCCTGGGGTAGAGTCATTAAGGCCTCCTACAGTGGCCAGCATACATCCGTTCTTTTCCGTACTGATTGGATTTGAGGCAACACCTCTAGTGTGTGTTCATATGTGGGGTTCCCTGAATAGCTGACCGTGAACTTCCTCAATATTAAAGAGTCTCCATAGAATGAGTCCGCTTTATCGTTGCCCAAAGAAAGTCACTATTTCCTTGGGAGTGAGTCCTGGCCCATTTAAAGTTTCTCCCTGAGGAATCAAAGGCTTAATAACTCAAATGTAAGGTTATCTTCAAGCCCCAAATATCAAAGCCTGGCCAGGAAGCCCCAATGTTATTTGCTCTATTTTTCTTCCAGTTTCATTTACTAGCAATTCCATTTGGTTTTTCAAAAAGCTTGTTAGACTGTGTAATAGGTTTTTAGGGAAAGGAAGGTGGGTAGGTGCCTGATTTTACCAGTATTTACTCAGGAAAGAAAGCTGATTACAGCGGTAGTTACTCTTAGAGCTCAGGAATCACTCCTCATTTTGGAAGGCATCTCTAACCCAAGGAAATTGAAGCCATAGTAATAGATTGATAGGTCTGCTTTGCCCCTCCCCAAGCCCAAAACCCATCAGAATGGCTTCTGCCAAGGTTACCTGCTTGGGTTTCTATGATCTTTTCCCTGTGTTCTCTTAAAGTAAAATCAGAACTGTCTCTCAAGGGCACCTTCCCACCTTTCTCCAGTGGTAAAACTGAGGGCATTTCTGGGGAGAGTGGTCTGAAGAGGGACTACTTTTAAATCTCCTGATTTTAGCCTGTTAGGCTTGAAATTTTATGAAAAACCACAGATCAACACAGCAACTTCAAGACCTCTGTTGTGGTTTTTTTGTTTTGTTTTGTTACTAATGCTGGTATTTTCTTTTCCAAGTATATCTGGTCTAGTTTTAACAGCATGACTTCATTCAAATTATCTACTTGAATGTTTAAAAAAAATTGTCCATTAACAGAAAACCAAAACAACTGCCTTCTGAATTGGCCCTAAATTGATACCTTCCTAGTTCCTGGAAATGCTAGAGATTTTTGAATCAGGGAAAATGAAAAAATGGTATCTGCCTGTATTTTTAAATGCCTCCATTTCCTTGTGTTTTAGCTCCTTTCTTAGACTCACTGTTATTAATTCAGACTGACTACTATTAATTTTTTTTCCTAGTTGCTCAAATTGTTCCCTTTCTACCATAGATCTTAGTCATTTATTCCATAAACCTAGAAAGCACTCCTGTGTGGCAGGAGCATGCAGCTAAATGCTGTCACCAAATACTGCAGTGATCTCTTGTGACAACAAAGACCTCCTGGTTATCAAACAGGTATCCAGAAATGCCATCATCTTAATTAATACTTTCAGCATATTTAACTGGTATCAATAAGACACCAGTGTCAGCGACCCACTATACTACTTAGAAGACTCCCACTGGGCGCCTGGGTGGCTCAGTTGGTTAAGCGACTGCCTTCGGCTCAGGTCATGATCCTGGAGTCCTGGGATCGAGTCCCGCATCGGGCTACCTGCTCAGCAGGGAGTCTGCTTCTCCCTCTCCCGCTCCCCCCTCTTGTGCTCTTTCTCTCTCTCACTCTCTCTCTCAAATAAATAAATAAAATCTTTAAAAAAAAAAAAAAGAAGAAGACTCCCACTGGATTTAGCTACTCGGTTGGACCCACATCATGCTCCCAGTAGATCTTGTTAGAAAAAGAACCATGTTCACTGAGCTCCACCATTTTGTTAAGCTTTTCAAGCAGCAAATAATCTGGTCTTCCTGGGAAATTTTGGAAATTATGAGTGGACTAAAAAGACATGGTCCCTGCCCATGAGGGAATATGATTTGGTTGAGGAGAAAAGAGAGGAATCCTTAGAGAAGACTATAATCTAGCATTAGGTCATGGGATATAAACTGTAAACACTCCAAGGGTTCAGAGAATGGAGAGCTGATTGGCATTTGGAGGAAAAGGGAGAGAAAAATGAGAAGGGGGAAGATGTGGAAGAAAAGCAAGGAATCTAAAAAAGAGCTGGACATGTGGGGAAAGAGAACTGGAAACTAGATTCTAACCTCTATTCCTGATAGGTTAGGTTAAGTGAACTCAAAACAGAATAAGATCAAAGAACAAGGCAAAGAAGGGAAAGTAGGGCAGTGGAGAGCAAAAAGCCAATGCTAAATGGGAAATGAATAACTCAGCTCTTCCTATGAAGATGAGGATGGTCCTGAAATGGATTTGTTAAAATGGCCCGAACTCGTATCTCAAGTGCGTTCTTGAGTCCAGTCAAAACACCTTGTGCTCTTAGTTACGGGCCAGACTTTAGATTTGCAACCTAACAACACTATCCCTATTGTGATCCTCATTCCTACCACTAGGATTGGTAAACACACATGTCTTCTACTAGGCTCAGAAGATTTCTACCATCAGAAAAGAATGATGGATTTGTTTGATTTAATTGACAAGGAAAGACCTCCATCGAGGTATTTGCAAGTCTTTGAGTCAGCTTGTGGATTGTATTATTGAGGCTAGACTTGCACTGTGTCTTGCAAAATGAGCAGGATTGGGAAACTAGGAGAAAGAAAGGGCCCTCCATGCACAGGCAAATAATGTAGTGATGGCAAAGGGAAAGGTATGTTTTAGAGCCATTACATAGACCGCTTTGACTGGAAAAGTAACACAGGACCCCATACAGACTCCCCATCATCGTCAGCGTGGCAGAGATGCTGACAGAATTCCACATTGTGATCCTGACCTCTAAGTCAATCCATGCTGAAGCAGGTACTCATGTAGCAGATAACCCCCAGCATGATTCCAGAAGGCTAACAGTTAATCAAAAATGTAAATATGAACATCACGTGTGTTAACCTTTCAGAAAGATTTCACAGACAGAATAGATGTTATTTTATTTGATCTTTACAGTAATGCCCTGACATGGGCAGGTCAGCTTTTAGTCTCACCGGTAGACAAAGGCAGACACCTGAGCACTGGGAGATTGTGAAATGTTTTGAAAGTCAGTCAGTCTCAACCAGATCACCCAGCTTCTACCCCCGGACTCTTCCTCCTCCTCCCATCTCTCTCACGAACATGTCTAGGTGGTTGAATTTAGAGAAAAGAGGTGGGGATGGCCGTGGAGACCCCAATCTCAGTCAAGACAAGGATAGGGAAATCACCAGCCCCCCCCCATGAACAAGGCACCCCAGTAGTTTTCAATGCCTTTCAAGAAAACCTTATGCCTGCAGTTCATCAAACTTATACATGAGGATGTGGAAAAGAAAAAAAGAGTTGTTAAAAAAAAAAAGAAAAGAAAAAAAGAGTTGTTTGTCTCCTCAGGCAACTGCTTTGACTATTTTCTTTCTTTTACTCAGCTGTCATATTTGTGTGTGTGTGTGTGTGTGTGTGTTGTAATTGTATATTGATTGAGCCCAAACCAGCCGTCCTAAATGTCTCTTAAACTCTCATTGAAGAGGTTTAAAAATTATATTCATGCAGTATTTGTTACCCTGCCTTACCTTTTGCCAATGACTGTCTACCACTTCTGACTTTGTGAACTTCTCTTCCAGCATCAGCTTCATTAGTCAAGATGTACAGATGTTGGAAGAATTTTAAATGCGCCTTCTGTGTTGTTTTTGGATGGGCACTACATGCAAATAATTACCCTACAGAAACTTTAATTCTTCTTGAGTTAGCCCACTTTTGTGAATAGTAAGCACTGTCAGGCTTAATTCCTCATATCCTGCTTTTATTGAGTATTCAGGCCAAGGTATTCTACTTAGTTTGCTTTTTTATTAGAACCTCTTGGTCGTTCACATACCTTGAGAGAGACTCATTTTCCCTAGAGTGTAACAACTGCAATTAGTTTTTGCTCGTCCATGGGCAATAAATGAACTTTCCCTCCTCAGGCTAATTGTTCACATAATGTTCTTGTGAGGCAGTTTGTTTCCTTAGGATGACAGAGGCATTTCTTCAAAATATATCTGAGTAGTGTCCCAGATATGGTTGCTTGATGTTTGAAGAATTTTTTAAGGGAGGGAGGGAATATAAAAGATTCAGCTTGCATTTGGTAAACCTCATTTATCTTAGCCCATATGTACTGAGTCCCCTTAAATCTCAGCCTGCAGGCATCTTTTAAACAAGAACTCTAGCACAAAAATAAGAGATGTGCATTTCAACTTGAACTAGAACCATCTATTTACCCCAATCTCTCTTACACACACACACACACACACACACCCCTACATCTTTAAAACAAGGAAAAATAATTCATACCATTACTAGTATCTTGTATCACTTTTAAATATTGAGACACCACCACCACCCCTGGCCCAGGATCTCCCTGAGCCAATTGCATAGCATGGAGCCTCATTTATTTGGTTCTCTGGATGAAAATTTTAGCCATCTCATAAAAGCTTGAAGGTTTTTATACCAGCCACTCAATAGTGCAGTATTTCCCCTAAGCTAACAAAATTGTTTTCAACCACTACCTTGTCTATGGTGAATCTAACATAGGGCAACTCTGCTATGACAAGGGTTACATGATACTTCATGGACTTAAGTTGTATACTATGTCTGTCCAACATAGAGAAACCTGAAATGTTCAGTCAGGGCCTATGTGGAAATGTTTGTTCATGATTCTAGGCTTCGAAAAGTCACTTTCAGAATTATAGCTATGACTGAGCAATTGGGACACCACTTAGCATCACTTCATCCTTTTCAAAGTGCTTCCATTCCATTGGCTTTTGTGAGTTTCACACCATTTTACCCTGTATAGTAGGTAGGATCTGGGTTAGGAAACCAAGACACTGAGTAGTTAAATGCCTTCCTCGAAGTCCTACAGCTGATCTGTAACAGAAGTCAGCCTGAAACCCCCAGATCCCCTGATGTGACCCTGGAGCCAGCATTCTCTCTGCTTTTCTTTATGTGAAAGCAAAGAACTGAAGGACATTAAGGCAAAATCTTGAGGTATTTCTGTTTTCTTAGTACTCCTGAGATGGTAAGATTGGAAGACATCACAAGATAATAACACGGAGCTGTTAACAAAGTGGATTTGGGGGAGTCTGAGCTATTCATTGTAGCTAGCTACATGGATCAAATTTATTTGCAGATCATTGGATCCATGGTTCTTATTCTATTTGCTTTTGGCTACTAAAAGCAACTGCTCCCCCCACCCACCCATACTTTAATAATCACTAATTGATAGGGGACTGTACTCCTCTTAAAGGTCTTGAGAGAGAGAACGTATCATTACCTCCTTTCTAAACTCACTGTTAGAGAAATTCACGTGCTGCTCTTGACCTCATGGCAGGCTTTACTTGATTTAAGTTAGGTGCATTTCAATGTACAGACAGTCCTCAAGTTACGGTTTTTTGACTTCACCGTGGTGCAGAAGCAATACGCATTCAGTAGAAACCATACTTTGAATTTTGAATTTTGATATTTTCCCAGGCTATCAAGATGCAGTACAATATCTCAGGATGCCGGGCGGCAGCAGCAAGCCGCATCTCCTGGCCACATGATCACAAGCAAAACACAACCATTCTATTTTTCACTTTCCATACAGTATTTGATAAATTATAGGAGATATTCAACACTTCATGTTAAAATAAGCTTTGTGTTAGATGATTTTGCCCAACTGTAGGCTAACATAAGCGTTCAGAGCAAGTTTAAGGTGGGCTACGTTAAGCTATGATGTTCAGTAGGGAAGGTGATTAAATGATTTTACACTTAATGATATTTTCAACTTACAATGAGTTTATCAGGACGTAATCCCATCATAAATTGAGGGAAATCTGTAAATGCGTGACAATTAAGTCTATAATTCAGCAAGTTTTATTGAACATCTGTGCCCAGGTCTACTGGATTTGTTGAGATATAAAAGTAAAGCATAATAAAATCCAGTTTTTGCCCTCAAGGAGTTATTGCCTGGACAGAGCATGATTGGAGAAGTCACATTTAAAAAAAAAAAAAAAAAACCCAAAACAAAAACCGACTTCTATAGGTTAGCAGAGAGACCAGAATGAACTGGAGTTTGCAGGTCGGCTTTCGGGAAAAGAAACATCTTGTAGAAGCCTTAAAAGGTGAATAGGGTTTGAGTTGGTAAATGTAATAGTCAGGCCAAGCTAATTATGTGGAAAAAGAAAAGAAAAAAAAAAAAACACATGCATTCTCAATGGCTTAACAAAACAGTACTTTGTTTCTTGCTCACATCACAGTCCAAATGGGTTGCCCTGGGGAGGTGGGAGAAAACTCAAGTGGTAATGCAGGGAACCAGGCTCCTTCTAGCTAGTAACTAGCTACTCAATCCCTCTGTATCTGGCTAGCCTGCGTGGGAAGAGGGTGATCCATGGAAGAGCTCAACAGAGGTTTTGTTAGGGGCCAAGCCTAGAAGTAGCATACATCACTTCTGCCCACACCTAACTACAGAGGAAGTTGGAAAACGTAACCCAGCTCTATTCTCAGAAATAAAAATAGATAGGGTGACCTGAATACATAGCATTGTCTCTGCCATACTAAAGGGGGAGGGCTTTCTGAATGAAGATTGGGGAAGAGAAAGGTGGCAGAGCAAAAACAGAGTTGAGTTCAGCTGGGGCACCTCATTTTCTGGTTTGATTGGACTGAATTTGATGAATTTGACACAAATTTTGAGCTTTGATCTTGGTGGGGACAAAAGAGGCTGCATTCTTAGCAAGTATTGTATCGTCAGCCATCCAAATTATTTCATTTTCCAGTGATAAGAATCACAACTACATTTGATTATTTTTGGTTTTAGTCTAATAGCAAGACATAATTTTTAATAGACTTTAGTTTTTAGAGCAATTTTAGGTTCACAGAAAAATTGAGCAGAATCTTCATACACTGAAACTACACTGTATGTTGCTCTAATGGTAGATGCATGCCAGTATACATTTGTCCAGGCCCATACAATGTCCAACACCAAGAGCAAAAGCTAACGTAAACTGGGACTTTGGGGTGATAATGATGTGTCGATGTAGGTTCATCAATTGTAACAAATGTACCACTCTGGTGGGGGGTGTTGATAGCGGGGGAGGCTATGCATCTCTGGGGGCAGGGGATATATGAGACATCTCTGTAGCAAGATATGACTTTTAATAGCAGGTGCTACACTGGTTATTAGATTCACTCCCAAGTTCATGGATCTTCTCTGCCCACAGCAGCCTCTTCACTGACAATATATTCCTCCTGATTATCCTCTAGCAAACATCATAAATCGGCAACTTGAGGAATAAATCCAGTTCAAAAATATAATTTGTTTGGCCCATACTCTATTTATTTAAGGAAAAAAAAAAGATTGAATGCATTTAGATGGCACATGCTCTCTTTTGTTAACCTCAGTTTTCCCTAGAACCTATATAATCCAACAGCTGGCACCAACTTACAAATTTATGTCACCTGCCTGACCCCTGACGACATAGGAGTCTGTAACCCTTGTTGCTGGGGCCTCCTTTTTATGTGGTAGGTCATATGGTAATAGTCGAGTTCTCAAAATCACCATCACATGGAAATTCTGAGTACTTTCTCAAAACTGACCAGCTTTGTGGGGGTGAAGCCACGGAATATCTTTGAAGGATAATTCTGAAGAAGTCCAACAAGAGATCTACAGGAATATAAGAACTCTTAACAATCTTTTGAGAGGGGTCATTAGTCATGCTGACAATTTAACAAAAGCAATGGACCATCTCCCCATACACAAAATACTTTGCAGATAATTTCATGGAGTTTCTGAACCCTCTGAAACCAGTCTATGCACCACTCCTGTGGTAAAGTGATAGATAACCCCATTTAGGCTGCATGGAAGAAGGCTTAAGAGAACGGGCATTGAACTCAGACAAACGAGCTAAATCTAGAATTTTCTAGGTAGGTAACCTGGAGTTAGTCACTCAACCTCTGAACTTGTATTTCACTGTCTGAAAAATGACAATAATACCTACTCCACAAAGCTGCTATGAGGATTAAATGAGAAAATGGATGTAGAGAATCCAGCACTAGGCCTAGAATATGCTAGTAGTCCCAGCAAATGAAAATGGTTACTATTAAGTGATATTAGTCAGCCTTCATTGGTTTTCAGTGGCGCTTACCTGGATTTCACACTAGGCTTATCAGGAATTCGACATAGCCATTCAGATTTTGCTTACGTGTCACTTACTCTGAGAAATCACTTGTGACCTTCATCTGCCCAGCCCACTCCCCAAGGTTGCTCCCACAGCATCCTGGACTTGATCTAAACTAGTGCTTATCTTGAGGCACTGTAATTGCCTGGGCATTGGTTC
This sequence comes from Leptonychotes weddellii, assembly GCF_054177405.1. Lineage (NCBI taxonomy): Eukaryota > Metazoa > Chordata > Mammalia > Carnivora > Phocidae > Leptonychotes > Leptonychotes weddellii. The sequence goes on from NC_138385.1 coordinate 22,103,370, forward strand.
CTCTCCCCCACCGGTTTCTGAGCTCTGTTTTATACTACTCTGCTGTACTCCGAGTGCCGAGCACTGTACCTGACATATAACAGACACAAAATAAATCTAATAATAAATCAGGAGAAAGAGCTTCCCCAGTAAGCTTTTAGAAAAATAGTGGTTGCAATGAATCATGGAACACTACATCAAAAACTAATGATATAATGTATGGTGATTAACATAACATAATAATAATAAAAAAAAGAAAAGAAAAATAGTGGTTGGTGGAGGTAGGTGAGCCCTTCATTTACTCTACCTTGCCCTGAAGGTAAAAGCTTTGAGAGGATCAGGAGGAGCTGAAGAGAAGACAAAAGCTAAAAACTGCCCTGTCTTTCTTTCATTCAGATTTCTTGGTTAACTATTCCAAATATCTATTGCACTTTATGATATCTCTGACGCCCTTTAAAAAGTACCTTCTGAGCCGTGAAAGGACTTTCCAGTCAGTAGAATATTCGTTTGAATGTTTATCATTTTTAATTTGTATTTAAATTCTTTGGAAATTGACCTTTACTGTTTAGGATATACTGTAACTTTTTTATTAAACAATATCTGATTGAATAAGTCACACCATTCACTAGTCATGTAATATTACAGTGAGTTTTTTAGAGTCTCTTACTGAAGAAATCGTGTTCTCATTGTTAAGGACACAGTGAAATCATTTCAGCTGGTCATTAAGCTCTGCGTCCTTCCAAGCCTAGTGACACACGGATATTTGTAATTCCTCCAAGTCCTACAAGCTCCATTTAGGGGCTGCCTAGCAAGAGAACTTAACAGGCTTACTGTGCAAAAGTAACTTGACCCTTTCTGATCCCAGTGGGTAATTAAGTGGACAGTAATCAGATCAGCTGGAGAAGGGACTTTTCTGCCCCTTGGAGAATTTCCATATAGACCAACATATGATACCAATTTTCAGAGAAATGCATTGCACATAAACAAAGCAAAATATTTTAATCTCTCTCTGATTTAAAGGGCACTCTATGATCAACAGCTAATGTCAGTTATACAATTCAGCACTCTCAGTATTGGAGATTGAGCTGACGCCATATTGCGCTTAGGACATTTTCTGAAAGCTTATTTTAACCATTTATCTCTGTATCATAAAATTAAAGAGCACATTGTGGCAGGGGAAAAAAAAACAGTATTTCAGTTTTCTGGTTGCTAGGGCTCTAAATGCAGAGAATTTTATGACTACTTTCCAAAGCCTATATTCTGAAAGAAGGTTCATTTTTAATATAGAAATAATAAAAATGTAGGTGGCCCCAACAGCTGTAATTTTTATAAATTAAATACAAAGATGCCTTCTGCCAACATTTGAAATTGGCATTCCACACGGCCAAATACTCTGATCTGTGCTGTTACCTAATTTGAGATTTGAGCCACTATTTCCGGGCTATTAACCTCCACATCTGGACTCGCAGCGACCTCACATCAGGAAATCCCTGCCTGCTCCAGTATCGATCAGCAGTGTCCTCTTCCCCAACAGGTGATACATTTATTAGCAACTGTCCAGGCTGCCCCAGCTTTAGGCAGTTGTCTTCTGCAGAATTATAGTATTTATTCATTGGAGGATAATAAGACAAGGGAAGAAGTCAAATAATTTCACCTGTAATTTGCCGCTGTTTCATACAGAGCTACGCTTCACAGAGAAAAGAGCCTGCAGTTCAGATATTATATAATGTCCCCTACTTTGCATAAGACGTGGTGAATAATTTTTTTTACAAGATGCACTTTATTTATGAGCAGGTCTTTCCATTGAAAAAGCTTGTTGGGGCTTAATGCTGATGAATGGAGACAGCACCATTCACACTTCCAGGTTATGGTCTGTCAGTGCTTTCATTATATGCACTAATTTACAAGGATTTATTTATTTTCTCACAAATGTAAAAATGTGCTCCAAGCTAAACATGCTGTCTGGGCATCTGAGCCCAGTGTTTTCCTTACTGGAGGTGGGGTGGTGTGGGGGCTCAAGCTGTCTGTGTTGTTCTTCCTACCTCCCCCCACCACCCACTGCCTAACCTTGTGGCAACATCAGAGATCTATATATTCTTGCTTGCTCTAAAAATGCATACTGGTTAAAATTTTAAACCCTGGAAGTGGTCTTCTCAATGCAATTTAACTCCTTTCTTAGCCATTGTGTTTTAAGTGGTAATGAAAATGCTGTCAGGAAGCACATCAACGGATGTGGCCATTGGAACAAATTATGCCCACAGCATTAGGTACCAAATTTTGGAAATCTGGGTACAATAATATCAAAACACGAAAGTCAGTTGCGTCTGCAGATCTCGCTAGCCCCAGATGGCTTTATGTGCTCTGAAATCACTCACATCCCCGTCCCTGAAAGACAAAGCTTAAAATACACGGGGCATGTGCCACCTTCTCCCACTCAGCCTAACAAACGGTAATAGATCATGCTGACTGCATCATGGACATCCCTGGGCTACGACAATACTCACTATGGGAGGGGAGACCACCCCCTCCCAAGCAATGGCAAAAAGAATTCTCCTTTTCCTGCCTGGGATTTTCAATTTGGTTTTTAACCTCACTGAAAACTAAATACCCCTCAAACCTCACCAGTGAAGAGTTCGTAAAACTAGTTGTTTCGGAAATCTGTGTGTGTATGTTGGTTGGTTGGTTGGTTGGTTGGTTGGCTGGGGAAGGAAAATGAAAAGAAATGAAAATATGTACATATAAAACATACCTAGATGCACTAATAAAACATCTATCACACAGCCCCTCAAAGACCTTTCTACTATTTCTTTTTCAACTCCAAACATAAGTATAACCCCATCAAATTTAATTAAAGAGTCTCAGGAAAAACAGAGTCTTTTGCAATTTGGACCGCGATCAAAGAAATTGCTACACAAATATATGAAAGGAGAATATCCTACAACCCGTCAGCCAAATAAGCCCTGAAGGCCAACAGTGAGGATTTAATAAGCTTCATCTGTGGAAATCAGTGGATGTGAGCAGAGAAAACAGTTCACACTGTTCAGAAGTAAACAAAAATTAAAAGTGGTAAAACAATGTAAAGTCCAGGATTATCCTCCCTGGATCAGCACAGACCTCACCCTCTGATGGGGATGAGGAATGCAGTTGTCAAAGGAACAGAATTGTCCTCCCTGGTGTCCACACAAAGATGGAAGGACCCACCCCCCCCTCAAATACACTCGTTTCGGGAGGAATACATTTATTTCTCTATACCTTTTGTGAACCTGTTCCAATTTTCAAGGAATACATTTATTTCTCTACACCTTTTGTGAATCTGTTCCAATTTTCAAGGGATTGGAAGCTCTAAATTTACTGCCTCCTCCTTAGAGCAACGCTTGCAGGGTATTCCTCTTAGTTTCTGTGCATCTGGATTCTTTGTCCTTTGGCCTTCACAGGACTTGGCACAGTGACATTCAGTATGTATTTGGTAAATACTTCATGATTTCAAACACTTCAAGCTAAGCTACTCTCAGCCTTTCTCTCTCCAGACCTGAGTCTTGATCTATCAAGCCTTTCTTGATAGTGGCTCAAATTTCAAATTAGGTAACAGCAAAGATCAGAGTATTTGGCCGTGCGGAATGCCAAGAGATCAAGATCAACTCCTCAAGAGGAGTCCATCCTCTTGTGACAAGCAAATTTTAAATTTCACACTCACTGATATTTAATACAGAGGTCATAGAAGGTAATCATAGGCCTGCCACAAAGCAGACCAAATAGTAGGCATTCGAGAAATTGATTTTGCCAAAACAAGAAAAACGTAAAGCACAGGTACCCCTTGGTTCATCCTCAGCCCAGATGTCCTAGAGATGTAAGAAATGCTCGTGTGCCACCATCCTTTGACTTACTCAATCTTTTTTTTTTTTTATGTTATGTTAGTCACCATACAATACATCATTGGTTTTTGATGTGGTGATCTACGATCCATTGTTTTCATATAACACCCAGTGCTCCATGCAGTACGTGCCCTCCTTAATACCCATCACCGGCCTAACCAATCCCCCCTCCCCCCTCCCCTCTAAAACCCTGTTTGTTTCTCAGAGTCCATAGTCTCTCATGACTTGCTCAATCTTAAAAGTCTTTTTAAAAACCTCCTTAAAGGTCCTTCTGTATCTGCAAATGAAAAAGGGACTTATCAACATGAACTTCCCCTTGTTTGGACATGCTGGTTTCCTTGGAGAGCCCTCCAAAACATAGATGAATTTAGAGGTATTCAGGGAAAGTTAAAATGAATCTGTAACTTGTATAGATATTAAGGATTAATACTTGATGAGGAACATCAGGATTAATCAAAGTACACCATAAAGCCAAGTCTTAATATTAACTTCCTGCCAATGAATTAGTTCATCTGAAAGTAGTCTATTAAGTTGGGTTTATAAACACTCTTTACCAGGAAAATGACTGTGTGTGTGAATGTGTGTGCGCACACGCCAAAAGGACATGCTTGTTATCACAGGTGTTCCTAACTTTAATATATATTCTGTGTTTCACAAGCTCCACTGCATAAAGGAGAGGTAGGAAAAGACTAAATTGTAGACTAGTTTTAAAGTAATGCCATGTGGTTATTTTCAAGAGCACTATCAAAAGCACCAAGGGAAGCAGGAGTTGAGCCATATGTTCTTTATATGTGTCTGACACTTTTAAATGTATTATTTCATATGATATTTATAACAACCTAGGCAAAGACTAACCAACCATTTGTCCAGAACTGTCCCAGTTTTAAAACTGAACCCAGCCTCAATCCCAAACTAAGACGGTTGGTCACCTTAGCTTAGGTAAGTCTACGGTAAACAATGTTCTGAGACCCAATTTCCAGCGTGGGTGGGGGTTCCCCCCCACGCCACCAGCAAGCAGTTCTCCCATACCAGCTGTGTGTCCTACAGTTTCACTCAATTCTGACACAATCGACCCAGAGAAAGGGTCAGATCCCATAGGTTAAGGGCTCAGTCCCACAAAACTGCCCCCCACACACCTGTGCTTCTAGCCAACCAGAAGGAGGTTCCAACAACCCCCTCCTTGGGTTCAATTAATGAACTAGAGCAACTCACAGAATTCAGAGAAACCTTTCACTTACTAGATCACTGGTTTATCATAAAAGGCTATAAGTCCAGGGCGCCTGGGTGGCTCAGTCGGTTGAGCGGCTGCCTTTGGCTCAGGTCATGATCCCAGGGTCCTGGGATCGAGCCCCACGTCCGGCTCCCTGCTCAGCGGAGAGCCTGCTTCTCCCTCTCCCTCTGCCTGCCACTCTGCCTACTTGTGCTCTCTCTCATCTCTCTGTCAAATAAATAAATAAAATCTTTAAAAAAAAAAAAAGCTATAAGTCAGAAACAGCCAGATGAAAGATCCGTTTATCATAAAAAGCTATAAGTCAGAAACAGCCAGATGAAAGATCCGCATAGGGTAAGGTATGTGAGAGAGGATATGGAGTTTCCTTGCCTTCTCCAGGCGCACTGCTCTCCCCAAATCTCCATGTGTTCGCCAACCTGGAAGCTCTCCAAAGCCTGTCCTTTTGGGTTTTTAGTAGAGGCTTTATTACATAGGCATGATTGATTAAACCATTAGCCATTGGTGATTGAACTCAGTCTCCAGCCCCTCTCCCCTTCACAGACGTCTGGGGGCAGCACTCAAAGTTCCAACCCTCTATTCATGGATGGTTCTCCTGGCAACCAACCCATCTTTAGATGCAGTGCAAAAACCACCTCATTAGCATAACAAAAGACACCTTTATCTCTCTTGCCCCTTCGGAAATTTCCAGAATTTTAGCAGCTCTGTGCTAAAATCAGAGATGAAAGCCAAATATATTTCTTATTATAAATCACAATATCACAAGCAGATAATCTTTTCCATATTTTACCGAAGAGGAGGCTACAATTTAGATGAATGACTCAAAATCACACAGGAGTTGTAAATGATGTGTTCAGTATTAGAACCCAAGCCTTCTAACTGCTATTATATATTTTCCAAAACACCAGGCTGTAATTAACACAATGTGTAAAAGCTACTGTGAGAATTTTATTGGCTTTCATTTTTTTCTAGAAGTTTAAACATTCCCTTTGTGACACCATAATTTTGCTCTCCAAACTCCTCTGAATAGGTAATACAGAGGAAAAAACTCAGTCCAGTTTATCAGAATTATTACAAAGTCTCTGTGAGCTGAGTGTGAATTGATGACAATAACTTTAATACTTTACAGGTCAGTTATTTCTAATGCAACTATGAAAATAAGTGGCGGCCTGCGCATCTACAGCCCAAAAGGAATGTCACATACCCTGCCTCTTCTGCCTTTTCCCATTTATCTTAAAGAGGATTTTTTTTCTGTTTATGGGGCTAAGCAAGTATTGGGGGGGTGGCAATGTAAAGCTAGACAAGCCAAAATGGTTAGACCTGGCTTTATTTCCTCACATTACATTTTATCATTTCTTCTCAATACACAAAGAAGTGAATGTGTGTCCGAACAGACCTCTCCCATTACTGTCCTGTCTGTGCTGAGCAAAATTGAATCCATATGTCTTTAAAATGCTTTTCCATTTCTATGGCTTCTTTCAAACTACGGATCTTGGTGCACATGTGGCCCACTTGACTAATAATGCTCATTTGCTCTTTCCCAACAGGCATCACAGTTGATAGGCATGGATTCATTTACTTCGTGGATGGGACCATGATTCGGAGAATTGATGAGAAAGCGGTGATCACAACTGTAATCGGCTCAAACGGTCTGACTTCCACGCAGCCACTGAGCTGTGACTCGGGAATGGACATCACTCAGGTAGGCACCGCTGGTTTTCAAGCGCTATCACCATTTGGCATCATGGAAATGGATAACAATTTTCTCATGCAGGAATTAGGTAGAAAGGAAGCCTGGTGTATCTTTTATAACACCAGGGAGCAGAAGTTTCTCTTTCTGTAAGTTCCTTTTTTCCTCCTCAGAAAAACTCCCTTGGGAGTAATGCTAGGTGGAATGTTGGCATAAGAATAAGAATGAAGGCTCTCAAAGTTAAATCAATTGGAGGGTAAGGCCAGTCTTTTGTGGAATATTTTCCAAGATATATAATTTTATTATTTTTAAATAATACAGTGACTCACATTCGGAAAAGCACTGACGACCAAAGTCCTTGGAAATCTTTTGTAATGTATATGTAAGCATGACTTGTTATTCATGTGTATGTAAACAGCTATCTTTAGGGCATTTGAAAGTCTTCGGTAGAGGAGATGCTCCCTCTGAGATCTAGTTTACATTTGTTTAGGAAAGCTCTTTGTCAGAACAAAAGGGAAAGTTCAGCGTAACTTTCACCTGAGTCGAAAATTCTGATTTTACCACAGTTGTACAAAATCGGGATTCGACAGGTAGAGAGATTAGAGAGCATAGAGCACAATTCCAGCACCCTGTGGGTGCCTTCCCTAGTCCGCGGACACGAAGAGATTGGTACTTAGAAGGAGAGAAATAGACTATAGACAGGCCTCAAAGGGATTTTCATGCTCTTATCGTCCATGAATCTGTGACTCTGGTGAAGTAGATTATTAGATCATCTTTTCAAATGAATTAGAGTAGAAGTTGAGAATTTTAGGAGTGGTTAGTGAGTGTATCAGACAGGGTGGTTTTGACTGCAAATAATGAAACATGTACCTAAAAAATAGTTTCAACAATAAAGTCTCCTGATGTCACATGGTGAGGTGATCAGAGGTGAGAAAAATGCCCGCAGATTTCCTTCTTGTGTCACACGGACAGGAATCGAGTCAAGTGCTCTTGCCTCCACCAGTCACTGGTGGAGTCTCCTTAAAGTCCCCTTAAAAGGGGAAATGGGGATCACCAAAATGGATTCAGACCCTCTGGAACAGGGTCACCTTCCCAAAGTATATTGCTACCTAATTCTTGAACCAAAATCGGGCTTCTCTTGGCACGGAATGGAGGGTTGCTGCATTGGTGGGCCACCGGCGATATCCTCCACAGTCAGGACATTCCTGTTGCTTCATTCTCTGTACCACCTGGAACCTAGGATCACAGGGGAACTTAAGTGAACACATCATCCAGAAACCTTGCTATAGTCATTAGCTCTATTCTCCCCTCCCATCCCTGTCCAACATACGCATGGCTATAAAACACTAGAAATGTGCCTATTTGGGGAGTTTCTTCTTCTCTATGTGCCCCTACCACACTCCAGAGAGGCCGAAAGTAGTCAGATATAGTCAACTACAAAAATAAAAGGGGAATTGGAAGGCCTGGAAAACTGGCCCAGTGAATGAGCCATTCTTCAGAGAGATTTGAGTGAATCAGGCTATCAAGTCGTAGAGCAGCCTAACTTTCCGTGATGCAAAATCCTACAGAAGGCAAGGAAAAGGAGCATTATTTATGGCAGTAAGGAAGGGTGTGAATGTGTTTCTATGGAGGAGGGGGACGAAAAAGAGAAGATGCACGTATATGATTCACTTGTGGGATATTTTTAACTTAAAATAGGACACTTAGTATTGCAATCAGTCAAGTCTAAACAACTTCTCTGTTTCTGTGTGGAAAAGTTATGCTCAAAAGAGAATTCTTTGTCTAAATAGAGCAAACATATGATCCTCATCACCAGGAGAAGGGTTCTTTCTCACATGGTATTTGCTAGCCATAATTGGCACAATAAAAGCTACCTCAGCCCTTTCAGGCTGGGATGTAGAGTGTAGCCCATTGAAAAGGAGCCCTGGTAACCAAGAGACAGAATCACATTTTCCCTATGGCATTTCAGTTTCCCCGATGCCCTCCCTTCTCTTTATTTTACACAACATCAGCTTTAGAAAAACAGTAGTTTTGGGGTACCTGGGTGGCTCAGTCGGTTAAGTGTCTGACTATGGCTCAGGTCATAGTCTCAGGGTCCTGGGATGGAGCCCCGCATCCGGCTCCATGCTGACTGGGGAGGCTGCTTGTCCTTCTCCCTCTGCCCCTCCCCTTGCTCCTGCTGTCTCTCTCTCAAATAAATAAATTAAATCTCTTAAAAAGAAAACCAGTAGTTTGGGGGGGTGGATGGGGAATTGAATGGGGCAGGGTGGGTGGTGGGTATTAGAAATTAGCAAGGCTGACTGGGAGAGAAAGCAGGCTTCGTGTCCAAATTATTTGGCAGCTTTCTTTGCTGCTGTCCATTATTTCCTGTTCTGTGTTTAAAGCACCCTAAAGAGTCATTAGAATTTTTCCTCTTAGGCTGGCACAAAACAATGAGTCTGTAATGATCTCCATCTCAGTGACCAGATTATGACCCTCCACCTTTATTAGGGGCTTGCTTCTCATGGTCGCATTCCCTTAGTCTGGAATTATCTCTGCTGCTCCAAATCCCATTCTCCATCCTCCTCATACCTCACCTCCTCCGGGGAATGCTTCCCTGATGGTTCTAATCCTCGCTGTTGTTTCATTCTCTTACAAAAATTTAGTATCACCGCATTTAAGAATGTAATCTGTTCTCTTGCCAAACTGTATCCAACTAGTCTACCAAGGTAGACTATGTTCTTCGGGTATGCATAGTAAGTGCTCAGCAGGCACAGTTAACATGTATGCCAATACCAGAAGATCAGTGCAAAGAATATGGAAAAGTAGTGAGAGATGAAGCTAGAGGTAAGTGGGGATGACAAGGTGAAGTTTTATCCAGTGGACAATGGGGAGCCAATAATAATATTAAGCAGAGAAGTACTTTTGAAAAAGATCATTCTAGCTATTGCATAGAGAATTGAGTGGCGGGAAATGGTGTTACAGGCAGGGAGACCGCTTCAGAGGCCATTGAAGTAATACAGGTGTGATGGGGACAAAACATATATATATGATCCAGCACCTTGTCAAAAGACTTCTGTAAAAATTAAATTGCTTTCCAATGTTTTTTGGATGTCCAGATGATGTTTCTTTGGGATACAACTCCGATGACACTGACCACGAAGCTGCTCAGCTTTATGCAGGTTACAGAGGCAAGCAGTGATAATGGCCAGACCTAAAGTAGCAGCAGTATGGATCAAGAAACCTAGACAGATTAGTGAAATATTGGTGCTAAAATCAAAGAACTTGTTGACTGGACTTAATTTCAGAATTAAGGAAGTCCAGGTATGATGGTACCATTCTCTGAGATGAGGAATACAGAAAGAGGAGAGGCAGGTTTGGGGACGAGGGTTGAGTGATGGGCTCAGCTCAAGACATATTGTCTAAAGCTCAAGGTCTGAAATGGAGGTTAGATTTGGGATTATCAGTCCACACATAGTAACGGCAAATAGGGCAGTGGATGAGATCTTCCAGGGAAAGTACATAGCATCAGGAAAAAAGAGAGAGAGAGAGAAGGCTTAAGACCAGACTCCAAGGATATCAATACTCAAGAGAAGGCTGAGGAGTGGGAGACCACAAAGGAGACCAGAGGGAAAAACCTGACAGGTAGGAGGAAAACCAGGAATGTGGGCAGTCAAAAAGCCAAGGGAAAGAAGCTTTTCAAAAGGAAGGGAATGGTTAATATCAACTGCTGCTTTAGAGGTCACATAAAAGAAGCTGCTTTTTTTTTTTTTTTAAAGAAGCCATTTGGTTTGACAGCATTCGTGACTTTGATAGGAGTGCCTGTGGTAGAGTGCTAATTAATTGGAATAGGATTGCAGTGGTAGAGTGGGAGGTGAGGAAATGGGGAAAGTGAAAATAGATCACTTTTTTGAGATGCTTGGCTGAGAAGGGGAGGCTCTGGCATTAAAGCAGATCAGCCCCCAGGTGTGTGCAAATCAGCACCCAGATGTGGCACAGGTGGACAAAAGGTGGCGAACGCCGAGTGAATTCAGCTGGGTGAGCGCATAGAGTGTCTACCAGGAGGAAGCCAGTGTGTGGCACAGCTGCCCAGATGCTCAGCCTCGATGGCCAGGGTTTCCCCCGTCTGTTTAGACAGCTGTGGCAGATTGGGGCCCTATGTTTTCCAGGACTGTACTTAAGAACATGGGCTGTCTTCAGCTAGAAGGAAGGAAGCTGAGTTGGGAGCTTCATAACACCTTCCAAGAGCAAAGCCCCCATTGTTTCTAGTAGTTCTTACAGTGATCCAGCTAAGCTTACACAGTGCCCAGTTTCATATTTCAGTAAATCAAAATATATTGATGGGTGAGGGTGGAGACAAATGTCTAAATGAGAGCACACAGAGTCTGCTGACAGAAACAGACATGAGAGAAAACAGAGGCCTTGCAGCATGAAGATTTGAATCAGATCTTATGAGGAGCTTACTGATTCTCAGACTGTGTGGCAGCATCATACATTATCAAAAGACCTTATAGAGTCTCCACTTTTTTAAACTTTTAAAACAAATGTTGGATAGGGACACCTGGGTGGCTCAGTCATTAAGCGTCTGCCTTCGGCTCAGGTCATGATCCCAGGGTCCTGGGATCGAGTTCCGCATCGGGCTCCCTGCTCAATGGGGAGCCTGCTTCTCCCTCTGCCTCTGCCTGCCCCTTCCCCTGTTTGTGTGCATGGTCTCTCTCTCTGACAAATAAATAAAATCTTTAAAAAAAAAAAAAACAAATGTTGGATAGCAACAATCTATGACCGCTTGAAATACAAGCCTCTCTGGACTCAGGAGGAGGAACCAACAGTTTTCTCCAGGTCCTTCCAACCCTGAAGATTGCTCTACAGAAATGTAACCCCATTCCTAAAGTTCCTTATTACTTTCCCGGCATTTCAAAACCAAAAGGTCCCCAGCAAGGGAAGGCCCATCCATGGTAGCATAGTACCTTTGGAAGCTGAGAAGTCATATGGAAGACATTCTTCTTTCTCTTCCTTGCTTTTGTCTTATGCACTTTTCTGAGGCAAACCTGAACCCTGGGAAGAATGAATCCTTGATAGTCTGCCTTAAGCTTCAGTAGATCATGATGTCCTCCCTATAGTAATTCTAACAATAACTGCTACCATTTATTGAGAGCTTACTATGTGCCAGGAACTATGCTAAGCATCTTATTCACACTGTTCCATTTTATCTCCACAACCCAACCACCCTTGAGAGGTAGGTATAATTATCTCTAGCTATAGAGGAGAAAGCTGGTAGCCAGAAGGATTATGTATCATGTGGTGACCACAGAGTTATGAAGGGATACAGCCAAGATTCAAGCACAAGCTTTTTGACCCCTAGTGTGCCTTTTTCCAACTTCTACGTTTTCAGTGACAATTGGAGATGACCAAATATCATTGTAGTTAGTGGGTGACAAATGCTGTTTGGTTGAAGAATATGCTATTTATTCACAGAATGTGTGTTTAGTGGCACTTAGGAAATAGTTTAATAAAACCTAATCATCTCAAGAAATGAAATTTGCTCTGATAATAAAATCAGCCATTTGTTCAAAATCAATACCTTTTTTTTGATTTACTGAAATGTGAAACTGAATTCTCTGTATAAACTCTGAAGCATAACTGCCCTTTGTAAGCACTGCTATAAACAACTAGGCCTTTCATTTCAGGAGATGAGTTGATTATGAAGAGATTGGGCTCTTTATTTCCATTGCTGCTTTTGAATCATCCTGCTCTGGTAACTCACTTCCATCTCATGCCCGACTAGAATGGAACTAGGAGTTAGACCAAGTCTCTTGGTGTTGACAGCAAATTTGAGAGCTGGCTTACTCCTTGGAGCCAGCCTATTGCTCTCCCGAAATCAGCCCAATAGCAGATATACAAGAACATGGACCTTTTGTGTGCATAGACAATGCAGTTGACCCACTGTCCATAAGACACACACTTTCAGATGTTTGTCTATAGTATCCAATATAGAACCAGTTCTTTATAAATGCTTGTTGGATCATCTGTATACTCCCCAGTGGTTCCCAAAAGCACCCAGTTGTCAAATGGACCTAACAGGTGGAGGGAGGCATCATCCATGGTTATGAAGGAAGGACAGTAACTTTCTTTGGAGGAGCAAACTTTGGCCCCATGCATTTAATCTGTTCAGCTAGTCTACTAGAAATCCTACTCTTCTTCCCAATCATTTGATGCTGGACTTTGCTCCAGAATATTCTCACCATGTAGTAACCAACCTCTCTTCAAATGCCTCTTGTGACAGAAAACTCGCTACCTCTTCCAGGCAGCTCATTCCATCTTTGAATGTCCCTGACTGATAGAAAGTTCTTCTGGGAGACCTTTAACTTTAACTTTTTAGCATTCCTCTAACTTTCACCATCTAGTCTTACCACAACTCTTGAAGCCCTATGTTATTAATCTAATCTGTTTTATATGCAATAAATATATTAGTGAACCAAGGACTATACTGGGCACTTTCATATATGTTATCTTATTTATCCTCATGACAGTCCTTCAAGGTAAGTATTTTGTTTCCCTATTTTTAATAAATGTGAAAAACAAGGTTCAAAGAAGTTGAGTAACTTGGTCAAGTTCACACAACCAATAAGTGACAGAGTTGAAATTTTTTTTTTAACAACATTAAGGAAGCTTTATTTCCATCTGTCTAATATGACTGGCTTGTCCAGAGTTGAAATTTAAACCTGGTCCACCTGCTGCCCAAGTCCACATTCTTTTCACCAAACTGCTATATAAAACTGCCTCTTACACATGACAGCCTCCTCAATCTATGTGAACAACTCTCTCAGGCCTCCTAAGTCACATCCCCGATTCATTGAACTGCTCCTCACTTGGCATGGTTTTGAGTTCTTTTACCATTCCCCTCACTCTTCTCTGAACATGTTCCCATTTATTAATCTCTTTGAAAGTGATGTTTCCAGAAGTGAATCAAATAATTCAGATGTGCTCTAACTCAGAGGTAGAATGGGGACTATCACAACCTTCTTTCTATATTCTCTGTTTCGGTTCATTTTGCCTGGTGGTTTTCAAAAGGACTTTTGCCAAAGAACATTTACTTCAAATGAAATAAGTCCCCATTTATAAAACTGATGCAAACAACAGACTCAAACAAGAAGTAATATCCCAAAACCTTCCCTATTCAGGCCCACTTCCACCCAATGGTAGTTCACATGGCGACCCCAAGACGACATTTTTGCAAAATGCTAAGGAAATAAAGAGGACAGATTAAGAAACCACAGCTAAAGTTAAATTGGACTTTGGGGCACTTTTGATCTATGATGTGATTACAGAGAGCTAAAAATTCACATGTCTCTCATCCCCGTCTCCTCATCTTATACTTGTACAGTTGGTTATTTGCATCATAGTGCAGGATCTTACAGTAGTCTATATTCAATTCCATCTCATTAGATTCAGTCCATATCTTGGTATTCTTCTGCCATTATCCAGTATCTTCACTATCCTTCCCAGCCTTGTGTCACCTATGGATTTGATGAATGCCTTCTATGTCCTCATCCATGATAATATTGATGAATAGATAGGCCAAGATGAAATTGTGGCACCACTGAACTAGTTATCTGTTAGATTGTAAACCCATCTGTTTGAACTATCACCTATGGGTTGCGATTCATAGTGGAGCAGGAAATCAATATATTGGCCTATGACCAGCTTTAAGAAGAAAAGAAATGGAACACAAAACCTTAGAATGCATCATGTGTAGTAAGGGTGAGTAAGTATTGTTTCATGAAATTTTATTTCAATTGTAGATCCTAGATAATGGTGTAAAATATAGTTCTTACTGAGGGTCACAGTCAAAACAAGTTTGAAAGCCACTACCTTCACCTATATTTTCTTCAACTTATCCACAAAGAAACCTTATCAGGCAGGTAACTCTGTTTAAAAGAGGAAAAAAATCTCTTGACATAATTTGTTTCCATTCATGGTATCCATAAACCCCACTTCCCTATCTAAGAACTAAGAAACAATGGTTTAATAACACATACATCTTTTCCAAATTGACATCAGGTCTCCTCCATGCAATTTGTGAGGCACATCTTCTGATTCTTCTTGAAGTCAGAACTATGTTTACCCACCTCCAATCTTCCAGCACATCTTCTACTGCCCACTATTTCTCAACAATCACAAAAAAATTTGTTCTAAAAACCCATTTGCGAGTTCTAAGAGGTCATTCTTCCTGGCCAGGAAACTTGAACTCAGTTTAAAGAAGTTAGGTGCTGTGTTGCAGGCCCTTCAACTCATCGTGGACTCCAGTAACTTTGAGTCAGTGTTCTTTGTGGTCATTCTCCTTAACAGAGAAAACAAAATTTTCCCCTCTCTCATCCCTCAGCAGCATTACACCACCTGTCCCGGGCAGCGGACCTCTGCCTTCCCTGCTTGTCTTCCGCTTTCTACATAATTGAAAAAACCATTTTCTAGTGTCCTTAGAATTTTTTGCAAGCTTCAGATAAACCAACCACAACTGGATAGAAGGGGAACTAGAAAGCCTCTTTCTCAAAATCTACATGTCAATTCAACTTTAAACAAGTGGAGTTAGCATTTTCTGTTGTTTTGGAAAATACGTATGTAATAACATCCAGGCATGAAAAGTTATGGCAATCAGGGGAGAAAAAAGGAAAAAAAAAAACAAAAATAGTAGTTTGGGAACAGAAAAGACACCTTCTTTTCCCTTCTTCAGCTCTTGCCTGATGTTTCTCATTGTCTCTGCTTCTCTTTCTTGCTAACCCTTTCATGTCTACAGAATGTCCTCCATCACCCTGAGTGATACAGATGATATTGAAACTCAAGTTCTTCAGGGGTTACCTGCCTTTTCTTTGTGCACTTCCATCACTCTCCCATGTGCACACTGAAAGGGAACAGAATTAGATCTTTCAAATGAAGACCATTATAAGTAAAATTTCCTGCAGGGACAGACTTCTAAATTTTGTGAAGCTCTGTAGGGAATCAAGAAAATCTGGATTATAATAAGTTTGCTTGAATAAAGGGATCTCCCAGGGGGGAAAAAAAGTTTATTTTAAAAGTTCTTGCCACCGGAGATGAAAATCTCACCACCTCCATCCCCACCACATCCTCTCAATGCTTCAGTGACTATGGGACCTGTCTCACTGTCAAAGCAAAGCAGAGGTCAGTGACCACACTCCAGATAACCCAGACAGAAGGATATGTGGTAGGATTCTGGAAGGAGGGAGTTGCTGGCAAACAGCAGGACAAAGATGATGAAAGCAATTTTTCTGAGATTTCTGTAAATACCTCCGTCAGGGCCCAGCAAAACCGCTGGACAACAGGCCCAGCTAGGGGGTAGTAAAAGGGGGCAAAAGGGATAAGAGATTAAGAGTGGAGAATGGCTCAAACAGCAGATTAACAAGGCCCAGGGAGTAGTAAAATGAAACCAAAGAAGCTATGTGGTAGCCCTTGTACCATCTGTTTACTTTATCCTGTTTGGTCATAGTTTGACCAACTGAAGCACCTGTTTCTATAGTGACCACCAACTAATGGATCAGATGGCATTAAAACTCGTACCAGGATAGACAAAATCCGGTGTGTCCGTTCAACAGAATATTACACAGCCTCAAACAAGGCAATCTGGTCACCTACTACAACATAGATGAACCTCGAGGACAAAGTGAACTAAGCCAGTGCCCAAAAGGGAACTAGTTCATGATTCCACTCATAGGAAGGAACCAAAGTGGTCAAATCACAGCAACAGAAAGTAGAAAGGTGATTGCCAAAGGAAGGGGGGAGAGGGAGTTTCAGTGTTGCGAGATGAAAAAGTTCTAAAGGTCTGTTGCAAACAATATGAATACATGTAACACTACCGAACTGTACATTTAAAAATGGTCGAGATGATAAATTTAACCTTTTGTGGGTTTTCCACAACAATAATAAAAAATTCATACACACCAAACCTCCAATGGATTTTCCCACTTTCTTTCACTGTTCTCATGCCTGGACAATATCAATTGTGCAGCAGTCTACCTACTCAGCAATTGGTTGTTGCAGCAGTCCAAACGTAAGCATCCTAAATCAGCAATGTTCTGCTCTATTCATTTGAGACACATGCTCTCAGTCAATCCCCATCAGTCACAGCCAGTCCCTCCTGCTGATCCGAAGGCTCCTACTATAAATGTAGAAATGAGAGTGGGGGCAGTGCTAGTCTCTACAAGGTAAAGAGGGAGCTTAGTCTACATCAACCACAGCAGGAAGGCACTGCTAACATGGCCACACTTTTCTCAAAGACCTCAATCTATCAGTAACTTTAAATGTGAAAGTATTTAAAATAGAAAGTGATGACTACTAAAAATGAGCAAACTTAACACAGACGTGTTTTTAAGCTTAGAACATTTTCTTTTCTTCCGGATCACTGGGGCATAACTCAAGTTCTTTAATCACCTATTTCCCTTTGACCAAGGTAGCATGTCTAGTAGAAAGAACATAGACGATCCGGGGTGTGAGTCCAGATTCTGCCATTTATTAGCGTGTGACCTCAGGCAAGTTCCTTATGGTCTCCCAGTCTGAGCTTCCGGAACAGCAAGAAGTGGGATAAAAACGCACATTGTCTCCTAAGGCTGTCATGGTAGTTAAACAAGAAAACAAAAGTGAAAGAACTTTGGTTTTGGAAAGGCACTCGCAACTATAAATTTTGAGTGTTGACCAGAACTGAAGAGAGAGCGAGGGCATATGGCATTACACGTAACCTTGGCTTTTATGTGTTCATCTGCCACACTAGGTAGGTGGGCGGCATATGGAAAAGAAAGTGGCACAAACCTCGATATATGTAGCAATCAAATTATGCCATCACAGAGCTGGAGATGGCAGTTAATGTTGTTCACATTTGATAGAGGCACCAAGAACCATTGAAAAAAAATCCTCTTTAAGAGTCCCTAGTGGCTCTCCACATTACTCACCTGTAAATGAGTGATCCGTTAGAGTTTATGCCTGAAATCACGTAACAATGCTAAATAAACACTATTTTGGTTGCCATTTCTATATTCCAGAAAAAGAACATCTATTTTGGAATCATTTATCCTGTCCTCCTCTGAAACATGGCAATATAGAAAAAAATAAATCATTTTTGTCTACTTGTTGACCCAAAAGAGGTTTCTCTATAATTTCAGATTCAACACTACCCTTGGAAAACAAACACTAGAATTTTAGAGCTGGTTAATTATTCCTCCTTATGAAGGCTAATTCAATAAATGACCCAATTGTTGATTAAGTGTCCTCGCTTTCTTTCATGTGAAAGCACTTGGAAAAGTATGAGCCGCTTTACAAATATAAGGGATGATGTAAGATGTTAATTGGCATCTTCAGGAAATATTTTCTGTTGATTCATCATGCACTTGCTAAAATTGGAGGACACAAGAACAAAATAAGTCTGCAAGGTGGTTATTCTGATTTGGTAATATCTGTGGAAATGCATTCCTGGATAATGTTATTTATTGCTACCTGCAATAAATTCAGTTCAAACCTACTCTCCTCACTCTGTCAAATGCAGAAGAACACTTTCTGGAATTGCAAAGGAGAGCCTAACTTTTCTCTAAGCCTTTCACAGAGAGTGCAAGAGACAAAATCAGGCCTCCAGGGTAGACTCTCCTTCATAGTTCTACCAATATAAAAAGTCAGTAAAGCATAGTGGTTGGGAACACAGGCTACCTGGGTTTGAATCCCAGATCCACCACTTGCTAGGTGTGTGCCCCTGGGAAAAATTCTTTATCTGTAAATGGTGATGATGATGTTAAATTCCTCAATAGGGAAGTTGTGGGGATTAAATGAGATAGTATATGTATAAATCACTTAGCAAAGCGCCTGGCTCATAAGTGCTCAGTTAACGAGTGGTAGTTAGTAGCAGTAGTCTTTGACCCTCCACCCACAGAACAGAAAATTGAACTGATCATTTACAAAGCCAAGATCAAAAGGACCAAGAAGTTTGGAACAGCTACAGAAATTGTGTAATCTTCCCTTCTGTCCTTTGTACCCAGGTGCACATTTTGCAAAGAGGCATGCATGTACCTGTAGATGAGTTTGATGGGCTATAACCACTAATATGCTCCAGACACTGGTCTTAGCCTGCTGTAACCTTCACAGAGCGCTTCATCTGCCTAATGCTGATGTGGCACAAATCTAGATCACTTACAGGATGTTCACTATAGTCATTGAACGGTGCCCCAAATCCTTAATCTTCTATCTACTTTCAAGAAGTGTCATGCCGACTGTGGATCCAAGGCTGGAATGTAGTGTGAGTTTCATATATCTATGATTTTGATATGTATAGATTTTAGATCATCTTCCATCTCTTTGAAATCAAAAGGTAAAAGAACAGCTCATTCTGTAGGTGGCCTGAAGCCATCCTAGGTAGGTCAGTTTCACACACAAAAAAATAAATAATGACAGTAGATAAGTAAGGAGACAGAGTTTATCTAGGTCAATATGGAGAATATGACTCTCCCAAGACAAACCAAGAGGCTCCCAGCTACGTGGGAAATCAAAAGGAAAGTAGTTATAAGGCTGATGTATTCCTAGGGAAAAAAGCAGTATCCTAGGATTTTTGAAGGAAGTTTAGTGTATAAGTGGCTTTGTCTATTCAGTGACCCTTCTGTTTTATAAAGATTTTCAGGTTCCAAGCATGTCAATCAGTTTTTAAAGATTCTAATATGTAAAAACCCAAATTTAACAAAATAGTCAACTGGGAAAAGCATTGCAATAAGATGATCCAGAGTTCCTTTAAATATCATTTCCCTTCTCCGAATTCATTTCAACCCATTTTTTTTAAGATTTTATTTATTTATTTGACAGAGAGAGAGAGACAGCAAGAGAGGGAACACAAGCAGGGGGAGCGGGAGAGGGAGAAGCAGGTTTCCTGCAGAGCAGGGAGCCCGATGCGGGGCTCGATCCCAGGACCCTGGGATCATGACCTGAGCCGAAGGCAGACGCTTAACGACTGAGCCACCCAGGCAACCTCAACTCTTTTTTTTTAACTGCATTTTCCAGGCCTGCACCTCTAAGGAAAAATCACAATCAGGGAATAATAACCTATTATCAAAGATATTTGCATTGCTTCCTCCAAAATGACAGCTCGGGTTGTTTATATAAGAAGTGGAGAACAGCAGGCCAATGTCTTCAACTCCAGCATATCCAAATTCTACTGAAATGTCTGCACACAAGCAAATAGCCAGAGTTGTCAGGAGCCTTAAAATAAAAGTCAAGTACCGTGCTCAATGCTATATCGAAAACATAATTTATCACATAAATAAAACTCCCTCAGCAGTGTCCTCTTTCCACACAAAGGACAATGGCACGTTAGCTCTTATTAAAACTATTAAGCACCAGAGGAAAAGCATCTTCAAAGTTCAGGGAGAGTCACAAGATGCAAAGCTTGCAAACTACTTTTGAACCACTCAGTCTTCCACACATTTTGTTCGGCAGGCGCCATGACCTGAAATAAACCTGAAAGTCTCTAAGATACAGAAATATCTGGTTGGTAAATTCAGTGGTTAGCATCTAGGGCTTATACAGCCAACATCCTGGGCTAAGTCCTAGCATAAGCCAATTGACCTAACTGTATTTCAGACCATACCTTTGAATGTAGCCCCACTCTCTATTAACTATGGGAAAGGAAAGTATATGAATCAGTGCCAACCCATCTTTGTTAAATGGAAACACAATTCAGAGAAAGTTCTGTTGGTTGTCATCAGGAGTGTCATCTTTCTATGCAAAAGTTAGTATCTTTGGAAAAGTGAACACAGGGACATGTGAAACATTTGCCAGGAGGCACCACTTGTTGAGAAGTGTTTATCTTGAGATACATAAGAAGGGGATTGTGAAGGAGCAATCCCAATGTCTGACAAGGAGACTAGCAAGAGGGAATATAAAAAAGATATTTAGTAGTAAATGTATTTTACTTATAAGCAAATGTTATTATTTATAAGTAAACTCTAAGCACATAGGAAATGTAGTCACAGGCCAACCTTCTAAACCATTTAGTACAGAATTCTGCCTCCAAAAAAGGCATGTGGGAGAGTGGTATGATCCATCATGAAATCTTCCTCAAAGGGCTGCTGGGTGGCTCAGTCGATTAATCTTCTGCCTTCGGCTCAGGTCATGATCCCAGGGTCCTGGGATGGAGCCGTTCGTCGGGCTCCCTGCTCAGCGCGGAGCCTGCTTCTCCCTCTGCCTGCCGCTCCCCCTGCTTGTGCTCTCTCTCTGTGTGTGTCTAATAAATAAATAAAATTTTAAAAAAAAGAAATCTTCCTCAAAAATCACAAGAGTGGGAAGTTTCTAGAGAATAATGACAGCAATGTGGCAGTTCAAGAGAGTCAGAGAAGCTCTGGTTAAAGCCAATCACAACCAACTCCCTAGAGTCCAAGCATAGTGGATTTACTTTTTATGCCTATTTTCCGGACAAGGCAGCTTCACCAGCCAGTAGGTAATGCAGAGGATGCTAGTGACTAATAACTTCTCTGGTTCTTCCCCAGTTCTTGTTCACCTTTACTAGTTTTCTATCACCACCGGCTTACTATGGGTATTGTTCTTCCTCTGTCCTTGTAAGAGGCTTCATGCTGTGAATATCAGTCAAAATCCAGTCAGAAAACCAGAAATCACATTGGTTTTTTTAACAGAGAGAATTTAATATCAGGAAGGGGCTGTACTAGTTTTAGGGGGTTAAAAAAAAAGCTTGAGGGGCGCCTGGGTGGCTCAGTCGGTGAAGCGTCTGCCTTTGGCTCAGGTCATGATCCCAGGGTCCTGGGATGGAGCCCCCCATCAGGCTCCCTGCTCAGTGGGGGGTCTGCTTCTCTCTCTCCCTCTGCCTGTCTCCTCCCTGCTCATGCTTGCTCGCTCTCTCTCAAATAAATAAATAATCTTTAAAAAAGAAAAAAGTTGAAATAATATCTGCAGGAATCAGCTACCATCTCTAGGGCTAAGGAAACAAAGGAAAGAGGTTGGAGTTGTGAGAACCTAAAAAGATGGAGGATTTGCTCTATTGAGGTGGGACCCGCTCCTCTGAGAAGGGGATGCCAGCCAGCTGCTTCTGGTGCCTCTGAGGTGGCGTGACGAGACTGATTCTCAGAGTCCGGAGAAGAGCTGGAAAGTAGAGTCAGCTACTGCGCCGGGCTGAAGAGCTGCCATTGCAGCCATGCTGACTCGAAGGGAAAGCAAGCAGAATCGCTGTATTTCCCAGACTGGCAGGACCTATCAGCAATGTAGCTGGCAGAAGAGAAATGCAGTTAGCAGAGGCCCAACCCCAGCATCACAAAGCAGCGTCCAAAGGGGTGAGTTTGGAGCTGTAAGACAGTAGCTTAGTAACGAGCACACTGTGCAATGAGGTGTTAGATTTCCATGTCATTGTTGTTGCCGAGTCACTCAGATATGCTTACAGTTTGGTTGAAACATTAATTGGAGTGGACTGTTTGCCACAGTGGATTTCATCATTCCTGAATCCATAAGAAGGTGTTATGAGGAAACCTCAACCAGAGCCGCTTGATGCGTTTTCGAGGATGATTCTGACTCCCCTCTTGTTGAAGCTCGGGTACTCAATATTCATCACCATTTTTTGCTTCTGTTCAGGCTCAAGTCTGTAGCCTGCCTGCTTCCTTAAATGATTCTGTACACATGGTAAGTGGTCAGGTGGCCAGTCTCCAGAGTTCTGGAAGCATGAAGCCTGAGCTGGGCCATCTGTTGAGTGCGTGCTGTTTTGTATCACACACAGGGAAGTGGTGGGCAAAACCCAGAAGCACACTGGAGGCCTAATGAAAATAGGACCAGTTAAATCTTTCCTCTAAATGTTCATTAAGCCATCTGCTCTTATTAGTATCCTTATCATTTGGAAACATTACAGAGTTAAGATAAGAGAGACAATCTGTGGAATGCTGGTCTAACTTGAAATGAACTTTTGAGTAGAGCCATCATGAGTTGTGATATTTCTCTTCCCATTCAGAACCCTGCCCACTCATATCTTAACATCTCCAAGGTGCAATTTTTTAATAGTTCCTTCCTGAATATTATACCAGAAAGAAGGCTTAGCAATAGCTACAGAAATGAAAACATAATCTTGGAGTGGCTGATCAATGAAATCAGACCATTTCATAAAAGCTGTGCAGTCATACTTCTGGCCTGTAAATTGCTTTAGATGCCAAAGGGAATTGGAAGCTTGGTCTATTCTTTCGAGCCAATACTGTAATATTAACAACATGCAACAGACAAGTTTCTGCAACTTCTCAGCAGGAAGAAACTGCAGAATGACTCCAGCACCTTCTTCTAAGTCCTTGGCTCCTTTGCAGGCAAAGCCTTGGCTCTCAGGGGGACAAGAGCCCCACCCCACGCTGGTCCTCTCTTGCCTGAATTCACTCAGAATTTATGGCCTCATCACCTGCCCTCACATTTGATTTCATGACGCCTTGGACTGTTCCCTAGTTGTCTTGCCTTCTGTATGCGTTCTCCCACAGTGCTGAATATACAGTAGGTATCCCAAAAATACATGTAAAAGGAAAAGGAAACAGAGACTCAAAAGGGAAAAACAGTAAAGCTTTCATGTGCCTCTCCCCACCCACGGAAGTGCTGAAAGGGTTAAGTTCTTTGACTCTAATGATAAAACCCAAGATACAGAAAGATACAAATAGTAAATCCACAAGTAGCGTCATGTACAATATGTTCTTCTTACAATAACAATCAAATTTACAAACAAATTAGCTGTGGAGTCTGAAGGACATTCTGTAGTTCTCACACTGGGCCTTCATCTCCTGCTGATAGATGACTTTGACTGTAAATTGAAAACTGGAAGTGGTTAAACATTCTGTGTATTCACAAGTGCCATTTCCAAAATTGAGGCTTTGGAGAAGAGATGCAAGAAAGGGTCGACGGAAACTCGGAGCAATTATGCCTGTTAGTAAGATGAGGTAGTGACAATTACGCAGCAGACTCAGAGAGAGTGTGTACGTGCTGATTGCTCGGAGGGAGCCTGTAAGAACAAACTTTTATAGCACCCATCAGGGCTTGGGTCTCTAGAGGAAGTACAGATTTTCCGCCACTCTGTCAGTGTGCTTTTGGACAGAGCTTATGGCCCCAGGAACCATCTTGGAAGGGATACATGCTTGTTTTCTTAATGAGCTTGAATGAAACTCTTATATAACAGAATGGCTTCATTCGCTGTTTCTTTCCTCTAGGATAACCATTCTCAAGCTTCTGGGCGTCAGGACCCCTTTGCACTCCTAAAACTTTTTGGGGACCTCAAAGAACTTTTCTGTATGTGGGTTTTATCTATTAATATTTGCCTTATTAGAAATTAAAATGGTGGAAGTGCTTGGCTGGCCCACTCAGTCAGTAGAGCATGCGACTCTTGATCTCAGAGTTGTGAGTTCGAGCCCCGTGTTGGGTGTAGAGATTACTTAAAATTAAAATCTTTTAAAAAAAGAAATTAAAACTGTGAATTTTTTTTCTGAACCCAAAGATATGCTAGCCACAGGTACCCTCTGGAAAGCTCCACTCACTGTACACTCATGAGAAAGTATAAAAGGCAAATAGTATTATTAAAAAAATAGTTTGACTTCACAGACCTCCTTGAAAGACTCCCAGGGATCCCCAAAGTACACAGACCAAAATGGGAATACCATATGTCCTCAATTCTAAGACCCCATGGATCGTAAGACATAGCATCAATTTGACAACTTGGCGTGGTAGGGGAGAAATGCTCCATTAAATGTATGCAGTGATTAATAAGACACATTCTCACTTCAGAAAAGTTAAAATACGGAGGAAGTAGGAAATGCATCTCTTAAGATTGAGGAAATATGGCAATTTCCACTAACCTCCATGGGTCTCTGGAAACCCAGATTTATTGACTCAAACATGTTGATGAAAAATAGTTTTCCTTACAGCCTATTTGCATTTCATAATTTTTTAAATGCTTTCATGAACCGAAACTGTTACAGTCAATGAGGCACTAATGTTTTCATTCAACAAACATTTGCCAACTGTAATACCAGATACTGGGAATACAAAAATGAATGGGACCTCATCCTTGCCCTTGAGGCTCACAGACCTAGTACAAGACATAGGAAGGCAAACATATATTTATAGTATAATAAAGAAGCATTGGATCCGCATGAGTCATGAAGCTGGAAGCAGTTCGAAGTACCTAAAGATGGGGCACTGGGTATTCAAGAATGCTTGAGGTTAATCACTAAGTTTAAGCAATTAGTCATCCTCCTAAAAAGGACTGCCCTAGTGGACTTTGCCATATGTGTCAGTCACTTTCAGACATTAATTTATTTCAATTTAATTTAATTTTGCAAACACCGGTGATCTATCCAGAGACCTAGAACTAGAAATCTGTTAGAACCATTTGACCGTAATGGTATAGTCAGTAACACTGGTCAAGAACAAAACCTAACAGAACATCTTCTTCATGGTGATTAGATTTAGCTGAGAATAGCAGAAACCCAACCCCCAACATAACAGTGACACAAGCACAACATCAGCCATACTAGAGGTAGGGTGCAGGACTAGGATGACAGCTCCACGAGATCATCTGGGACCCAGGCTTCTGTATTTCTGCCCTGCCATCCTAGCACATAGCTTCCATTTTCATGGACACCTCATGGTCTAAGACATCTGCCAAAAATCTCAACAAATATATTCATATTACAGAATGGAAGGAAGGGCAAAAAGAGGTCCCTTCCAATTGGGTCAGCTCTCCTTACATAGCCATTGAAAGCATCAATTTAAAAGTGTGGATACTTAAAAAAGGGGTGGGGAGTGTGCGCCTGGGTGACTCAGTCAGTTAAGCATCCGACTCTGGATTTTGGCTCCGGTCAGAGTCATGAGATCAAGCCCCATGTCTGGCTCCACACTGGGCATGGAGCCTGCTTAAGATTCTCTCTCTCTCTCCCTGCCCCTCCCCTGCCTCTCTCTCTCTCTCTCTTTCTCTAAAAAAATAATATTAAAAATTAAATAAATAAAAGTGTGGATACTTCCACGATTCCTCTTACATCTTATTGCCTTGAACTTTATCATATGGCTACAGAGAATTGCAAATAAGGCTGGAACATTTTCTACTGTAGACAGCAGTGTTCCCAGATTTTTTTTAAAAATCGGCATTTACTACTAAGGAAGAAAGAGGAAATGGATGATAGGGTAGGCCTAGAACTAGTAGTCTCTGCCACAGGCATCATAGTAACCATAAATTTAACATTTTGTTTTGACCCTGATACTGTCTGAGCTTCTTCAAATTTATAAAAGCCATCTAGAGAAAGTTCGGTTTTCTGCACTTGGAAAGCAAAATGACACCTTTCAGAATGATGGCCCCTATTGATCTTGCTTTTAAAAAGTAGAAATTATTAGCAGATGAAATACACCAGGACTGCCTTGAAGCTTTTTGTTGTTTGTTTTGCTTTGCTTTGTTCCCCCACTACCAAAATGTTTTAAGAACATCAGAGTAGATGCAATTTTAATCTGTAGGCTCTGCAGCAGAATGATTCTAAAGATCAGTCCAACTGTAACTCTTGATTAGATTGATCCTGACTATTCATCTGTAATGAATAATGTGACTTAAATGTCCGTTATTCTGATTGGGCAGCCATGAAGACAGACCATGCTGATGCATTTGGCCAAAGGTTGAGAGGTTCCTCAAACTCTCCAGCTGCTATTCAGAGAAACACAAGAGTGTGGGTCTGAGAAAATGGGAAATAATTTGCCAGTTGACAAGTCTATGTAATCCTGGTGTATTTCATCTTCTAATAATTTCCACTTTTTAAAAGTAAGATCAATAAGAGCCGTCACTCTCAAAGATGTCAGCATGCTTTCCAACTGCAGAAAACCAAACTTGGTCCAGACGGCTTTTTCCCTCTTTTATAAATTTGAAGAAGCTCAGACAGTATCAGTGTCAAGAAATGAGAAGGCCATTTGAAAACTGACAAAAAGTGATGCTAACAATCTGGAGTTGTCAGCTTTTAGAAGCATGGGGAAATCTAACGTGGAGTTGGCAGAACACCTGGCAGAGAACACTCAGTCCCGTCGCTGTATCTTCCCCAGGGTGGGCATACTACAGAAGAGATAATCATACATTTCCTGGAAATTCCTACTGAAGAGGCCTCAGAGATCAAAATCAAGCAGAGTCGTTTTTCAAATGAGCCATAAGGCTGAAAATGTAAAGGACGGAGATTAGAAGTGTCATGTTTGGGATGGGGAGACGGGGCCTTTTGGGAAACAACTGGTTTCTGCAGCACAAACTTTGGGAAAGGAAGTTATGAGCACTTGGTGGCAATTGTAAAGCATAGTAACAGTCATGATATATGTTTCTGAGGCTCTTCCACAAAAGTCAATTTCTTGAAATGGATGGAGTGAAACGGAAATAGTCTATGTCGCTAGCAACCCCTTGTAGATACCAGAAAATAAAGGAAATGAAGTCAGCAAAAGACTGTAAACTCTGTGAAGGCAGGACCCAGTCTGTCCTGGTTAGACTGGCTCCCTAGTGCCTAGCATAGTGCCTAAAATAGATATTTATTAATAGAAGAAAGGAAAATAATTAAAGTAGCATGCTCTAAGCTTGGAATTGTACCAAGAAGCCTGTTACAAATAACTGGGGAATCCAAGGAATAAGCAAAAATATTAGCCGTGAATTGGCTGACATGTATGTGAAATAATATACCCCTATATAAGCCAAATTTCTTGGGAGACACATAGCATAGAAGGATTCTTAAGAAATGGAATCAATGGGGCGCCTGGGTGGCTCAGTTGGTTAAGCGACTGCCTTCGGCTCAGGTCATGATCCTGGAGTCCCTGGATCGAGTCCCGCATCGGGCTCCCTGCTCGGCAGGGAGTCTGCTTCTCCCTCTGACTCTCCTCCCTCTCATGCTCTCTGTCTCTCATTCTCTCTCTCTCAAATAAATAAATAAAATCTTTAAAAAATAAAAAAAATAAATGGAATCAATGAACAGGGGGGAAATGGCTGGTGACGTAGAAGCAGGGGGAACTTTGAAAGACCATGGCTACTATATGATTGCACTCCAAAGTTCATGAGATAACCAAAGAGGAGGACATTGCAATAGTCAGGCAGGGGCCAGAAGAAATTCGGGCATGTTCTATGATAAAAAATAAATAAATAAATAACTGGCCTTTATAGAGCTCTTTCTGTGTACCAGGCGCTATGCTAAGTGCTTTATGTAGATTTTTTCAATTCCTATAATAAATGTTTGAGAGAAAATATTATTACTGTACCCAATTTCTAGATGAGGAAACTGAGGCTCAGACGGGTTAACTGATTTGCTCCAACATTTGACTTGTCTGGAGACATTCTTGGTTGTGACAGTTCAGGGGGAGGTGCCACTGACATCTAGTGAACAAAAGCCAGAGACACTGCTAAACATCTCACGATGCACAGGACAACAAGAATGATCTGGCCCCAAATGACAATCATGCCTCAGTGGAGAAATGTAAGCCTTGTCCCTGGCAAACATTTAAACGTCCTTTATTACCACTATATACCTTACTTCGACTTTATGCCCTAGTAACCCAGACCCATGTTATTTTCCCCCACTCCCATAGGGTTTCATGTCCTGTTTTCATTCATTCTTTTCCCTCTGCTGAAATCACTTCTCCCCCTTTGCTTCATCTCAGTACCTTAGCTTCATCCTTCAAGATGAAGCTGACATTTCTCTTCTAGGGGTTATTGCCCCAAACTCCCTCCCCTGCATCCCCATGTCACTCTGGGCATGCGTCTGTCATGGCACTTAACCACATTATATTGAAATGAGTGGTTTCTGGATCTGCCTTCCCCCACTTGACTGTGCGCTAATCAAGGGCAGGGACCTGTTTTCTTAGTGCCCAGTACAGAGTAGGCAACCACATTGCATTGAACCAAAAGAAGACAAGTGACAGAGACAAAGACAAATCACTCAACCTCTAATAAGCTTTGACCTTCTCAGCCAAAGAGAACAACCCTTAGATGGATTCAAGTGAGGTAAAGGGGAAGCCAGAATTGGTGAGGAGAACGTGAAGAAATGTATCCACTCTTCTAGCTGCAGAATCAGATGGCATAGGGGCTAAGAGCACATATCCAAAAATGGGGATATCAATCGTTTCTTTCTCAAGTGTTTGCTCTAAGCATATAAAGTAATAATCCGGGCAAAGAGCCTGACACACAGGAAGCACTCAATAAACAGTAGTTACTTTTATTAAGGGCTCAGATGAGTGCGCCTGGAATTTTATAGGTGTTTTTGATTAGGATCCTCTCAAAGGAAGGGGAAGCACCTATTTATACTTTAAAAGTAAGTCAATTTAAAGAAAAATATTAAGTCAACAACAGTGCAGGTGGTGGATGGGCAGGGCAAAATTTATAAAGACATTCTGTCGACAACTGAAGTCTGGCAAACAGAACTAAAAGGGCACTGCATTGAATGGTACATGGACTAGATCTCTTCTAGCTCTGAAGGTCCATGACTTTGAAGTCATTATGGATGTTCATCCCGTTTACCATCCCTTCCTCTCTCCAGGTGCTGTGATGAGCACCGCGTCTCACTATCTCATTTAATCCACGCAGTAACTCTAACAGAGACACTGTTGCTAGCCTCCTTCCCTTGTGGCAGATGAGGAAACCAGACACTCACAGAGGGTACCTCACCTGCCTATGGTGACACACCACAGTCCAGGAAGGAACCAGCCTTCACACAGTTAGAAAGAGCCCAAGTATACAAATTATGGTCTGTGTCCACAGTGTGGGATTAAGCTGATGATTGAGGAATTTTCTAGTTTAGTCTAACTGAGGGCTCATCTGTAAATACTGCATTTACACATGGATTTCCCCTATAGGACTCTGCTGCTTTATGTACTGTTAGCTTTGGTCAAAAGTAGCTGGATCTTTAAACCAGCCACGGGACTGGCTGACCTGAGAGTCAAGTCCCTTCAAGGCACATTTTCAAATAGCAGAGGACAACATAGTGCTGTCAAGGCTTGACATCCAGACCAAGAGCTCCTTTCTGCTCAGGGTTATTTCTCAGGGCATGTTGTTGGGAGATGGGCACATTCCGCCAGCTGGCGGCTACACCAATGATCTTTCATGCCGGTTTAGCATAAATATATTTTGACATTTCAAACAAATTAATGTATTTTTACAAGGTGGGGCAACCACCACAAAGTAGGCCAAATGGTTTGCCTGTAGGCCAGGTCACCAGGCAGAGATTCCAGAACTTCCCTGCTGTTCATTCTCTTTCTGCCCCCAAAGGAAATGTTTCTTTGTCCCCAGAAACCACGTGGACAAATGCCAGCAACCCTCAGGGATTAACCTTAGCCCTCCCTTGGTAACTTAGAATTCTAGGGTCTCTACAGGTAACAGATGCTAATTCTGAATCAGCTCAAGGACTCCGTTCCATATGTCACGTTGTGTGTTATGGAAATGCCTCGGTAGTAAATATAGTGTTTCTATGCTGTGGCTATAAAGCACCAGTTCCTTGAAAAAATTACCTGGAAATGGGAGTATTTAACATGAGAAGGATATAAAAGGAACTGACAACCTAAGGGAGGTGAAAAGGTCCAGGTTCTGAAAAGGCGGACCTTGGATTACTAAGTAGCCACACATCTTTCATTCGAGCAGATTTCATAGACAAGCTGCCCAGCCAAATCAAATGGGAATTAAAGGGATTCTGTGTAGCTAGTATAGGAAGTGTTTCAGAAGCACAAAGGCCACTTTAGTCACAGGAAACTGCCAGAGGGTGACTTATTTGATGGAAAAGAAAACAAACAGACGCAAAAGCTGGTGTATTTTTGAGGCAATATTAAATCTAATAAACATGACACCAGTAGTATTGACTTAAATCAGGTTGGGTGAGTTGGAGAATTTAACACCTTGTCTTCCAACCACCAGCCTTTCTCTTAGAGGCAGCCTTGACAGCAGAGAACAGAGTCCAAAACATGTCCTTCTGTGACTCCTGCCAGGTGTGTGCCGTCCCCGGCCTCTGCCCCGGCCTCAGCTCTCAGACTGGAGATAATTAGAACGTCATTTCTGCCAGCTTTGTTTTTTCTGGGTCACTGACTTCAGACTTGACCAAAATAGGAGTGCTGTACTGAAATAAATTCATTTCCTCTTCCTCAGCCAGCCCCAGGTTATTTCCTGGGGGACCGTGCTCCACAGGACCAGCGCACACAGCTGCTGTACGGGAGCGATAGTGGATATGGAGGTCCAGAGCGAGGGCACATGGCGGAGGAGGCAACGCCCTCCACAGCAGCAGGCTCTCCCTCTCCCTCTCCCTCTCCCTCTCGGTGGCAGGGCGCTGACAGGCACAGGCCTCAGACAGACGTGCTGAGGAACACATCACAGCAAACTGCTCTGGGAGCTGTTAAAGCTGGTGTTTAATGTTTATCCAATGGCCTCAGTCTGAAAGGCTCTGTAGAACATGCATAACACAGCTCAGCTTTATACTCCATTAGCATTCAGATTCCTAGCTGCCCAGAGGCATATGGTGCTGACCAGGGAAGGCCAGTCTCTGTGGAGGTCGAGGGCACGCAGAGACACGGGGGCAGAATGAGGTTGCTGGGTGTCTGGGAGGGACACTCAGAAACAGGGACGGAGAGCCCCAAGTGTTACGGGGGGGAAGGCCAAATACCACCTTTGTCCCCGTTACAACATCACCAGTTGCCCTCCATTAAGAGGCAAAATGAGAGGAAAGGCCTGTCTCACGCTGGCCTTTGTCCACTTCATTACTGACTGAGTGTAAGGCCTCTTCCAGCCGGGGATGGAGTGGGCCTCCCAGCGCAGTGGCAGTCCAGATCTTGTTTTCAGACTTTCAGATTCAGTAAGAAAAACGAAAACTTCCTTGGGCTTTCACTCAGGGCAAGAAGAGTAGCCCCATTCCTGCTTCTATTTTGGCCAGGAATGGGCCAGATTTCTCTGCCTTTGTCCAACCTAAGGGAAGAGCAATAAAGTATAGAGTAAGTGAGTGGTGGGGCGCAGAATACATGGAACACAGTTCTCTGAGAAGTGCCCAGTGATAAAATAGCTGTTGAGGAGATGTCAAGGCAGGTACTGGGCTGACCGCTGTGTCCAGGAAGGAACGAGAGTGGAACTGTGTTTGGTTGGCCTGTGTGTCCCAAGCGCCTAGCCCAGCATCTGGCCCAAGATACAACACACACACCCCAATCCTTTTGCTTCTCACTTCCCTTAACATGTCTTAAATCCACCTTCTTCTCTCTATCCCCACTGCTACCATCCTAATTCAGGCACTATCATCCCCCACCTGGACCACTGCACGAGCCTCCTAACTGCAGACCTGCCTCTTCTCCCACCTCCTTTTCTTTTCTTTTTCTTCCCCCACCTCCTTTTCTAGTATCATCTCAACAGCAAACAATGTGATTCCTCTAGAACCCAGATATGTCACACTCCTACTTAAAGCTCTTTAGTGGCTTCTCACAGCCATCAGAATAAAGCTGCACATGCACATCCCTCCATTACCTGGTGTATTAGTGGGCTCGGACTTCTGTAACAAAATACCACAGGGGCGCCTGGGTGGCGCAGTCCATTGTGCATCTGACTCTTGGTTTCAACTCAGGTCATGGGATCGGGTCCTGCGTCGGGCTCCCCACTCAGTGTGGAGTCTGCTTGAGATTCTCTCTCCCTCTCCCTCTGCCCCTCCCACTCCTGCTCACTGTCTCTTCTGTAAAATAAATAAATAAATCTTTTTAAAAAAATACCATAGACTGGATGGTTTTAACAAGAGAAATTTATTTTCTCACAGTTCTGGAGGCCATAAGCTCAAGATCAAGGTGTTGGCAGCTTTGGTTTCTCCTGAGGTCTCTTTCCTTGGCTTGCAGATGGCCATCCTCTTACCATGTCCTCACGTGGGCTTTTTCTCTATGCATACACATTCCTGCTGTCTCTTTGGTGTCTCTTCCTCTTCTTATAAGGACACCAATCCTGCTGTATTAGAGCCCCACCCTCATGATTTCTTTTAATTTTAATTACCTCTTTAAAGGCTCTGTTGCCAAATACAGTCACATTGGGGGGTTGCATGAATTTGGGGGGAACACAATTCAATCCATAATACCTAGCCACTGACTACTTTCTGATTCTTATTGCTTACTACTCCCATACACTTCAACCTTACTGAATTGCTTGTAGTAACCTGGATGGTCCACACCATCTCTAAACTCTGGACCTTTACCCATGCTGTTCCCTCTCCCTGGGATTGCTTTCAACACTGCTCCCACCTCACCCTCCACCATTTTCACCCCATTTCTCTCCTACTGGTCATTTCAGGTAGTACCATCTCTGAGAATAACCTGCTTCGTGATTCCTAATGTGAGTGAAGTGCTCTTATACTCTCTCCGCTGCTTCCTTCTCATAACACGGAGAATAATTGCCTAATGGCCCTTCCAAGGACTCCACCAGACCATGAGTCATTTGAGGGCAGAGGCTGTGTCATAGCATTCTTTTGAATCCCCAAAGCCTAACACAAGGCATAGCCCATAGAAGGTACTCAGCAAATATTCAGTGAAAGAACAAATCAACCCATTTGCAAGAAAAGGGAAATGTGGAGTGAGCCAGGTCAAGCTAGGTGGCCGTGCATTGCAACTTAGGATTCGACATCACCAGCTGATAAACGGTGTCTGAGTGTTCCACAAGGTGGATGCTAGGTCTGTGCTAATGGAAGGTCCTGTCCCCAAAGGTTCCTGTTACAGTAAAATCGAGTTTCTCTGGCACTGTGTTTTCTGGAAGCCTCTATGACTTTGCTCTTCCATGTATCTACAAGACAGTGAGCGAGATCTGTATGTCATAGTGACACAGAAGCCCTAGAGCATTGATCCTCAAACTTGAGCGTGCATCAGAAGATGCTGGAAGGCTTATTAAAACACAGATGACTAGGTCCCACCCCCAGAGTTTCTGATTCAGTAGGTCTAGGTTGGGGTCTGAGAATTTGCATTTCTAACAAGTTCCCCGGTGTTGTTGTTGCTGCTGCTCTGGAGACCACACTCTGAAAAACACTGCTCTAGGGGATCCTTCTGGAATTATTGAAAATGAATTTTCATTATGTTGGAAATGGTATAAATGATAAATATGTTTCCCAGAACATTTGATCAACCATCCTCCCCCAACTTTGCCAGACAACACCAACGTTGCTGAAATTCCTGAGACGGGGGAACCAGTAAGCCGATTTTTCTTTCAAGGTAAAACTGCCCCTGGAAAGATATTGTAACCTAATGGTGTGTGTTCTGCTCTTTTTGCAGGTGCGATTAGAGTGGCCAACAGACCTTGCAGTCAATCCCATGGACAATTCATTGTATGTCTTGGATAACAACATTGTGCTGCAAATTTCTGAGAACAGACGTGTGCGGATCATTGCAGGACGCCCCATTCACTGCCAGGTGCCAGGCATCGATCATTTCTTGGTCAGCAAGGTGGCAATTCACTCCACTCTGGAGTCAGCCAGGGCCATCAGCGTCTCCCACAGCGGGCTGCTCTTCATAGCTGAAACAGACGAGAGGAAAGTAAACCGCATTCAGCAAGTCACCACCAACGGAGAGATCTCCATCATAGCTGGTGCCCCTACTGACTGTGACTGCAAAATTGATCCCAACTGTGACTGTTTTTCAGGTATGACCTTTATAGCAATTCACCAGCTCCCTCTCTCTGTTTCCAAAAGAAAAACACACAACAGAAAGGCCAAAAGGAAAACTAAAGTGTTATTTCTGAGCATTAGTGTGAGCGAGTGGAGAAAGCAATGGGTTGGGGCAGTGTGAGTGAGTGGAGAAAGCGATGGGTTGGGGCCACATAGCCTAGTATCTGGTCATTGCTCTGCAACCAACTGACCGAGTGACCCTGGGAAAGCCACAAAACCTCCTCATGACTCACCTCATCTGTTAGAGATGTCACTTGTCTCAGTTATATCACCTTGCTGTACTGAGGATAAGCTACTATAACAAAAGTTTGATACTCTTTAAGTTAAAATCGCTATATGAATGTAAGATCATGACACTATTTGTACTTTGGAGAAAAGGAAACAGTAAAATCTGCATATACTGATTTAGCTAAGGAAAAAATTACTTCCCTTAAGTGACTGGTTTCCAAATTAATAGGCCTTGCTATTTGAAACCCAAAGAGGGGTGCCTGGATGGCTCAGTCTGTTAAGCGTCCAACTCTTGATCTCAGCTCAGGTCTTGATCTCAGGGTCGTGGAGCCTACTTTAAAAAAAAAAAATCTGAAACCCAAAAAGACTAGAGCAGACTGCTTTGAAGATACATGGGCAAAATAAAGTCCCACTGTGGAGGGGTTCTCAGGACATCAGTCTACTACTTAGACTGTTTAAAAAATGTCCAAAATTTTCGGGTGCCTTGGTGGCTCAGTTGGTTAAGCGTCTGCCTTCGGCTCAGGTCATGATCCCAGGGACCTGGGATCGAGCCCCGCGTTGGGCTCCTCAGTGGAGAGCCTGCTTCTCCCTCTTCCTCTGCCGCTCCCCCTGCTTGCGCTCTCTCTCTCTCTCTGTGTCAAATAAATAAATAAAATCTTTAAAAAAT
Source organism: Leptonychotes weddellii (assembly GCF_054177405.1). Lineage (NCBI taxonomy): Eukaryota > Metazoa > Chordata > Mammalia > Carnivora > Phocidae > Leptonychotes > Leptonychotes weddellii. The sequence continues at coordinate 22,138,663 of NC_138385.1, forward strand.
ATATTAAAAAATGCCCAAAATTTTCTTCCTAGCCAATAGTGCCCTTTATTTCCAACTGAAATACATATGTGTGTATATATATATATATATATATATATATATATATATACACACACACATATGAGTCTTTTCCCCAAAACATGGATTAGATACTCCGTATAGCAAACAGTCCTCTAGATACATTTATTGCTGGGATGTGGAAATCCCTCCATGCTACCTGCAGTCCTATTAAACTGCTCATCTGGGCCCAAATGATTCTCTTAACCTTGCCTTTTCTTGGGCCAGAGGAATCACGAATGAGCAACTTGGTTGATACGACTTTTGATCAATATTTCCAGTGTTTTCCTGGACAATTAGTTTTATACTTATTTTGCTAATTTATGTCTTTCATTCAAGGCAAATCTAATGTTTATTCCAGTTATCAAATTTGATGTTCTGAATCATTGTTGCACTTACAGACTTAGTGTACTTTGACAATGTGACAGTGGGAATTAGCCAAAGAGAGGTCCTCTAGGCACAGTAGAACTGGAAAGTCCTGAGGTAGGTAGGTAGGTCCACAAGGACTGACAGGCATAAATCTCATGGATTTCCAGCCACATTTTGTGTGGTTTCCATTATTTGCTGTTTTCGTATCTTGTGATACAATAGATACTGAACAGCAGGATTGATGATTTCACAAAACTGGTGTTAACTGAGATAATTGCATCTCACTGTTTATCTTTACTGGTTACTGATTCAAGAATTCTGAATAAGTTTCAAATTTGTCAAGGGAGGGGCATGCAGAGAATAATGGTTCACTGATTGTTTGCTTTCAAATGATTCTTTTCTTGTAAAGATTTTATTTTTAAGTAATCTCTATACCCAACGTGGGGCTCGAACCCACAACCCAAGATCAAGAGTCACATGCTCTATTGACCAAGCCAGCCAGGTGCTCCTAATATGATTCTTGATGCACAGTGATTTCTGTATATGGTTATGTTCTTATAAATGCTTGTGATGACAATTATTAAAATCATGGTCTTTCTCTCACAGGTGATGGTGGCTATGCCAAAGATGCAAAAATGAAAGCCCCTTCCTCCTTAGCAGTGTCACCTGATGGTACCCTATACGTCGCAGACCTTGGGAATGTTCGAATTCGTACCATTAGCAGGAACCAAGCCCACCTGAATGACATGAACCTTTATGAGATTGCTTCACCTGCTGACCAGGAGCTCTACCAGTTCACTGTCAATGGAACCCACCTGCACACCTTGAACTTGATAACACGGGACTATGTATATAATTTCACCTACAATGCCGAAGGTGACTTAGGTGCGGTTACCAGCAGCAATGGCAACTCTGTGCACATTCGCCGTGACGCAGGCGGGATGCCCCTTTGGCTTGTGGTGCCTGGCGGGCAGGTGTACTGGCTGACCATAAGCAGCAATGGAGTCCTGAAAAGAGTGTCAGCCCAAGGCTATAATCTGGCCTTGATGACCTATCCGGGAAACACGGGGCTTTTGGCTACCAAAAGTAATGAAAATGGATGGACAACTGTTTATGAGTAAGTTTCTCAACATAGGCTTTGTTAGGCTTTTATTTGAAACTGTATTATAGTAGGAAAATGGCTTAGTAATTGCTGGGTGTTGCATGCTATTTTCTCCTAAGAACCACAATAAAAAAAAAAAAAAGTCAAGGAGAAAATTTTACCTAACTCCTACAGTTCAAACCCATTTCTCCAAAGCAGTTCTGCAGAGCATAATAATAAAAACGTAGACTGAATGAAGAATCAGGTGTGGCACGGCAGGAGACAGGAATGAGCTAGAAGCCTGAGTACTCAAGAAATTTACAGCATAGCTGGGAAAACAAGGTAAAATTTCATTTAAATAACAAAACTAAGAAAATAGTTCTAAAGCAACAAGGAAGCAGTGTGGTTCACCTCGTATTTATTGATCCCTGTGGGGTTTAATGAATGAATAAATGAATGTGTGCCCAGCCCAGCCCAACTCAGTATAAGTTGCTGTGGGAGGTAATAGAAGTTAGAATATAAAAAGCGGGCCCTGACAAGCGAGTGTGAACAGGAGAGGCTGCATGCCATTGGCTGCTTTGGTGAAATGTGAAGCCAGATGCTCCCGTACAGGCATGGGCTTCCTCAGTTTCCCGGCACAAGTCAAAGAATCTGGCACAGACTGGCATTCACAGACTGGATCTGTAATGACTTTGTTTAACTGGGAATTAACACAGGGTGTGTCTGACAGCAAGCTACTAGGAAGTGTCGTGACATGGAAAGAGACCATTGTCCTTGCCTTTCCAAGCATGGACAACCTTGTTTGCAGGTCAACTCATTTAGAAAGCTAGCCTGCCAAGACTTGGCAAGCATCTTTTCCACGAAAGGGAATTGCTGAATTTTTAACCAGTGTACTGAGTGAAGATAATCTATGGAATCTGAACCCAGAGTCTGAAATGGCATTAAAGTTGAAAAGTGTGACGAGAGGAAATGTTAAGTATGAGGGGTTCCCAATGTGACTATTCTGTAGGGATGCAGAGAATATGAAGAGGATATGTCCAATCCCATGAAAGCCTCCCAAGGAAAGGGACAAAACAATCGGCCTTCACATTCTGGATCATTTCCCAAAGAAATGCCACTTACACAAAAAAGCTGGACATCTATTTTAGTTTCACTTAGAAATATGTATTCAGTTGTTTCTGTTGCAAGTCTTACTCTATTGTTCGAAAAATTTCTCTTACATCTTAATAAGAGTAATGAAAGCCACTGTTCACTGAAGCGTTACTATGTGCCAAGTAGTAGGCTAAATGATTTACATGCATTATTTTATTAGATCCCCAAAATAACAACATGGGGTAGATGCTCCTGGTATGCCATTTTATGGATGAGGAAACTGAGGCACAGAACGGTTAACTTGTCCTGATTCACACAGATGTCCAGGTTTCAAACTCCCAACAGTCTGACTCAAACCCCCAATTTTTAAATATACCACCCTGAAGAAAGATAAACTCTCTAATGAGAGTATCTTTTTCAAAAATTCATGCAAGATCACACCACAGCTCAAATTAGACAACTATTTTGAAAGCTAATGTTTAGCTTCAGTCAAGCCACAAGAAATGGCGGAAGTATTAACTAGTTTTCAAAATAGCCAGTTCAACCATTCATTCCTTTAGTCATCAGTTCATTACACTGTATACTTTACATATATACAATTTATTTGTCAACTATACTTCAATAAAGCTAGAGGGGAAAAAAACAAAAACTAGTTCATTTATTTATTCAACAAATATTTACTAAGCACCTACTCTGTGCCAGGGAGTACAGCTGTGAACAAAACAGATAAAAATTCCTACCTTCGGGGCACCTGGCTGGCTCAGTCAGTAGAGCATGACACTCTTGATTCGGGGTCATGAGTTCAAGCCCCACGTTGGGTGTGGAGCCTACTTAAAATTTAAAAAAAATTTTTTTTAAATTTCTACCTTCATAGAGTTTACATTATACTGGTGGGAGACAAGTAAAATGTACGGAACTTCAAATGGTGATAAGTTCTGTGGAAAAATAAAGCAGGGTAAGGGAGATCAAGAGTGTGAGGCAGAAGGGGTTTTTCTTTTGGGTGCATGGTCGGAGAAGGCCTTATTAAGAAGGTGACATTTGAGTAAATACCTGTAGGAGGTGAGGAAGTAAGCCATATGGATATCTATGGGGAGGGAAGAGAGAGAACATTCCAGGCAGAGTGAACAGCAAGTGCAAAGGCCCTGAAGCAGGAGCCAACCTGACGTGTACAAGGAATACTAAGGCAGCCACTGTGGCTGGAATGGAGTAAGAACAGTGGGAAGATAAAATCAGTGAAGTGGCCAGGGCTACTTCATGTAGGGCCTTGTAGTCCTCCGTAAAGACTTTGACTTTTACCCTGAAGTAAGATGTAGAACCACTGGAGAGTTTTAAGTAAAGGAATGACAGAATCTGACTTACGTTTTTTTAAAAATCAGCCTGTGTTGAAGACATCCAACTATGGTGGAAAGAGGGGAGCCCAATGGTGGAGAGGAGAGAGGTTTGCAATACTCCAGGCAGAAGATGGTGACTTATACCAGGGAGTGCAGGCAGTGATAAGTGGTAAAATTCTAAGTATATTTTGATGGTTGATCTATCAGGACTTACGGATAGTTTGGATGTGAAGTGAAGAGAAAGAGTGTTAGAGACAACGCCAAAGGTTTTCGCCTGAGCAACTGGATGATACACTTTCTATTTATCAACACAAGGAAGAGTGCACAAGGAGTGCATTACACTGGGTGGGAGATCGGGAGTTCAGTTCTGGATATAATCAGTTTAGTTAGACTTCCAAGTGAAAACCAGCAAGAGACTAAGAAGGATAGTCTAATGAAGTAGGAAGAAAAGCAGGAGAGTAGGATATCCTGGGAACCAAGTAAAACAGGAAGGAGTGATCAGCTGTGTCAGATATTCCTGGTAAGTGAAGTAAGACAAGGACTGAGAATTGGCCATTCAATCTAGCACCGTGGACATCATTGTTCACCTTAAGAAGAGCAGATGTTGTGGCACCATGGGAGACAAAAGCCTGAGCAGAGCTGGTTTCAAAGAGAATGGATATACACATATTCATAGCAGTGTTGCTCATAATAGCCAAGAAGTTTGAAGAACCAACATCCATCAGGACATGAATAGGCAAACAAAATGGGGTACTTCCATACCATGGAATATTATTCATCCATAAAAAGGAATGAAGTTCTGACACATGCTACAACATGGATGAACTCCAGATACATTATGCTAAGTAAAAGAAGCCAGTCACAAAGGACAAATATTGTATAGTTCCATTTATATGAAATGTCCACAAAAGGCAAATTCATAAAGGCAGAGAGTAAGTGGGTGGTTGCCTGGGGCTGAGAGGGAATAGAGATTGACTGTTAATGAGGGTGGGGTTTATTTTGGGGGTGATGGAATGTTCTAGAAGTGATAAGGATGACTGCACTCATGGTGAATGCACTGAAAGCCACTGAATTGTATACTTTGAAATGGTGACTTTTATGGTATATGAATTATATCTCAATAATAATAATAAAGGGCACCTGGGTGGCTCAGTTGGTTAAGCATCTGCCTTTGGCTCACGTCATGATCCCGGGGTCCTGAGATAGAGCCCCACATTAGGCTCTCTGCTCAGCGGGGAGCCTACTTGTCCCTCTGCCTAATGCTCCCCCTGCTTGTGCTCTCTCTCTCTCAGTCTGTCAAATAAATAAATAAAATCTTTAAAAAAAAAAACCTTTAAGAAATAATAATAATATAAAAGGAAGTGACCGAGAGGAGAGAGATTAGAGACAGTGAGTAAAGAATTCTTAAGAGTGCAACCACTGTGGAAAACAGTATGGAGGTTCCTCCAAAACTTAAAAATAGAAGTACCCTATGATCCAGGAATCACACTACTGAGTATTTACCCAAAGAATACAAAAACACTAATTCAGAGGGATATAGCAGCATTGTTTACAATAGCCAAGATGTGGAAACAGCCCAAGCATCAAGTATCCATCAATGGATGAATAAAGAAGATACACACACACACACACACACACACACACACTGGACTATTACTCACCCATCAAAAAGAATGAAATCTTGCCATTTGCCACTACATGTATGGAGCTAGAGAGTATAACACTAAGCAAAATAAGTCAACTAGAGAAAGACAAATATCACAGGCTCTCATTCATATGTGGAACTTAAGAAACAAAACAAATGGGCAAAGGTAAAAAAAGAAAAGAGAGAGAGAAGCCAAGAAATAAACTCTTAACTATAGAGAACAGACTGATGGTTCCCAGAGGGGAAGTGGGTGGGGGGATGGGTGAAATAGTGGATGGGGATTAAAGACTACACTTAGTATGATGAAAAATAAAATGAAATTATTAAAAACTGCCTTCCAGAAAAAAGAGAAGGATGTGGGATTGCAAGAGTGACCGTGGGAAGTCTGGAAAGCGAGATTTTCCCCTCCAGGAGCAGGAAAAGGAAGAGAAAGGGAGGCTAAATAGTCATTTCTTTCTTCTCCCTCCTTAACTCCAGCCAGGATTATGCTGACGCCCTCCTGACCAAAAATCATCTGTGGAAAGTCCCCCTTCCTCCTGAAGCACTCCATTCTGGTGCCGAGCAGCAGCCCCCAGTGAGACACTGCCCCTGTCCCTTCTTACCTGCACAGAAAAGAATGAGCAATTTCCCAACCTATATAATGTAATTAATCCTTACAGTCCTCTCTGTACAAAATCGGACTTCTTTCCCTTTTATCCCCCAATGCATTAGCCAGTTCTGAACACTCCTTTGAGTGTTCCTTTGTCCTTCTGAAGCTGGGGAACACAGAACTGGACCTACTACTCTAGTCCGGGTCAGAGCCCTGCAGTTCTCTGAGGTGAGGAGGCTGCCTTCTGTGGCCAAAGGGGACAAATTGTTTGCCAAGGTGGAAATAGAAATTCTGTTCTGAGTTGAGAGACAGAGAAACAGAAACAGAAGCAAAATTTGGCAGGATGGAGGATGGCCACGTACAGGTAGCTAAGCCAGTAATCCATTCATCTTTTGATTATCTGTGGCGATGGAGAGGAGAAATGACACAGATGACCCTGAAAAGTGGATCATCCAAATAGGATTTTTAACTGCTTCTTGTGCAGTGGTAGTATGTGGGCTTGTATTGTGTAATGTGATGTTGTTTAAATAGTTCATTGATTTTCATAATTCCGTTTGACTTGGACCAGGATCAAAATTGCACACCCCAAGTGTTAGTACTTGATGCTTGACTGCCCCTGAGCGTCCTGAATGTCACAGGGAAAGCTGACCACAGAGAAGTGGCTAACAGAGAGGTGACTGTCAAGGCAGGAATACCGACCAAATGAGCCAAGGGTTTTGGCCCAAGGGGGCTGGCAAGTTCCTAACTGCAGTGACCCTACAGCAGTGGGGGCCCAAGGGAAGGGCCCAGCAACTCACACAGCAGGCAAGCCTTCTTTGCCCAGGAGGCTGCGAGAGTAGCCAGGATGCCCTTGCTTGTTTCCCGAGCACTGCCCTGGCAAAGGCTTCTGCTATACTAAACCGGAGAAGTCCCAGGCTGAAGCCAAAGCATCAGTGTGTCGCTGCTACTGGTCCAGGCTGAGCAGACGGTTCCGCAGGCCCTTGCCCTTTGCGGAAGCCGTCCACCGGAAGATTGCACATTTATGTGATTTCTTGATCCCCAGTCTTCTGTATTCTCTCTCTTTCTGGACTTTGTTAGCACATACCCCACCGCTCCCCTCAAAAAAGCCATCCACTGACAAGTTGGAAAACCCTCATAATAGCACTGAGTGCCTTCTAGGCTATTTTATAAATGCTCGGTTTTATGGAAGATGGGTAATAGGGAATTCTCCCTCCTCCCTGGTAAGATTAGAAGTAGAGGGAGGGGCAAGGTAAATAAGCCATGTCTCTGGGTGAGATATTTGCCTGGGCATAGGACATGGTTCCCATGTAAGAACTGGTTATATAATCCGTCCAAACACATCAAAATGTCATGTTCACAGGAAGTGAACAGAAGGAACAGAGGCTACTGGCAGAAAAAGCTTCCGGGGGCTGGTAGGGAAGATTAGCTGCAGAGCACAGGACACGTATGGGAGCTGAGCCTGGCCTCCCAACACCACCATCGCTGGCTCTGTCTCTTTTCTCAGTACACTGGCTCTCGGATCCACCCATCCCTTCCATTTCCACTGGTATCATCTTATTTCACTCACACAACAAGTAGGCGTAGTGAGAATCTACTCTGTGCCAGACACCGAGAATACAGGCATGAATGAGACATGGGCGCCCTCCCTCTATGGATGAGAGTTTACAACCTAGTAAGGAAGACTAGTCCCAAAGATAGGCAATCACAGTACATTGAACAAAGGCAAGAAGCCCCCATCTTCTTACACAAATGAAGGCTGCGGCCTTCCTACAGGTCCCCCTGCTCCACATATCCCCTTCCAAGATTTGCTCTCATCGTACTGTTCTCTCCTTGCAAAGTCTTCTGGGGCTCTCCATTCTCCACTGCCTCTCTGCGTTCCTCCAGAGCCCGGTACCCCAGGTCCCCTACACTCTGCTTGCAACATGCCTCTCATCCTTATCACCCACTACCCTCCTTGCGGAACCTTGTGCCCCAGCAACCCAGTTCTTCTCATGGACATCCCATCCACCAGTATACTTTTCTTCATGCCATCACCTCCTCTCCACCCCCATCTCTACCTATCCAGGGATTGAGCTCTACCTACCTTCCAGAATTCAAATACCACCTTCTTCTCCTCCTTATTTTCTGCTCAGCCCAGCTGGAAATGACTTCTGCCCGCTCTGAGCTTCGACAGCTTGTTTACGGAAGCACGTGGCAATATTCTGGCATTAGAATGACTCGTGTGAATGTCTTATCTGCCCCACCAGACTTTGCATTTCATTCGGCACTGTATCTCCGGTACCTAGCACAAGACTCATACTTATTGAATAAAGGACAAAGTGGAGATAGAAGGGCATTATGGACTTGGAGCCGAATCAAAGGAAGCCAAGTGAAGTTATTGGTGAGGAAGGGGAATCCAGTATTTCCTACAGAATGCTTATTAGGTTGGTCAGGTTTCTGGCATGAGAGGGTAAAGGGGGTCTGTTTCCCTTTAAAAAATAAGTAATGAGTTTTCCTTCTATAATCATTAATATTTTCTTAAAAGCAAAGGTGGGGGAGCTTCTAGTTTTTAGTCTGCATGGTTTAGCTCTGGCTTAAATTATCCTCAAGGGAAAAGGGCGGACTATCCCTTATGAGAAAATATCAGCCCACATGTATTTTTAATAATGTATAAATATCACCCTACCCCAACTAAACTATATGCTCCTCAAGGACAAGAATGAATTCTGAACTTCCTTTATAAATGTTTTCTTTGTTCCAATGGGGCATGTCTGCATTCACACACACACACACACACACAAATGCACATAGCCTTTTGAGGTGCTGAGCAAAACAATAGTTATACTCAATATTTCACTGATCAGTGTCCTGTGAGACCCTCATAGTGCAATTCTGTAAAATCAGGACAGGAAGGGACAATCTGATGGTAAATCTCCTCTAACCAGACCCGCTTCTAATGACTATGAAGGCAACAGTCATCGCCTGATCACACAATTCACCAGCCAGAATTTGCAGGCCTGGTTAAGCGAGTGCTACCCCCGGCCCCGGGAAGGAGGGGCTTGCTACCTTGTTGTGGCCTGAGGGTATCAGTTGCAGCATATTGGCTTGTACTCTGCACCAAAGGATGCAGGCACCAAAGGGAAACACAGCATAAGAGGTTTTGATTAAACTTGTATCTTTGACATTCAGTCTGGAAACATGCATTCCCCTGTGATGGAGAGAAGAAACTCAAGCAAGCCATAGGAAATCAAAGGCTCCCTTTATTTCTTAGCCACTTTTGAGCAATCTTTCCAAAGTTGTGGGAATTATCCACTAATCAGTACTTCAACCTGTCGCTCTTCCTTTGGAAATGATCCCACAAAAGAGAGGTGGGCCTATATGTTTAGACCTAGGGCCATGCAAAGGACAGAGACACCACACTGAAGATACCACCAAATATGATTGCTATGACTGACTTGCAGAACTGGGGTCTGTGAGTGTGTTGGGTAAAGTGCTTCAGGGATATTTTTTGGGTTTTCTTTTCCCTTTGCTTTTATTGAGATATAATTGACACATAGCACTGTAGAAGTTTAAGGTGTCTAGCTTAATTACTTGACTTATATAATAAGACTGAGAAATGACCAAAACAATCTTAGTTAACTCCATCATCTCATAGATACAAAAATAGAGAGAGGAAACTGGTTTATTCCTTCTGATGAGAACTTTTAGGGTCTACTCTCTTAGCAACTCTTAGCTGTAGTCATACATTACCTCCTTGCTACTTATTTATCTTATAACTGGAACTTTGTGCCTTTTGACTACCTTCCTTCAACTCCCCCACCCACCCCACACCCCACCTCTGGTAACCACAAATCTGATCTTTGCTGAGTTTGGTATGTGTGGGTTTTTTGTTTTGTTTTGTTTTAGATCCTACAAGTGAGATCATACACTATTTGTCATTGTCTGACATATTTCACTTAGCGTTATGCCCTCCAGGTAGAGTGCTTTGTTTAGGATAGAGTTAAAGTCAAATACACACTTTCAAAAAGGATGCATGTCCAGCCACAGAAAGGAAATCAGGCAATATAACTTTCCAGCTACCCAGCAACTGGGCAGGGCTCTGGAAAATTCTACCTGATCCCCAACACCATTGCCTCCCTCATCAGAAAAGGATCAGGCAGCTACCTCCCAGCTAGATCTATCCAGGTAATTACAGTCTTATCCAGGACTATTAATCTTTCCTCTCCAAATGTATCCCAGGCCACTGCTAAGTTTCATTGGAATTTTTGGTCCTTGTACCTCTGCTCGTGGATGCCTCAAACAGCATCCGATCTTGTGATCTTGCCCTGAGAAGTGGCCAGAACCACTGCCTTCACCTTTAGATGAAATCTTGCTTTAAACAAGAGGCCCTGTGACTGAGAAAGAAGGCAACCGTCCCCAAGCTGGAAAGCCCATTGGGAACTTGCATGCCTAGAATCTTAGGTCAGATTTCCTGAGGAATGACGATGAGTGACCTTGCCAAGTTTTAAGGAACCTACTCAGGAACCAGGAAAGGTAATCCAGTGAGGCTGATTTGCTGTCGATGGACGTGAAACAGAGAGGAACTGCCTGCAGAATCTAGGCTGTTGGGACCCCAGTCTCCCCCGTGAGGAAGGCAGCTTCCTTCTATCTGCTGCCTGGAAACACTTGGGAAAATTAAAGGTAGACATTGTTTTCCTCTCCTGGAAGTAAGACCAGGCAGACAAGGTCAAGGCTGTGCTGGGCCTGCCAGCCTTTTGCAGCCAGAGCCCCAGAGCAGGCCATGGGCAAAGGGGTTGAGCAGGGGCCAGGATTCCACCATTAACCCCAAGTGCAAACAGCACCCTTCGGCCTTTCCGTGATAATGAGGCCTGAGCTGCGTAGTAGCAACACACCAGCTACCATTTTGACGAATATCCACTTAAACCAAGGATGCCTCCAATTAAACAATTGGGCTTGTGATATCAACTGACCTATTTGATTGTTTTCATTTGCATACATGACTGTTTAAACTGATAGCACGTGCTCATATACACATTGCACCGAACTTGAGGTTCAGTTCTGTCTGACGAAATAAGGTCCAGCCCCTTTTCCCAAGCCTACCAAAGGCTGGTCTAGGTTTTAAAATTTGAGCAACTATCCAGGCCGAGTTCTTTAAAACCTAGTGAACTAACACTAAATCACTATGCCATTTTGCGTAATTGTCGGGGGAGAAAATAGTAGAGCCAGACTTTGCCATTGTGTCCAGGCTCTATTCTGCTCACTTCGGGTAAAAAGAATATAATTGTTTAACATTTTAAAAGCAAATAAAAGTGCTTAAATATTTTGTAATTTGCAACTCGAAAAGAAAACAGTAATGGGTTTCCAAGTGCATGTCTTTACTTTTAATGAAGTGTTTATTTTTCATGGTTCCATTGGCAATAAAAGAACAGCTCCACGTCAAAAGCCTTCAGGGAAGCAGTTTCCATTTGGAGGACAGTGAGATTGCCAATCATTCTGATTTTTTTTTTTTAAAGTAAACTCGCTAGACTATATTTCCAGATATAGGTTATTGCCTATTATCCCAGGTAATTATTTTTTTGTCTCTTACTCATATAGGCAAATTACAATGCATTATGTACTATACTCTAAAAAGATTTTTTTTAAAAAAATTAACTGAGATCAGGGGGCTCCAGAATGTTTTAATGAACATGTTTCCATTATCCTCTCTGCTTGTTCATTTTGTTGGACGAATGATTCATTCATCTCAAATTTGGCAACTTAAACAGCAGCAAATATAATTTTCCTATCACAGTGCAAAATCAGTTTATTGCCCTTCCAGACGGCGGGGGCCGATTGTGCCTCCTTTTCCTTTGCCAACAGCACCCTCTACTGGCTTTTGTTATCCATCACACCCAGTGGGATCAACGCAAATTGCAAACGGAGGCCTCCCTGCAACATTACACACAGCAGGACATGATTCATAAATCAGTTTTCCACCCTGGTGATTCATTACCAGATATATTTTTTCTGTAAAACAGCACAGCTCAAGGAAGTCATCAAGAATTCAGAAGCTGCAAGAAATACCTTCGTTTGATTAATCATCTCTCTGACCTTTTTCTTCTTATTGAACAAGGTTAATAATACTTGTTATCACTCAAAGTTAAACTGTATTAGCTGCCAAGAGATTTTTATTTGCAAAGGCCTGTTATCACTGCCAAGAGGCTTCAAAGTTGGGATTGGTTGCATTCCTCAGGTATGACCCCGAGGGACATCTGACCAATGCAACGTTTCCCACTGGTGAGGTCAGCAGTTTCCACAGTGACCTGGAGAAGCTGACAAAAGTGGAACTAGATACTTCCAACCGTGAAAATGTCCTCATGTCAACCAACTTGACAGCAACTAGTACCATATATATTTTAAAACAAGGTAAGGATACTTCCCACTTCACCTGACTATAAGGCACCTTTCTTAACCTACCATCAAACCTCTGCACACCGTTAACAAATAGAATTCACTTCTGGCTGAGAAGATGGCTTCTTCTCCTTATTTTCCAGCTATGCAGGCTGAAACCCAAATAAAATCACACCATTCACAAAGTTCGCGTACCAACATTGGGCCACATCTCTGTGGGAGCTGTGAGGTTCAATCCCTGCCAAGTCTGCTCTCCCTTCAAGTCATTTCCCAGCACCCAGCTGTTTGTAAAGCTCTTTTAGGCCTTGATTGGGTTATATTAAAGAAATGAAGTCTGTGCCCCATCTGAGATTAGCATTCTAAATCAATGCTGACGTGGGTGAATAAAAAGGATGACTTGGGATACACACCAAGGAAGAATGTAAGTGAAATGAGAGAATTAAAATCTCATTCTAGTCAGAGAGAAAAGTAAGAATGGGGAAAAAAGGAAGGAAGGAAGGGAGGGAGGGGAGAAGGGAAGGAAGGAAGGAGGGAGGGAGAGTGAGAGAGACAGAAGAAAACAAAGGAAGGAAGGGAGGGACCAAGGGAGGGACAAATGGTTGCATTTGGAAAGAATGTCTCAGAAGCTAGAGGGACACGGACACAGAGAAATTATTTTCTCTCTGCCCAGTCATTAAGGACTGATTCTCTTGTCAGGTTGTGGGGCCAGGCACAGAACTGCCCAGAGTTCAGGTTCACTCTAACAGGATCGGTAGTAAGAGTAACCATTTTGCCGGGTGCAGCAGCCATGCCCGCGTCCCCAGGCAGTCAGGATGCCGAGGTGACCTTCATCCTCTTCTCCTTCTAGCTCCTAGCATATCAAACTGAGGATGCCAACCCACCAAGTCAGAGAACGATTTTGTGAGGGAGTTCTTTAAAAATGAAAAAGACAAGCCAAAAACAGCCTGCAGTATTAGACAGGAATCTTTTATCCAAGGAACAAGATAGCCCAGCTATGAGAGTAACAAGACCCAAATGGACAGAGAACGCATGTGCCTGTGAGCGTGGCCGGCTAGCCCAGAAGGCAGTTAGGTCCACAGCGACCCACCTGCTCATCCTTCCCCACACTTGCCTCCCGAATCTAAACTTGTCTCTCCTCTGCTTCCTGCACTTCCCTTTCTTCCCCTCTCCCTCCTTTGCTCTTCTGCCTACAGAAAATACCCAGAGTACCTATCGGGTGAGTCCAGACGGCTCCCTCCGCGTGACCTTTGCCAGCGGGATGGAGATCAGCCTCAGCTCAGAGCCCCACATCTTGGCCGGGGCGGTCAACCCCACCCCAGGCAAATGCAACATCTCCCTGCCCGGAGAGCACAATGCAAACCTCATCGAGTGGCGGCAGCGCAGGGAGCAAAACAAAGGCAACATTTCAGCTTTTGAAAGGAGACTGAGGGTAAGGCTTGACCCGATGCAAGATATAGAACTTCTGTTTTATGTTCGAAAACCACAGAGCTGCCCTAATCTGAAGGCCCATTGCAACAAAGCTTTTCTAGGTGACTGACTGGCTTATATGATATACTAATTCAAGAGAGGGTGCTAATGGCTGATAATGGTTCAGTATCCTTAAATGAACATTCTAATAGGAGCTTTCTTTGTCATTAGCCAGCTAAAGTGCTCTAATAGTAGCAATTTCAGGCACCAAGAAAGTCTGGGTGGAGAAATGTGTTTAGTCAGGAGGCCCTCCAGAATCCCTCACAGCATGCCCCGGAGATGGTTATCAGGTTCACTACCTTGACCCAGCTCCCTGCTTTGGGGATAGTTTATACTTCATATGGAAAGACCAGGCAGGCGCACACACAAGGATGCGAGACATAAGGCAACTTTCGGACAAAGCCAAGTTAAAAGGAAAAAATCAGTGAATGATAACATTGCCGTGAATACATTACTAAGGGCCAGAGGGGTAAAGGACCAGTACTGAGATTGGACTAGTGGTGCTCAGAGAAGAGCTGCCCAGAGGAAATTAAAGGTTTGTCCCGGCGGGGGCGGGGGAGGGAGGTTTCCAAGTCCTTACCAAGCACAATTCACTGCAGCTAGCAGAATCCCTGTCAAACCTGCCTTTCTGCAGCACACAAAGCCTACAACCACCACAGCACTGTGTCTACCTGTCCCTTCTTAAGCATTAACCAATGTTCAGATGATGTGACCAACTTTCCAAATATAGTAACATTCAGTATCACCCCCAGAGCAACTGCCAGCCCGAGGGAAACAATCAATTCACAATTGAGGCCAGGCCTGCTTTAAGCACCTGTGTCATGCTGGGATACCTGGGATGCTTGCATTTTCTTCACTCATGGTACAAATTGGCTCACAGTGAAAATGTGATAACCTTTAGGCTGTGGAAATACAATGCCAGACAACCACCCAGTTCCAGCAAGAAACAGTCCAACCAGTCCGAAGGCGTGATGTGGACAAAATAATGCACGACAGTACTCTTTTTCAATCACTTGTGTTGATGACACATAGACACAGACTTCGGGGTGGTCTTCATAATGCCACTAAAGTTGTCTGCATGCACAAGTCAATTTGCATGTTTTGATTCTATCGCCAGTCTCTATCAGAATATTTACCACTAATGCGCCACTGAATTGAGAAGTAAAACCAGTGCACATAGTCACACACACACCTCTCTTTGTGGGAAGCAGCGAAGGTTTCTGTCAGAATTCCAGAAATAGGATCTCCTGGGTAGAGCTCTAGATGGGGAAGTTAGTCGACCTGGCTTAAGAAATGCCTTTATTGGGGCACCTGGGTGGCTCAGTCAGTTAAGCGTCTGACTCTTGATCTCGACTCAGGTCTCAATCTCAGGGTTGTGAGTTCAAGCCCCTCACTGGGCTCCATTCTGGGTATGGAGCCTACTTAATCAAAAAAAGAAAGAAAGAAAGAAAGAAAAGAAATGCCTTTATTTTCTTCACCTGTGAAATGAAAATATCATTCTAGAGCAAAGTAGGAACCATCTACACATGGCTTATCAACCTCATGGATTCACCATAGAATAATTGTATCAAATAAATGATCTCTTAGTGCCTCCCCCAGTTTATAGCCTCAATAAAACATTATGAACCATATCATACACTATGTGCCTTTGGGTTTTCCCATTCTTTAGGATAACACATCCTGTACTATGTGACTTTGGGATTTTCCACTTTCTAAGATAACCCACCATTTTCTCCCCTCCATGTGCACAGATAATGGAGAAATTCTAAACTATAGTTTACACCTCATATCCCAAACTGTTCTTAATGTTGAAAAGCTAAAGGTCATAAAACATTTGGGGGCTCTTTAGAGTAAGGAGTGAAGTGTTATTTAGTTGATTTTATTTATAATTGACCCATTTCCCTTCCTGTGGTATAGTTGAGCAGATCTGTGGAACTGCTTATAAGGGCAACAAATTCAGGACCTTCTCTTCTATGTGACTTCCAGGGCACTTCCTGAGGTTCTGCGACAGAAGGGAGCCCCTTCTCAGCTGAGTGGTGTTACCATGCACATCCGTAGAAACCTAACAGCAATCCTCTACATGTTTAGTGCCTTAGAGTTAACAAAAGGCTTTCGTAGCCAGGATTTTATTTGATCACCACAACCATCAACTGTTGTTATTCCCAATTTACAGATAAGGAGACTATGGCCCAGAGAGGTTAAGTGATTTGCCCAAAGTCAAACAGCTATTAAGGATCAGAGCCAGCACTAAAATGCAGGTCTTCGCCTAGCGCAGCAGTCTTTCCACTACATCATGCTGTGCTGCCTTGTTTCTTAAAATAATTAATCTATATATCATTGCCCCACTCAGTGGAGCCACCTTGGCAGGGCCTGACTCCTCATTTCAATGCTGACAAAAAGAGGCAAATAATCGACTCTAATGTGCTGGCAAGTGTGGGTGGTACAGGACAACTGGCTGGCCTCCAGGCAGGGAAAGTGTGGAAGAGGCCGGAGAAGGGAAGCTGTTTAACTGGCTGATTCTTACCTTCTCTCCCCATCCTCATGCATTTTTGTTTACACTCCTGCCTCAGTTTCCCCAGATTAGGCAAATCCAATTTAATGCAAGGACTATGCTCCCCTAACGTAAGTGTGAATCCAGTTTTGACAAGGCAAAATTCTCTTTCCGTGCTGAGTTTATTATTTCAGAGATCGTGCCCCTTCATTTCTGGTAGCTTTTCAGGGGGCGAGCAGATAGCACAAGATGTAACATTCTCTCTTCCTGGGCCAGATAGACAGTGACCCATTTGTAAGCATTCATGTAAAGAATAAGCCTCTCGGGTGTCCTCACGTACCTCAAGGCCTTGGACTGAATCATTTCTTTCTCCTGGTGGGGCAGCCATTCCAGAGCAAGTGCGAGTGGGTACACCAGAGCTCTTGAGACAGAATCCCAGGTCCACATAGTCACACAACATAGAAACCCCTGCTGTACCGTAGGAAATAGGACTCCTCTTTGAAAAACCAAACAAAGGTGTGATTGTGATTTTTAAATGTGCTTGGGCAGCAGGTCATAAAACACTAATTGTTCAGGCACAAAAATGGCACGTTCATTTATAGGCCCATTGGGTAAGATGATGGGCATTCCAAAAAGCTACCGATCACATCCACCCTAGACCTTCTAGCTCAAAGAAAACACAGAAAAGGATAGACTTCTCTTGGAGATAAAGCAACAAGCGTTGCTCTTCTCCCGTGACTGGTGGGTTTTTTGCATACGAAGTCAGGGTCCCCTTCAAGGTGAACAAGGCAGACTGCTGAAAAAACGTGATATCCTGCTCAGCCTGGGCAAGCAAGGGATTTGTTACCTCTGGGCCGTCCTGCACCAGCTCCATTAAGTGAAACAAATCACACTAACATCCTGAGATTTCCTTTATTTTAAAAATCCATTTCCCCCCAACCTGAGGTGTGTTTGCATCATCTTCCTTGCAAAGTACTTTTACATGTATCTGATCTGCTGCATCAGCCTGTCCCCATAAATGCATTTCCCTTTACAATGGAGAAAGTAGAGATTAGATCACAATGGAAGCCGTTGTAAAAGAATTGGGCATTCACCCACAGCAAACCAGTTTAGGAACTTCACCCGGCTTGCACCTCGCCACCTCCCCGGATAATAACGCCGTTCTAGGAGACGCAGCCCAGCGCTGGATCCCAGAGCTCTTCACAAGATTTCACAGACTGAGATGTGAGGTTACGGCAAAACCCCTGCCCCGCAGCCTCCTTTATGAAAAGAAAAAAAAAAAGTCCAGGAAGCTTAGCACTTCAAACCAAAGTAATAAAATCAAGTAAGATGATTATGTGTTTACAAGCAAAATGAAGCAAAGACTAATCTAAAACCCTCACCATTGATTTTTGTCCCCTCGCCACTCAAAGATAACTGAGAACGGGGTAGATTGGTTTTTCAGCGCATGTCCATACGTGATCTGCGCTCTGAAAGGGCAAACAAGCCCAGATGCAACACAGGGTCCCAGGCTGACAAATGATGGGGAATTTGGGAGGCAGCCAACAGGGTTCCAGCATCTCCCTCCGTTCTCAGAAAATGCCTTTGCTGACAGGGCACACAGCTGCAGGCTGCTCAGAGTTGGAGTTCACATTTGCTTCACGCTATTTTAACTTCCTTCTCCCCAGGTTTGCTGGAGGGACTTATTTTGTGAAAATTTAGATAAGGAGGCTGCTTGCAGATAGATGAATCTATTCTAAAAATATATCTATGGTTCTCAGTCCCAAGTAACAGTGTGTCTACCCCTAAGGAGTCACCAGGAGACAGGAGATTTCAGGCAACTGGGCAGAGTTGATTTTTTGGGGTCAGGGCATTCTTGGGGCCTTCAAATCATAGAAGCTCCTCTATTTGTTAATCTTGAGTCAGCCCCGCTAAGATAACTAGGAAGAAAGTATTATTTCACATACTATTCCACATGCACATAAACATTAATGATTTGGTATAAAAAACCTCAAGTGTCTGTTGTATGGTTTCGCAAATGAATTCACCAACAGGAAAGTATTTAAACAAGAGCAAATCAATATAATGCAAAAAGCATCCAAGTTAAATGATATGGCAGAAGTCAGGTGAGCGGAATGAACAAGATTTTGAGGAAGAACTGGTATGCCCATAATTTTGCACCACTTTTCCCATCTATGAAATGAGGGATATGGGCTGTGCAATCTCTATCATTAGTAGCATTTTCACAACTGATCGTAATTAAGCAGATAACATTCACTGAGGTCTTACTATGTATAATGCCATATATTAACTCATTTAGTACTCATAACACTTTATCAGGTGGGTTCTATTATTATCATTTTCATTGTACAGATTAAGAAACAGGCACAGAGACAGGGCGCCTGGGTGGCTCAGTTGGTTAAGCATCCGACTCGTGGTTTCAGCTCAGGTCTTGATCTCAGGGTTGTTAGGTCAAACCCCATGTCAATCCCCACACTGGGCTTGGCCCTAGGCGTGGAGCCTACTTAAGATTCTCTCTCTCTCTCCCTCTGCAACCCCCTCTCTCTCTAAAAGGAAGGAAGGAAAGAAGGAAGGAAGGAAGAGGCACAGTGAGGTCACACACAGCTAGTATGTGGGGATAGCAGGATTTGAACCCAGGCAGGTCAACTCAATAGCCTATGTCCCAAGATCCCTACTGGCACTAAGATTTTGTGGGCTGGCAAGGTAAGGAGAGTGTCTTGGGAGTAAAAAAAGAAAAAAGAGGTAAAAGGAAATTCCAGATGGGGTAGTAGCAGCTGATGCTAACACATGCCCTGTTCATTTATAGGCAAATCTGTGAAATAAAAGCAAGCCTAAGTATGGTTTTGATTGTCAGCCTAACAATTATCAACAAAAAATAAAATCTGCAGGGCGCCTGGGTGGCTCAGTCGGTTAAGCGACTGCCTTCGGCTCAGGTCATGATCCTGGAGTCCTGGGATCGAGTCCCGCATCGGGCTCCCTGCTTGGCGGGCAGTCTGCTTCTCCCTCTGACCCTCCTCCCTCTCATGCTCTCTGTTTCTCATTCTCTCTCTCAAATAAATAAATAAAATCTTAAAAAAAAAAATAAAATCTGTAGCACTGTACTGATTGATTTCTAACTAAGTACTAATTACCTCAAAACCAGTGAGTGTAGGGCGCCTGGGTGGCTCAGTTGGTTAAGCGACTGCCTTCGGCTCAGGTCATGATCCTGGAGTCCCTGGATCGAGTCCTGCATCGGGCTCCCTGCTCGGCAAGGAGTCTGCTTCGTCCTCTGACCCTATCCCCTCTCATGTGTTCTCTCTCTCTCATTCTCTCTCTCTCAAATAAATAAATAAAATCTTTAAAAAAAAAAAAAAAAACCAGTGAGTGTAGAGTAGCATGTACTAATTTAAAATTGGCTGTGACTTTTCTATCCATTCTCATAAATTCATGGAAATTAAATACAGTGCATCTCCCAAACTGTGATGTGATTATTTGGCCCATCTCACTTATTCACCTTCCGACTTCTTCAGCAAAAGTTAACAGGTTAATTCAGTTGCACCGTGAGCTGAAATGCTAGACAGCATCCTTGAAAATTCAGCCTTCTCTTCTTTGTAGAAGAAATCACGGGGCTCCTGGATGGCTCAGTCAGTTAGGTGGCCAGCTCTTGATTTCAGCTCCGGTCATGATCTCAGGGTCCTGGGATTGAGCCCCAAGCCAGCCTCCATGCTCAGCGGGGAGTCTGCTTGAGGATTTTCTCTCTCCCTCTGTCCCTCCCCCCCAACCCCTGCTCATGCACCAAGCACTCTCTCTCTCTCTCAAATAAATAAATCTTTAAAAAAAAAGAAACCAACTGCCATAATCATAACTTCCTTAGAGTTCAATACATTTTGTGTATGTGTCTTTTTTAGATATAATTATATATTTATATCATATATAATATAAGATATATAAAACATATTCAGTTGAACCATAGCAAATTGCCCCTTTTGTAGGCCAAAAACAGTCAAATATCAGCAAGCAACTTAATATATCTTTATCCTACTAATTGAATGAGTCTTGAATTGGAAGGTTTGAAAGGACTTTCTCTTAAGCAATTAAAACACAAATTCTAGGAAGGAGCAAGAAAAGGCTCTGAGTGGAGACAAAGGACACTTTTCTTTGGAGCTTCTGCCTGTACCCACCCTTTCCAAGCACTTTGATTTCTGCTAGAAACACAACCCATGGCTCCCTAGGGCACTCACTTCCTTCTTTCCTTTCTGGTCCAAGTATGATCAAAAAGCAAGCCCTTCTCCTTACTTCTCCTTAGCAAAGCTGAAAAAAAATATAAGGAAAACCAAAGGATGAATTAAAGTATAGATACTTCTTCCCCTATGGAAAATTTTTACCAAATCCAGGTTTCTTACCCCAACATACAGCTGTTGTCAAACTCAGAGGTCTCGTTCAATGTGCAACCTGTCCAAAGAGACCCCTTTTAACTTGGGGCTATTACCAAATTTCACCCCTTTCTTTGCCCCCTCTTTTCCAGCACAAGAATTGGTGCAGACTGTTTGGAGGAAGAGTGTGTTGGGGAGAAAAACCATTTCTTTCTACCCTTCTAAGTTCTTTGGCTGGTGTAATAATTAAACTGACATAAAACAGATTAAGAGGAGAAAAACAAGCATAAGTTGAATAACATGTATACCTCCTATGTACATGAGAGACCCAGGAAAACTGAGTAGATCCCCAAATAGCTAAAGCCAATACCTTAAGTAACATCCTCAGCTAAAGACAAAAGATGCTGGAGGTGGGGAGTCAGTTATGGGAGGTTACTAGGAAAGTGACAATAAACAAGGATGCGGTTGTTGTGCAATTTTAAATCCTCACCTTCTCCGTTGCTAAAAGTTTCTACAGATTTAGTCATTCCCCACTTTTTGGTACAGAGAGACACCTTTACAAATGGAAATTCCCCTTATAAATGCAAATGGGTAACTTCACAGTTTTTTAAGAGCTTCTCCTGTGGCTGTTTCCTAAAAATAATCAGCCTAAAATAATCCTTATGCCAAAGAGGCATATTTTGGGGTGACAAATTCTGCCCCCATGCAAGTGGAAATAAAGATGGATGGCCCACACTTAGGTCAAAGGCGATTATTGTCTTTCAGGCAAACTAGTGTTTGTATGAATGTGGAGCTTTCCCAACCTTGCTTATGACCCCAACAATCATAAGCAATCAGCTTAAGTTTGGATTCCTCCATAATGGCTGGAGCATATAAGCACTCAAGGATGGGGATGGGAGAGCCCACCTGGACAAGCATACTCCTTCCCAGCCTCCTCAGACATAGTTTCCGCAGGAGACTCAGGGGGACTCTGTGGCATCTTCTATTCCTTCACCCCCTTTCAGCTCTGAGCCGAATGTTACAGTACCTTCTCTTTTGGGTTCCTGGACCCAATGCCAATGTGGGAGCTGGAGTTCCCCACAGCAACCAGCAATTCTGGGGACACCAGCTGGCTGTCCTACAATTCAGTTCAATTCTGACCCTATTTACCAAGAAATAGCATCCGATTCCGTGGGTTACGGGTTCAGTCCTACAAAACTGCCTCCTGCCCGCTACTTCAGATGCCAGTCACCAAGTCCAAGTTGTTACCAGTGCCTCTGATGGACTGGCTATCAATCAGAGGTTCCCACAACCCTTTTCTTGGGTTTGATTAATTTGCTAGAGCAGCTCGCAGAACTGAGAAACATTTTGCTTATGAGATTACCAATTTATTATAAAAGGATATAACCCGGGAAGAACCGGATGGAAGGATGCAGAAGGCGGGGTATGGGGAAAGGGTGCGGAGTTTCCGTGCTCTCCGGATGCTCCACTCTCCCAGCGTCTCCACTTGTTCACCAACCCCGAAGCTCTCTGGCCTGTCCTTTGGGTTTTACGGAGGTTTCATTACTTAGGAATGATTGATTCAATCATTGGCCATTGGCAATTGATTCAACCTCCAGCCACTCCGCCCTTCTCCAGAGGTTTGGAGGGAGGTACTCAAAGTTCTAACCCTCTAATCATGTGGTTGGTTTCCCTGGCAACCAGCCCCCATTCTTAGGTTACTTGAGAGGCTTCCAAAAGTCACCTCCTTAACATAACAAAAGGCAGCTTTATCATTCTTATCACAGGAGATTCCAAGGGTTTCAGGAGCTCTGTGCCCGGAACAGGGTCCAAGACCAAATATACAGTTCTTATAAATCACAATATCACACCTTCCAAACCTTTGATAATAGTTTTTCCACAGCATCTGAGTTTCAGAGTACCTTATTCTGAAAAAGAGAAGCAAGGTTGTCGACGTATTGACAAGCACAGAAAGAACATTAGGCCGTCTTTCTCTGCTTGCTTTGTACCACTTAACAGTGATCCCTGCTTGTGTTAACTGTAATGACTTTATTAAGAAATGTGTTCTTGAGTAGTAAACTTAATCTATCAGACAAATAAAACCACAAATTTAGTTGAACTGGAAATCACTTGTTACTTTGGCTCTTTAACTATCATTATAACATAAATTGTAACAGTTACAACCGTCTCTGGGAGTACATGGATATTTTACAGCTATTGTAAATGAGCGTTATTACAGTTGGAGATATGTGGCTATAAAACCACAGGAAAGGTAGTTGAGGAAAGAACACCTGGTTACATATCGGTTTCCAAGCCCTGCGTATCAAAAGACAGAAAATATGTGCTACACTATCACTTTTTAGGTAATAACAGCAGGTTACTGTATATTTATGCACTACAATACTGCATACATTGGCTACAGATGGTTTAAAGAGTCCTGATTCCCAGGGACGCCTGGGTGGCTCAGTCGGTTAAGCGTCTGCCTTCGGCTCAGGTCATGATCCCAGGGTCCTGGGATCGAGTCCCGCATCGGGCTCCTTGTTCTGCGGGGGGCCTGCTTCTCCCTCTGCCTCTCTCTCTATCTTTCATGAATAGATAGATAAAATCTTTAAAAAAAAAAAAAAAAAAGAGTCCTGATTCCCAATCTGTGTGTGTCTCTTTTCCCAAATTAAACCTACCCCTGAGACTAACAGCATTTCCTTTCAAATAATTTAAGTATCTAATCTCTAGTCTTCTGGATAGATTTCATGTCATGGAACATTTGATAGGTCCTTTTTTTTTTTTTTCAGAAGCTCAAAATTAAGGGCAAATATTATTAGCCCCAGCTGGCTGATGAAGAAACTGAACCAAAAGAGATTTTTTTAAAGCAAAGTGCCATACCCCAATAGAAAAATGAAAAAAAAAAAAAAACCTCATGAGTAGACAATTCATAGAAGACATACATGTCGCCAATAGACATTAAAAAAGTTTCAGCCTCACTAGTTATCAAATAAATGCAAATTTAAACTACAATAACATACCATTTTCCCACTCTGATATAGAGAAAAACTTACTAACAATGCTAACACTTACTTGATGCTGGTAAGGATGGAATAAGATGGGCTCCCCCACTACTACTTAAAGGAAGTATAAATTTGTAGAAGCTTCATGCACTATAAAGTAATGACTCATGTCACATCAGGAGTCTTTGATATATTCTTATCACTTCACCTGGTAATTTCACTTCTTCAGTTCTGTATTAAGGAAATATTCATTTACAAAAATGTTCAGCAAAATATGAAATATGAAAGAATAATGGAAAATAAAAACTCTAACTTCCAACAATAGGAGAAAGGATAAATAATTATCATGTAAGAAGATACTATGCAACCATTAAAATTCACATATTAAGAATATATAATAATACAAGGAATGCTCAAGATAAAACATTAGCTAAAAGTAGGACACAGGACTTTTAAGTACAATCCTAGTTGTATTTTTTGAATGTATAAACAGATTATGCATAAAAGAGAGATAAATGGAATGCAGCCAAATATTAGCAGTGATTAGCATTGGAGGGTGAGATTACAGGTAATTATTTTCTTTTTGTATTTCTTTATTTTCCAATTTTTCTGCAACGAAAAAACATCACTTTTATGATGGAGAGTGGAAACTATTTTGAAAACCAAAGTGAGCAAGGGAAGACTGGACTTTGAAATGAGAATGTGGGTTTTCTAGGTTCTTCCTTTCTAGGTTCTTTGGTTGGTCTAATAAAATTTACATGAGACAGATTAATGAGAGAAAAAGAAATTTAATTTTGTATTTATGGAAGCTCCACAAAAACACAAGAGGCTCAGAGACAGTCAAGGCAATATGAGGCTTAGATACCATCCTGAACTAAGGAATGGGAGAGGGGCCTGGGGCTTCAAAGGGGAGGAGGGTAATTCACAGGACAAGAATAAGAGCAGATGTTTGGTAATTGGATGTTTGTTCTGCCATACAGATAGGTCATTCAAATACAAAGTAATCTCGGGTAATAGCTCTCTTCCTGAGCCAGGCCCCCTATCTAAATTCTTTTAGGTAGTTAAGGAAGAGGTGAAAGTTTTTCTTGAGCCTGCTGGGTCTTGATTGACCTCAGCTCAAAATAATCCACATGCATACAAGGTGGCACGTTTTGGGTGGCATATCCTGCTCTCCTTCACAGTTATCTAGCTACTAAGATTAAAAAATCCTGTTTGGATCTTATATGTGGAACTAAAAAACAAAACAAAACTGAACTCAGATACAAAGAACAGATTGGTGGTTTTGGGGCTGGGGGTAAGGGGCAGGGAGGGAAATGGGTGATGGTGGTCAAAAGTGTAAACTTCCAGTTATGAAATAAAGAAGTCCTGGGGATGTAATGGGCAGCATGGTGACTATAGTTAATAATACTGTATCGTATATTTGAAAGTTGCTGAGAGAATAGATCTTAAAAGTTCTCATCACAAGAAAAAAATTTGTAACTATGTGTGGTGATGGATGTTAACTAGACTTACTGTGGTGATCATTCCACAATATATACAAATACTGAATCATTGTGTTGTACACTTGAAACTCATATAATGTTCTATGTCAATTATATCTCAATTTTAAAAATAAAAATAAAAATGTTTCAATAAAAAATTTTTAAAAATCTCTTTCTGAACTGAGATTTTAAAATTGGACTCTTGAGACCCCTAGAGGTTTCACGATTGGGTTTCAGAGCCCCCTTGAGATTTTATTTATCATGTACATGTATGTGTTTATGTGCATTTTCCTGGGGACACAGTATGTGGCTTTCAGATATTTAAAAGGATCCTTGACCACAAAAATTAAAAATGAACATAAAGTTTAGTTGAGTAGTGAGTGAATCTGTTTAGTTCAATTCTGATTAATGTAGTCAAGCCCTAATGTTGGTTTTTTTCTCCCTTCCTCAGATTAGCCAGATATTTAACATTCTGTTCTGGATCATGTTGACAATTCCTACAGATATAGATCTAGTACACCAAACTACAATCACCTTGGAATCTGACACATGGACCCATTCAAAAGCTTAACCTAAATGAGAAAAGTAATCATTATATTTTTAAAATAACAATTACCAATATTATTTTTACATTTCGCAGTACCTGTATATGTAATCTTATTTAATTCTTAGCACAACTCTGTGGTAGGAACTGGTAATATCACTCTCATTTCACAGTTAAGAAAACTAAGCCTCTGATAGAAGAAATGACTGGTACACAGACAAGCAGCTAATGAAATGGCTCCTGATTCCCGGGCCACTGCTGTTGACACTTCTCAAAGTGTCTCCTTTTTTGTTTGAAGGAGAGCAGAATTTGCCACCGTAAAATATGCCTTTTTGACATAAAGATTATTTTAGGCTGATTTTTTTTTTCCTGAGAGTGCCCGCATGTATGTGCATGCGCAGTTGGGGGGCAGAGGGGGAGGGAGAATCCCCACCAAGCTCCACGCTCAGCCCCTGGAGCCCCGTAAGGAGCTGGATCCCACCAGCTGGAGATCATGACCCCAAGATCAGGACCTGAGCCAAAACCAAAAGCGGGCCGCTCAGCCGACTGAGCCACGCAGGCGCCCCTGGGCTGATTTTAAGAAACAGCCGACTCAGAAGCTCCGAAAACTGAGTAGAAGCTACCCTTTTGTAAGAGGCATCTATGTTTGTAAGGGAAATCTCCATTTCTAAGGGTGTCTTCCTCTCTGTACCAGAAAAGGGAGGATGGCTCTAAGTCTCTGGAAACTCTCATCAGTGGAAAAGGCAAGGATCTAAATCTGCATAAAAACTATACCCGGTTTACTATGCTTTGCCTGAAAACCTCCCATAACTGGCCTTCCCTCCTCCCCACCCCCAACATCTTCTTTTGTCTTTAGCTCCGGGTGGATTTAAGGTGGCGGCTTCATGATTGTGAATGCACTTGATGAGAGGAACCAAAGCAGTGCTTAAAATAGGTCTCATATCTGTTTTGCAGGCCCATAACCGAAACCTGCTCTCCATAGATTTTGATCATATAACTCGCACGGGAAAGATCTACGATGACCACCGGAAATTCACCCTTCGAATTCTTTATGACCAGACTGGACGACCTACTCTGTGGTCTCCCGTAAGCCGATATAATGAAGTGAACATCACATATTCACCTTCGGGATTGGTGACGTTTATTCAAAGAGGGACGTGGAATGAAAAAATGGAATATGACCAGAGCGGAAAAATAATTTCAAGAACTTGGGCTGATGGAAAAATTTGGAGCTATACCTACTTAGAAAAGGTAAGTTTGTAGGGAGAATAAACTAGTTCTGAGTTTCTGCACGAGAATATTGAAAATGGCCCTAATTACCGATCTTGGTGAGGAGACCCACAGG
Source organism: Leptonychotes weddellii (assembly GCF_054177405.1). Taxonomy (NCBI): domain Eukaryota; kingdom Metazoa; phylum Chordata; class Mammalia; order Carnivora; family Phocidae; genus Leptonychotes; species Leptonychotes weddellii. Next base: position 22,165,857 of record NC_138385.1, read on the forward strand.
AGAAAAGTCTGTTCTGGCTGTCAGGCCCTGTAGAAGTAACAGCAACAACCAAATGCATCTATAAGGATAAGCTGTTTTTCAGCTAAAAACTTTCCCCAACCCCACGCTCTGCCAGGTACTCTTTCAAACTGAAGTCAGGATAATGGCTTTGCTTTCTCCTCATTTGAGCATATTTGTTGAAGCTCTTGAAAAGGTATCCTCATTATTATGAAAGCTCATACTGAGGTAAAATAGGTCGAAAATTATAAAATTGTGTGTTAATGTATCTCAGCTCTGGAGAAGAACCTCTTAGAGGATAAGGAATTCTAATTTTGTTGGGATAATCAGTGAAGTTTTAGTAGGTATACATATGAGGACTAATTTTCACAAGTAATCAGTCTGAGCAAACGGTAGCAGTGGGGCCTCATTGGTAATAGTCCTTTGTGTGTGCAGTGAGTCTCCAGCAGCACCCATAATGGGAGCTCCCGGGCTCCCGTCTGGTGGAAATAGACAAGGATTTTAATCCCACCCCCAGAACCATTTGTCAAAGAGCCCCCACAGGGCAAAATGGTTTCTGGCCAGATCAGTAGCAGAGAACAATAAGAGAGAGTGATTTCCATCCACCATCTCAATTTCTGATGTCCTAAGATGGCATCTCTTATTTCCCAAATCTGTCCATTCAACCGAATTCATCAGTCCTGAATCAATTTCTGGGAATACTGAAAAAATGTTTCCCTTGAGGATTCAAGGGTAATCAGTGCAAGTTAACCCCTAGAAGTTCTTACAGAAGTCATAGAAGCTCATAGCTCACATGACAGAATTTCACTATTTGTACCCAATAATGTCAGGCCTTTCTGATACACTCCCCAAAGTTTTGGGGGGGAAAAGTATGCCAGTGGTTGTATGTCATTATAAAACTATAATATTACTTCCCAGAGGCAGTTGCTGGGGAACTTGCCAAGTTGGAAATGCCTAGGAGATAAAGCAGAATTCCACTTGGGAGCCAGGGTAAAGAAGAGAGTCCTCTGCTGTATCCACCCTTTGTCTGCTGAAGAAATAGGTCAAATCTATAATCTACACTCTACACTAGGAACATCTGAATCTTATAGAGTGGGTCTTTCCTCTTGAATTTTGGTAATAAGAATGATTTGCAAAATCCTATGGCTCATGTTCACAAAGTACTAAACTTGGTACAAAATTTCCTGAATCCAAATATTTGGTGGTATGTTTACAGGGGCAATGCATGTAATGATGACCTTCATATAAAAAAAAGATACCACTGATTATTAGATCATAGGCTGATTTGTTTTTCAAGGAATGAGGATGGGTTTGCCCTGACCCTTCCACAGGTCATACATGTGGCCAGTGAAGTAGCCAACACTCCCTAGGAGTGTACATGGGTTTGAACTCATAAACCCAATTCATTAGCACCACAATTTGGCCGCTGAGCTATAACTGCCTGTAGACAGTTGCATCTGAGTCTCTAAGACTTTTCCTTTAGGCTGCCTATACAATAGCAAAGGAGCCTATTGAAAACTTACATTTTAGCCCTTCATGCAGCTTCTGTGACACCAATGAAGCAATTTTATTGCTTCTCTTTTCTGAAGTAGCTGAGCAAAGAATCATGTGAAGGAAACTTCCCCTAAGTTCTCTTTGCTACAGAAACTGAGTTGACAATCTCTTTAAAAACAAGGAGAAGTCTATGAGCCAGGGCCTGCAGTGGACAGAAATAAGACCTGACTGATGTATCATGTATCAAGAGAAGCCCTAAGGACTTCCAGAGACTAGTTTACTGACCAGTGAGACAAGCTGAATCACTTGTGCCTTTTAGTTGACTTTTGTCCCTTTCTTGAGTTCACACTTAATTTGTCCTCTAATTACAAAGTCACCCCAGGGCTCCTGGGTGGCTCAGTCAGTTAAGCATCAGACTCTTGATCTCAGCTTGGGTCTTGATCTCAGTCAGGGTCATGAGTTCAAGCTCCATGTTGGGCTCCACACTGGATGTGGAGCCTACATAAAAAAATAAAATAAAAAATAAGGGTAGCCCTTGACTTAAACAGTCGTATTATGCAAAACTCAGAACCTGCAAAGCACACAACTATGAAATGGTTCTTTACTTTCCAAAAATCATTTATCATGAGATTGATTTTATTAATGTTATAATTACCAGTAATAATAACTAAATCACTGAATAGATATGATGATTAAATGAAATAACTGAATATAAAGCACCCAGAGCATCTAATCATAAAATAAGTTGGTTTCGTTCCATTTACATAGTGCATTATAGCATTTATTTTCCAGTCACTAACAAATGCTACTTACTTACTACTACTTGAAGGGAAATTAAAACAAGAAAGAACAGAAGGAAGGAAAGGAGGAAGGGAAATGAAGAAAGGAGAAAAGAAGAAAATTAAAGCATTTTTGAAATTGTGATTCTAGAAAATAAAAAGGGAAGGAATATTGAATTTACCAAAATCCAATGTACATGTAACTTTTGCAGTGAGGTGATGAGGTTCTGTGTCTTCCTGTGCTCTTTTGAGTCCTCTCTTTAACATGGCCTTTGCTGGCACATTCTTTCACTATGTCTGGGGCAGAGCAAAGACAAAGAGACTGGCTCCTCTAGTATATTTTAAAGTAAGAATTCTCAAGCTTGAAAATGTATACCTCATTTTATGCTTCAAAATACCTCTGTAAATTTGCTTGCCATCCCTATACCATGATATATTAAAAAGCAACAGCAAATATTTCACCCTAATGTGCAGAAATTTTGTAGAAATCGTGTGACTTCCTCTAGAGCAAGTGCAAGTTACGTGTATCATTTTCATGCACAATGATCTGTAGCCATTAGGAGAAAAATAATTATTTGGGTAATAGCTGTGGTTGCTTAAATGATCTCTTCTCTATTAAAAAAAATCAATTATTGTTTCTTAAATTTTCTCTATGTGGTCATTAATTCTCTATCTTGATTTATGAGACTTCTCTGAGTTAATTATATTTTGAAGACTTGTGGGGCTAAAATTTTGTATTACAGTAAATGTAAATCTTTCGGTTTCCTAAAATCGTTCAAGGACTTCATCTTAAAAAACGCATTTAAAGATATTTTATAATCATATAATAAGATGCTCTAGTCTGATACATTTACACAAAATTGCCTCTTTAGGGCTGAAATTTTCAAAAGCTGCCTGCCTAAAGTGATACAATGCACGTTGCCTTGAGCTTCCAGGTGGCCCCACACTGCCATCTGGTGGTTACTCGAGTGCTTTAACTTTTCAAATTTCCACCATTGCTCATTTCTATTCTTGTTCAAATGAATATACATGCTTGCTCTTTTTTCCTTCTTTACAATGATCTCTTTTAGGATCTCACAACCCATTAAAAAAAATACAAAGTCTCCAACTCTTTTGTTTGGACTCAGAAGAAATGGCCCTTTTTCCTGCTGTAGCAGCACTGTGGGTGCTGGATGGACTCATAAGCATTATTTTTGAACAAACTGGTAACAATGCCCACCCAAAGTGAGAAAGCAGCCAAGTGAGAGCTAAATGGCGTTCTGGCAACACAACAGTTACATTCACGAGCTTTCTAATCACGTCATCCACATCCTTGCCATTGGCAGAAAGCTTTAAAACAGACCAGGGAGCTTTTGAGACCGCACTGCATCAGCAGCACCTAGGACAGAGTCGGGCAGTGGTTTTTTACTGCGGCGCGATGGATGAGACAGGGGAGAGAACACAATGGCAATGTGCTATACATGTTTGGCAAGGCACGCACAGCGACTGGAAAAGGCATGGCCCAGGCAGGCTGGTACTAGATAATGTATGGGAGCCATATGGTGATTGTCCCTGGCCCGCATCACAGGTGACAGATGTCATTTGTTCGTGGCAAACTGACAGAAGAGACTGGAAAGGAGCTGAGAAATCTGACTTTGAGCATAGAGCTAATGCAAAGGCATTTTTCACCAGCTCCCCCCAGGTTCTGTTGGTTCTGCCTTGGTCAAGGAGGTGGTTCTCCCTTCGTGTCCTCATGCCAAGTCTCCTGCCTCTGTTCAGTGGCAGTTTCGGAGGTGCAGGTTGTCCCCAGATGATGAGGTGACAGGCTTCCCGCACGCAGCTTGCAGCTTTGTATCCGCAAGGCAGGGTACTTGGTGGGAAAAAACAGAAAGGAGGAACAAACGAGTGAATAACTGCAGACTTTGACTTCACAGTACTGACATGCGATTCAGAATCAATAATTCTCAGAAGGCGGGGGGATATGCAGTTCCAAGAAATAGATTTAATACTAGAATATAATTTCATATTTAGAAGAGGGAAGTGCACATTATATACGCTTCTGTAATTCATATTCATAAATATTTATGTAATTTATGTTTAGAAAATGAAAAGATACCTATTGTTTTCATAACACAAACTTCAGAAAATAAGCTCAACTAAATCCTTTTGCTTGGTAAGGTAATTCTCAAGAAGGGAGGGATAAAGCTTCCTTAGAGAGTTATATCAGAGTCTCCAGGGGTGAGCATTTTTTATTTTTATTAAAAGATGAGATTTAAATGCTTTTCAATTAGAAATAGGATTGAGTCCCCTGTAAAACAGTGTTCCTTTTATGTTTGTGTTTGAGGTTAAAATAAGGTAAACCAGTATCAGTGAAATACCTAATCATATGTGAGGCATTATACCTCAACAAATAACTATTTCTGAAATACAGATCAGTTTGGAGGAAAGGGGTTGCATATCCAGAGAATTCTTCACTTTTTAATGGCATGTTCCCCTAATATAGTTTAAAACATGAATTGCTTGTCAACTATACTCAAATTTTTTTAAAATGTCAACTATAGGGGCTCCTGGCTGGCTCAGTTGATAGAACGTGCAACTCTTAATCTCGAGGTTGTCAGTTTGAGCCCCATGTTGGGTATGGAAATTACTTAAAAATAAAATCTTAAAAAAATGTCAACTATACTCAAAAAATAAATAAAACACGAATTGCAGAGAAATAATTATAATATTTTATATACAAACTTTTGAGGAAGACTTTACAACTACGTGAAGCCAATAAATACTTTTTGGTGACTGTAACTCAGTATGTGGCATGCCCTCACCTCCATTTACCTTCTAATCCATCTCCACATGGATGCGACTCCACAAACAGTAACCCTTTTGGAATACTGACTTGATTGTTTGTCCCAGCTCTGCAAGACCCTGTCCTTCAACTTGGCTTTCAGTGGTTCCCTATTGCCAGCATGTTTAAGTTCAGCCTCCTTAGCATGGCTTAGAAAGCCCAGCATGACCTGGACCCAGCCTACTTAACTGGCCTCATCTCTTGCCATTCACCACCCCGCCCCCAACACACATGCTCTGGCCACACAAAATTCCTCTCATTCTCTGAAAAGCCATGTTCTCTTTCTTATCCAGACCCTCAATGCTGTGCCCTCTGTCAGGAGCACTATCTCCCTCCCCGGCTCCCCCCACCTCCCTGCCTTCAAACCTGGCCAAAGCCGTAGTCATCCTTGAGATCTCAGTTTGGATGCTGCTTTCTCCAGGCAGCTTTTCCTGACCTCTTAAGTCTGGCTTAGCTATTCTTGCTCTGCTCCCATAAGCACCCTGTCCTTCCTCTGTCATAACACACTGCACACGGTGTTGTAATTGCTTGGTTGCTTGTCTTTCTTCTCCATAGACACCATTACTGCCCACTACTATATCCACCCAGCACTATATCAGTGCCTGGCACATAGCAAGTGCTGGATAAATCTGTGCTGAATGGATGAATGTGTTTCTTTAATCTCCTCAGCTTCAGTGGTACGTATTATGCTATTTTTTGCCTTTGTCTCGTTTCAGTCTGTGATGCTTCTCTTACATAGCCAGCGGCGCTACATCTTTGAGTACGACCAGTCGGATTGTCTGCTCTCAGTCACCATGCCGAGTATGGTGCGCCACAGCCTACAAACCATGCTTTCAGTGGGCTACTACCGGAACATCTACACCCCGCCAGACAGTAGCACTTCTTTTATCCAAGACTACAGTCGGGACGGCCGACTGCTGCAGACCCTGCATCTGGGAACAGGGCGCAGAGTTTTATACAAATACACCAAGCAAGCCAGGCTGTCTGAAGTTCTCTATGATACCACTCAGGTCACATTAACATATGAAGAGTCTTCTGGAGTCATTAAGACAATACACCTGATGCACGACGGCTTCATTTGCACGATCAGATATAGGCAAACAGGTTTGTTGTGAAAGGGTGGCAGTGCGTACATCCACATCGGTCAGTATTTTCTTACAACATTTTTGCTGGCCACAGTGTGAAATAGAAGCATTGACCTGTAGACATCCAATCCCATAAACATTCACTTTGGTTATTAAATTATCTTCCATTGAAATTAAAAACCTGTTATAGACTGCATGAAAGCTGATTCCTTAAAAACCTACCGTGCATTTCTGTCTCTGTCTCAGCTCTCAGAAAAGCTGAGCTCTGAGAACCTGATCCAACTGTGTGCTCCTTCCTAACTCATTACCAGATCTTCCCAGAGATGCAGCTGCAGGAGTTGAGCCTCCCTGAAACGAGCTCAAGCCCCATGTAACCTCTATAAGCCTCAGAGGATGGCAAAATATGTTCAAAAGTCAGAACTTTTGAATATATTTCATCCTTTGGGCTTAGCTTATCAAATGCCCGAAGTCAGTTACCTTAATGCTGGATTTTGTCAACAACTGACCTGCTGACTTTGTAGCACAGGTTAAACGAATTAAAAGTACTTTTGTCAGTGATTATAACAAGAAAGGATGTTGATAATATCAGTTTCATCACCCCAAGCCACTGGATGGGCTGTTACTTAAATAGTTCCTATAATTAAATTACTCTATAACTATAGCGTACAGTATTTTTTCGTATTTACTGACCACAGCTCTGAGAGTGTGTATCTATGAGATGATATGCCCAGGCGTGAAGTATCAGAGGTCAATCTCTAATATCTTATTTTGAATGTAAAAGCATCACTACTAAAGACCCTGACCCTAGATCCTTCTGATTGCTCAACATTACCCATCTAGCTCTGTTCTCATTGTTTTTATTTTGATTCCTCAGGACCTCTTATTGGACGCCAGATCTTCAGATTCAGCGAAGAGGGGCTGGTGAACGCTCGGTTTGACTACAGCTACAACAACTTCCGAGTTACCAGCATGCAAGCTGTGATCAATGAAACCCCTTTGCCCATAGATCTGTACCGATATGTTGATGTTTCCGGTAGAACAGAACAGTTTGGAAAATTCAGTGTCATTAATTACGATTTAAATCAGGTCATAACCACTACGGTGATGAAGCACACCAAGATCTTCAGTGCCAACGGACAAGTTATTGAAGTCCAATATGAAATCCTAAAGGCTATTGCCTACTGGATGACAATTCAATATGATAATATGGGGCGTATGGTGATATGTGATATAAGAGTGGGAGTAGATGCCAACATAACGAGATACTTCTATGAATACGATGCCGATGGGCAACTTCAGACTGTTTCTGTAAATGACAAAACCCAGTGGCGTTATAGTTATGATCTGAATGGAAACATCAACCTCTTAAGCCATGGAAATAGTGCTCGTCTTACTCCTCTCCGATATGACCTCCGAGACCGCATCACCAGACTCGGAGAAATTCAGTATAAAATGGATGAAGATGGCTTTCTGAGGCAGAGGGGAAATGACATATTTGAATATAATTCTAATGGTCTGCTGCAGAAAGCCTACAATAAGGCTGCTGGCTGGACTGTGCAGTATTACTATGATGGGCTTGGGCGACGTGTCGCCAGTAAGTCCAGCCTAGGGCAGCACCTTCAGTTCTTTTATGCGGACCTGGCCAACCCCATAAGAGTTACTCATTTGTACAACCACACGAGCTCAGAGATTACATCCCTGTATTATGATCTCCAAGGTCACCTTATTGCCATGGAGCTAAGCAGTGGTGAAGAATATTATGTAGCTTGTGATAATATAGGCACCCCACTGGCTGTGTTCAGCAGTCGAGGTCAGGTGATAAAAGAGATATTGTACACGCCTTATGGAGATATCTATCATGACACTTACCCTGACTTTCAGGTCGTCATTGGTTTCCATGGAGGACTCTATGATTTGCTTACTAAATTAGTGCACCTGGGGCAAAGGGATTACGATGTTTTTGCTGGCAGGTGGACAACGCCTAATCATCACATATGGAAACAGTTGAACCTCCTTCCTAAACCATTCAACCTCTACTCCTTTGAAAATAACTACCCAGTTGGCAAAATTCAAGATGTTTCAAAGTATACCACAGGTATAAAACTTTACACTAAACTTGCAATAACTCCATGGTGTTTATCACATAATCTCAGTGCCTCTGTAAATATGCTTCCTCTTCCTGCCAGTTAACCCACAAGTTATTGTGCAGTCACTCTCTTCCTTAGTCTTCTAGAGGGAGCACAACTGTGCAAAGGGCATAAAACATGATGCTTCTGCATCCCAGGACACGTTTTCTTTCCTTTTAAGCTTTCTGTTTGTAGGTTTCACTGTTAAAAGCTTATATGAGGGGTGCCTGGGTGGGTCAGTCAGTTAAGCATCTGCCATCAGCTCAGGTCATGACCTCGAGGTCCTGGGAATGAGCCCCAGGTGGGGCTCTCTGCTCAGCAGAGAGTCTGCTTCCTCCCTCCCTCTTTCCCTGCTTGTGCTCGCTCTCTCTCAAATAAATAACATCCTTTTTTTAAAAAGCTTATACGAATAATTTCATAAAGGAAAAATTCAAGATTATGTTCCATCAAATAAATCTAATATTACGGTCTGTGTGGCCTCAGTACCATTACCACATTAAGAGTTTCAGTGCTGTAAACTGAACCTATCTCTGTGATTATCCATGAATCAAAAGGTATCCCTGTAGAGAGAGGATCCTATGTTTTAGAGCAGGTGATAGAAGGGGGAGTTTTATCCCTAACCTCCCACTGGCTGAACATTTTGAGGGCAGGAGAGGTATCGTTCAAGCTTTCCACAAAGCTTGTAAAGTATGGGCTTCATCATTTTTTTTTCTTTTATATTTTGTGCCTCACAGACATTGGAAGTTGGTTGGAGCTGTTTGGTTTCCAGTTACACAATGTTCTACCTGGATTTCCCAAACCAGAATTAGAAAATTTGGAATTAACTTATGAGCTTCTACAGCTTCAGACAAAAACTCAAGAGTGGGATCCTGGAAAGGTTTGTAAAAATTTTACCATCTCTGTTTATCTGAAAAAAACAGACGAGCATCCAACACCATGAAATGGCATTAACATATATTTGCTTACTTATTTTTGAGTTATCTTGAATATTCACTGAAATGTCCACAGTTAATGAGGAGGTAGAAAAAAAGCTTCCATGAGGAAAGGATCAGGGAATTGGAGCTTTTAGAAAAGACAAGACTAACGTGGGATTCGATGCCCTGCTGCAGTAGACAAACAGGAGGAACTAAACTTTTAAAATTCCGGAACGGGCTGCCAAGGGCAATTATGGATTCTGTATAGAGAAAACTGTTCACTGACAGACATAAAAAACTTCAGATTTCCAACAGCGAAATAATTTAGGGTGTAGTGCATTAAAAAACATGGGAAGAACAGAATTAAATTATTCTGACAAAGAAAAAGTAGTAAGAGCAATGAAGTAAAAATAATAAATACTATAGGGGTAGAGTCTCTGGGAAAATAGGAATACCAAACTATTCACAGTTCAGCAGATAATTTCATCAAGAGTATGAGGTACAAATGAAAACAAAATAACTTTTTCTTTCAATTGAAAGAAATGGAGGACTGTCTCTTTGCAAAAAAAAAAAAAATTACTTAAGCAAAATAAAACTGAAATTAGGATGGGAGGGCTTGAAATTTAAGTGTAAAAAATTAGGGGCACCTGGGTGGCTTAGTCGGTTAAGCATCTGCCTTCAGCTCAGGTCATGATCCTGGGGTCCTGGGATCGAGCCCCACGTCGGGCCCCCTGCTCAGCAGGGAGTCTGCTTCTCCCTCACCCTCTGCCCCTCGCACCCCCCGCCGCTCATGCTCTCTCTCTCTCAAATAAATAAAATCTTTTTTAAAAAATTATAAGGGAGGGCGCCTGGGTGGCTCAGATGGTTAAGCGTCTGCCTTCGACTCAGGTCATGATCCCAGGGTCCTGGGATCGAGTCCCACATCGGGCTCCCCGCTCAGCGGGGAGCCTGCTTCTCCCTCTGACCCTCTCCCCTCTCATGCTGTTTCTCTCTCGCTCACTCTCTAAAAAATAAATAAAATCTTTAAAAAAAAAAAATTATAAGGGAAAGGCAAATCTAAATAGGTACTATAGGCTTATCCTGTTTTGTAAATACATATATAAAAATAATTTTGTAATTAAAAAGTAATTAACAGTCCTTTTTATAATTAAAAGTCCTTTAAAAAAGTTAATCAAAATGTTGAAATTGCTGAAACTTTGTTGTGGATACTTGGAGGTTCATTATTCTCTTCTTTTTATTTCCTAGTATGTTTGAAAATGCCCATAATAAAAAGGGTTTTTTTTTTAAGTCCACGTAAGAAGATCAGTGAACTTCTTGCTGATTTGCTGTAGTTATGTAGAAGGTTATAATCTGTTTAAAAGCAAGAATAAGGCCTTAAACCCTCTCTGCTCCTCACTGTGGCTAATGTATCACACCACGTACAGTAACAAACAGCTAGTGAGTATTAGTTAAATTGGTGAAGTTGAAATGTCTTTGTTTCGGGGGAGCTGGACCCACTTAACTTGAAGTGACTTCTAGTTCTGAGATTCTGTGATACCAAATTTGAACATACTTCCTTATGTTGAACTCACCAAGACCTCAAGAAGTATATGCCAGGTGACCAAGTAACCTGTTAGTCTTGTCTTTGCCAAATCGCTGATGAAGAGATTCCAAATTTGGCTTCTTGTGAAATCACACACCAGCACGGTAAAGCAAGAAGGGGCTTTTCACAATCACCAAGCATTTGCACTGTGCCTTTCTTCTTTCCTAGACTATTCTGGGTATTCAGTGTGAGCTCCAGAAACAGCTCAGGAATTTCATTTCCTTGGACCAACTTCCTATGACTCCCCGATACAATGATGGACGGTGCCTTGAAGGAGGGAAGCAACCAAGGTTTGCGGCTGTTCCTTCTGTTTTTGGAAAAGGTATAAAATTCGCCATCAAGGATGGCATAGTAACAGCTGATATTATAGGAGTAGCGAATGAAGATAGCAGGCGGCTTGCTGCCATTCTCAATAATGCTCATTACCTGGAAAACCTACATTTTACCATAGAGGGGAGGGACACTCACTACTTCATTAAGCTTGGGTCTCTGGAGGAAGACCTGGTGCTCATCGGTAACACTGGGGGGAGGCGGATTCTAGAGAATGGTGTCAATGTCACTGTGTCCCAGATGACTTCTGTGTTGAATGGGAGGACTAGACGGTTTGCAGATATCCAGCTCCAGCACGGGGCTCTGTGCTTCAACATCCGGTATGGGACAACTGTCGAAGAGGAAAAGAATCACGTGTTGGAGATTGCCAGACAACGTGCTGTTGCCCAGGCCTGGACTAAGGAACAAAGAAGACTGCAAGAAGGGGAGGAGGGTATTCGAGCATGGACAGAGGGAGAAAAGCAGCAGCTTTTGAGCACTGGGAGGGTACAAGGTTATGATGGGTATTTTGTTTTGTCTGTTGAGCAGTATTTAGAACTTTCTGACAGTGCCAACAATATTCACTTTATGAGACAGAGCGAAATAGGCAGGAGGTAACAAAAAAAATCTCTGCCTTTGCGTCACCAAAGACTGCCTGTTTTTAAAACATAAAATGGTTTATTGTATTGGTTTTCTAGATCAGAACTCTGTATATGTAAATATGGAGGAAAAACATATCCAACTGCCTTTCAATGTGACGGAAGATGGTATTTTAATATTGTTTGTTTAAACTCTTTAAGAAATGACAGAGATTTTTAGTTCTTGTGTGGCAGTATTCAAAATAACACAAGTAAAAGAGCTAAAAAAAAAAGTTTTCAGAAAGCACCACTTTAAATTTGTCAAGCCATGCATATGTTCAAATATAAAGTACCCAAGGTTCTCTATCTCTATTGTGACACGAAATTTCACGTTTAACTGTTGGCAGAACTTGTGGGCTATTTGAAAATGTGGTGCAATAGTATTCTGAACCCTGCTTTTCGAAAGACTGCCAGCCCTTTCACATTTCCCAGATCCGTTATAGGAAACTTACAAACAAGTGTAAAATGTCCTCAGCCACCATCTCCCAGAGTCAGGACCCATTCGCCCTTCCTCCCTGATTATTCCTCCTTGCTTGTTAAAGTAAATGCCATGTTCTTGTGCTGTGTTTTGGCGTGTGGTGGCTGGGTTCTGCCTACCACGCCTCCCTATGGGTGTGGTAACAGGACTGAATTACCACTATTTGCTTGTGTGTACATGATACCAAGGCACCTGGCCAGTGTAACTTCTCCCACAACCTGTTTTGACTACTTTTTTTTTTTTTTTTTTTTACCAAATTGTAAGCATAGCTTTTATTAACCTGGGTAGGAATTTCTCATTTATATAAAGGGTGTGTTTTTGGTCATAGTTTCACCTTAGTGATTCTGTATTGATACACTAATCCAGTGGTGTTGTGCACACGGAAGGTAATTTACTACAAATGATTCTGGTACAAAAAAATAAAAGAGACTTTAGCAGGCATACGTGCCTGGAATACCGATAAATACGTTCACTACTACTGCAGAAATTCACAAGAGCCAAAACCTTTATAAAAACAGACCTAGTACTAAGACGAAAGGAAAATACTAAAGGGAAGACCAAACCAAACATTACAGTAGTTGCTGCCACATTGACTCATCCCACTTAGATTTATCTTTCAAATGTACAATTCTGTATTGAACATCTCCCAGCCACAGTCAGGAAATTTAATTAAACGAACCCTTTCCAATCTAAAACATTTCAACTCATTATAGAGAGGCAGACTGTTTTTTTTACTAAAATAATTTATACGGTTAGTTATTTTGGTTCTCTGTCTTTACCCATTTATTTTTATTTAATCATCTGTCCTGCCTGGGAAAATAACTATTTTCCAGGAAAGCTTATTTTGTTCCATGATCAGTTAAACTTTGGAAAAAGATCAGGATTAGTGGTAATATCAGCTGCAGTTTCTCAATCTTTATGAATCCTGTAGTAAAAAGAAGTCCCTTGGTGAGCTGCGAGATTTGTGCCCAGTGACAAAGAGACAGTTTGTGAAAACGCTGTGTAATTGTAAGTTACCACAAATGAAAATACATGACAGCACAATGTGGCCTGCTGAAAATTCCCCTGAGCCAGCTTCAGCACCTTTCATCACTGGGTCTGCACATTCGCTATGTCTGAAGGAGAATTTATGATGGAATGTTACAGTTTGGATTCTTTCCAGCTACTACCTAAATGCAGTGTGGGGTCATTGCCTTGCTTTGTGATGACAGTCTTCTTTGAAAATATGCAAAGTCAGAATTCAGGCTCCCGTTAAGGTTTTTAAAGAGTCTGATTTCTTACTCCACCAAGTGGAAGGACAGAAAGGCAAGGACCTGCAGACAGCAGGGGAGGGTGGATCCAAACATTTCATTTTCAAAAACTTCACATTGGGATTACCACATTCTTACGCATGTATTCCGAGAGAAAGACAGAGAGAAAGAGAGAGAATTCATGATGAACTCCTCTCTCTTTTTAAGTGGAAGCACACCAGCTCAAGAGATTACTGATAGAGACTACAATCATATTACTGTGTTGTTTTTTTCCCCCTGAATCAGGCCTGTGTTAGTGGTACAGTATTTATTCAGCACGGGATTCTAAAATTATGAACAAACTTGTTGAAAATTTGAATACCTCCACACCAGCCTAAAAATGGACCTTAAGTTCCTAGAAACTCTGAAGTTCTTTTAAATCAATGGAAAAATAATTTGCGAACTGTATATAGAGAGTGCATTCATAAATGTGATGATGTATTTTATCACTAATCCAAGATGTCAATATTAGAGTCTATTTTGCTTATATTTTAAGCGATTATTATACTTTTTTGCAATTCACTGATGATGTATCATTTTCAAACTGCTTTAAATATCCATTAGGAACAAATATTTGAAGCTTTTACTTAATAGTGATTACCTTGAACTGTGCATTTCTAGTTTGTAATACATATTTATTTAGTTTGTGCCTTTAGTTTCTTAAAGTTGTATTATATTCAGGAAATGCACTTTTTATCACTTATAGCTGTGGTTTTAATACTGCCTTGAACTATTATTTTTCTCTTTACCACTTCCAAAGTTTTTGGGAGGAAAGAGAAAAAAACCCAAAAGGTTAGCACCAATGAACAGTAAATCTAAGAGAAACATTTTGGCATTTCTTAATAAGAACGTGGAGATATTGGGTACATCGTTCAGCTGAATACAAGGAATGCCTTCATAGATTTGCAATTCTGAAGTTTAACTTAATGAAAGAACAATTTGTTTGCATTTCCTGATGAAAGTAAATGTATCTTAAAGGGAAATATTTGAATTTCTCATACCCAGAGCACAGGCAGCTGACACTGCATAACCACACACCATTCAAGCACGTTCGAATGAGAGCACGCTAGTTGGGGCTCTCATGAAGAACATTCTGGGCTGGAGGCAGGGACTACTCTGTGGTTGTTTCTTTTTCCTAGTTAGGCCCACTTTACTTGTGCTGTTTTGTTTTATTTTGTTTCGTTTTGTTTTTACTCTTGCACTACGGTCTAGAGATCCAAATGAACTGCAAAGTTTGCAGTTTAACAGACATTTGATTACATTTATTTTTAGTTGTCATTCTAATCATTATTGATTAGAAGCATGACTCCTGAAGGAAAGGGAAATAAAGCCCAATTCATCCTAATTTCTAGCAAAACACTCACCATATAAATAGGCATATGTTTTATTTTTAACCCAGCAAAATACTGTATAAAATAAGCGTGTCCTTTACTGTCAATTTATCTAGAAGATCTATAATATATAGACTATATATATATAATATAATATATATACAACATAGCCAAATGTATAAAAACTTGACAATGTATAATTTGGAATTCACAGGCTAACTACATAGAGAGGTATAAAATTGAATGATAATTTTTCTAAGATTTTTCTTTTTCATAACTGTTGACACAGTTTCAAGCATTCTATCATATTGTTCCTACTCTTTTTTTTCTTTCCTTTTTTTAAAATCTATTTTTAACCAGACCAGGCCCCACTGTAATATCACCTGAGAGAGTCAGGGCGAAGTTTTTACATTTATAAAGATACATTCCTGTAAGGGCAATTGTAATGGAAGCAAAAGTATAGGAATCAAGTATTGAAACACACTCTTTGGAAGAGACTGGAGTGTATTCTAGCTTGTGGAAAGACAGAAGGCTACAGATTGGATGCGACATTCTTGTTTTCTTGGAGGAACTCACATACACGTAGCTGACCTGACTAGTACTTCAGATCTCAGACTGCTCTTCCACAGCCTTCTGTAAGGTTCTTTATTCTGCAAAGGAAAAAACAAAACAAAAAAAAAACAAAAAAACAAAAAAGACCAAAAAAACAAAAAAAAACAAAAAACAAAAAAGCAAAACAAAAAAAAAACAGAAAACAACAAACAACAAAAAAGAATTCAACCACAAAATAGTGACTGTTAGTTCAGTGTGTCCTTCACGTGAAAGCTATTAAGGACCAAACCTACTACTGTGTGTACGAAGAAATTACTTCCTAAACAGTAACTGAAAATAGTTAGTTAAACTTGCTGTGGATTTTGTCTTGGCAGTTGTCATCTTACATTATTTGTCAAAGGAAATGTGTTTGGCAGTTAAAAATCTTTCCTTAGATTTAGTGGTGGACTTTAACCTCTTAAATAAATGTTAGTATATCAGATTGTGTCCTTGAAAAATATTTTACTTGTATGAATCATGACAATGTCTAAATCTTTACTCTTCTTCTGGCAAAAGCATCGGTAAGAAAGAAGGTGAAAAAGAGAAGTATAGCCTTTACGTCAGAAAAATATTCTTTTTAGCTGCTTACTTTCTCATGAACAGTAAAAATGTTTACAGTGTATGCCACTTTCAGTTTCTATATAACAACAGTTAGAGGTTCTAATCATACTGAAAATTGTGTTATAATGGCGTGAGCCATGTTGCTAGGAAACAATAGGTTCCAATTTTGTATTCCTGCTCTCACTCCTGTGCTGAAAAGTGACTGGATACTGTACAGGTTCATGTTCTCTGGCTGCAGTTAAATGGTCTTTTGCATTTTGCTCTGGCTTTCAGGCCAGAAGCATGCATTTTTCTACAAGAGCATCACAACAACGTGCTGTAAATATTTAAAGTTCAACATTATGTGTCGATATTTGAAAGAAAAAAGTACTTTGAATATTTCATTTTTAAAAAATAAAATTGCAAATGAACACTGCGGCCCGTTTTATTCATGCGCCAAACTGCATTCTCGAGTCTGTCTGGTCACCTGACAATTGAAAAGTAGCTCCCTAACAGAGAACAGTAAAACTGCATCATCTTGAAAATGAAGGTGCAGAAATCAAAAAGGCACTAATCCTAAGCAGATGTCTCTTCATTTTTATTTTTCGTACAAATAGGATCTCTGACACAAATGACCATTTAATAAAAAAAGAAGAGTAGCTTTTGCAAGTTTAAATGCCTCTAGGCTATTATTTTAAAAAGGTTTCTTTCTCTTGTCGATGCCTTTCTGAGCAATGGAAAGAAAATGAAGAATTGCAAAACGGGTGGGAGAGAGCTAGGAGAGCAGAACACGCAGATGCATTGGCAAAAAAGCGAATGGGGGAGAGAGGCAGTCAGGAAACACTAAAAAACAACAGCTCGCACGTCCCGGGCAGTTCCAATGGCCATTTGGCACTTATTTTTCACGAGAACATATTTACGAGTGACACTGGGAAAGCAGGCCAATAGAGCTTACAAAATTCAACTTGATAGTAACAGGGCACCCATTGTCCAAACAACCTGTTTGTTTCTGAAAGTTGCTTGGAATCCTGGAATTTACATCACCCTTAAATGCCCTGCTGCCTTTTTATTCAATGATATATCCAGTAGTCTCCCCTCATCTGCAGTTTCACTTTTCAGGGTTTCAGCTACCTGCAGTCCCGCAGTAAACCACAGTCCAGAGGCAGATGATCCTCCTCCTGACGTTGTCAGAAGGTCAAGAGTAGCCTAACACTGTCACAATGAGTGCATCATTCCCCACACTTCCTCTCATCACATAGGCATTTTATCACCTCACATCATTGCAAAAAGGGTGAGTGCAGTACAGTAAGCTATTTTGAGAAAGACAGAAACCACATTTGTGTAACTTTTATTACGGTATATTGTTATAATTGTTCTATTTTCTTACTACTTATTGTTGTTAATCTCTTGCTATGCCTAATTTATAAATTAAACTTTATCACAGATATGTACATATAAGAAAAAACATAGTATATATAAGATTTGGTACTATCTATGGGCTTGGGCATCCATGGGAGTCTTGGAATGTATCCGCCGCAGGTGAAGGGGCCTACTGGGACACAGATACAGTGAAAAGATTCATGGAGCAGAAGACAATCCCGATTGTTCCAACACAACCAGTCAGCAAAAAGCAACGGGGTCATGGGTGGGAGGGCGAAAATATTAGTATCACCTAGTCATTTTTTTAAAATAGCCATCCTACCCCACCCTCAGTGTGCAAAAAGAGGCAAGAGCTCCTACATAGAATCATTAAACGAGAGAACAGATTTCTCCATATTCCCCCCCTACTCACCCTCATTATTAGAGATCTTTGAATATCAGTGCTACTTAAATTTTTAGCAATATTACTTCCTCAAATTTATATAATTCTAGTACCTCAATAATCCTGGGAGGTGAGCAAGACTTCATTGTTCCTACTTGGCAAATGCAATAATAGTAACAGACTGACTTACCTAAGGTCACATGGATAATCTGACAAAGCTGAAAGAATTCAAATCTCGAGGCACCTGGGTGGCTCAGTCGTTAAGCGTCTGCCTTCAGCTCAGGTCATGATCTCAGGGTCCTGGGATCGAGCCCCGCATGGGGTTCCCTGCTCCGCGGGAAGCCTGCTTCTCCCTCTCCCCCCTGCTTGTGTTCCCTCTCTCGCTGTCTCTCTCTCTCTCAAATAAATAAATAAAATCTTTAAAAAAAAAAAAAAAGAATTCAAATCTCAAATATTATGTTGATGGGCTCTCGCCAGTCAATCGGTTTTGTTGTATCTTTCTACATAAAAATACTCATTTAAGAGGCCAACGACCTAATGATGAAAATTCTGCCTTTTGCCACAAGTTTGGCCAATGACCCCAAATGATGAACGTTTCCAAAGTGGGTAGTTTAACTTCACCCCTAGCTGCAAACCCTAAATTAATGGTATCCCATTTACTACAAGGACAAACATAGGCGACAACGTTGGATTTATAGCTCTCTAACAGGAAGACTAGGTATCTTGTAACCTTGAAATGCTCAAGGGCAAATCTGGATTTTATTATTAATAGACTCTGGCTGAACTCAATAAAGTGAATCAAATAAAACATGAGCTGATGTCTAAACCTTCTTAACAGATTTTAAAGCTATTTCTCACATTTTTAATTCTCTATCTGCTCTACCACAAATTATCTTCAATCCAGCCCTCCATTTACACTAGAAGTCTTAATCAGAGGCATCCTCTGTAGACTTCTTCTACCTATGTACTACCACAAAGCTTACTTGCTTGTAATAGCCAAACTGACAATTACCTAAGCTTGTCTCCCTTACTGACCTTATCTCTTAAGAACAAACTCAGAGGAAATGAATGAGTGTTTGATAAACTGTCATGTTCTTGTGGGCTTGCTGACACACTTTTTTTTTCTGAAGAAAGGTGTACACTTGGAAATATATGTGCATTTTTCTATCTTGACTCAGCATCTTACAGGTATATGTTAGCATGGCAATATTTTAGATACGGCAAGAATATGACCTTTCTGTAAAGCCGCAAGCTATTATGTACTGGGAAATAGCAAGAATGCTTATGCTGGGAGAGAAAAAGTGAAAAAAACTTTATGAGTAAAAGGCCAGCAAAAGAAGACAGTGGGTAGGCACATCAACTGGAAAGTTTGACAGTAGCAGACCCAGAAAAAAGCACTTACCTTTTTCAGGGTATCTGTCCAATAAGATAAGATGGCTTTCATCAATGCTTTGTTTAATACATTCATAGCACCTATCTCTGAATATTTTTTAAAAATATTTTAAGACAAATTAGGTAAATAAAGCTTTCAAATATTTTATTGAAATATGAAAGACCATTAATGATTCAAAAAAGCTTTTTCAAAAAAGACTCTGGTAAAGAAACATGCAAACATAATTCATGTATTTAGGATTATTCCAGAATGAACAAGCTAGAGAGAGTGAAAATTAGTTACACCTATTAAAATTTAAACCCAAGCTACAAAAAAGGAAAAATTATCTAAACATACGCATTTTGTTTTGAAAGTTAGCTTTCTGAATTCCTTCACAAGTTAAAGTGATGCCTTTATTTCTAGAAATGGTAAATGGCCCAACTCCACGTCGGCACTCGCACTGCATCCATGTTAAATGCTCAGACACCAGATCTTGCCAGTGCACGGAGAGTAGCTCTGTCTCTCGGCAGTTCATCAAGCTCACCCCGACTCGTGTACAACCCAGAATTCCAATTTATTAGTTTATAACAGAACTTAGCATTTTCCTATGGACCACGGACCAGAGTATTTGTCTTGACTCATTCTGCCTCTAACAACAGATCCACCTACACAGTGGGAACCTCACTTAGCATGTGCTTATCACCTTTTATTGACATCTTTTGCTCTTTTTCTGTACTTTTTTTTAATTGTTACTGTTTTCTTGTCCAACTAGAGAGCGAGCTGCCTGAGCACAGGGGCTGGGTGTTTTTACTTCTCTACCCCAGTGCCTACTGTGTTTGTTGAGTGAGTGAATTCTAGGAGCCCCGAAACAACTTGATATATAATCAAATCACAAAAGTCATGAAAATATACATGTGAGAAAAAATATAAATATCTGTCACTGTGTAAAATCTTGGCTCTCACTTAGGTTGCCGTCGCTTGGAATTGTTAAAAAAAAACACAACTGTAAGGTTTTCAGGGCTCCCATAGGGCTACCTAATAGGGAGATCGCTTGTAAATCAGCTACTCAGGAGCACAGCTGCTGAAGTTTCCTTTCAAAATAAGGTTTTACGTGGAGTACCAACAACTGGGGTAGAGGTAGATGAAAAATCCTGTAATATCAAATGTAATCAACATTTAGAGCGTATTTTAAATTACGGGATTTTTAAACTCCAGATTGGTCTGTGGATTCTGCTATCCAACTTCAGGACACTAGGCGAAAAGGTTGCTTTTAGAATTAAACAGAAATTCTTCCCTCTTTATCCAGTACTTGTCTTAACACACAGTGCACAACTTCATAAATCCCCAAAGACCCTACACCACCATAGCCAGTGGAGAGCGTAATACCTAATGACAAAGACGAGGGACACGAACCGGCTTCCTGCCATCTAATCAAGCAAGACATTTTAAAATCAGTAGCTGTCAAATAATATTTCACTAAAAAATGGTGATTTTGAGAAAAAAACTGAGGATTATTTTTATTTATATTTGGCAAGAATTGACATTAATCTTTTCTAAAGTACCATTATGTTTTAAATCGTTTCCCATTTGTAAATAACACTGAAAATAACCTCATTTCAAAGCGTCTCATTACCGGCAAAGTCCATTTCAGCTTTTGCATCATGCTAGAGACTTCCATTACGGGACTATGATGGTTTTAGAAATACATTTGTAGCTCACTGAACTGTATTATCTACAATATATAAGACTTAGCATAGATTTAAATTATAGAAAATAAAGTACAAGGTATTTGATTTTTCTTCATGGTGCTTTCAGGAAGACATCAGGATCTTCTCTTCTCCCTAAAGAAAAATAATCACGAAAATCAAGAAAAGATAAACTTACAAGCTATTAAAATTGCAGGTTAACTCGAACTTATAATCATAAAATTTCCAATGGCATAAAGCTCACAAAGATATAACCCGGTGATACAGCTCAAGCAACCGGTACTTAAAACTGAGTTATAAAGAATGGAATACGGAGCAGAAAGGAACAGTTTGTAATTGTAATGTGTAATCTGTAAATTGGAGTTCTATTTATATCTCTATTATAAAGGCTAACTACTCATTAATTTAATTCAGCACTTAAGTCTAATTGTCAGTTTATGCCTCAGCCTGGGTCCCTGTCAAAAAGGGACATAACAACTCATTTTTCTAATCATAAATATTTATTGTTTCAATCAAGGCATAGCCTCTTACTCCAAACAAGTGATTAACCCCTTTCAGTAGATGAATAGACAATCACATAGCTGCAGATATTGACCAGTATTCTGTCGTCAGCTTGATACATACACTAAAATAGCTTCGCTCAGGAGATGGGACAACGTGTGCCTGTAGCCTAATAGCGTGTACTAATTTAGTTTCCTTCGCTCCAATAAAATGTCATTAATTCAAGCACCACAAATTCAGAAATGAGGATCACGTGGGCCACGCTAACATTAGTCTTTCCTTCCCTAAAGGGAAAGAAAGTATCGTTTACTAAGCAAAGGTGAAGGACGGCCCAGGTGTTGTCGGAACTATCCCATCCTTCAAACGTTTTGTGTCTAAGTTAGTGAAGTGAAATGGTACTTCGGTGTTGACAAAAGGGACACGGCGGAGAACAAGACGGAAAAGAGGGGTTTAAATGTTGTGGGCTCATCGAATTCTTTATATTTTCCCGGAGTTTTATTAAAAGTTTACAGTGGAGCCTATTGAAATCATAACCTGTGAATAGTCCCCCCTCGCTCGACTGGCTGGCAACACCTACCTCCCCACTGCATGTTGCTTACGGAACTTCCCATAACTTTATATTTATGAACAGGTTGACTCATAACCCCAAGCTGCCAAGCCCTGTCGAAAATTGACAGTGAACCATACCTGTAGTACCTTGTGCACTTCTAACTGAGCACTTCTTCTCAACTGGATACTGCAGAGGTATTACAATACCTTGATCTGGCTTCTGAAATGCTGAAATGAGATTTTTTATTTTCCGGAAAAATCTTTTATGAACCCCAGGTGCTGTCTGGAAAATAAAAGGCCAAGCAAATTATTCACCTACCTCCGAATGATATAAATAGGCCTACAAAATGTGTGAGGGAGGCTTAGATCGGTAACATTTGTATAACTTGTTCAAATATTTGAAAACATAAGGAAGAAGGAAAAACAACATTTCTAGCAGAGCTTACTTTGGTTGGCTGAACTTCCCTGCAAGAGGAGCTAATGAGCTGTCATTTCAGTTCTCCCAAGGGTGGTATTAGTTTGTACAAGCTCCTGCCCTTCCTGCCTGCTACCCATCACACATCCCGAGCCTCTAAGGGTATACAGGCCATTACCCACAATGAATGCACCAACAGAGAAGATGCAGTTAAACACAGAAAAAACACAGATCGTACAGGTCATTAATAAAAAGACTGAAAAAACAAACCAACAACAGCAACCTAGCCTCCCAGTCATCATTCCACAATAAAAATGCTACGCAGGAAATTAAAAA
Source organism: Leptonychotes weddellii (assembly GCF_054177405.1). Lineage (NCBI taxonomy): Eukaryota > Metazoa > Chordata > Mammalia > Carnivora > Phocidae > Leptonychotes > Leptonychotes weddellii. The sequence goes on from NC_138385.1 coordinate 22,188,472, forward strand.
TTGACCGTTATGATACACACAACACATAGCTAGTTAGTCCCCAGACTCTCCCCTCACCATACGTACTGCCTCATCCTTCATATTGAATTTTTTCCTCCTCAGGAAACTTCCCTATCCTCCCCAAAATTGCTCTCTGCCAACACCTCACCGTGACAAGGTTTTCTCTATGACACGAAAATGAAAGACTATATAAGGTCACCTTTATTTATTTGTTTGTTTGCTTTTAAGAGATCATTATTTGCAAGTGACTATTAAAATGTATTCCTTTCCTGACATCAATTCTGTTGCAAAGGCACTGCTGAAAATAACAATTTCCTGCAAAAGCTTATGAGCCCAGCTTTAGGCATCAGCTCAAAACTGTCATTTTACATAAAATAAAATAGTATTGCTATAAGCAATTGAACAATGACCAGGGTTTTTTTTGAAAGCTGTTTTTCAGCTATTCCATCTGGAAGATTCTTGAGGTGGGAGCTGTTTGTTTGTTAGCATTTAATGAGAAAACATGAAGGCTGGTGAGCAAACTTCAGCCAACTAGACGAAAAGCTGAAGACAGCACGCTGTCCATAGTAACTCACAGTCATTTCCTACATTGGGGCAAGTATTTTTTTTTTTTTGAAAGCACTGAAAAAGTTCTTTTTAGCTTTAAATTAGTGTCTACTGGGAGGCTCACAGAGTCCAGAGCCTCAGTAGATGTAGAACACTCTCTCTCTCTCAGCTCCACCCCTATGGTCAAAACACCTTCCCAGAACTGGGGGCACCTGGGTGTCCCAGTCAGTTGAACGGCGGACTCTTGGTTTCAGCTCAGGTCAGCATCTCAGGGCCATGGGGATCAAAACCAGCATCGATCCCTGCACTGGGCTCTGTGCTCAGCAGGGAGTCTGCTTGAGATTCTCTCTCTCTCCCCCTCTCCCTCTGCCCCTCCCCACCCCCCTCTAAAATAAAGAACTGAATCTTTAAAAAAAAAAAAAAAACCTTCCCAGAACTCGACTTGAGACCTCATCCAAAATACCATGGCCATTCTTACAGGGCTCCAAACAGTTCTTTGGCTCCAAGACAGAATCTCTAAATGGCATGGGCAGGTCATAGGCACAAAATACCTCCTTATATCTTCCTCACAGTACTTTTTCAATTCCAGGCACTTTCCCGTCATTTGCCTCCACTATTTCCTCACAAATTGGCAATGATCTGCTGATTTGCTTATTCCCATTTGACAGATAAGAAAATGGAAATACAGGGGTGCCTATGTGGCTCAGTTGAGCGACCGACTCTGGATCTCAGCTCAGGTCTTGATCTTAGGGCTGTGAGTTCAAGCTCCGCACTGGGCTCCACGCTGGGCGTGAAGCCTACTTAAAAAAAAAAAAGAAAAGAAAAAGAAACGGAAATACAAAGGGATAATTCAGCTTGCCCAGGGTCACACAGATAATCAGAAGCAGAACTGGCTCTAGATCCCAGCACCCAGTCTTTTGTTGTTCAGGCCAATACCCACAATGAGTTCACCAACAGAGAGGGTAAGACCAAACAGTTTCTAGAGAAGTTAGAGTCACCAACCAGAAGAGAAACTGTACACTCCCCCAGTGTGGAAAGATTTCAAACCACACATCTTTTTAGCTGTTCTTGTGGCTTGTAAAACCATTTATCAACAGAAACATCTTTTTTATGGGGACTTAACATGCAGTTAACGCTTGATTATCCACACTAACAGAAAGGAATAATAGCACTGGATGTACAATTTGAACATGGGATACAATGTTTCGCTGGCAAATGACTATCCTAATTTACAGTGTTTTGCTTAGGTTAATATGTAAAGTTATTTAGCATCTACTGATCTACTGATGATCAAATATCCAGAAAAGCCCAAAGGCACTGAAGTCCACAGGGGGAGCTTAGTACTTTTTTTTTTTAAGATTTTCTTTATTTATTTGAGATAGAATGAGAGTGAGAGCATGACAGCGCAAGCAGGGAGAGTGGCAGAGGAAGAGGGAGAAGCAGGCTCTCCACTGAGGAGCCCGACGCGGGGCTCGATCCCAGAACACTGGGATCATGACCTGAGCCGAAGGCAGACACTTAACCAACTGAGCCACCCAGGCACCCTAGTACATTTTTTTTTTTACAATATACTGATGACAATGCACATATCAATAAATGACAGTTGACTGTGTATAGAATTCTCTAAATTCACAATTTAGCAAAATTTTAGCCTGAGTCTCATGAGATAAGTTAATACACTAGGCAATGATAAAACCTAAAAGTCTATCTAAAAGTAGATATTCACATAATATTTGTCTTTCATAATTCGGGGGATCCAGAGTTAAAATTTCATTGATTTTTTCTGCTGTGTGGCAAACTAAAGCACTGTTCCAAAAAGCAGTATAAATATCTGTCATTTAACCAATTTTGAAAATACATTTACCACAAGAATCGTACCACTGACAACTCCCATTCTGTCACTGAACTCAGCTATTGTTCAAATTTGCACATTTCCCATACTGCCACCTCTTAGTTATCCATGGAAACATGTTTTGGATCACAGCTGGTCTTCAATATGCTCTGGAGAAATTTCTTCCAGTCAGGTGATATGAGCTCTGAGAACACACACTAGTTTAATATTCCCTTAACAAAAAAACATAACTAAGAAAGCAAATTTAGTAGATAGAAAAAATGCAATATGCATTTCAAAAATAAATCTAAGGCATTTTTTAAAAACTGTTTTCCCTTTGGAGAAAACATGCCAATCTTCTGCTCTCTTGGTGCAGATAATTACAACATGGGGTCAGGCCAGACAACAGGATGAAAGGACATTTATGTTCAATAAGCCCTTTCTTCCTTAACATGATCACAAGCATGTAACAATCCGCATATGATACTATACTTGAAATAGAAGAAAACAAATTTAAAGACAAGATTAGCTAAACCCTAATAATTTAAGGCCCTTTCCATAAAGAATATTCTTCAGCAGCCGAAGGCTACTTCTCTAGGGAGAAAGCCTATTTCTAATCAAAGTATATACAAATATATATGTATATATCACAAACAACTATTCTTCATGATAAATGAAATTTAATTTCTGATTCAATCATCTCTGCAGTGCTGCAGAGAATTTTAAAATATAAACGGGTGTAAATCGTTTTGATTAGAAATGTTACTGCTTTGCCTCTAATTAGTATCACAGTATTAATTATCTGTGATAATTATAAAGTAATTAATTATTATTAATTATTATTAATGAATTATTTATTTATGATATAAAGCAACATGTTTGAAAACTTGCCCTAATTCATCTCTGTAGTTTAAAACATCTGTAGTCTGCAACTTGGGCTTTCTAGTTTACTGATGAATTTGTAAAGGTTAGAGCTATTTTAATTTTTTTTAAGTCTAGACTTTAGTATTTCTTAAGCGCATAGACTGAGTTATTAACAGAGGTTGATAGTTGCATTTATGTTTTCAAACACCTCATAATAAAGTGCTTTCATTATAAAGACAGGCTGTTTTTAAAGAGTCAGAAATCTGAGAAAGCATTTGAGGTCAAAGGTTTCAGTTGTAGAGACCTCTACATTGGTAAGATGTGATATCCTACCCTGGTACATGGAAATAAATTCGCTCTGTGGGCATTACTTGCAACGGTATAGTGACTTTCAAATGTTTTCAAAGCCATCAGAGCCCATTTTTCTAATGAAATCCTATCCGAGCCCCAGCTGATAAGCAAAACAAAGGTGAACCTTTCGGATCAAAGATGAATTGGGCACCCAAAAGCATATCCACTTTTGTCCCCCTCTCCCTCTGACCCCCACTCCCGGCTGCCCCATGGCACCCAGTTGGAAGAACTTTAGAATTTTGGAGAGCGTACCTTTAAAACCACTGCAATGTTCCCTCTAATTTTATTCTGCCTACCCTTGTCTTTCCCACATGGCCCAGCTAGGAGTCTGCCTCCACACAAAGAGCAATCTTGATTACTAATCCTCGGAAAATCTTCCCTTCTTTGAACTCCTATGCTAGATAACATAGCAATTGACTACATACAATCATATTGTCCAGCAGTTTGGGTGAGTTCACATTTTTGAGGGCTTACTATGTACCAGGTCCTGTAGCTAAGAGCTTTCTTTTATAAGCATTATCCCATTTAATCTTCAAAATGAACCCTATGAGCAAGGCACTATTTTTAGGCTCATTTTACAGATGAAGAAATTTGTTCAGGGATAAGTTAAGTAACCTGCCCAAGTTCACAGACCTGTCAGGGAGGAGGGGGTTCCAGACCTGGAACCCAGATCTACCTGACGACAAACTCTGAGCTCTCACATCGCTCTTGAATTCATGTTGTATCTCCCCAGGGGTATTAGATAGAGGCTCTTAGAAAACAGGAGTCATGTTGTTTAATCCACCATTGATCCAATGCTCATATTGGTATCATTTGGTAAATAATTGCTTATTTAACCATAATACACATTTTGTATATGCTTTCTAAAATTTTGCATAGGCACTAAAAGTTTGACACAATCCTTCAACTTTTTTATATTTTCCCCAAAGTGAGACCATTCTATACAATGGTGGCTGAACAGAACTGGGACAAAAATTCTCTAAAGCCTTCTTAAGACCCATGAACAATTTGGGGTTGGAGCTTTAGTGATTTGAATCTGATGAATATTTGGGGAAAGTAGGATTTGACAACTCTTTTATAAAGCCAGCTTAAATTTCAAACACCTCCCTGATACCCCCAGAAGCAAAAAATAATAAAAAAGCTATACCTCAGCACTCCAAGAACCTGTTTCTGTCTGGGACACTCGGTATGTATAAATGTAACCTTGATACCTGTGAAAGAATAAACTTCAATTACTGAAACAATCCAAAAGAACAACAGATGCTCTAAATTTGAGCTTAACTATTCCACATAAATGTTACATAATTGGCACCACTGCATTCACAGGAAGAAAAACCTGGGGGATCTAACTTGCTTGCATATTATATCTGGCTAATCACAGTTTTTAGAGAGCCTTCTTTATCTTTTCCCTTTTTTAAAATATGGGAGCTCACACTCCTGAGGATTTGTCTAGTTGAGAGACTGGACAGAAAGAAACTAGAGATGTGTTGTAATTAGTAAAAATCATGGTTTATTAAATAGATTGAAGAAAGTGTAGTCATTTTTTTAAAGATTTTATTTATTTGTCAGAGAGAGAGAGAGTGCACAAGCAGGGGGAGTGGCAGGCAGAGGGAGAAGCAGGCTCCCCGCTGAGCAGGGAGCCCATTGCGGGGCTGGATCCCAGGGCCCTGGGATCACGACCTGAGCTGAAGGCAGACGCTTAACTGACTGAGCCACCCAGGTGTCCCCAAAGTGTGGTCATATTACTTTTAAGTACATATAGAGGCTTTAGGTGAAAAATATTTTACTGGGAAAAGGTACTATCAGGTCCACTTAATAGAAATAATAATATTAATTATAAATATAATAAATATAATACTATATTTCTATAATATTACTATTATAGTTACTTTACAGTATAATATAGTAAGAATAGAAATTTGAATTAAAAAAATTCCTGGGGCACCTGGGTGGTTCAGTTGGTTAAGCATCCAACTCTTGGTTTCAGTTTAGGTCATGATCTTGGGGTCATGGGATTAAGTCCCGAGCCTGGCTCTGCGCTCAGCACGGAATGTGCTTGCCCCTCTCCCTCTGTTCCTCCCCCCGCTTGCTCTCTCTCTCTCTCTTACTCTCTCAAAAATAAATAAAATTTTTCAGAAAAGACTCCTGCTAAAGTACTTGAAAGCAACTTGTCCTTTGGGGTAAACATTCTCCACCATCACTCAGTGTGTAAGCATACTTGTACAACTATAATTGATGCCAAGAGTTTTAGATGCTGTATTAGTTTGCTTTGGCTGCCACAGCAAAATACCACAGAGCAGGTGGCTTAAACAAAAGAAATTTATTTTCTCACAGTTCTGGAGGTTGGAAATCCAAGATCAAGGTGCCAGCGACATAGCTTTCATTCTGAGGCCTCTTCTCTTGGCTCGTAGGCAGCCACCATCTTGCTGTGAGCTCACATGACCTCTTCCTTGTGTGTGCATGGAGAGAGACTCTCTCTCTTCTTCTTATAAGGCTACCCATCCTATTGGATTAGAGCCCCACCCTTACGGCCTCATTTAACCTTAACTATATTCCAAAGGCCTATCTCCAAATGCAGCCGCAATGTGGGTTAGGGCTTCAACATAGGAATTTGATGAGGACACAATTCAGTCCATAGCACATGCATTATTATCTCTTTTGGACCCCACGACAATCCTGTGAGCTTTATATTGTAAAATTAATCTTATAGATGAGGAAACTGAGACTTTGAGAAGCTAAGTAACGAGAACCACACTAGAGATCAAGCAACAAAGATGGGATTTGAATCAGGCCTGTTTAACTCTAGAGCCCTAGCTCTTGGTCACCATACTATAATGGATGTAGATTATAATCTGCCTAAGAAACTTTGACTTCATAGAAAAGTAGGGTAAACTTTGTTCTGAATTATTTCAAATTATGAATAGGAGTATGGATCAGATTCTCTGGATCAACACAGTTTTATTTTAGACATTTTCTGATTGTTATTCTTAGGCGCAAGTTTAGGTCACTATAGATCTTTGGTTAGAATACATGTTAAACTTTGGTAAAAACAAATGTATTTAAACTTTAAAGAACAGATGATTCTAAAGCATTCCAAACAGAGGGTCATCCTCAAGTAATTGACCTCACTTACCATCAATTCCCTTTAGAACTCAAAGTCTTTAAATATGTGGAGTAGGGGCACCTGGGTGGCTCAATCAGTTGGGTGTCCAACTCTTGGTTTCAGTTCATGTCATGATCTTGGGGTCATGGGATTGAGCCCTGCGTTGGGCTCTGTGTTCAGCGGGGAGTCTGCTGGAGATTCTCTCTCTCCCTCTCTCTCTCCCTCTCCTTCTGCCCCTGCCCCCACTTGCATGCGTGCGCACGCACTCTCTCTCTCAAATGAATAAATAAATCTTTTTAAAAATGTGCATTAAATTACTGAATCTTTAATCAATATCCATCAGTACTGATTATCTAAAGGACAAAAAGATACATCTGAAACACTATGATCAGGTTCATTCAATTTGTGAAACCAAAAAAATTCAATTTAATTGCTGGTGTGATTATAGGAAATGTTTCATTTTTGTTATGAAGGTTTGCCAGCATATTTAGATCATACATAAAATAGCTTGATATATGCATACGTAATATGCTAAATAAATATATAATATTACATTGTTAAAGTCTTATTTTTTTAAGCAACAAAATCTACCTCAAAGCCCACTGATTACAGTAAGTACTCTACAGGGAACAAGGTGAGGGCTTTGATTTCCATTTTTCACCATGGGAACTCGAAACCTAAAGCTTTAAGTGATTTTCTTAAAGTCACATAGCAAAATGGAGATACAAGCAGAGAAATAGCATAGGTCCTTCGTTCCAATTTCCCTCTGGGAAGCGATTAATGGCAGCAATTCAGTATCATTAAAGGTGATGTGGAAATGCATTATTTAAAATCTCAGCGACGATGCAAGCAAAATCGTAAGCAACCAGTTTTCACTTTCTAAAACAGCGAGTCTCTAAAAATACAAAGAATCTATCTCCCTACTATCATTCAGCCTCATTTAGTCAAAATAAATGAGTCTGTTTTGAAAATTGTTTCCTAACGAATCTGATCTTATCTCACTTTCAGTTAAGCAGCAGGAACCTGAGTACCACTTCAAAAGCCCTTACCTCCCTCAGTCTCTGAACAACCTGGTGTCAGTGGCACCTAAAACTTCTTGTGATTAACCCATCTAATATTAACAATTTCCTACTCCCCCGCCCCTCAGATTTCTGAATGAGCAGAATCGCTTCACCCCTCAAATAAACCAGTAGTTCATCTCTTCCACTTTCAAGTCACTGAAGTCACTGACCGAGAATCCCCTGTACTCAATTCTCGTTACCCTGTGGTCATAGATGCAAGAGATCCAAAAAGGGGCCATCCAAATTACATTGCCAGGGTAATAACATCAGCATCACCTGGGAACTTGTTAGAAATGCAGGGTCTCAGGCCTTGCCCGCGAACCACTGAATCAGAATCGGTATTTTAACAAGATCTCCGGGTGATTTGTAAGAACGTTACAGTTACAGGTGGACTGATGAAAATGCAAAAAGAATGCCCACACCTTATTGGGATTCTTGATGGCAATTTCTGCAAAGTCAAGCTAGGTTCTTGCACTCATCTAGGGCACTTCTGTGCCACCTCCTCCGTAGTCACTCAGTCTCTGTTTTCGGAATTAAGAGTACGCTTATCGTAAGGAGCACTGAGTAATGTATAGAACTGTTGAATCATTATACTGTACACCTGAAACTAATCTAACACTGCATGTTAACTATACTTCAGTAAAAACGTTTTTAATTTCAAAATAAATAAAAGTTTTTAAGGAAAAAAATAAATACAAGCTGAAGCTTTTTCAATTGTTTCAGTCTTCATTGAGCAGTGTTTCTGAACCATGTACTTCCTCTTCTCCAACAAAATTTCATGTTTTGTTTTCTGTAGCTTGTTATGAAATAATAATTTTAAAATATAAAATTCAACTAAATTTTGAGTATGTTTTTTCAAACTACACATAGTCTCTCCCCATCCACTGAAAAGCCACCGTTCTAGGAAATAAATTGGGAACAGAGTTGTAAAAAGAGCCATAATACCATGCATATTTTTGACCTAATGAATGACCTTGCTTATCTTCATTACACTCCAAGGAATCAAAGGACAAAGCAATTTCATAAAGAGTTTCATAGTACTTCTATTTTAAGGGTGGGAAAAAAGAGAATTAACCTAAGTACCCCCAAATAAGGTATGTTATTCAAAATAAGAAAATGGTAGCAGAAAGAACCATTCAAAATTATACCGAAGTGCAAAGGTATTAGAGTCCTCTTATGTTTTTCAAAAAATGTTAAATTAAGCACATGGGTTATGTTAATATAAAATATGGTACATGAAAGGAGTGGACACACAGAGACATCACCCTGATTACAACTATTCAGAACCATATCTGTATATATACAAACTAGAAGCAAATTTAAACTAATATAAATGCATCCTCATATATTAATTTTTCCTATAAAGTTACATAAGTGACTACTAACATTTTTTTAAAGAAAAAGAAGCAAAATTACAATTTGGTGCTTTGCTTTACAAATCTAGTCTAAGTCACAAACCAGAAAAATCTAATTTATGTTTAAAAACTCTTTTTTTTTTTTAAAGATTTTATTTATTTATTCATGAGAGACAGAGGCAGAGGGAGAAGCAGGCTCCCCGCGGAGCAGGGAGCCCGATGCGGGACTCGATCCCAGAACTCTGGGATCATGACCTGAGCCGAAGGCAGACGCTTAACTGACTGAGCCACCCAGGCGTCCCTATGTTTAAAAACTCTTGCATCCCTTTTAGGATTATCTTTTCTCTGACTCCTTCCATTAATACAGACAAACCAAGAATGCTCTGTAATTTTAAAATTCCTTCCTCCACCAAATCTTTTGTCAGACTTGTTGATTGTCCTGGAATTTAAAATTTATCATGAAAAAAAAATCTAGAAAATGAATAATTAGTAGAAAACAGTCGAGGCTTTTTATTGCTATTGTTGTTGTTATTGTTATTGACATGAATTTTAACTAATATTTTGCATTTTAATGACTACAAAGCATGTGTTGATTCGGGCCCTGCTAATATTAAAATTCGCCTTCATTTTTTCAAAAGCTGTCCCAACCCTTAAAAAAGTGCTCTGGTTAGAAATGAACGAGAAGAAAGCAACCTTGACTTATTTCTTATTTTCTCAAGGGGTCAGTGTTAGGGACAAATCTTGGTTTAGAACTAACAAAACCACAACTCTTTCTTTATACCACTTCAAGGACTACACAAAAGAAAAAGTTTAGCTACCTCTGATTCTTCATGACACTGCAAATAAAGCATGCTAGTGCCCATACGGTCTATGTCTATACAAACCAATGCTATGAGCAAAATTCAAGGCACAATTAAAATGTGACTGATTTTTTAACAAATATTTCAGAACTTTTAAACCCAGAAGAATATACCATATACAAAGCCATCATTATTGAGACTATACTCTGAGTCAAGAGATTTCTGAATTTCCTATGGCACAATCTTCCTTTTTTCAGACTGAACTTGAATTTACAAAACTGATATATCAAGTCATTCAGCTTCAAGTCTGATGGGAAAACTATGTAAAACCAGTTTCGATGAGTCATGACAATAAATGTAATCTCTTCTTCCCCTGAACTGCCACAGCACATTTTATTTATGTAGTCCTATGATGCTCTGACTTGGTATTGCAATTATTTGTAGATCTTTTATTTATATTAACTATACCTACTACATGTTTGCTTTATAAACATTAACTCATGTAATAATCCTCTGAGAATTACTAACCCTATGAGGGAAATACTATTCTTATCATCATTTCCCTTTTCACAGATAAGGAACCTGAGATACCGAAAGTTTAAGTAACTTGCCCGAGATAAAATAGCTAGTTTAGGGTCAAGTTGGGATGGAGTGAATTAATAAATTGGTCTTAAGGTGATTCCAAAAGCACAGTTCTCAAAAAGGGAGGAAGTCTGCTTGGCCTCAGGGCTGGAAGTGTCCACTGAGGGGGAGAGGGAAAGAAGGGGCTGAAGAAAAGAAGCCAGTTGAGGAGAACCCAAAAAAGATTAACCCAGACTTCCCCTTCACTTAGGCAAATGACATCCTCAGATTAATCTTGCAACTTTAATTTCACATTGTCAACCAGAATCAGCACTTGATTTACTGGTCTGTGAACTGTACATTTGGTGGTTTATGTGATGCAACTTTAATCCTAGGCTGGCTTTCAGGCTTGCTCTGCCACTAATGGATTGTACTCAGAAAACCCAAAATAATTCTGGTGACCTAAATTATCATGAAGACAAATGCGGCACCAACACATATATCCAATTGTAATTAAAAAACTAACTGTAAACTAAGTCATAATTTCTCATTCTTTTGAGTTCTTGGCTACAATGTTTCCATCTATTACAACTGATAAACTGGAATTTTATTTCGTCACTGCTCCTTCCCCCATTTCTCCAGCTCAGTGGTTTCATAGGCACTTTATTCCCAGTCATCCCTTAAATCTCAAAGGACAAAAAGACAATTATCCTTTTATCTAAAGACATATATGTCAAATGACTTCACTATGCGTCCTTGCAGCTAAAGAATGTAACAGCACTTCAGCTTCTAAATCTTCCATCAGATAGGTAACAAACAAAGTCAGAGATGTACAGGAGGATGCTAATTATGGAAATAAACTATTTCTGCAAACTAATTATTTTAAATATTTTAAATTGGTTTTCCTCCTCTCACCATCAAACTACCCCAGTGGGCATGGAGGACTTTCCCAATGGCTGTCTACATTGAGGGTGAGAAGGGAAGAAATGTCAGAGTTCAAGTGTAACTTAGTGAGAAGAAACCTAATATACATAGAAAACCAAAAAGAATAAACTAAACTACACTAAAATAAAATAAAATAAAACTATTTGCATTAATAAGAGCATTTAGTACACAGGATGAATACAAGAAAAATGTTAAGTCGGTAGCTTTCTTAAGCAACAGAAAATTATGGTAGAAAAAGAAAATTCCATTTTCAATAGAAACAAAAAAAATTGACACGTACATTCATACACACAATGACTAGAAATAAACTTAACAAAAAATGTGCAATATCTATAGGAAGAAAACTACAAAACTTTATTGATGGATATAAATTAAAAAAAACATTTTTTTAAAGCTTTTATTTATTTATTTGAGAGAGAGAATGAGAGAGAGAGAGCACATGAGAGGGGGGAGGGTCAGAGGGAGAAGCAGACCCCCTGCTGAGCAAGGAGCCCGATATGGGACTCGATCCCGGGACTCCAGGATCATGACCTGAGCCGAAGGCAGTCGCTTAACCAACTGAGCCACCCAGGTGCCCAAATTTTAAAAATTAATAAATGGAGAGATGTATCAGGTTTTTTGATGGGAAGACTACATTCTTTAAAGATGGCAATTATTCCTTAATTTATTATTGAGTTTAATGTAGTCCCAATGGGATTTTTTTTTTTTTAAAGATTCTATTTATTTATTTGAGACAGAGAGAATGAGAGAGAGCACATGAGAGTGGGGAGGGTCAGAGGGAGAAGCAGACTCCCTGCTGAGCAGGGAGCCCGATGCGGGACTCGATCCCGGGACTCCAGGATCATGACCTGAGCCGAAGGCAGTCGCTTAACCAACTGAGCCACCCAGGCGCCCCCAATGGGATTTTTTTTTAACTTAACAAAATTATTCTACATTTCATCTCAAAGAACCAATAAATAAGAATAGCAAATAATTAGGGTGCCTGGCTGGCTCAGTTGGTGGAGCGTGCAACTTTTGATATTGGGGTTATGAGTTCAAGCCTCATATTGGGTGTGGAGATTACTTAAAAATAAAATCTTTAAGGGGCACCTGAGTGGCTCATTCATTAAGCGTCTGCCTTCGGCTCAGGTCATGATCCCAGGGTCCTGGGATCGAGCCTCACATCAGGCTCCCTGCTAAGAGGGGAGCCTGCTTCTCCCTCTCCCACTCCTCCTGCTTTGTTCCCTCTCTCACTGTGTCTCTCTCTGTCAAATAAATTAATAAAATCTTTAAAAAATAAATAAATAAAATAAATCTTTGGGGAAAAAAAGAATAGCAAATAATTATTTAAATGTATTAAACATTATCATACTACAGTGCTAGTAATACAAGAATAAATAGATCAGTTGAGCCAAATAGGTGGGAAATAATAACTGCTATATGTTAGAGTTTAACATATGTTAAAGTAGGCTAGGAAATCAATAGGGAATGGAAGTTCTATTTATAAATTATATTAGGACAATTGTTAGCTACTTTGAAACAAAATCAAAGTAGATCTCTTCTCCACATCAAAATGAAATCCCAAATGGAATTAAAGAGTTAAATGTAAACTAACCAAACCATAAATTGAAAACAAAAACTGAAGTGAAGTGGTATGACATCTCTGCAGGAGAAAGAACTTTCTAAGCTGGGAAGCAAAGGACGAAATTATGCACAAAGAAAATGAGTGACAGATTTGACTACTAAAAATGTTATTTTTTGTGTATCAGAGAAAAGTAACGGCAAACACCAAACTGAGAAAAGATACTTGCAACAGATCAAGGATTAGTATATAAAAATTCATAATGTGTTAAGAAAAATAGTAAGATCCAAATGGTTAAATGGCAAAGCACACAAAGAGCCAATTTATGAACAAGGAGGTATAACAGCTTACCAACCATATAAAAGACACTCACTAATCAAAGAAATATGAAATAAAGAGTGAGACACCAAATTTCAAGGGAGAATTTTTGTTAACAATATACCCATTTCTAGGGAGGGCATAGTGAAATGGACACTCATGCATTACTGTTGAACATATATGTAAACTGGCATAACCATTTAGGAAAAATATTTGATGATCATGTATATATCAAGAATCCTAAGCTGTTAATGTTTTCTGACCTGGAAATTGCATATCTTGAAATTCATTATAAGGAAATAATATAAATACAAGGAAATCTTTATGGACTAAAATATGAATCATGATGACATTTGTAACAGCAAAGAAAAATGGAATGATTCAAATGTCTAAAAATGATGACAGGTTAAGGAAAATAGAGTACAATCACTGGCTGAGCTATCATGCAGCCATTAAAAATGATGTCTTAAAATATATATGAATGGGTTTTTTTCATGTTAAGTGGAAAATGCAGTAGAATATGATATTGTAAGAGCACTTGTGTGTTTAGAAAGCAATTTATTTTATTAAAATATGGAAGAAAATTCCCTTAATTTTCAACAATAATTGTCTTTAGGTTTTAAAACTATAGATGATTTCCCTCATTTCCATTACTTACATTTTTCAAGTTTTCTATAAGAAGAATAGGTATTAGGAACTATTTTTAATAGACTCATTATACAAAAATCTGCATTTATGTACTGAAAATAACTGAAAGGAAAACTCACTATTTTTTTTTTTTAAGATTTTATTTATTTGACAGAGAAAGACACAGCGAGAGAGGGAACACAAACGGGGAGTGGGAGAGGGAGAAGCAGACTCCCCGCCGAGCAGGGAGCCCGATGCGGGACTCGATCCAGGGACTCCAGGATCATGACCTGAGCCGAAGGCAGTCGCTTAACCAACTGAGCCACCCAGGCGCCCAGGAAAACTCACTTTAAAGGAAGGTGAGAAATTCTGTAAATGGAAAATTTCTTTAGTGCTTTATGAGATTCAATTTTCCAAAACTGAACAGAGGAAAAGGCCATATCTAAAGGCCATGATTGGGGGCTCAGAACCAGGGAAAGGAGCAAGCATAGTTTGAAAATAGAGTTTAAAATAAAGTTTGAAAGCACACATAATGTATTATTTCTGCCATAAAATTACAGAAACTAAAGATCAACCAAACCTTCTTGGACAATGGGAGAAAACGAGAGATAGAATGAGAAACTACTCTGAGTGAATTCTATAGTCAATTCACGTTTGTTAGCTATATCTTGTTCATGTGTATATGACACCATTTACATTGTTATTTCTACTGCATATCATGAGCACACAAGTTTTGGTTTGAAATGAGTACGTTGTTTATTTCAAAATAAAATTTGATTTTTGTTACTACAGCATAGTACTAAAATGGGGGCATGAAATTTTTATGTTTATCAAAAGGGACCCTTGGCTCAAAAAGAGTAAGAAACTATCATGAAAGACAATGTATCCTTGTGCCTTTCCTCTGTAGCACAGCCTGGCAATCATGATCTAAGACTTTGAGGCCCCAGTGTGCCCATCAAAAGACATGCTAGGAGACTCCCAGTTTGCCTACCGAATTCCACGACTTCATAAGGAAGTTTGCATGGAGAACTGAGAGTCATAAAAACTGCATTTATGCAAGATTCACTTTGGGTAAAAACTTACATGTTTGAGAATTTCCCACTCTGCCTAAGTTAATTCCTTATGTGGTCCTAGCCTACATAGGCAAAAGGCTAAAAGTTGTCCTTTTCTTTTGCATATTTTTCCAATAGCGATCTTATGCAAAAGGTAGGCACACCTTACGATTCCTATTTAACGTGTATGGAAATCAAGACCCAGAGAAGCTGAATGACCTCCCCAGAGTCCACACCCTGGCCTGATTATCAGTCCAAAGCTCTTTGCAGTAAAGAAGGGTATTTGCCTTGGCAATCCATTTGCTAATTCAAAAATATTTATTGAGTGCCTATTATGTACCTCATAACGTGCCTCATAATGGCTATTATGTGCTAGGTTGTGTTCCTGGTGCAGAAGACAATGTCCCTGCCTTCAGTGAGTTTCCATTTTTGCTGAAGAAAACAGCAATACATAAGTAAACAAGCAGATGTCAGCTAGTTTAAAGCTCCTTGAAGAAAAATAAAGTCATAGAGTATAACAGGCACAGGGAGAAGCTACTTAATTTAGATAGGGTGGTCAAGGAAGTGGTCTCTGAGGCACGAGGCAGAAGTAACAAAGTGTAAAGATCCTAGGAGGAGAGCGCACAGTTGGCAGGTTTGAGAAAAAACAAAGGGGCCAATGTGGCTGAGTCTTTAGGTGCATCTTGCCACACACTGTCTCATCTTACTCCCCTGCCCAGGCTTCTTTTTTACCGCTAGGTTAAGGGGCTCATTACCTCCTTTGTCACCTTCTCTAAAGAAGCCCCTTTCGCTTGCCCACTCATTCTTCCACATTCTTCTGATAAGAAAAGAGCCGCAGAATACTAGATGGCTTTCACTGACCTTCCCCAGTTTCCAATTGGGAAAAACAATAATGTAAGCAAATCATAAGGGTCTGAGCCTAAGACTAGTATCAAAAAGACAATAAATAACAAGTGTCGGCAAGGATGTGGAGAAAAGTGAACCTTTCCGCACTTCTGGTAAGAATGTAAATTGGTGTGACTACTATGGAAAACAGTATGGAGGTTCCTCAAAAAAACTGGAATAGAAATACCATGATCCAGTAATTCCACTACTGGGTATTTACCCAAAGAAAACAAAAACACTAATTCAAAAAAGCATATGCACCCCTATGTTTATTGCAGCATTATTTACAATAGGCAAGATATGGAAGCAACCCAAGTGTCCATCAGCAGATGAATGGATAAAGGAGATGTGGTATAATATATACAATGGAATATTACTCAGCCATAAAAAGAATGAAATCTTGCCATTTGCAATGACATGGATGGAGCTAAAGAGTATAATGCTAAGTGAAATAAGTCAGAGAAAGTCAAATACCATATGATTTCACTTATATGCAGAATCTAAAAAATAAAACAAACAAAAATACTCTTAAATACAGAGAACAAACTGGTGGTCACCAGAGGGGAGAGGGATGGGGGGGATGGGCAAAATAGGTGAAGAGGATTAAGAGGTACAAATTTCTAGTTATAAAATAAATAAGTCATAGGGCGCCTGGGTGGCTCAGATGGTTAAGCGTCTGCCTTCGGCTCAGGTCATGATCCCAGGGTCCTGGGATCGAGTCCCGCATCGGGCTCCCTGCTCCTTGGGAGCCTGCTTCTCCCTCTGCCTCTCTGTCTCTCTCTCTCTGTCTCTCATGAATAAATAAATAAAAAAAATAAATAAATAAATAAATAATAAATAAATAAATAAATAAATAAGTCATAGATATGAAAAGTACAGCATAGGGGATAGTCAACAATACTGTAATAACTTTGTATGGTGACAGATGGTGACCACACTTATCGTGCTGAGCATTTTGTAATGCGTAGAATTGTCAAATCACTATGTCGTACACCTAAAACCAATATAACATTGTATGTCAACTGTACTTCAAAAAGAAAAAAAAAAGATGTGAGCCCAAGAGATTCAACTGCTTCCACATATTTCTCTTGAAGCCTTTATAATAAATGTATTTAGCATGGCCTGAGAGTTGTCACCAACATGGCTTGACCATGTAAAAAAAAAAAAAAAACAAACAACGAAAATCATCTAATAATGGCCTCAGTATGATCTTCTTCACTGACCCAGAAAGTATTTCACAATCTTGCAGTGTATCATTAGGTATCAAAATTACTACCAAGCATTTTCCTTCATTTTGTTTCTGACTAGAGCCTACTACGTAGTGCAGGTGTTTCATGTGTAACAAAAAGTGATCAAGTTAGGTCCTTCCTTAGAAATGCCCCATGAGTACCGAAAGAACTCGACTGAAGACAGATACAATAATAATAACAATAGCTTACATTTACTGAGCATTTATGATGTGTCGGGTCCAGTGCTAAATTCTTTACCTGCATTATCGCATTTGCCCCTCACTCTCCTATGAGGTAGGTCGCATTATTATACACATTTTATGGACAAGAAAACTGAAGGACAGAGAGGTTAACTTGCCAAGGTCACAAGTCTACCATCAGACTGGCACAGGATTAGGTCTCAGATCTCCTGATTCTGGAGCCCTGGAGCAAAGATGAAGGTGGATCTGATTCAAAATGGGCGTTAGACTAAGGCATGCCTAGGTAAAGGGCAAAGCTGAATCATAACAGGGGTGTTTTCCCTTCATGCCCTTTACCACTACTGTCAGTCCTAGCTTTTTATCAAGAAGGATCCTACTTCTCAAGTATCATATGATCTCACTGATAGGAGGAATTCTTAATCTTAGGAAACAAACTGAGGGGTGCTGGAGTGGAGGGGGATAGGAGGGATAGGGTAGCTGGGTGATAGACATTGGGGAGGGTATGTGCTATGGTGAGCGCTGTGAATTGTGTAAGACTGTTGAATCACAGACCTGTACCTCTGAAACAAATAATACATGTTAAAAAAAAGAAGATAGTAGGAAGGGAAAAATGAAGGGGGGCGGAAATCGGAGGGGGAGATGAACCATGAGAGACGATGGACTCTGAGAAACAAACTGAGGGTTTTAGAGGGGAGGGCAGTGGGGGATGGGTTAGCCCAGTGATGGGCAGGTATTGAATGGAGCACTGGGTGTTATATGAAAACAATGAATCATGGAACACTACATCAAAAACTAATGATGTATGGTGATTAACATAACATAATAAAATAAAATTAAAAAAGAAGAAGGGTCCTACTTCTGAAACCCCCAGCCCCCACACACAGCTCCTCCAAAAGAAGCGAAGTAAGCAGATCCAGAGAGGCAGTCTTACTTCCAAATATCCCCCTCTCAGCAACCCGACCTAACTGGCATTGCATTCTTAAAGTAATGAATTCCTCTTGCTCTTCCAGAACGTGATGGTTTCCCTTGGGAGGACACCTCCAATTCCATTTAAAGAGATCTGGAAAGGCAGAGATGCCTTTCCTTTTCTCAGGAGTCAGTGGCCCCAATTTTGGCCAGTCCACCATCCCAGGGCTCCACCTCGCTGGCCTCCACTAGAGGTCAAAACGGGAGGTGGGGAGCCTGGATCTTCCTCAGAGCAAAGGTAGATTCTAGGCCTCGTCTCCCCACCCCAAAGGGCATTCTCCGCAGCTGCCACAAAAGGCCCCGGGGAGGCCTTTCTGGAGCGGGAAGGCCCTGGGAGTGAAACCCCCATGAAGGGTCTACCCCGAAGCTCGGTCCGCGACGCCCCTAGGCTGGACCTGCGGAAGGCCTTGGGGAGGTCGCAGGAGCAGTGTTGGAGGCCCCGACGTCGCCCGCCGCCGCCCACAGCCCCAGCCGGTGCGGTCTGGCCGGCGGGCCCGGTGCCCGCAGCCACCGCGACGTACTCACAGCACACACAGGCAGTACACGCCCGGGACGCTCTCGCTGTCTCTCAGCAAATAGCTGCCATCCAGCCCCGTGGCCAGCAGAAGCTTCTCGCCCGTCTCCCGGCTGATTTTGCCGTGGTACACAGCCACCGCGTCCATGGCCTGGTGGACTCGTGGGCCGCTGAGGCGTGGGCCGGTGGAAGTCAGATGCCCCTGCTGCGGCAACCGGGCCCCAAGTCAGCCACCTGACTCCCAGTTCAGCCAGATGTGCAGAAAAAGAGAGAGGAGCGCCCAAACAACAGGATGTTGTCTATCTGCCTTCAAACCTCCTTCTCACACTTCAATTAAAACCAGCTCAGCAATTTAGAAGCTTGGTTATTGCCACAAGGTTCAATCCCCCTCCCTGCCCCCACCCTCCGCACCCCACCCCCAACACAGGGTTCAGAGGGGGAGGGGAGGCCAACTGGAAGAAGGTCCTTGCAAGATCTCGGTTGTACTACCCAAGGCCGACCCGGGCCCACAGGCAGGACTGCTTGCTAAGGCTTCCGTTCTTGCAGGTTTCCCAGGGGCCACCAGGGATGACTTAGCTTAATTAGTCCCCAGACGGGTTGATGATAGAGGCAAGGTGTACATGGCCTTCATGTGGGGCAGAAACATGCTGACAGAGAATGAAAGAACCAGAAGCTCTGAGACCAAAACACAGAAACTACCAGTACTATCAGTGGGCAGGCACTCCTGAGCACAACCAGGAGGCTCCGACACAATCAGAAAAGTCCGTGAGAAACCAACACGGGCCAAGTCTCCTTTGCTACTCTTCCTAGTCATCTTGAGCAATCCTGATCCTGAGCAAATACTGATTTTTCCTACTTTCTTGGCCAAGATTCTGGAGTGCTGATTGAGGAACAAAAATTCAATCTATGTCTGGGACACCTGGGTGGCTCAGTCGGTTAGCGTCTGCCTTCCGCTAGGGTCCTGATCCCAGAGTGCCAGGATCAAGCCCTGCATCAGGCTCCTGCTCATGCTAGCTCTCACTTGCTCTCTCTCTCTCAAATAAATAAATAAAACCTTTAAAAAAAATCCATCTATGTCCAAAGATGTTCCAGATTTTTTTTTGTTTGTTTGATAAGCCTTAGTTGAGAGAATGAATCATTTCATTGGTGCTCTGTCTTTATGTGGACTTGTATACACCCTTTGATGTACAGGTCCCACCTATCTGCATTTGGGGCATAAAACTTGTTTTAAATCATATCGCAAGTGTTGATAATTTTAGCCTCTGTTGTTAATAGAGCATGTTTTTTCTTCAGTTGATGCTAAACTATCATTAATTTTTAAAGCCTTTCAACTTTCATTGCCTACTCTGAAATAAAGCATTGCTTCTATTTTAAAATACGCTGCTAAGTAATATTCCCCTTAAACTTCCTCCTTTTTACTGGAATAAGACTTTGTTTAATGCTTGAAGCTGGATGGTCTTCTACATTGTTCCTTTCGATTATGTTAAATACTTGTAAAACAGGATTTTACATAACTGAAGTCATGTGTCTGTTGTATCTCTTCCACAAATTCAGCACCTAGTTCTGCGAGAGCACGGCAAGGCTGGGAGAACAATTTCTAAATCCCCACATGCCCAGAGCTGCCTTGCACCAAAGCCAGATACGTGTTTGCCACCCGCTGGGGATGAGAACAGTCCTCTCAGATTTCAATGGCAGCTAGTAGTGACTCACCTTTTTTTTTTTTTTTAAGTAAACTCTACCCCCGACACGGGGCTCAAACTCAGGACCCAAGATCAAGAGTCACATGGTCTACCGACTGAGCCCGCCAGGTGCCCCGTGACTCTCCTTGATTGAAGCATGCCCAGCCCTAGACTCTATCAACCTTAGTAGATGAAGCGTAAACATAAGCCTCTTACAACACCGAGAATAAACAAAGAAAATAAAACAGCGTTCAAGAGGATTTTCAGGGATAGCTCTGGGGAATTGAGCCAAGATTGTCTCATCATCTTTCTACCTCACTTGTTTATGGTCAAGTCCACCTCTCACCTTTCCTCATGCTTTGGGTCAAGGAAAAAATCGATCTAATAAGTGAACGCATACGCCAATGTTAAGGACTCGAGAAGTCAGTCCGCCCTGAACTCTCTATATTTTGAGCTGGCAAATGATTAGCCCAGAGAAGTTCATCACAATGGTGGAATTTCAGACAAGAAAGGGGAAGATAGGGTAGGGGGTCCAGGCCCTCATTTACACCCTATAGACAATAGCCCACCTGTGAGGTGAACTGTGAGAACAGTGTGTCATGTAGGTAAAAATGAAACCTAAGTTTTGTTTGGTTTTATGGTTGTTGGGTTTTTTTGGTTTTTGTTTTGTTTTGTTTTTTTGTCTCTGAACAACCCTGAACAAATCATCCACAAACTTAGAAACGGAGCAACCTGGATCTGACAGCAAAAGTGTACCATGCATTCTTCTTTTCAGTCTCTGTTTGGTTCTGTGTTGCTAAAATAGCACACCTGTCAAAGCAGCCAGGTACAATGGGGTTCAGCACAACTAACTCGTATGAAAAAAGAACAGATCAATTATAAGGTAACAGTCCAACTCTCACACCCAGCATGTCATTGTCATCTCACAAGCAAGCTGACAGCTGGGCCAGCCCACTATTGCAGTGTTGATGAAAAATACCGACGTCTTCACTCTAGGGCTACACCAGTACTGAACCTGACTTTTTAGCAAATTCAGAACTTTGTGCCGAGCTTGAAGTGTAGAGAAAGAAGATTCAAAATGGCTCTCTTCCTTCTCTCTCTTGCCATACGCACAAGAGAGGAAAGGGGAAAAACAAGAGAGGGGAGCAATGGACATAGTGGAGGCCCCAGCAGAGAAAGAGTTAAGAAGAATGGGCCCCCAATACAGGTATAATCCACTCAGAAGCAGAATTATCTGATGAATCCCTTATTGCCTATCTCCTGCACTAGAACGTAGGGTCCTTGATGGCAGGAATTAGTGTACTTTATTCACCACCACTGTATCCTCCATGTGGCACATTTTATTTTTTTATTTTTTTATCTGTTTTTATTTTTTATTTTTAATTAAACTCTATGCCCAACATGGGGCTTGAACTCCAAACCCTGAGATCAAGAGTCGCACACTCTACAGACTGAGCCAGCCAGGCACCCCCATCTAGCACATTTTAGATGCTTAAATATATTTGTTGAGTGAGTGAATGAATGAAATTAGTGCTCTAAAGAAAATAAGAGAAAAAAATGCATGTGTGCACACACACACACACGCGCGTGCGCGCACGCACTTGCTTGTACATGCCTCTGGCCTACCTTTTGGAAGAGCAAAATAAATTGGAAGGAGGATTAATCCAGCAATTATGAGGGTCAAATTATACTACATGTTTTACCATGAAATCACTTTCTCTTTCTGAGCCTTACTTTTTCCCTCTGTCAAATGGACTTGAACCAGATGACCCCCAAAGCCACTTCCAGCTTTAATACTCTGTGCTTTAAACAAAAGCCAAGAGTACTTTCCAGAGAAACAGAGGGGAAATGGACTGAGCTCATTTGTGTGCAAGAAGCAAGAGCTGTTTCCTCAGATCTCACCCAATAGAGGAACGATTTTTGTTCTTGTTGTTTTTTAAACGACCTAAGAAATAAAAATCATGAGGTGGAGGAAGAGAGCTTCATAGTTTAAAGCAAACTACAACCTTTTAAAATATAGATGCCATTTAAGTCAAATATAAAAGCATTGACAAACTGTCAGCCAAGGTTGAAAGTGTCTTCTTATCTAGACTTGTCACCTCCTGAGGTCTCTGAGAGGTGACAGAATTTTGCATGTGGATGCCCTGTCTGAGGTGCTAATTGTCTTCATTTCAAATGCCCCAGGCTTTTCTCCAACCCAGGTAGATTAAAAGGGTGATGCCAAGGGTGGTCAGTTTTATAGAGTGGATCTGACATTTCAAAATCTTTTTCTCTAACCTTTCAAAACTAACTTTGTTCTTCAACTAGCTCATCTATAGGTGTGAATTCTCCTGTGACAGTGTTATGATTTGACACCTATGGTGAGTTTACACATTCTCTCTGCACTTACTAAAATTCACTTCCTTCACAAAAATGAGAAAAAGAAAAAAAAATGTCTTGAAAAGAGCACCTCCTTTTGATAATATCTGGGTTTATCTATGAGGCTAATTTTTCTAATGCCCTTTTGTTTTCTAAGCGAGAAGCCAGAGACAGGTTTGTGTGTGCTTAAGGCTACTTTAAATATGTTTACTCTTTCAACCAACATCATGGGCATCTGCTGTATGACAGACACTGTAGCAGGTACTGAGGTTGGAGAGAAGAGCTGTGACTAAGGAAAGGATGGGCTTCTGGGGAAACAGTAGTGGGACATCTAACTCAGCTTATATTCTAAACCTGCACAACCTACTCGAGACAGCAAGTTCTTGATCTTTCTGTCTGCTCTGTATGGTTCCCTGTACTTGTCCTAGTTTTACCTCCTTCATGGCTTAGAGGACACTTCCTAATTCAAGCTGAAACTCTTGCCTGGTACTGAGCTTTTGTTCTTGGAATCATAGCTAAGATTTGCTAACCACATATTACATTCTAAGCATCCCTGCTAAGCATTTTGCATGTATTATCTCGTTTATTTGTATCAACAACCCTATGAATCAAATTATTATTATTATTAATTATTATTACCTCCATTTTACCAATGGGGAAGCCAAAAGTCAGAGAGTCTAGGTAGCCTGCTCAATGCAGCACAACTGGTCAGTGTCCCACTTGGGAATAAATACAGGCTATGACCTCAGAGCCTGTGCGTTTCACCAATATCCTCTTCTGTCTCCCAACCTTAATTCTGAGGTCACTGCACTGAATGGGTCGGGCTTCCATCTCCTATCTAGCAACTACTATAATTTGGACTTCTAGAATATTCTTCATATACTTCTCAAGTGTCAACTCTTCTCATGCCCTGACTTGTAGCATGTCTCTGTCTATCTCTGTGCTTTATGAGATCAGGTACACTGTGTTAGCCTGGGCCCCACTGATTAGCATGTCTTGGAAGCTCTTACAGAGTCAAGGTCTAATCACCCAGGCTTATAGGTCTGGAATCTGAATCATCAGTTTATCCATCTAAAGTAATAGAACACTGAATCACTATATTGTACACCTGAAACTAATATAGCACTGTATGTTAACTTTACTGGAATTAAAATAAAAACTTAAAAAAAAGGTGAAGTAACAGAACACTGTGTGGTCTGGGCGTCTTCTGTCCTGGGTGGGCCTGGATGCACATACAAGGTCTTATTGCCCAGTTTTTCTCCTTCTCCTTTTACTCAACCAAATGAAGGCCACTCTTGGCCAGTTTTTCCTTATCTTTCCCCGTGAAGATAAAATGAAATAACATACATGATGTGATTGGAACCTACGATGAATTCCTCTTGGCACATCCAGGTCTTAACACAGTACCTGACCTAAGTTAGCCCCTTTGTTTCCCCTCTCTCTCCCTCTGCAGAGAGTGTGGATTCTTATTTACTTCAAGGAGTCTATCATTTCTGACACTGCCTCCTTTCACATTCATTGTTTACCAACGTCTATCCTGTGGTCTGCCTCATTTTGGTTTATAGAAACAAGTCTTCACATCCCACACCTTGGCACCTGACAACATGTCGCCCTTCTGATTTCATCAACCCAGTTGCCTTTGGATCATTACTGAACCTTCTCTCTACCGCCTTTCATCTTGGGTGGGGGCACTCTGGGTATGACAGCAGTGCATAAAATATCATTTCATTGTAAAGGAGGCTCCAACTTTCTTTCTAAAAATCTGTTCTCTTTCTTGGAAGTTCAAAAACAGAGAGCTTAAACTAAAAGATTAAAGTCCAAGAGACTGTTATTTTGTCTATACATCTATTTTTTTGCCTGAACATTGTTTTAAGAAACCTCTGATGTTTTGAAACAGGGATGGCCACTTTGATCTATACACCATGAACACCAAAATTTGGCAAAGGAACAGGACGAAATGGACTATATAAACGTTTCCCTGAGCAGTTTCGTAGATACAAAGGAAATATTATAACCCAGGAAACAAAACAGCTAATGGTGGATTTCTGAATGCATTTTGTAGTTACAGATGTGACATTGGCATCGTTTTTCTTTTCCTTCTCAGTAATAAATATTTCATGGAAAAATGCTAGAAACATCGATCAGTGGGGAGTTCAGTAGTATGAGTCTTTTACAAAGCAGGTCATATATGTTCTGAAGTTTCAAAACTGTCTAGACAATATCAGGAATTGTAGTGGTAAAGGTATGAAATTTTCAATCCTTGCTCAGTCTTTTTCTTTCCTGAAACCAATATGGTCACTGAAATTATCAAAGTAAATATATATCAAGCAAAAAATAAATGAGATTAAATATCCTAAAACTTTTACTTATAGACAAAACCCTCAGAGAGCTCTTTGTCATCACTTTATAAAC
Source organism: Leptonychotes weddellii (assembly GCF_054177405.1). Lineage (NCBI taxonomy): Eukaryota > Metazoa > Chordata > Mammalia > Carnivora > Phocidae > Leptonychotes > Leptonychotes weddellii. The sequence goes on from NC_138385.1 coordinate 22,213,690, forward strand.
ACTGGGGTAAGGTTAAATGCTGCCTACCACAAAAGTAATCACAGGTTTTTTTGCCTTGTGCACCATTATTTTTGTAAGGTAGTGTAGAATGAAGAAAGCAAAGAGCTGGAGAATATCACAAGTGAAGCTGTAATACTGCATATTATTTCAAAGTAAAACAAAGTTAACTTTCTCAACAACTTTTTCTGTTGACTGGGGGCACAATTTGAAACCATCTGGCTATCATGGAAGCTTTGCAACCCCAAATACATACTCAATGTGTATTTTTTTTAATCCTTTAACACTTACTGGTATTTAATATGTATTAAAACTACTAGCTTTCTACAGAAATTCTTCCTAATTTGCGTCCTCAAAGTTCATAGAAGTTGAAGAAGGTGGTAATGATGGATTCTAAGGTATTGTCGCTATTACAAAGAGCCTAGTAAAATGGTCCATTTGCCTGTGATTAGGCTGCATGTAATAATAATAGTGATAATAATAGTCACTAAATCCCCACAAAATCCTAAACTTAAATGACAAATGACTGCTTTTAGGTGGAAGTACATCAAGTTTGTGTGAGGGAACCTTAGAGATATACATGCTTTCTTAATTTTAAATGAGAAAATAATCACATATTATATAATACTGTTTGATATACAGGAACTTTTTGAAAACTGACATCTCCAGGCCAGAAAATATGATTGAATAATTGATGAAAAGGCTGATGACTACTGTTTGGTGTATATTTGTCGTATTTCTTCTAACAGAACAGGAGATTATAGAGGACAATAGTAATGACTTCCACGTTGTCTAACACAGTGCGCGGCACATCCAAAGCCTTCTCTATATGCATGTTCTTTGCTTGATCTATAAAGTATTAAAAAGCTAGGAATTCCTACTGGCATTCTTCCCTCTAAAATTGACACCAGGAAGAGTATATGATCCTTTTTTACAATTGCTTTATGCCCCAGAGAAGTTGGGCTAGATGTGCCAGGATCTGACCTACTGGAGGGATTCCTAGGCTCATTGAATAGAGTGCTTCTGGCATGAACCAAATAGGAAGTTGTACTCAAGGAACTGTACTAGGTCCCTTGGGGGTACAGATACTCAGTGCGGCAGTGCTTCCTATGCCTGTTCCATCGTGGTCTTGAACACTTGTCTTAAGTGCCAAAGAACAAGCACTGTCAATGAGAAAATTCTGTTCAACTGCAACCTCATAAGGTCACAGGCCAGGATTGTTTCAGGATCCTTAAGTTCATGTGAGGCTTAGTTCCAGTGGATGCAATCACTCCATCATGAGCTAGAAGTGAGAGAAACACTCACGGGCATTACGCACAGTGCCTGCACCACATAATAAGAATCTGCTATCGTTTGGTGTTGAGACTTTACAAAGCACACGATAAGGAAATTATGTATTTCTTTGCCACTCTGTCATAGATTTAGTACCATGATTTAGAAAACATCAATTCTATTCCCCATTTTGCAACACAAATGTGAAGCTTTTGAAGTCTCCTTTCCTGCCTCCTTCCTCGCTGAAAAGTATACATGCATGTATATTAGGCTGTTATAGCTGGTACCTTATCCACCTAAAACCAACGCTGAGTTATTCAGACAGACTTCCGAGAAGCAGTCAAGATGGGCTCTACCTTAACAGTATTGAACTCGGCTATATATAAACTTTTCATAAGGCCAGTCTGCTGAATCGAATACAAATCGCTTCCACTGCCTAAATTACCACCAGCACCCTCTTGGTTCTGCAGTCTAGAGATAGTAAGTGGTCCTGCTCACTGGCAGCCAAGCTGGGCACTTGTCACAAAGCTTGAGAAATTCTTAAAGAGCAGCATGACCATGACCACCGGACTGTTACTATGCCTCCAAGTCTCTCCATTACAATCCTGTCACTGGATTTAGGCATTGATGACCCATGTGACATGCAAATGTATTACTCAGTAAGGGTAAAAGTTTAAGGTACAGTAATATAATGGAAAGAGCAGAGGCACTGGAGCCTGTACAATTTCATTTTGAAGCCAGGCTTCACCAATTCCCAACTTTGGGTATTGAGTTACCCTATTTGTAAAACGGGGGTAATCATATTCACTTTGAAGAACTACTAACATGGGTACCTATTCATACCTTACAGTCACCAAAAAGGGTAATGTGCTTAGAGCACCTGGCACACAGTAAGCACTCAATGGTATCTCTTGCCATCATTAACAATGCCTTGTACTCATTACCACAGCACCAAGAGCAGAATCCTGAGGGTAGGGAAAGGAACAACCCATTTGTTGGGGGCTCAGAGAAGTTCAGCAACTTGTTGAAGGTCACGCAGCTAGTGAATAACAGCACAAGTATCCAAACTCATGTCTCTCTAATTCCAAAGCCCAGGTTCTTGTCTCAGAAACCGCTACCATTTCTTGTGTGTACCCGGCCCAGAAAAAAGGTAGTGATTTGACAACCTTAATGATTCAGGTTGTTTTGGAAATTGTCAACCCAGAAAGACTGTGATAATAATAATAAACTATATAAAAGCTATGCACAGGGTGAGTCTGCTTTCATGCAGACCTAGAGGCATGCCAACAAACAGCAGAGCCCATTTGAAACCATAAATAAAGCAACCGTAGTGAGATCTAGTGACCTGCTAGTACATCAAGGTGGATTATGTTGGAAAATTCCCAAGTCCCATCTGTGTATCAACTTCCCAAAATTCCAGGGAGCTATCGGCACACACAGGAATATCACAAAACCAGCCCCTAGCCCAGAAAACCTAGCTTTAGGTTGATGTCCCTGATGGTCCTCTTCCTCCCCAGTGCTCCCCACTAGTAAACAAGGCCTCCCGGTTACCAGGAGTGAGGAGAGAGAGAAAGCCGGGGGGGTAGGGTCAGTTCTCTGCCCCATCCCCTGTCCTTACAACAAGCAGGCAGCCAGGTTCCACCCCCGTTTGCCTCGGGGAACATTTGTCTTATTAACAGGCCATCTAAACCTGGCTATTTTCCAGAATCCTGAGCCCCTTGATGGGATTGTGCATAGGAGGGGACAGCGCCTTGCAAGGCAGAAATATAGGAGGGAAATTCCTGCTCACTGGACCCCTAGGAGACAGGGCCTCAGGGAAATGGCTTCTTGGTGCACATAGGGAAGCTGGACACCAGGCATCCGGGTTCCCAGCCTAGACAGAAGCCCCGTCCCCACCTCCCCTCCCGTGCCCCACGGGCCTAAGAGCAGCGGAGATGCCCACCTTCAAAGGACCATGTGGACTCGGACAGTGAGGGGATCAGGGACGTTCACAATGGATTGAAGGCCCCACAGAAGCTCCTCCCCCTCCCAGTCTTGGGTAACTTGCTGGAAGAGGAGAGGCCCTCTAATGGTGAATGAGCTCGAACTTTCCTTCACCTCGGTGGGATGGTGGGAAGATGTGGGTTTAAACTGCCGCCCTGGAGCAAACCTGCCCCGAGATGCACACCACACAGAAGACACAGCAGGCAAGTGCACACTCTTTATTATTAGAATCAGGAAACCTCTGACAGAGGCTGAGCTTGGTGAGCTGGGATTTCATGGGGGAACTCGGGGACACCTTTCGTTCAGTCTGGAGACCATCTAACTTCCCACCCCCTGGGCTCCACCTGCCTCGGGGGAGCAGAGAGCCTGCAAAGAACACACCAAATGGGAGAGAATGGGCCCAGGGCATTCCCAAAAGGGCTTCTCTCAGTCCAGTTCTTTTTTAATCTTATTAGAGAAGCACCATCCACAGCATGATGTCCACCCTTAGAATCCATTTTGTTCTTCAACCACTCTTGACTGGAAAGGAGCTTGGGATGGTGGTGGTCCAAAGCTGCGGGCTCGAGTGTGTAGCCAACACTCTCTCAAGTACTGTCTTTAAGTCACCCAGCGGTCATTCAGGCAACCAGGAAGATAGCTGTCCCTCTCAAAGGAAGAAATCAACAGAGTATGAGAAAAGTCCCACCTGCACTTTCATAAAGCCACTTTCCTGATCTCTGCCACTGCTCATTTGTCTTACCTGTGAACAGTGAGATGAGCAATTCAGTGACTCAAGTCCTTTCATGGAAGTCCCTGATGTTACTCCCAGAACTGCAAAAATATCTGGATGTGGGGCGCCTGGGTGGCTCTGTGGGTTAAGCACCTGCCTTTGGCTCAGGTCATGATCCCAGGGTCCTGGGATCAAGCCCCACATCGGGTTCCCAGCTCAGGGGGGAGTCTGCCTCTCCCTCTGCCCCTTCCCCCCACTTATGCTCTCTCTCTCAAAAATAAATAAATAAAATCTTTAAATATATATATACATATATCTGGATGTCATTTCAGTTGGGTTTACCAGAAAATCATGCTGTATGCCAGGCAAAGACATCCTCCTGATATACTTTGCATCCCAAATTAGGCTCTCTCCTGTTATCTAACCAAACTCACCAAATCAAGTTATAATGTGTGCACCAGATATTAACATATAAGTCTAGCTCCTAATACATACTAGACAATAACTATTTGTTTAGTGAATTAAATGTAATCCATCAAATTTGCTATCATCTATAGAATTTAATACTGCAACACCCCCCCAATTCTCCCAAATTAATCCCAACAGAGAAATTACATTCTAACAAAATTGTTTTGCCCTCCCTGCCCCCCTACTGAGTGCCAGAGCATCTCTTCTTCCATGACTTCTTCTCACTCTTCTCAGTTCCAGCCAATGGGGGGTCTCAATGAGGTGCGGGTCAGCTGGAATCAAGGTGTGATTTCTTTAGACTCTTGGGAAATCTTCTAATGGGACGGGTTCAGCTTCTTCAGCAACAAACAAGTTCTGTGGGGCTCAGAGACACAAAAACAGGCCCTCACCTATAAAACTTAAAAACAAGAAGCAAACATGAACACTGTAGTTTACAAAGGAACAATAGCATTTTGAAGGAAGAGCGGTGCTCCTAAAATTCAATATAGTTATAACTCAAAAACCACACAGCTGTTCCCAAAGACATGGCATATTCAGGAAAAGGAGGTTAATAAGAAACCAGAAAGGAGTGTGTATTTACGTATGTAGTACCCACAATGATAAAAAGTTGTTAGTTTCAGTAATGGAATAATGGACTGTTTTATTTAACTTTCTCTACAATAATTTTGGTTTTCACATTTTCTGTGAAGTAAATAAGTTACTTTTTGATCAGAAGAGGGTCTTGGGAAATTGGTTTTCCTTTGGAGTGTTTTCATTCTTACTTACCTTCTTGAAGTCAGTAAATTTGTCCTGGGTCCCGGCCTCTACTCTCACCTGCCACACAGACTTTCTTGCATTTATAACAGGCCTTGCGCCATGAAAAATTCATGGCTTTACACCATGGGCAGTCCCAATTCACTGGACTGCATCTTGAGACAGATTTCTCCTGGTGCTTGGAATCCAAAGCTTTTTTCCCTTTTGGTTGCTTGGTCTTCTGCCCCGGAGGCTGCTGTATCTTTGGGTTTTCCCTCATACTTTGGCTGCAGCCATCCCCCGGCGGGGTTGCCTGGGGCCTCCGTGGACCTTCTTCCTGGCTGTGACTCCTGCTAAACCCCAGGGAGAGCATCCTTTGGGGCCTCTGTGGACCTTCTTCCTGACTGTGACTCCTGAGAAACTCCAGGGAGAGCATCCCTTGGGGCCTCTGTGGACCTTCTTCCTGGCTGTCGCTTCTGCTGTCCCCCAGGGGACCAGTCCCCTGGGGCCTCTCCAGATCTTCTTCCTGGCTTTGGCTACTGTTATCCCCCAGAGGGGCCATCCCTTGGGGTCTTTCTGGACCTTCTTCCTTGTCATGGTTCCCACTGGCCCCCAGGGATACCATCTCCTGGGCCCCCTCTGGATCTTCTTCCTGGCTGTAGCTCTTACGGGCACCAAGGGGGGCCATCCTTTGGGGTGTTTTTGGACCTTCTTCCTTGCTGTTGCTCCCACTGGCCCCCAGGGGTACCACCTCCTGGGGCCCCTCTTTATCTTCTTCCTGGCTATTGCTCCTACTGGCACCAAGGGGCGCCATCCCTTGGGGTCTTTTTGGATTTTCTTCCTGGCTGTGGCTCCCACTGACCCCCAGGGGAACCACGTCCTGGGACCTCTCTACATCTTCTTCCTGGTTGTTGCTCCTGCTGGCACCAAGGGGGGCCACCCCTTGGGGTCTTTTTGGAAATTCTTCCTGGCTGTGGCTCTCACTGGCCCTCAGGGGTACCACCTCCTGGGGAGTCTCTGGATCTTCTTCCTGATCGGCACCAAGGGTAACCACCTCCTGGAATCTCTCTGAATCTTCCTGGCTGAGGCTCCAGCTCTCCCCAAGGGGGACCATCCCCTGGGGCCTCTCTAAACCTTCTTCCTGACTCTGGCCCCAGCTATCCCCAGAGGGGACCATCCCCTGGGCCTTCTCTGGACCTTCTTTCTGGATCTGGCTCCAACTATCCCCAAGGGATACTGCCCCCTGGGGTGTCCCTTGATCTGCTCCCTGGCTGAGGCTCCAGCTGTCCCCAGGAGGACCCATCCCCTGGGCCCCCTCTGGACCTTCTTCTTGGCTGTGGCTCCAGCTATCCCTAAGGGGGACCATCCCCTGAGGCCTCTCTAGACCTTCCTGGCTAGGGTTTCTGATATTCCCCAGGGGGACTGTACTCCGGAAGATCCCAGGACCTCCCTCCTGGCTGTAATTCCTTTGGTCCCATGGTGGGGCCCCCTCCTCCCGGAAGCCCACTGCAGCACATGGACCAGGTGGGTAGGTCTCCAGAGGAAGCATCTGAAGCGGGACTACTGCAGCTTCTGCATCCATGACTACTGGTGGTGGCAGAGGTGGCAAGAAAGGGATTCCCACTGGGAGTGGTGCTTGCAATGGAAGTGAGTATGGCACCGGCATTGGCAGAGGGGGTTGTATGGCCTGAGCCCTGGGACCTGGGGGTCCTGGCATGTGAAGAACAGCTGCTGGGGCTCGCACCTGGGCCTCAAAATACAGCCTACCAGGAAACCCCACGGCAACCACATCTCTCTGCTGCTCAGCATTCAGGGGCCCGGCTATAGCCCCATGCTGCTCGGCTCGAGGCGCAGGCAGTATTTCACGGGCCAGCGGGATGACCTGGGCCGACCTATCCACGTGGAGCAGCCGCCCACGAAGCACATCACACTCGAGCAGCGCCTGCTGCAGGGCGACCTGCGTGAAGCGCAACTGCGTGGCCACTTCCTCTCGATCCCCACGCAGCCGCTGCAGCTCGGAGGCCAGGGCCCAGGTAGCCATCTCGCGCTCCTCCACCTGCTCCTGCAGCCGCCGCACGCGGTGCGCCTGCTGCTCCCGCTGCCTCGCGGCCGCGCGCACACTCAAGGCCAGCGCGCTCCAGGCACAGGCTCTCTTAGTGGTGCGCGGTACCTGAGGGTCGACCACGACGGTCCGAAGCTGGTCCTCCACCTCATTCCAGGGCCGTGAGCGGAAGGTCACGTAGAAATCTGGACCGCCGCCGTTCATGAGCACTTCGTTGTTGATGAACCTGATCACCTCCGTGTGGCGGAACCCGCTGGCGTGGTCCCCGAAGTCAACTGCCATGGCTGCTGCGGCCTAGTTAACCGTCGATGCCGCCCCTGCTGCCGCCAGTAAAGTCCACTGCTCACCTCCCCACTCAGTCCTACTAAAGTCCCTTTCCAGTCCGGCCCTCCTCAGCCTCTTCCCTCTCTACCTTGCTTTCCTCACAAGGAGTAAAGCAGATTCCCTCACCACACCAACCCCTACCAGGCGAGGGTGTTATACGTCACAGAGACGACCTCTGAGTCACCCCGCAAGGCCTGCTGGGATCCGCCTCCCTCTACAGAGTGCCCCCTACAGGGCGAATAGGCTGGATGGCTGCACTGGGTACTGCAGTGAGCCTATGGGAGAATTTGTTTCTAAGAACTTCAGAAGGACAATCAATACCCACCCAATACCTAGTCGGGTGGTAGGGTTGCATAGGTGGGTACAGTTCTGCTCTTATCTCAGTTCTGTCTCCCATAACTCTTAGGTACTACTTCAGTCCTTCAGTACAATCACACTGTCTATACACTTCCCTTGTCATCCCGAACAAATGAACTTGGAATCCCTGTCCTCAAGAAAATTCAGTGATTGCGCCATGAATGCCCTGAACTCTCCTTACAAATTCACTCTCATGTTTACTTGATCAGCTATTCTCAGAGGATGTCTCTCTTCTTCTTTTAGAGTAAATGTTCCTCTCATAATCTGGGTTTTCCCTATAAGAAATGCTGAAGAAGTGCTTTAAGCTTCACTAAATAATAACTGGAATCTACACGAAGAAATAAAGCACACGCTAAAGGTAACTACATAGACGAATACAAAAAATAGTATTCATGCATTTTGCAATTCCTCTTTTTTCAATATATGATTTAAAGGATGACTACATAAAATAATACAAGTCTGTCTTCATGGGTATACAATGTATAAAGATGTGATTTGTGGCAATAACAGTGTAAACTGTATAGAATGAAAGATTTTGTATACCATTTGAAATTAAGTTTGTATTAATCTAAAATATACTGTTATACATTAACATGTTAATTGTAACCCCCAGAACAAACACTAAGACAATAACTAAAAAATATGCTGAGAAGGAAATAAAAATTGTTACAAAAAAAGGAATCAATGAAACATAAAAGAAGGCAGTAGTGGAGGAATTGGGGTAGAGGGAGATATAAGACATTTTTTTCTTTAAAATTTATTTATTTATTTGAGAGAGAGAGTGAGTGGGGGGGGCAGCAGGAGAGGGAGAGAGAGAATCTCAAGCAGACTCCCCGCTGAGCACAGAGTCAGCCATGGAGCTCGATCTCCTGAACCTGAGATCATGACTTCAGCCGAAATCAAGAGTCAGACCCTTAACTGAATGAGCCACCCAGCCACCCCCAATATAAGACATTTTAGAAAACAAATGGCAAAATGCCAAAGTCCTTCCTTATCAGTAATTATATTAAATGTAAAAAGATTACAATTAACAGGCAGAAATGGACAGAATAGAAAATTTTTTTAAAAAGCATGATCCAAAAAAAAAAAAGCATGATCCAAATATATGTTGTCCCTAAGAGATTCATTTTAAATTCAAAGATGCACACTGGTTGAAAGTAAAAAGATGGAAAAGGCTATTCCATGCCAACAGTAACCAACTAAGAGCTAGAGTTGCTCTCCAAATTTCAGACAAAGATTTAAGACCAAAATTGTTAAAATATAAAAAAGGATAGATCATATAATGTTTAAAAAAGTTCAATCCCCCAGATGGGATTTTTCTCAGGAAAACAGAAGTGGCTCAATAAATGAAAATCAATCAATATAATACACCACAATACTAGGATGAAGGGAAAAACCCATGTGATCACCTAACAGATACAAAAAAAAAAAAAAAAAATCCAAAAAAGTGCAACACACTTTCATTAGAAAAATATCTCAAAAAGCAAAACAGAAAGAAACTTCCTCAACCTGAAACAGGCATTTATGAAAACCCAACAGCTAACATTATACTCAAGGGTGAAAGACTAAAAGGTCCCCCACTAAGATCAGGAGCAGACAAGAATGCCACTTTCATCACTGCTGTTCAACATTGTCCTGGAACTTCTAGCTAGAGCAATTAGTCAACAAAAGGAATAAAAGACATCCAAATTGGAAAGGAATGAGTAAAACTCTCTCTCTTTATAGAGAACATGACCCTATACATAAAAATTCCCAAAGAATCCACAAGAAAGTTACTAAAACTAATAAACTCAGCAAAGTACTAGCATACAGGATCAACATGTAAAAATTAGTGGTATTTCTGTATACTGGCAATCCCATTTCCAGAAAATGAAGAAAATAAGTCCATTTTCAATAGCATCAAAAGACTAAAACACTTAGAAATACATTTAACTCTGAAACAAATAATATATGTTAAAAAAAGAAGAAGAAGAAGATAGTAGGAAGGGAAAAATGAAGGGGGGAAATTGGAGGGGGAGACGATGAGAAACTATGGACTCTTTGAAACAAACTGAGGGTTCTAGAGGGAAGGGGAGTGGGGGGATGGGTTAGCCTGATGATGGGTATTAAAGAAGGCACTTTCTGCATAGAGCACTGGGTGTTATATGCAAACAATGAATCATGGAACACGACATCAAAAACTAATGATGTAATGTATGGTGATTAACATAACATAATAAAATTAAATTAAAAAAAAAAGAAATACATTTAACCAACCAGGTACAAGACTTACACACTGAAAATTATAAAACATTGTTGAAAGTAGTTAAAAGAAACCTAATAAGTAGAAAGACATCTTGTACTCATGAATTGGAAGATATTATTAAGATGGCAACACTCTCCAAAGTGATCCACAGATTCTATGAAATCCCCATTAAAACCCCAGTAGTAGGGCACCTGGGTGGCTCAGTCGGTTAAGAGTCTGCTTTCAGGTCAGGTCATGATCTCAGGGTCCTGAGATTGAGTCCCACATCGGGCTCCCTGCTCAGTGGGAAGTCTGCTTCTCCCTCTCCCTCTGCCTGCAGCCCCCCTCCCACCATTTGTTTTCTCAGTCAAATAAATAAATAAAATCCTTAATAAAAAAAGTAGCCTTTTTCTTTTTGCAGAAATGTAAAAGCTGATCTCAAAATAACATGGGGAAGGGACTCTAATAATAGCCAAGATAATCTTTAAAAAGAAAAATAAAGTTGGAGAATTCACACTTCCTGATTTCAAAACTTACTACACAAGGTTAGAGGATCAAAACAGAGTGGTACTAGCATAAAGACAAGCAGATCAATGCAATAGAATTGAGAGTCCAGAAATAAACCCATGCATCTATGCAATCGATTTTTCACAAGGTGCCAAAGCCATTCAATGGGGAGGCAATAGTTTCCAACAAACTGTTCTGATATAACTGGATATCCACATGTAAAAGAATGAAGGTAGACTATTACCTCAGCCCATATACAAAAATTAACTCAGTTTTTGTTTGTTGTGTTTGTTGTTGCTGCTTGTTTAAGGTTGTTGCTTTAGTTACTTTTCTAAATGATTTTTGTGAAGTTTCTAATTTTTTATCATATATGGCCACTGAAGTTTGTGTTCCATTAGCTCAGTGGTCAGCTAGTGTATTGACAGAGTATCTATAAACACCTGAAGCCCCCAAATATTTTTTTCAGAAGCTTGAAAGCTCCCCACTCTTGGAAATTTGCCTCTGTGTTGGGACACTGCTTCAGTGCTTAGCCCGGCTGCTTACAACACTGCTTTCACCTTTACTTCCTGCTTGTGCAGAACCTGAAGGTCAGCGGGAGGTGAAAGTTTGGGATCATCTCCGAGGATTAGGCCTTTTCTGAGCATGCATCCAGTCTTGGGCACATGCTCTTAAAAGCCCTCATTTCCAGGATGCCTGGGTAGCTCAGTTGGTTAAGCACTGGACTCTTGATTTTGGCTCAGGTCATGATCTCAGGGTCGTGAGATGGAGCTCTGCATCGGGCTCTGTGCTCAGCGTGGAGTCTGTTTGTCCCTCTCTGCTCCTCCTCCTCCCTCCCACCTCAAATAAATAAATAAATAAAATCTTTAAAAAAAAAAAAAGCGCTCATTTCCCTCACACGCCTCCTTTCCCACGCTCTTCCCAGCCTTTTTGATTCGTCTCTTGTTTGTCCTGACTCTTAGCCCTTTCCCCAGGCATAGCAGCCAATTCTTTTAAGTGCTTTTTGGCAAATGCCATCTGGAAAGCTATCCTAGACCTGGAAACACTCTGTGTTGGGCAAAACAAAGGCAAGCCCTTGTACACCAGTCCTTCAGGGAGCCAGCAGACAGATGGAAATACACAACCACAGTTCTTTGAGAATAAGGTCTGTATTGGTCCCACAGGTACTTGGCAAGCTGCACTAGGTACTCCGCCTGCTATCTTCATGGCCACCTCCAATCTGGTACGTGGAGCAGGGTAAGTAGATCATTTAAAACATCAGAAAACAAAATTTTAAAAAATAAAACATCAGAAAACTCTCTTGCTGCAATACACCTGCTTCTTTTATTAAGCTTTGCCCTGGTTGTTGTAAATTTTCAATTAGACTCGAGAGCTCTGTAAAAGTTGATTCTGACAGTTTTTGCCAGCTCACTGATGGAGGGATGGAGCCCTGGGGTTTCCTATTCTGCCTTTTTTTTTTTTTTTTTTGGTATAAAGAAAGGTGTCATAGCCAAAAAACCATTAATATTCCAAATAAGATTAATTTCATCTCCTTGTCATCTCTCATTCATCTTTGCGGCGCCGCCATCACCTTCCTTCAGTAAGACTTTCCTGACCACTCCACAACCAATACCATAATTAGTTTTTTTTTTATTCTTCTTTCTCATCAACTAGACTTAGTCCCTTGAGAACAAAGACTGTATACTTTCATTTCTGGATCCCTAGCATTTAACACAGTTCCAAATACATGCTAGTGCTTATAAATGCCAAAAGGAAGGGACAATGGAATAATGAAAGATGGGGGAAAGGAAAGAAAGGGAGAAAAACAGAAACTATTCCATGATTCTTATAATCCTCGTTAAAATTCACACTGAAACCTCTAAGGCAATATCCTTGTCATGGTTTCAATCCAAAGAAAAGTAATTTTTTTAAAGAGACACACACATCCCAAAAGGAAACAAATTCACCATATCCACACCGATGCGTCTATCTTTTGGGGAAGCGCTTTCATACAATGTTAAACTTCATAACAACTTCAAACTATTCCTAAATTAATGCAACAACATTTCATAAATGCCCAGATGTTTTAAAATTATTATTATGAAATTTAAGATACTTTTGCCCTTCAAGACCTTTGTGGAATCAATTTCCATTGTATTAAAACAGGAAGGTGATATACAAAGGCCTATAAAGTGAGATTTTACAAGTAACCTGACTGAGTTATCATTCTTGATGAAACAATGATAATATCGTAAATACCACCACCCTTTACTTTGCAGGTGTGCAAGTTTGCAAAGTGTGAATATATGTTTACAAGAGAGCAGAACAATTCAATTGCATAAATTAATCAATCTGAGAAACCACATTAAAAACATAGCTAATTTTTACATGATTTTCAGTAAGTTCATATACTTTCAATTTTAGTATAACCTCTGTCACAAAGGCTTCATAACAACTTTAAATGATAATCATTGATGATAAAGGAAGGAAAATAACATTTTAACATTCATCATTTTAGTATGTATCTACGCTTGTGCAGATTTAATCTCCCAAGAATCAAAGGTGGTAAATAGAATAGAGAAAAAACATACAAGTAAATATAAGCTATATATGCTGAGTACTGAGGAACAATTTTATACTGTTTTAGGAAAATTTACACCTTTTATTACATTTGCTTTCTTTTCTGGTACTTTGCACCCACAGTGACCTCTGCAATATAGCTGCCCATCAGGTGCCAAAAGAAAAAAGAAGAGGCACCTGGGTAGTCAATCTCAGAAATACTAGTCACATTCCCTGAAATTTTTTTCCCCCAATGTGAGTCGAATACACCAGTAGGAAACCATAGTAGATAATCAACACAGTATGAGCATAGCTGAACACAATGTCACATTGCAAGTAAATATAACTTACAATCAATTTCATCTAACCCGTATTGACAACACACACAGTTATTATTGCACATATGGTAAAATTAGCCATGAAGAGTAAGCAGATCTCATAAATTCTTTTTATGCAGACAAACTGGATTTTTGTATTTTCTTTCTCCTTGTTAGTTCTCAAGTACCTGAAAGTAACATCACCACTGAACATTTTCGCTGGAGTCATTCACAATTTTAAGTCTTGCCACCCCAACTTTCACCTCAAACACACTCATATGCACAATCTCTTACATCTGCTCACATTCCGGGGTGCCCTGGAGAACTCAAGGAAGTGGAGACTCTGGGGCCTTGAGCTCCAGCAGACTAACTAGCTAGCAAGTCATGCTTGGATCACCACACTTGGAGGGGCGGGCAAGGACAGATGAGTCATCAGCCAAGTGTCTTGGTGTGAAACAAAGAAGAATGGACTCTTAATCCCCTAGGACCTGAAAGACTAAAAGTTGGGGCAGAAGGTAGGGGCTGAAGCAGAAGGGGAGGAACCAATTGGGTGGCAGATCTGTGAGCAGCTGTTTCTTTCAGATCAAGCATAGACTGACTGGTACAGAAAAACTGGGGACACAGCCTTTGAGAAAAATCACTGGGCTAGACTTGGAGGAAATGGATAGATCCTTTTGCCCCAGCCGTTCTTAGAAATAGCTTACCAATAGGGCCACCTCCAACATGCATTTATATCATTAATATAAATGCATGTATACTACAGTATAAAATGACTACTGTTCTGGTTTTGATCTGATGGCAAGGAGGAGACTTTTGAGGGTACTGGGTACCTAAAGGTCAATAGGTGATAGATGCTGATCGAATAAACAGGAAGAGGTAAGGTCATCTTCTGTTTTTCACCAGCGAGGGTGGTATGGATGAGCCCAACCCCATACCATCCCACAGCCTTTTGAAATACCACTTAAGGTATTCTTTTTCCACAAGCTTTGTTAGTCTTGCTCAGTGGACTACATTTTGCTATTAGAAAGGAATGGGCAACAAGGAGAGCTAGAAGGACTTTATCCAAATCTTCCTAACTTGAAAAGGACAGGCCTGTAAAGTCACTGATAGAAGAAATCAGTTATCCTTCCAGACTTGCCTCAAGGCTGAGAAGAGAGGATGGTGACTTCTTCACAAATTCTGCCAATGCCTGGCTTCCACACCCCACTGCTGTCCTGTTTTCCACAAGGCCGTGACAAGGAAGAGAACTGACCACTCTCTGGAGGTGTCACCCTGTTCTCTGGAAATTTGGGACTAGAGTTTAGAAGAACCCAGATCATACAGTGCCTTATGCCAGGTAAGGGCACTCATTACCCATCACCCTAATAAGCACAAACTCATACAAACCTTGCAGGGGAGACAGACCCTGTGCCCATCAGAGCAGCAACTGAGAAGGCAGTATTTCCGCCCTGTTCTCTCTGCCCAAGGGCACACTCAGTACTGCGCCCTCACCAGAGATGTGAGAAGGAGAGGAAGAAAATTTCCTCTGTCCAAGTTTCTTCTGGCTGGACTAAGAATTAAATTGACATGAGACAGATTAACAGGAGAAAAAAACCAAAGTTTCATTACCTGCACATGGAGGCCCAATAATGAAATTGAGACCCAAAGAATTGAGACCCAAAGAAATGACCAAGGCAGGCAAGTTTTATACATTTTAGACAAAAAGACAATAAATTTGTGAGGAATTGACAGGACAAAGAAAACTTGTATTTGGGAGCTTCAATTAGTAATGAATTTTAAACAGAATTTGGGCTAAGGTAGTAAATTAGTAAAAAGTAACAAGGTTTATTTATACAGACTTCTCGGCTCTAGATTCCCTCTCTCTGGTGATAAAAATGTCTATCTCCTGGTGTAGGGAGGGGACCTTTCCCATGAGAGATTTATTTCCCACTTTCAGGGAGACAGAGGAGGTTCTGAGTGTGCTTCTTGCATAGGCTATTTTTTAAGTAAATTTGATTCAAAATAATCAATATGCCATTGTGGTACATCTTGGGGCAGCCAACTTGCATTTTCCACTTTCCATGATGTTTTCTAGATCTTCCCATGTTAATAACTGTAAACTAGCTCATTCATTTTAATGGTTTAGGAGTCTCCTGATATACATCTATGAGTGTGTGCTTTGAAGTAGAATTTTCCCCATGCATACATCTCCAGCCTTATTATATATTGCTAAATTGTTCTTCAGAATGGTCTTACTTACCAGTTTACATTTCAGTCTCATTACAAGTACAGAATTTCTGCATTCCAGAACTTACTGAACAGAGTCATCTTAAGTATAATAGCACAGTTGAAATAATCGATGCTTAAGATAGGAAAGATAGTGGTTCCCAAGCCTAAATATCCATCAAGATCACCCAAGGACTGGCCCCAGACCAAATGCTCCCTGGGTGATCCTGATGAAGTTGATCTGTGAACAAGAATTTGTAGACCACTGGTCTCAGCTACTTTCTGACCATATACTCTTCCAGATTCTTTTCATCTTTAACCTACATGTTAGATTACTAGAAAGCAACACACATGGCTGCCCTGGCTGCTCCCCTTTATACATTACCATAAAATATGTGCTTGGCTTTTACAAGGGCTAGTATAGGAGAACCATATAAGATCGGGAGGGAGGAGTGTGTGTCTGGCTGGCTCAGTCGGAGGAGTGTGAGTTTGAGCTCCACACTGGGTGTAGAGATTGCTTAAATAAATAAACCTTAAAAAAAGGAATTGGGAGGGAGGAGGGTTGAAATTATGTAATTCTTTTTCATTCTGCTGTATTCTGTGTTAAGATCCCTAATTAAGAAAAAATAATCTTGGGATGCCTGGGTGGCTCAGGTTGTTAAGGGTCTGCCTTCAGTTCAGGTCATGATCCCGGGGTCCTGGGATCAAGTCCTGCATTGGGCTCCTTCCTCAGTGGGGAGCCTGCTTCTTCCTCTGCCTGCCTCCCCACTGCTTGAGCGCTTGCATTCTCTCTCTCTCTGACAAATAAATGAAATCTTAAAAAAAAATAGTCTTGTTTTAGCTGCCCCAAATTAACTAACAGCAGCCAGACAAGGAGAGGGGAACAACCTTACACTGTAAACTTGAGAACCAAGGAAAAAAAAAATTCTGGTGCTCCCAAACCTACGTCCCTTCCTATAGTTAGTACTGAAGAAAGGAGGAGTGTTTACAAAAACCTTACAGCTTCTACCAATTTTCTTCAATTTATAAAGACATGGCCTACAAGGGTGAGTAGGAATAAAATTGCTTAATTTTTCTTGAGTCAGTTTTAATAAGTCATATTTTTCTAGGAATTTTCCAACTTGATCTAAATTTGCCCATTTGGTTATTTATAATATACTCTCTTTAATGTCTGCAGCGTATGTAGTGATGTATCATTTTTCATTTCTGACATTGATTATTTAGATCGTTTTTTATTTTCTTGATCAGTCTTGCTAGAGATTTGTCAATTTCATCAGTCTTTTTGAAGGAGCAACTTTGGTGTTGTTGGTCCACTTTTGTATTATTATTATTTTTTAAAGATTTTATTTATTTATTTGACAGAGAGAGAGATAGCAGATAGCAAGAGCAGGAACACAAGCAGGGGGAGTGGGAGGGAGAAGCAGGCCTCCCGCTGAGGAGGGAGCCCGATGCGGGGCTCAATCCCAGGACCCCAGGATCATGACCCAAGCCAGAGGCAGATGCCTAACGACTGAGCTACCCAGGCACCCCTTGTATTATTATTTTTTATTCTATTTCATTATTTTCTGTTCTTGCTGACAATGTTAAACATCTGAACCCTGTACTCCCACCCATTTGTGGACCACTTTGCCCTCAGGTATCCCAAGAGTAGACCCACCTCTACTTGTCCTCAATGCCTCAGATAAGATCTATTTCCATCCTTCCTCATGACTCCTATAAGATTTACCCAAAATTCCCTTGTTTACCTGCCTCTATAAAACCTCAGACCCTCTTTCTTTTCTTAGAGACATTCCTCATTAAGGGACACTTACCTGATTGCAATAGCATGAATAAAATCATCTCCTTAATTGTCTAGTATATTTTGTCTTTCACATCACCCTTATTGTTTTCTTCCTTCTACAATCGTTGGATTAATTTTTTTAATGTAATGAATTCTTTAAATTTCAATCTTTCTTCTTTTTAATATAGATATTTAAGACTAACTTTCCTTCCAAAAAAAAAGACTAACTTTGCTTCCAGGTACCAATTTAGCTGTATCTCATAAGTTTTGATAGGATATACATAGATAGATATAGATAGATAGATAGATAGATAGATAGATAGATAGATAGATAGATGATAGAGATAGAGAGAGATATATAGATAGATATAGAAAGTTGTATGATATACATAGTTGTGATATTTATATATTTGTTGTGAAGTTCAAAGTATCTCCTAATTTCCATTATTTCCATTATGATATCTTCTTTGATCCAAGGATTATTTCAAAATCTATTTCTTAATTTCCCAAATATGGGGATTTTCTAGATAGATTTCTATTATTGATATCTAATTTAGTTGCATCAAGGTTGGAAACTACATTGTTTATGATTTCAATTATTTGAAGTGTGTTAGGAGCATCATTATGGCCCAGCTCATGATTATATTTGATAAATGTTTCCATGTATACTTGAAAACAATTTTTTCTGCAGTTTTTATTATAGTACTCCAGATATTTCATTAGCTTAAATTTGTTCATTGTACAATGTGAACAAAATAAATAAAATAACATTAAATTATAACTCAGAAAATAAAATAAATATGCATGAGTCCATACTGATATAAATAAATGATTGAGGGGCACCTGGGTGGCTCAGTCAGTTAAGCATCTGCCTTCAGTTCAGGTCATGATCTCAGGGTCCTGGGATGGAGGCCCACATCGGGTTCCCTGCTCAGTGAGGAGTCTGCTTCTCCCTCTCCCTCTGCCCCCTTCCCCCCACTCATGCACGCTCTCTCTCTTAAATAAATAAATAAAAATCTTAAAAAATGATTGAATAAATATATAAATGGGGGAGAAGGGACAAATCTCCCATGCAAAAGATTTTGAAATAAATTACGTAGATATTCCACCCTAAAGGAGGGAGAGCATAATTCCCCACCCCTTGAGTGTGGGCTTTGACTTAATGGCTCAATTCCAAAGAAGGGAGTGTGGAAAGGGGAAAATAGTAACTTCACAGTGAAAAACCCTGGCAGACACTAACTTAACCAAGCAATCAGAATTAATATCAACAGAGATAAGACATATTGAAATCACATACCCTTTGGTATGATGCAATGAGATGGATACTTCACTTCTATGATATTCTTTCCAAAAACCCATAACCCCAGGGAAATCGAGATTTCAATCATGAGAAAACATCACATCAAACAAACCCAAATTGAGGGACATTCTACAAAATACCTGACGATTTAAAATTAGCAAGGTGATGAAATACACAGAAAGACTGACAAATTGTTACATATTGGAGGAGACTACTAAGGGGCCATGACAAATAAATGCAATGTGTTATTCAAGATTGGATATTGCAAACAAACGAGGACATTCGTGGGAGACTTGGTGAAATCTGAATAAGTTCTGCACATTAATTAACAGTAAATGTACCAATGTTAATTTCTTACTTTTTACAAATGTACTATGGTTAGTTAAGAAGTTCATATGAAAGGTACCTTGGTGAAGAGGATATGAGAACTCTCTATCCTATCTTTACAAATTTTTTATATATTTAAAGTTATTCCAGAATTAAAATTTTACTAAAAACACATTATTCATTGTGTTGTCCAAATTATATTTATACATATATATACACATGCACAGAAAGACAGAGAGAAAGAGTTTTTGTTCTGCCTGTATTGTCAATTATTTCGAGAAGTATGTTGAAATCTACCACTATGATTGTGGGTTTGATTCTCCTTGTAGTACTCTCAATATTTGCTTTTAAATTTTGAGGCTCTGTATTGGGAACATAAGCATATTTAATTGTTATATCTCTTGGTGAATTGAAACATTTATTTATATGAAGAATCCCTTTTTATCTCTAGTAATGATTTTTACCTTAAATTCTATATTGTCTGTTAATAATAGTGAGTTTCCATGCTCTTTACCATTTTCCCTTCATTTATGACATGGTAATTCCTTACCAGATTGTCAGTCTTCAATGCTTGTGGGTGTGTAAATTAGTGCAATCCCTTCAGAAAACTATCTGGCTGTATCTTCTAAAGCTTAATATTAGCCTTCCCTCTGACCCAGTAATTCTATTACTAGATACATACCCAAGATAACTGAGTACATATGTTCTTCCAAATACATGCACAAGAATAGCAACTTTATTTATAATAGCCAGAAACTAGAAACAAGTCAAACATTTATTAATGGTAGAATGAATAAATAAATTGTGGTATGTTCCACCAACAGTGTAAGAGGGTTCCCCTTTCTCTGCATCCTCGCCGACATCTGTTGTTTCCTGAGTTGTTGATTTTAGCCATTCTGACTGGTGTGAGGTGGTATCTCGTTGTGGTTTTGATTTGTATTTCCCTGATGCCGAGTGATGTTAAGCATTTTTTCATGTGTTAGCCATTTGTATGTCTTCTTTGAAGAAATGTTTGTTCATGTCTTCTGCCCATTTCTTAACCAGATTTTGGATACTAGCTCTTTATCTGATATGTCATTGCAAATATCTTCTCCCATTCCATAGGTTGCCTTTTAGTTTTGTTGATTATTTCTTTTGCTGTGCAAAAGCTTTTTATCCTGATTAAGTCCCAATAGTTCTTTTTTGCCTTTGTTTCCCTTGCCTTTGAAGACATGTCTAGCAAGGACTTGCTGTAGCCAAGGTCAAAGACGTTGCTGCCTGTGTTCTCTTCTAGGATATTGATGGTTTCTTGTCTCACATTTAGGCTTTTCATCCATTTTGAATTTATTTTGTGTACGGTGTAAGAAAGTGGTCCAGTTTCATTCTTCTGCATGTGGCTGTCCAATTTTCCAACACCATTTGTTGAAGACACTGTCCTTTTTCCATTGGATGTTCTTTCCTGCTTTGTCAAAGTTTAGTTGACCATAGAGTTGAGGGTCCATTTCTGGGCTCTCTATTCTGTTCCATTGATCTATGTGTCTGTTTTTGTGCCAGTACCATACTGTCTTGATGACTACAGCTTTGTAATAGAGCTTGAAGTCCAGAATTGTGATGCCTCCAGCTTTGCTTTTCTTTTTCAACATTGCTTTGGCAATTCAGGGTCTCTTCTGGTTCCATACAAATTTTAGGATTGTTTGTTCCAGCTCTGTGAAAAGTGCTGGTGGTATTTTGATAAGGATTGCATTGAATGTGTAGATTGCTTTGGGTAGCATAGACATTTTAACAATATTCTTCCAGTCCATGAGCATGGAATGTTTTTCCATTTCTCTGTATCTTCCTCAATTTCTGTCATTAAGTGTTTTATAGTGTTATAGTTTTCTGGTACAGCCACTCTGGAATCAGTATGGAGGTTCCTCAAAAAGTTAAAAATAGAACGACCCTATGACTCAGCAATTACACTACTAGGTATTTATCCAAAGGATGCAAAAATAGTGATTCAAAGGAGCATGTGCACCCCAATGTTTATAGCAGAAATGTCCACAATAGCCAAACTATGGAAAGAGCCCAGATGTCCATCGGCAGATGAATGGATAAAAAAGAGGTGGTGTATATATATACATACATATATATATATGTATATATATATATGGCTGAGTAATATTCCATTATATATATATATTATGGAATATTACTCAGCCATCAAAAAGAATGAAATCTTGCCATTTGCAACAATGTGGATGGAACTAGAGGGTATCATGCTAAGCAAAATAAGTCAGAGAAAGACAAATGCCATAGGATTTCACTCCTATGTGATATTTAAGAAAGAAAACAGGTGAACATAGGGGAAGGGAAGGAAAAATAAAATAAGAAAAACGGAGAGGGAGGCAAACTATAAGACACTCTTAAGTATGGAGAACAAACTGAGGGTTGCTGGAGGGGAGGTAGGCAGGGAGATGGGGTAATTGGGTGATGGGTATTCAGGAAGGCATTTGTTGTAATGAGCACTGGGTGTTATATGCAACTGATGAATCACTAAATTCTACCCCTGAAACTAAAAATACACTATATTTAACTAAATTGAATTTAAATAGGGGCACCTGGGTGGCTCAGTCAGTTAAGGGTCTGCTTTCGCCTCAGGTCGTGATCCCACAGTCCTGGGATCGAGCCTCACATTGGGCTCCCTGCTCAGCAGGGGAATTTGCTTCTCCCTCTCCTTCTGCCCCTCCCCCTACTTGTGCTCTCTCTCTCTCTCTCTCTCAAATAAATAAATAAAATTGTAAAAAAATAAATTGAATTTAAATAACTGCAGTACGTTCATACAATGGAATATGAACAGTAGCAGTAAAAAAGAACAATCTACTGCCACACACAAAAACATGGTTGAAGGCACCTCGGTAGCTTAGTCAGTTAAGCGTCCAGCTCTTGGTTTCAGCTCAGGTCATGATCTCAGAGTCCTGGGATCAAGCCCCGTGTCAGGCTCCATGCTCAGTGGGGAGTCGGCTTGAGGATTCTCTCCCTCTTCCTCTGCTCCTCCCCCTGCTCTCTCTCCCTCTGTCTCTCTAAAATAAATTAAAAAATCTTTTTAAGAAAATGGTTGAGTTTCACATACATAATGTTGAACAAAAGAAGCCAGAAATAAGAGTACTTTCATATAAATGTGATCATTTCTATGAAGTTCAAGAACAGGCCAAATTCACTTATGGTAATTTGGTGAAAAATGGCCACAAGCTTTTTTGCAGCTCCTGCCATCAGGAGGTAGAGTTTATTTCTGCACCCCTGGAATCTGGGATGGCCTTGTGACTTGCTTTGACCCAAAGAATGCAGTGGAGGTGACACTGTATAATTTCTGGGCAATTTCCTGTTGCCTTCTTGCTGCCCTAAGATGTCCATGTAAAGCAGCCCAGTCTAACCTCTTAGAGGATTCAATACCCATATGGGTGCTACAAACTATGTTGTCAGTCCTGCCACCATCCTGTTCATTCTTCTCTACTCAGCACCAGGGCCAGACCGCCAGACCAGCCTCTCTTTAAATTGTTGGTGACTTTATTTCATGAGTCCAGTGATCCTTTCCTGGCATTAGGCCTTGAAGAGGGCTACTCTTCTCTACCCTGATAGATCCTCCTAACTCCAAATCTCAGGTCAGAGGGGTTGGACACGTAAGTCTGTTCCCTCCTTGGATTTCTGCTCTAGACTTCTATACATCTGTCGTGAACATCTTCATAACTGACATGGCCTCTTGAAGACCTAATGCAGGGTGCCCTTCGGACTGCCTGTGTGGAGAGTGACTGACAGGTCATTTCTCCGAAGAGAGAAAGATATAATTATCTCAGAACACCCTACTACATATAGAACCCTCGTGCCTGGGGATATTAATAAGTGTTACAAGGAAGAAGAGTGATGTAGCCAAGGATCTTTGTCAAACTGAGTTTAAAAAATTAAATTGCTTTTTTTTTCTGAGGGATTTCTTAGCTTAATGTGCTAAAGGACATTATGACTCTCCAAGGTGGGGGCTGAAGAATAGCTAAAGTATACAGTACTTCACGAACCTACGTGACAAGGGACGGCTTTTCTCCTAGGGATCTTGCTGGACTAATTTTCCACAGAGAGTCCTAAGAACTGTTCTCCTAAACCAATGAAGCCCATACCAAGCTGAACCTTTAGTTTATCTCCTTTTCCATTGAAATGTAACCATACAAGCAAGTGAACACCTAGATGAGGAGACTTCCTTTACCTGATTCTTCCCTTCCTCTGCCCCGCTGCTCACATACATGCTCTATGCAGAAGGACAGGAGCCTAGGGAGGACTATTCAAATCCATTCTTATTGGGTGGGACGATGATGGTGATGACGATGATGACAGCTAACATTTATCAAGCACTTGCTCTGTGCCAATAAGCACTGTTCAAAGCCCTTATCACATGTCATTTTATTTAATACCATGGCTACTTTAAAAATACCCGGCATTTATAATGCAAGGATCCTCAATTTACAGTTGATAAATGTCAGTGGACACAGCTGATGGTAAACTGGACATTTTTTGTCACAAGGTAGCAGCATTTACAGTGGCACATCTCCACCCAAGAGATTATAGAATTCCTGTTATATGCATAAAACAAACAAACCAAAAAAACAAAACAAAACCTTTCTAAACCAACAATGAACTATTGACAGTTTGACTGTAAACGTGTTGGGGATGAAGTTGAAACACCTGGTACTTTTTCCATTCAAATATACATCAGCAAGTGACTGATGATACTCATATTCAAGAAAACTAAGATTTGTTCTAGAAGCTGGGAACTGATTACTCGAGTGAGCTCTAAAGTAAATGGTGGGGGAAATATGCTCTCAGCCTTTGAAGTTATTCTCAGGTCATAAAATATTTCTGTAAACACATGTAGAGGATGTTCAACTAATGGAATACTGAACACAAAAAGGGAGTCCACCTGTTTTTTTATCTTTTATATAAAAAAGTAATAATAAAAGCCAATGTGATGGCTCTCACTCCCACAACAAATTGCTTTGGAAACCAAATTTCTTCAGGTCTCTTTAGCCTGTGGATACTAGAGGTCCTATTAAACAGAATCACCAAATTCTGCTGGTTCTTCCATTCAAGGCACCTAACACTCCAGTTTCTTTGATTAAGGGCCCTCCTGAGTGTTTCTAGATCTTGCTGGGGAGTGAATATCACCTGTGAGCCCAAACGAGTCTAACCAGCTGTCTAATCAGCTACCAAGTGGTTTCTACTACTCTGTTTCCACCTCCCCTGCCCACCCTCTCTGCTGGGCACCATGGCATCAGCCAGACACCACTGTCCTCCCCCAGGCATCTTCTGCCATTACCTACTGAAAGAGGAATTCGACTACCTCCATTTTGACCTTTAACTTTCTAATTGATTTAAGTTCTTTCCGACTTCTCTCTTAACTCAGGCCAAAGACCCGGTGGGCAAAGCATCCTGGGATGGGAACTGAAACTCCCCCCTCAAGCAATAAGGACCGCCCTGAGCCAGCAAGACCCCGCGGGACCAACCCCAAGACAGTGATCGACCAGACCTTTCCTGCCCACCTGCCTGTACGCACCGACCTTTGTCCCACATTTTCCTTATAGGGACGGGGAAGGATTTTCAGCACTTTGGAGACCATCTCTGAGACGTTAGTCCGCTGTCTTCCTGGTGCTGGCCTCTCTGTTTCACCACCACTTGTTTCTCTGCCTTTGGATTTTGCAATGGCCAAGCCTGGTTTGTTTAAGACCCCTGGAGCCCTGGTTACACCACCAGGCTCCTCTGATGTCTCACTGAGGCTGAAGCCCTGGAATCTAGAGATGTCAGCTTTGTAGGGTGCTTGGAGGACAAATGGGGGAGGAGGCTGCTTGTGCTCTAGAATCTTTTTCAGTGGAAGGAGGAAGAGTGGGTGGTATAAGTGAACTAAAGCCTCCTCGTTCTTCTTAGGAGCACGCAGATAGCACTTTCATTGTAACTACTGAAGAGGAGCAGAATTTGCCACCCCAAAATATGCCTCTTTGGCATAAGGGTTATTTTCGCCTGGTTATTTTTAAGAAACAGCAGACACAGGAGAAGCTGGGCAAACAGAGTAGAAGTTACCCTTTTGTGAGGGAAATTTACATTTATAAAGGAAATCTTTCTTTGTAAGAATGTCTCCCTCTCTGTACCGGGAAGAGGGGGGTTACTCAATCTCTAGAAACTCTTATCAGTGGAGACAGCAAGGACTTAAATCTGCATAACAACCCTACCCTCATTTACTGTGATCTTTCCTGGTAACCCCCCAAAACCGGTCTCTCCAACAACTCCCAACATCTCCTTTTGTCTTTAGCTACTGATGGCATTTAAAATGTTGGCTTGGGCCATCTAGGGGAGTTACTCAATATTCCTGGGCATGTGTCATGTGTACAAGAGGTATACATATTTTTAAACTTATGTTTGTTTTTCTCCTGTTAATCTGCCTTTATTACAGTGGGGTGTCAGCCAGGAACCTAGAAGGGTTGTTTTTCCACCCCTACACTACTCAGTCTCACATGTAAATGGACAGGGACACAAATGTGAGTGATTCTTTTTTTCCTTAAACAGGAGTTCCTGACCTTTCTATGTGCCATGCATATGTTTGGCGGTCTGTTGAACTCCGTGAACCCTTTCTCAGAATAAGGTTCTTAAATGTATCAAATAAAATGCATTAGATTACAAAGGGAACCAATTACATTGAAATAGTTTAATAACTATTTTTAGCACAAATTTTATATGGTAATACTGCTTTTTATTGACACATTAAATAAATGATCTAGCAGCAAGTCTAACACCACAATAATTCAAAGAAGTGCACGAGTAAATAATATTTTGAGAAATCTGAATAAAATTACAATGTGATATAAAAATATCTGTGATCCTGCTATTACCATTGGGGTTCGTTGCCTATGTTCATAACTGGGAGAAATGCTAAATTTCCAAAGATGTAACCTTCCAAGTTCACAGACCCCCATGAATTCTATTTGTGAACCCCAAGGTAAGAATCACTGCCTTGGGACACCTGACTTGTTCAGTTGGTAGAGCATGCCACTCTTGGTCTCGGGGTCATGAGTTCAAACCCCACATTGGGCACAGAACTTACTAAAAAGAAAAAAAAACCACTGCCTTAGAATAAGTTCTCTTTAAGGAGTCTGAAGGGAAGGAAAATTTCTTCTCTACCCTCAAGGTCTTCCAACTGGAATAAGAACTCAATTAACATGAGACAGATTAACAGGAGAAAAAAACAAAAGTTTTATTACATGTGCACAGAGGCCCAATTATGAAATTAAGACCTAAAGAAATGACCAAGGCAAACAGTTTTTATCCTTTCTAGATAAAGAGATCATACATCTGTGAGGAATTGGCAGGACAAAGAAAACTGTGGAAGCTTCAGTTAGTAAGGAATTCTAAACAGAATTTGGGCTGGGGTAGTAAATTAGTAAAAAATAAGAGTTCTTTATACAGCCTTCTTGGCTCTAAATTTCCCATTTCTGGTGATAAGGATGTCTCTACCTCCTGGTACAGGAAGGTTACCTTTCACATGAGATATTTATTTCCTGCTTTCAGAGGCACAGAGGAGGTTCTGAGTGTCCTTACACAGGCTGTCTCTGAATGTTGCCAGGTGAACTGGGGAGACCCTGGGCCCTGGGGCCTCTCGACCCAGCCCATCCCAAAGATGTCGCCAAAGGTTCTCGGTTTTGTAACAAGAAAGAATTCAAGGATGGACACAACACAGTGGACAAGCAACACAACTGGGAAAGTTTATTAAAGCAAAAGTACATTCCTGTGATGGGAAAGCAGGCAAGCTCAAGAGAGAGCTATGAGCCCTAGGGTTTAGGTTTCTTTTATTGACAGTTGTTCACTAGAGGGTGGAATATTCATTACTCCAGGCAGGGATATCAGGAAGCAGGGTTTCACGCCTTTTCTTCCTTATTTGTCAGGGGTTTCCTGTCATGGTACCTGCCATCTTGGGCCTGACTGGTTTGATTTGACTTCTTATGGAGTGCTGCCAGGACAGGCCTCTGACTTTCTCCACACCTGGCCATGACTTCCTCTTTGCTGGCCTCCAGGTATCCTGTTAGAACCTAACTAATTGTCTCTAACATTAAGTAACTTTATTTAAAATAATCAATATGCCAAAGTGGTCCATCTTGGGGCTGCCTGCCTTGGCCCCTACAAGTCCTTACAGGGCCCCATACTAAAAGACTTACAGCTGCCCATCCCTGCAGCTCATTGCATAAGCCCAGACAAATTCAAATCCCAGCCAGGACTCAAGCTGGGAACCCTACTCTATTTAGACAAAATGTTTTTTAAAATAGATGAGTCTATTATTAGGATATTTCTAGATAATCAAAAGATCTCATTGACTCAACTTTAACCTGGCATTGCTTCCCAGTCCCCACAACCCCCACCAATTCACCCACCACACTGTGACAAGAGTGATCTTTTAAAATGCAAATATGATCATGTGACTCCCCTGCTTAAAATACTAGGCTCTTCTGGCCCTGTCACTTTCAGAAAAAAAGGTATTTCATAAGCAGATTCCTAAATGTTACTCCCCCCCACCCCCCTGATCCAGCTGTGGTTATACTACAGTGATTCAGAATCACTGAACTACATGCACTTACCCATATACACCTACTTTTGTACACACTGTTCCCTTTTCCTGGAATGTCCTCCCACCCCATCCTTACCTAGCAAATTCCTTCTTGGTGTTTAAAATCCAACTCAAGCACTAACTCCTCTGAGAGAAGGTGTCAGGCCTTTCCTGGCCTCCCTGGGAAGAGTTTATTACTTTCTCCTATGTGCTACCACGCACTGAACCTTGACTATACATATAGTGTGGCGCTTATATAAACCAGTTTATTGGATGAGCTAGACACAGTAGGATGTAAGCAGAAAGCAATATAATTCTTTCACACCACTGCTTCACACCACAAGCTCTGTGGAATCATTTTTCCCCACCCCTGCATGAAATTTCAGACAGCGCTCATACCTTTTTCAGTCACTCTCAGATATTAAAAAATAGTTGTTTTTTAGGCATTAAAAATTCCAGTCCAGGGGCACCTGGGTGGCTCAGTCGTTAAGCGTCTGCCTTCGGCTCAGGTCATGATCCCAGGACCCTGGGATCGAGCCCCACATCGGGCTCCCTGCTCGGCGGGAAGCCTGCTTCTCCCTCTCCCACTCCCCCTGCTTGTGTTCCCTCTCTCGCTGTCTCTCTCTCTGTCAAATAAATAAATAAATAAAATCTTTAAAAAAAAAAAAAAATTCCAGTCCAGTGTAATGTATCGCAGCTTTAATCCATCACCTATTTCCAAGTTTCTCCCCTCCCTCAGTTCCGCCAGGAAACTTGTAGTGGGGAAAGGGTAGGGAGTGTGGTTGGCTTCCTCCCTCATCCATTTTCTCTTCTATCCCTCCTCCCCCAGTCACTGTGCTGCCTCAAACCCTGCCTCTAGGGTTGAAGGACAGGAAAGCACTAGAAGGAAGAACCAGAACAAGCTTTCCTTTACTCGTTCTATTTTCACCTGGCATTGGAGGGTGCTGCAGATGTCCAAAGCTGATACTTTCTCTGGAGAGTTACTTGGAACTTCCCTGTCCCTGGGCTTCTCTCACCTGCAGTTCCCTTGACTTGGGCAACACCTACCCTGGCTGGCCTCTTTCAACACCTCTGTCCCTGGTTTCTATGAATCCCTTCTTCTGTTGGGGTCACTTCATACCTCTGAGATATCTTCCTAGAGAATATCCCTTATAAGATTACCCAACTCTAAATTCCTACCATGGTGGCTTCTTCTGGCCCCTGGGAAACAGACAGCTGCTTGCCCATATGTTGGTAGAAGTACAGCTCCCTGCAAAGGCAATGTTCTCTCTTTCCTCTGTTGTCACAGTCTGCTTTAGCCATAGTCTCTCTCACCTTAAGACTTTGTTTTCAGATATAAGTCAATTGCCAATCCCTGCAAATGTCAATCTCCAGGGGATACATGTCAAGCCCTTGGAGTGGTTCTCTTGTAGCCCCATTTTCACTCAAGTGAGTGGGAAGTGTCTCTGTCACTCTCCCATGAGCAGAAGAAACTCCAAGGCATTCTCACAACTCTCTTCAAAACCATTCTCTCTACCACTTTCCTCTCAATCAATCCCCTAACTTCTCTTTATATACCTTCAGGGTAAGTAATAGCCTAAGGGGCGACAGATCATATTTTGGAAGTCATCCTTTAGCAAATTCTATAAAGATGGTGTGTCTCCTGTCTTTTGAATATGGGACTCCTTTGTTTTCAGCTTCGCATTCTCATCCAAAACCGAAACAGGAAAAGTCCCATTTTAATATCTGTTGCATAGGACAGCATCCATTACTACACCATGAGCTTCTTGACACCAGGAAGTAAGTTTCACTCATTTTCCATCGTTAGCACCTAGCATAGTACCTGGGACAGGAAAAGTGCTCAAAACTATTTGTTGACCTCAGTTCAAGATGTTGGACTGGTACATCCTCACAATCCCTCCTAGAATCCATTAAAATAAAAGTACAGCAGTATATAAAGGAATAAACCTCTAACAGGAAAAAGAATGAGATAAAGGTGAAGGAATTGCCAATAAAAAAGATCCCAACACATTTCTGGGAGAAGGAAAGTGGATGTGAGCAAGTTGGCAGGTGAAACAGATGGATGAAACCACAGTCTAGAATATGTTATGAGGAAGCTACAGAGGAAATGCAAGCCAGCCTTCCTGGCAGAACCCTGGAGATACTCTGGGCTCTGAGTCAGTAAGCACAGAAGGGAGCAAAAATGAGAGGTGGAGATTTAAACTGGGGAATTAATTGAAGATTTGTAAGACAGAACAGCTGCATCAGTCTCCACCACCATATTCCTCCCCAAATCCTTTGCCCAGAGTAGTAGTCACTGGCATTTGCCAATAAGCAAAAAACAAATTTAAAAAAAAAAAATTAGAGGGCTTTTAACTGAAAAAAAAATGAATGCCATGGAAAAAGTTAAGACTTTTAGTTTGGATATTGGCTTCTCAGAGGATCACCCTTTCTCAGTGGGCATTTAGAGAGCCTATTGCCAGACAGCCAATTTCCAGCCTACCCACCCTAAAACAAACCCTGACAAGCAACCAGTCCATCCTGCCCTGCATCATAAAGACTTCCCTGTCAGAATTCCCAGTCAGCCATTAGAGGAAAGAACTACCTGGAAAACAGACCTCCTTTATACAGAAAACAGATCTGCTTTCCAAAACAGTAAAGGGAAAACTCACACCAGCTACTCAGTAATTTTTATTTTTTTAATTTTTTTAAAAGATTATATTTATTTATTTGTCAGAGAGAAAGAGAGAACACAAGCAGGGGGAGCAGCAGGCAGAGGGAGCAGCAGGCTCCCCGCTGAGCAAGGAGCCTGATGCGGGACGCGATCCCAGGATCCTGGGATCATGACCGAGCCAAAGGCAGACGCTTAACCAACTGAGCCACACAGGCGTCCCAGTAATTTTTCTTTAAAAACAAATGGACAGGATAGTGACATCACCAAAAATGGCGAACTATAGTGCTCCATAGGGAACTATAGTACTCCATCCCTCCACAAAAGCAACTAATGAGCTGGCAAAAACAGAATCAACTTTTGCAGAACTCTGGAATCTACTCAAAAACATAAAACATCCAGGGAAGTCTTGGCAAAGAAAGAAGTGGCTGCTATGCGGTAAGAGATAGATGTAACATTTTAAATTGCCTGCCTATCGTCCTCCAAACTCCAGATGGCTCTGAGGATGGCAGCCCATGCTACTGGAGCAGATTGCTAGTAATGGAGGGAGCAACAGAACTTACTCTCAAAGATTTGTGGCTATCCATTTCTACCTGTCTGGTGGACCCCTAAAGAACAGACACAAGGACTTGCCTTTGTTTCACGTGACTCAGTGCATTCTCAGCACTGGAACAACTGTTTAGGCAGCATTTACCAAAAACATTTAAAGGCACAAATATTGCCACAGTGGACTGTGGCAAGGGACAACAGTTAGGACAAGTAATAGGCAGGCCAAGACATATGGAAAGGAAGGGGTTATAAACGGAGCTGTGTGTGGGTATAATGGATTTTTTAAAGCTCCCAAATATTCCAGGGAATTGAGAAAGCCACACACATACCCAGTCCTGAATGCATGCACAGAAAATATTGAAGACCTTAAGCTTTCACTTCTGACTCACCTTCAGGCTCTGCATAAGCATGACGTGAAAACTGAGGCAGAATTGTAAACAATGTGGCTAAGCTTTAAAGGAGTGCCCAAGAAAAAACCAATGTATCAAGAATGGCAAAGGATTTTTTTTTCTTTCTCTGGCCTCAGGCACTTAAGGAAACTCTGTCAAAACACTAGCTGACCCATAGACGTCATTGGCCACACACAACAAAGAATAGAGTTCTTACAAAAATTGTTTAAAAAAATCACTTAACAAACAACTATAACTCAAAACTTAAGTAGTAACAAAAACCTGGGTGGAGGGAGGGGAGGGAGGATCTGATCTCCACATGTGCCATGTTAATATTCAAAATGTTTTCAAAGTTTTCAACAAAAAATTTCAAGGCATGAAAAGAAATAAGAAAGTATGGCCCATTCCCAGGAAAAGATAAAATCAATAGAAATTGTCCTGAGGAAGCCCAGATTTGGACATACTAAACAAAGACTTCAAATGAAAGACCTAAATGTGAGACTTGAAACCATAAAAATCCTTGAAGAGAGCACAGACAGTACAGCTGTAACATTTTTCTAGATAAATCTCCTGAGGCAAGGGAAATAAAAGCCAAAATAAACTACTGGGACTACATCAAAATAAAAAGTTTCTGCACACTGAAGGAAACAATCAACAAAACTAAAAGGCATCCTACTGAACGGGAGGAGATACTTGCAAATCACATATCCCAAAAGAGTTAGTATCCAAACTACATAAAGAACTGATACAACTCAATACCCCCCAAAACAAATAATCCCATTTAAAAATGGGCAGAAGACATTAACAGACATTTCTACAAAGAAAACATCCAGATGGCCAACAGACCCATGAAAAGATGCTCAACATCACTGATCATCAGGGAAATGCAAATTAAAACCACAGTGAGATATCACCTTAAACCTTTCAGAATAGCTAAAATCAGCAACACAAGAAATGACAGGTGTTGGTGAGGATGTGGAGAAAAAGGAATTCTGTTGCACTGTTGGTGAGAATGCAAACTGGTGCAGCCATTTTGGAAAACCATACAGAGGTTCCTTAAAAAATTAAAAATAGAACTATCCTATGATCCAGGGATTGCCCTACATGGTATTTATCCAAAAAATATGAAAACACTCATTCAAAGAGATACATGCATCCCTATGTTTATAGATAGCATCATTTACAATAGCCAAGATATGGAAGCAGCCCATGTGTCCATCGATAGATGAGTGGATATACACTCATTTTGTATATATAAGAAATGGAATATTATTTGTCCATAAAAAAGGTTGAACTCTTGCCATTTGCAACAACATGGATGGAGTTAGTGTAATGCTAAGCAAAATAAGTCAAAGACAAATGCCACATGATTTCATTCACATGTGGAATTTAAGAAAGAAAGCAAATGAGCAAAGGGAAAATAAAGAGAGAGGGAGGGACGCCTGGGTGGCTCAGTCAGTTAAGTGTCTGCATTCAGCTCAGGTCATGATCCCAGGGTCCTGGATCAAGTCCCACATCAGGTTCCCTGCTCAGCGAGGAGCCTGCTTCTCCCTCTGCTTGCTGCTTCCCCTGCTTGTGCTCTCTCTCTCTGACAAATAAATAAATAAAATCTTTAAAAAAAATAAGAAAGAGTGAGAGAGACAAGCCAGGAAAGAGACTCTTAACTATAGAGAACAAACTGATGGTTACCAGAGGGGAGGTGGGCATAAAGATGGGGGAAATAGGGGATGGAAATTAAAGAGTATACTTATGATGATGAAATAATAAAATAAAAAAGAATAAAAGACAAAATGCATAAAACAATTATAAATCTTATTAATGTGCACACAATGTATAAGATGTAATGTGTTACAGGGCGCCTGGGTGGCTTAGCTGGTTAAGCGACTTCCTTCGGCTCAGGTCATGATCCTGGAGTCCCGGGATCGAGTCCCACATCGGGCTCCCTGCTCAGCAGGGAGTCTGCTTCTCCCTCTGACCCTCCTCCCTCTCATGCTCTCTGTCTCTCATTCTCTCACAAATAAATAAAATCTTAAAAAATTAAAAAAAATAAGATGTAATGTGTTACAACATCAACATAAAGGGAGGACAGAACTATATAAGATCAGTTTTATATACAATTTTTGAATTTTTTTTAGAGAGTGTGCACATGCAAGTGTGGTGGGGAGAGGCAGAAGGAGAGGGAAAGAGAGAATCTTAAGCAGGCTCCACGTCCAGCACAGAGCCTGATGCAGGGCTCAGTCTCACGACCCTGAGATCATGGCCTGAGCCAAAATCAAGAGTCAGACACTTAATGGATTGAGCCACCCAGGTGCCCCATGTATACAATTTTTGTATACAATTGAAGCCAAGTTAGTATTAATTCATGCTGTTTTGTTATGCATTTAACATGTAACCACTAAGAAAATATCTAAAAAATATACAGAAATAAATGAGAAAGGAATCAAAATGGTAGACTAAAAAAATCAATTAAACACAAAAGAAAGCAGTAGTGGAGGAACTAGGGAGCAGAAAAGACATAAGACATATAGAAAACAAGTAATAAAATGACAGAAGTCCTTCCTATTCAATAATTTCAATAAACATAAAAGAATTAAACACAGCAATTAAAAAACAGAAATTGGCAGAATGGATAAAGAAACATTGTCCAGCAATATGCAGTCTATAAAAGACTTAATTTATATCCAAAGATACAATTGATTTGAAACTGAAAGGTTGGGGAAAGATACCCCATGCAAATAGCAACCAAGAGAGCTGGAGTGGCTATACAAATATCAGACAAAATAGTCTTTAAGTCAAAATTTTTTATGAGACAAAGAAGTACTCTATACATTGATAATAGGGTCAATCCATCAAGAAGATAATAACAATTATAAACATAGATACATCTAACATCTGAGTCCCAAAGTATATGAAGCATTGACAGGAATTGACCAGAATGAAGGGAGAACTAGTGCTACAATGATAGTTGAAATCTTCAATACCCTTTTCAATTATAGATAGAACAAGTAGACAAAAGATCAATAAGAAAAGAGAGGGCAACATTATAAACCAACTAGACCTAATAGATGCATACAGAACATTCCATGCAAAAAGAGAAGAATATATACTCTTCTCAGGTACACATGGAATATTCTCCCAGATAATATGTGGCCATATGTTAGGCCACAAAATAAGTCACAATAAATTTGAAAACATTTAAATCATACAAAATATCTTCTCTGACTACAATGAAATGAACCTAGAAATTACTAACAGAAAGAACATGGGAAAATGTACACAGATATGGAAATTTAAAAATATACCCTCAAATAATCCATGCGACAGAGAAGAAATCTCAAGAAAAATTAGAAAATATTTTAAGATGAATGAAGATGAAAAAACAACATACCACAACTCATGAAATGCAGTGAAAGGAGTGTTCAGTGGGAAATTTATATATGTAAATAGCTACATTAAATAAGAAGGAAGATCTCGAGATGCCTGGGTGGCTCAGTTAGTTAAGTGTCTGCCTTCGGCTCAGGTCATGATCTCAGGGTCCTGGGATCGAGTCCCACATTGGGCTCCTTGCTCAGCAGGGAGCCTGCTTCTCCCTCTGCCTGCTGTTCCCCCCGCTTTTGCTCTCTCTCTCTCTCTCTCAAATAAATAAATAAAATCTTTTTTTTTTCAAGAAAAGGAAGATCTCAAATTAATAACCAAGCTTTCCACCTTAAGGAATAAGGGAAAAAAGAACAAACTAACCCCAAGCTAGCAAATCGAAGAAAATTATACAGCAGATGTAAATGAAATAGAGAATATAAAAACAATGGAGTAAATTAGTGAAATCAAAAGTTGGTTCTTTGAAAAGATCAACAAAATGGATAAACCTGGAGTGCCTGGGTGGCACAGTTGGTTGGGTGTCTGACTCTTGATTTTGGCTTGGGTCATGATCTCATCATCATGGTATCAAGCCCCACATCATGCTCCACACTCAGCACAGAGTCTGCTTGTGATTCTCTTTCCCTCTCCCTCTGCCCCCCCACTCTCTCTCTCTCTCTCAAATAAATCTTTTTTTAAAAAGTGGATAAAACTTTAGCTAGACTACAGAAAAAGAGAGAAGATGGAAATTACTAAAATCAGAAGTAAAAGTAGGAACATTGCTTCCAACCATACAGAAAAGATGCTCAACATCAGGGGTCATTAGGGCAATGCAAATCAAAACCATGAGATACCACTTCACACCCACTAGGATGGCTACAATCAAAAAGCAAAAATAGAAAGTTGTAGCAAAGATGCACAGAAATTAGCGCCCTCACACATTTCTGATGGGAATGAAAATTGTGCAGCCAGTATAGAAAACAGTTTGGTAATTCCTCAGCGATGTTAAACATAGAATTACTCTATGACCCAGCAATTCCCCTTCTAGGAATATACACCCCAAAAATGGGAAACATGTGTTCACACAGAAACTTATAACAAATCTTCATAGCAGCATTATTCATAATAGCCAAAAAGTGGAAACAACTTAAATGTCCATCAACTGATCAATGGATCAACAAGATGTAACCATACAATGGAATATTGTTCAACCATAAATAGAAATGAAGTCATGATACACACTACAACATGGATGAACTTTGGAATCAAATGCTGAGAGAAAGAAGGCTGATACATAAGGCTCCATATTGTATGATTCCAGTTATATGAAATATCTGGAATAGGCCCAAATCCATAGAGACAGAAAACAGATCAGTATTTGCCTGAGGCTTGGGGGAGGGGGAATGGGTAGTTACTGGTTAATGGTATAAGTTTTCCTTTTGGATAACAAAAATGTTCTAGGACTAGATAGGAGTGATAGTTGCACAACATTGTAAATGTACTAAATATCAATGGATTATATAATCAAATGGTTATATATAAATTTTATGTCAAGTGTATTCTTACCATAATTTTAAAAATGGGCAACATAACCAACTGATCAAAACTAATATTACCATGGGGGCACCTGGGTGAATCAGTCGTTAAGCGTCTGCCTTCAGTTCAGGTCATGATCCCAGGGTCCTGGGATCGAGCCCCGCATCGGGCTCTGTGCTTCGCGGGAAGCCTGCTTCTCCGTCTCCCACTCCCCCTGCTTGTGTTCCCTCTCTCACTGTGTCTCTCTCTGTCAAATAAATAAAATCTTTTTTAAAAAAACTGATATTACCATGGATACAATATAGAAATAAAAATAAAGTACGGGTATCCACAACCATTTGATGAACTGCACAAACATAAGTTTGAATAAAAGAAGCCAGACATGAAAGAATACATTCTGTATGATTTCATTTGTATAAAGTCCAAGAAGAAGCAAAATAATTTCAGTGCTAGAAGTCAGGACAGTGCTTATTTTGGAGGAAGATGAGAAGTGGGAATTGGGAAGAGATATGATAGAAACATTTGGAATGCTAGTAATGTTTTATTTTTTGATTTGGTGGTAGTTACTTTGGTATGTTAATTTTGTGATAAATTTATAATCATTTTACTTCTTTTCTGTGTGCTATATTTTAATAAGTTTTCAATTTAAAAAAAAAACCTAACATTACTAACAATGGGACAAAACATCATGTGCCCCCTGATATAATGCACTGAGGACACATCATTTCTTATGTTACCTCCACCAAAAAAATGCATAACCTGAATTTAATCATAAGGAAATTTCAGACAAACCAAAATTGAGAGAAACTCTGTAAAATACCTCACTGATATTCTTTAAAAATGTCAGGTCACCCTCAAAAAATTAAAAATAGAACTATCATATGATCCAGCAATTCCATTTCAGGGTATTTATCCAAAGGAAAGTAAAACACTAACTTGAGGGGCACCTGGGTGGCTCAGTCAGTTAAGCATCTGACTCTGTTTCGGCTCAAGTCATGATCTCATCGGTCGTGGGATTGAGCCCTGCATCGGGCTCTGCTCAGTGGGGAGTCTACTTGAAAATTCTCTCCCTCTGCCCCTCCCCCCACTCACTTTCTCTCATCTCTCTAAAATAAATAAATCTTTTTTAAAAACCACTAACTTGAAAAGATATATGCACCTTATGTTTATTGCAACATTATTCACACTAGCTAAGATAGGGAAGCACCCTAAGTGTCCATCAGTGAATGGGTAAAAATGTGGTATGTGTACACACACACACACACACACACGCACACACACACACACACAGGAATATTACTCAGGCATACAAAAGAAGGAAATCTTACCATTTGGGACAACAAAGATGGACCTTGAGGGTATTATGCTAAGTGAAATGACTCAGAGAAAGACAAATACCATATGATCTCCCTTATATGAGGAATCGAAGAAAAAAAATCCCAAACTCATAGATACAGAGAAATAAATTGGTAGTTGTCAGAGGCTAGGGGTTGGGGGGTTAGGTGAAATGGGTGAAGGAAGTCAAAAGGTACAAATTTCCAGTTTTAAATAAGTCATACGTGTGCTAGATAGGCTTCATTCAGGCATGAGTTATATTAATGTTGGCTATGATTCGATGTTAATGAATCAATAATATGTATTAAAGTGTCTTTGAACAGAGACACACATAAAATAAGGTTATGTATTGATTAGTTGATGAAAATATTGTGGCCCGAGGCTCACAGGACCTTAACCCTGTATTTCCCAGGAACAATGGTTCAGCATTCACTAATTCAGTGTTGGCAGTGACCTTATAGAGTGTACCTACTGCAAATAATAGAAATCAACTATTCCATTATAGCACTGATCACAGGTTATAAGTATATGCTTATTTGTGTAATTTTTAAATGTATGTTTTTAAAAAAAGTCATGGGATGTAATTTACAGCATGGTAACTGTAGTTAGTAATACTGTATTATATATTTGAAAGTTGCTGAGAGTAAATCTTACAAGTTCTCATCACAAGAAAAAAATTTGTAGCTATGTGTGATAGGTGTGAATTAGACTTATTGTGGTGATCATTGCACAATATATACAAATACCAAATCATTATGTTGTACACCTGAAACTCATGTAATGTTATATGTCAATTATATCTCAATTAAAAAAAGTATCAGATCAGGGGACGCCTGGGTGGTTCGGTTGGTTAAGCATCTGCCTTCGGCTCAGGTCATGACCCCAGGATCCTGGGATCGAGTCCCACATTGGGCTCCCTGCTCAGCGGGGGGCCTGCTTCTCCCTCTCCCGCTCCCCCTGTTTGTGCTCTCTCTCTCTCTCTCTCTGGCAAAATAAATAAATAAAATCTTTTTTAAAACAACTATCAGATCATAAAAGGCACAAAAAGACTGAGGAACTGTCACAGATTAAAGGAGACTAAGGAGACTCGACAACTAAATACTTTATGTGCTCCTGGATTGTATCCTGGACCTGGAAAATGACATTAGTGAGCAATTGATAAAATCTGAATGAATTATGTTGATGAGATAATTTTATCAATATTAATTTCCTGATTTTGATAATTGTACTATTGGTATGCAAGACATTTACATGTATACAAGAATTTTTTGTGCTATTGTCACAACATTTTTTAAGTCAGAAATTATTTCAAAAAGAAGAGTTTTAAAATTTTTAAATTAAACAATCTGGGAAAGCAGCCAAGAATGATAGTCAGGAATCTAGGCTTCTTTTATCTTGTTGCCTCATCTTCTCCTGGGTGTTTATCTCGTGCCTGTTCCAAGTTGGTGCACTATCTCGTGCATCCATGTTCCAGGTAGCGGAATGGAGGGGGTAAGGATAGAGGATGAAAGGAAGGGTAAGAAGTATGCAATCTGGAACTTCCAGATATCACTTGCACTTATATCCCATTAGCCAGAACTTAGTTATATAGTCACAGCTACCTGCAAGGAGGGCCATGGAATATCTTTATTTGCCCATCTAAAAATTATGAGGCTTATTACTGTTTTAGAAATGGAGAATAGAAATTGAAGGGCAACTAGCTGTCTTGGTCAGGGCCTGATCCAGAATTCTCTCTTGAGAGCAGGAGAGGAAAGTTTAGTATTATGGCTGTGCAGCAGGCCTTGAGAACAACCAGTCTAGATCCGAGCAGAAAAACAGACATGGCAGGAAAAAATGTGGTCTCAATTTAATAAATGGCATAATGAAAAATTTGGAAAAAATTCAGTTATTATGAAGTTAAATAGAATTAAAATAAAGTTGCAATGCTAGTTTCTTGGTGTGATTGAAGGTGACTTTTATGCAAAAAAAAGCTATTATTAAATGGGTTTAATTTCAGTTGATTAAAGTTAGAAAATTTAAAACAAGTTTCTCTTGATTTTTCATTTCAATTTACAAAGGTATTCTATTTATTAATCAGTCCAATTTATAACTTAATTAACTAAATTCCCTTAAACATTTAAATTGCATTTTCAAATATATTTTTCTTTTTAAATACTTTAAATGCCCATAGCAAGCTCTAGATAATTAAACAAGTTAATTAAATAGTACTTAAACAATTCTAGTAAATATAATAAATGAAAAGTATAAACATGGGTGAAACTTAAGTCTGCATAAATGTTCTAATACCTAACTTCCTCAATTTACAAGGGGGTTTGGGTCTTGATAAACCAGTCATAAGTTGAAAGTATTGTAAGTTGAAATGCATGTAATACATATAACCTACTAAACATCATAGTTTAGCCTAGCCTACCTTATACGCTCTAACACGTACAGTAGCCTACAGTTGGACAAAATCATCTAACACAAAGCTTATCTTATAATAAGGTATTGAATATCATGTAATTTACCAAATACTATACCGAAAGTGAAAAACAGAATGATGGCTTGGGTGCAGAATGGTTGTCAGCGTATCCGTTGTTGACCCTCATGATCACATGATTGACTGGCAGCTGCAGCTTGCTGCCACTGCCCAGCATCACGAGAGTTTAACACTGCACATCACTAGCCCAGGAAAAGATCAAAATTCAAATCCGGAAGTACAGTTACTACTGAATGCATATCACTTTTGTACCATCATAAAGTTGAAAAATCTTGAATAAATTCTAAGAGAAAATAAAGTTAGTAATTGTGAATGAGCTACTAAAGCATTTGATGGGATGGAGAGGAAGGAGCACAACCTGCAACCTAGCAATACCATTTCTAGTTTAAAAACCCTAGACAATCTCTTGCATATGCACATAAGGAGACCAGCCAGTTTAAGAATCTTCATTGCTGAGGTACCCGGGTGGCTCAGTTGGTTAAGCATCTGTCTTTGGCTCAGGTTAGGATCCCAGGGTCATGGAATCAAGCCTGGTCAGCAGGGAGTCTGCTTCTCCCTCTTCCTCTGCTCCTCTCCCCTCAAATGCTCTCTTGCTCTCTCTCTCTTGCTCTCACTCTTGGTCTCACTCTCCCTCTCAAATAAATACATGAAATCTTAAAAAAATATATTCATTGCTGTACTTCTTATAATAACAAAATTTAAGAGCCACTTAAATGACCATCAGCAGGAGAACGGGTGAATAAATTATGATACATTCATTCAATTGAATACTACAGAGAAGTTATTGTGAATGAACTAGAGCTACATGTATCAACATGGAAAATTTCACAAACAACATTGAGCAAAACAAGCAAGTTGCAAAATAATAAATCCAAGATACTGCTGCTTGTGTAATTTTAAAAAGGAAAAGCAATACTAAATATCATTTATGGATATATGTACATTAAAAGTATATATATAGGGGCACCTGGGTGGCACAGTCAGTTAAGCACCCAGCTCTTGGTTTTGGATCTTGGTCATGATCTCAGGGTTATGAGATCGAGCCCCATACATGCCCAGCATGGAACCTGCTTAAGATTCTCTCTCTCCCTCTCCCTCTGCCCTTTCCCCCCTTCTAAAATAAATAAATCTTTTTTAAAAGTATGTATATATATATATATATATATATATATATGCATATATATATATGCATGGAAATGTTAAATATCAAGTTCAAGATAGCGGTTATCACTGGGGAGAGAAGGAGGAAGGGCAATGAGACCTTGGAAGGGTATAGGAGATGCTTCAACTGTATTTTTTTTTAAATCAAAACAAACAAAATTAAATGTTTGTTGAATAAATTCATAAATGTGCACATCAAATATACTGATATTTGGTATATTTTCAGTTTTATCTTGAGGTTTAAATTCACAAGGATTTCATGGCTAATTATTCAGGCTAGTTAACATAAGAGCAGTAATAAATTCAGTCACTGTCCTATTTATTTATTTATTTATTTATTTTTTATTTATTTGAGAGAGAGAGAATGAGAGAGAGCACATGAGAGGGGGGAGGGTCAGAGGGAGAAGCAGACTCCCTGACGAGCAGGGAGCCCGATGCGGGACTCGATCCAGGGACTCCAGGATCATGACCTGAGCCGAAGGCAGTCGCTTAACCAACTGAGCCACCCAGGCGCCCAGTCACTGTCCTATTTACACATCAAAGTTTCTAGCCTGAATATCCAGGAATGGCAAACAGGCATTTCTCCTACTAGTAAGGTTTCCAAACACAATTAATTAAGTAGGATATATGATTTGCATCATATAGACCTATAAAAGCTATAACCAAATAGTGAGCACTGTCATCAGGAGCTACTACCTTAAATGAGGAAGCAGGTATTGCTAGGGTCACATCTGTTCTGCATGCACTGCACACTGGTGGTTTGTTTATGGTGACAATGGATGATAAATGATAAAGGTGATAGGCATGTAGAAGAAATCCAAGCTAAAGACAATGGAAGTGAGTGGAACAGAAAGGCAACTTACTCTTAAACAAAAGCTAACTATAATCAAAAACTGGATTGGCTCAGTGATGTCTATATTTTATAACTAAACATTTATCATTATTTTTTAAACTCTACTTAAAATTCTTATAGGAAACAACCCAAAAACGTCCAGGAAAATAGATAGACAACAGGAAAATGGATAAACAAATTGCCGTATATTTATAAAATGAAATACTACATGTCAATAAAAAGAATAAACTATTGATATGCAAAATAACATGAATGAATCTCAAAAACATTATGCCCAGTGAAAGAATCCAGACATAAAAGAGTACATATTGTTTGATTCCATTTAAATGAAGTTCTATAACAGGCAAAACTAAACTACGGTAGCATAAATTAGAGCAGCAGCTGTGGGCCAGGAAGGATTTACTAGAAAGTTGCAAGGAAATATTATTCATTTTGATTGGGGTAATGGTTACACCAGTGTATAGATTTGTTAAAAACAACAACAACAACCATGTCACTGACCTATACATTTAAACCAGATGCATTTTATTGTATGCAAATTATACTTCAAAAAAGCTGATTATTAAAAATCCCTACAGGAAAAATAGCACTGTAATTATGAGTCTGAAAACTCTCTAGTGCAGAGATCACAAACTGGTAGTCCACAGATGTGTTTTGTTTGGACTCAATTATTTTTTAACTGAATTAGTTGCCAACATTTGGAAATTGACATTAAAGTTTGTTTGTTTTTTTTAATGTCCAGCTTCTCCTGAAAAACCTTGACATCTTGCAATATTAGGCCAACATTTTTGCATAACCATAATTTGCTGGTGTACTGTCCACATTATACAAAGCATGTATTCATTCTCCACCATTCCCACCAGTGGACATTGTCTTACATCAGGCCAATTTCATTCAGTCTATATTATCTGCCTAGTGCCTGTGGACATTTAAGTTAGATATCTCTGCTCTAGTCCCACTCTATTTCCATTTTCCCATTGGAAAACTTGTTTTGTGCAATGAGACTTTTTTTTATAACATGAGGTTTCTCAGGAATGGAACTATTAAGTTATGGCCAAACAAATTATTACAAGAAATAGAAATAAGGAAATTGAAGAGAAGGAAATAGGAGTAGGGAAACTGGTGAGTTTATTTGTACACATAGTGAGTTTGAAGTGTTAAAAGGATGCCCCACTGAAAAGATTTGATAGCCAGTTAGAAACTCAAAACTGGGGTTCAGGAGCGGTCCAGCTTAGACATAGGGATTTGAAGTCCAAATTGAAGTAACATTTCTTGAGCACCTACTATGTAATAGTTACTGTACCAGGAACTTTCACAGACATCATCTGTATAGTTCAAGACACAGAAGTGAATTCAATTACTAAGGATGTACACAGAAAAGAGCAAAGGCTGAAGACAGAATCTGATGGAAGGAATCTTCAAATGTAAAGGATTTTAGAAAAGATGAGAATTGAGGGAACATTAGACAGAAGTGGTTAGAGATGGAAGAGCAAGAAAAAGTAGAGAATGTAAAGATATCAACAGTGTCAGTTATTACAGAGAGAGCAAAGAAATTGAAAAACAAGGAAAAGTCATGTGGGCAATTAAAAAGTCACTGGTGAGAACAGACTTAAATGGTTTCCATAGAGTACTGGGAATGAAGGTAAGATTCAAGGGTTAAGGAGTAAAAGGGTGGTTAGTAAATAGGAGAAGCAAGTGAGGGGATAATGGAACATAAAGGAAGAAACAATGCTAATATCTAAAGTCCATCACCAAAGTTCTCTGGGTTATAGAATAAGTCATTTCCACACCCATCTTCTTACATCTCTGCTCCAAGGAGCTGGGGACAGAATGAAGAGAAAATATAGACCCTGTCCCTACTGTCTTAGAGCTCATGGTCAAGTGAAATGGTACCAGGGAACAGTTACTTTGAAGGTGGGATAAAACAGAAATGCAAAGCAAAAGGTTAAGAAAAGAAAAAGAAGAAAAAATAAATCAAAAGGACAGTTATAAGATTAAAAAAACAAGGATAAAAATAGAAATCTTCCTAGTTATTTTTTTAAAGTAAGCATAATCCTTATTCCAAGCTAATAAAGATAGCATGTGTGCACACACATACACACACACACAAACATAAGACCAATTTTATTTATGAGTATATGTAAAAACTTGCATATAAAGTACCAGCAAAGTGAATTCAACAGCATATAAAAATAATAATATGAACAATATGAAATACGGTTGATTTGAGGAATATAAAGATAGTTCAATATAATTAAACCTAACCACATTATTCATCACATTAGAGCAACAAAGGAAGAAAATATTGTGTTTATAAACACAAATGGCAAAAAATACTTTTGATTAAATTCAATTTTAAAAAACAGAATGAACAAGTCTCTTAATAAACTTGAAATAGAAGGTTGTTTCTTCATTAAGATTTAAAAAAATGTTACTTAATCCAGGGAAATTTACAGCAATACAGGCCTACCTCAAGAAGAAAGAAAAAATCTCAAATATACAACCTAATCTTACACCTAAAGGAGCTAAAAAAAAGAACAACAATCCAAACCTAAAACCAGCAGAAGAGAGGAAATAATAAAGACTAGAGCAGAAATAACTGATATAGAAACTAAAAAAACAGTAGAACAGATCAATGAAACCAGGAACTGGCTCTGAAAATAATCAAGAAAACTAATAAGCCTCTAGCCAGACTTATCAAGAAAAAAAGAGAAAGGATTCAAGTAAATAAAATCACAAATGAGAGAGGAGAAATAACAACCAACACCACAGA
Organism: Leptonychotes weddellii; assembly: GCF_054177405.1. NCBI lineage: Eukaryota > Metazoa > Chordata > Mammalia > Carnivora > Phocidae > Leptonychotes > Leptonychotes weddellii. The sequence continues at coordinate 22,258,455 of NC_138385.1, forward strand.
AATACAATTATAAGAAAATATTATGAAAAACTATATGCCAACAAATTGGACAACCTAGAGGAAATGGATAAATTCCTAGAAACATATAACCTCCACAAACTGAATCAGGAAGAAATAGAAAACTTGAATAGACTGATTACCAGCAAAGAAATTGAATCAGTACTCAAAAAACTTCCAACAAACAAAAGGCCAGGACCAGATGGCTTCACAGGTGAATTTTACCAAACATTTAGAGAAGAGTTAATACCTATTCTTCTCAAACTATTCCAAAAAACACAAGACAAAGGAAAACTTCCAAATTCATTCTATGAAGCAGCATTACCCTGATATCAAAACCAGATAAAGACACCACAAAAAAAAAAAAAAAAGGAGAACTACAGGCCAATATCTCTGATCAACATAAATGCAAAGATCCTCAACAAATTATTGCCAAACCAAATCCAACAATACGTTAAAAAAATCATTCACCATGATCAAGTGGGATTTATTCCTGAGTTGCAAGTGTGGTTCAGTATTCACAAATCCATCAACATGATACATCACATCAATAAGAGAAAGGATAAGAACCATATGATCATTTCAATAGATGCAAAAAAAAAAAAGCATTTCACAAAGTACATCCATTCATGATAAAAACCCTCAACAAAGTAGGTTTAGAGAGAACATACCTCAACATAATAAAGGCCATGTATGTAAAATCCACAGCTAACCTCATACTCAATGGGGAAAAACTGAGAGCCTTTCCCTTAAGGTCAGAAACAAGACAAGAATATCCACACTCACCATTTAATTCAACATAGTACTGGAAGTACTAGCCACAGCAGACAACAAAAAGAAATAAACGGCATCCAAATCAGTAAGGAAGAAGTCAAACTTTCACTATTTGCAGATGACATGATCCTATATATTGAAAACCCTAAAGACTCCACCAAGAAACTACTAGAACTGATAAACAAATTCAGTAAAGTCACACGATACAAAATCAATGTACAGAAATCTGTTACATTTCTATACACCAAAAATGAAGCAGCAGAAAGTGAAAGTAAGAAAACAATCCCATTTACAATTAATAATTGATTATTTATCCCCAAATAATAAGATACCTAGGAATAAATCTAACCAAAGAGGTGAAAGATTGTACTCTGAAAACTATAAAACACTGCTGAAAGAAATTGAAGACGACACAAAGAAATGGAAAGACATTCTATGCTCATGGATTGGAAGAACAAATATTGTTAAAATGTCCACACTACCCAAAGCAATCTACACATTTAGTGCAATCCTTGTCGAAATACCAACAGCATTTTTCACAGAAAGAGAACAAGCAATTCTAAAATTTGTATGGAACCACAAAAGACCCCAAATAGTCAAAGCAATCTTGAAAAACAAAAGCAAAGCTGGAGGCATCACAATTCCAGACCTCAAGTTATATTACAAGGTTGTAGTAATCAAAACAGTATGGTACTGACACAAAAATAGACACATAGATCAATAGAACAGAATAGAAAACCCAGAAATAAACCCACTATTATATGCTCAATCTTTGACAAAGCAGGAAAGAATATCCAATGGGAAAAAGTCTCTTCAACAAACGGTGTTGGGAAAACTGGACAGCAACATTCAAAAGAATGAAACTGGACCATTTTCTTACAGCATACACAAAAATAAATTCAAAATGGATAAAAGACCTAAATGTGAGACCTGAAACCATAAAAATTCTTAAAGAGAGCACAGGCAGCAATCTGTCTGACATCAGCCATAGCAACATTTTCTAGATAGGTCTCCTGAGGCAAGGGAAAAAAAAGCAAAAACTAACTCTTAGGACTACCTCAAAATAAAAAGCTTCTGGACACTGAATGAAACAACAAAACTAAAAGGCAACCTACTGAATGGGAGAAGATATTTGCAAATGACATATCTGATAAAAGGTTAGTATCCAAAATATATAAAGAACTGATACAACTCGGGGCACATGGGTGGCTCAGTCAGTTAAGCATTGGCCTTCGGCTCAGGTCAAGATCCCAAGGTCCTGGGATTGAACCCCACATTGGGCTCACTGCTCAGTGGGGTGCCTGCTTCTCCCTCTCCCTCTGCCCTTCCCCCCTGCGCTTGTGCACAGTCTCTCTCTCCTGCTCTCTCTCAAATAAATAAAATCTTAAAAAAAGAAAAATTACAAAAAAGAACTGATACAACTCAACACCCAAAACACAATTAATCTAATTAAAAAATGGACAGAAGACAAGAACAGACATTTCTCCAAAGAAGACATCCAGATGGCCAACAGACCCATGAAAAGATGTTCAACATCACTGATCATCAGGGAAATGAAAATCAAAACTACAGCGAGGTATCACTTCACACCTATGGCTAAAACTGAAAACACAAGAAACAAGTGATGGCGAGGATGTGGAGAAAAAGAAACCCTCTTGCACTGTTGGCAGGAATGCAAACTGGTACAGCCACTGTGGAAAACAGTATGGGGATTCCTCAAAACATTAAAAATAGAATTTCCCTACAATCCAGTAATCACACCACCCAGTAATCACACCACCAGATGTTTACCCCCAAAATACAACAACACTAATTCCAAAGGATATATGCACCCCTATGTTTATAGCGGCATTATTTGCAATAGCCAAATTATGGAAGCAGCCCAGTGTCCATCAATGAATGAATGGATAAAGATGTGGCATATATACACAATGGAATATTATTCAGCCATAAAAAAGAATGAAATCTTGCCATTTGTAACGACATGGATGGAGCTGCAAAGTATTATGCTAAGCAAAATAAGTCAGTCAGAGAAAGACAATTACAACATGATTTCACTCACATGTAGAATTTAAGAAACAAAACAAAGGAACAAAGGGGAAGAGAGAGAGAGAACAAACTGATGGCTACCAGAGGGGAGCTGGTTGGCAGGATGGGTGAAATAGATGATGAGGATTAAGGAGAGTACTTGTCATGATGAGCACCAGGTGATTAAAATAAAAACATTCAATAAATAAACTTTCAATAAATAAATAAATAAAACACCAAAAAAAAGTTTCTTAATCCAAATGCCAATATCTTGCTTAAGGATAAACACTAGAAGCATTAAAATGAGAGCTAAAACAAGAATTCCTCTACAATCACCATTATGGACATTTTCTAGAAATGCTATCAATAAAATATGAAAAATTAATTAGAAATATAACTATTAGAAAGGATATACAATTATAATTCTTATTAATTATATGTTTGTCTTCTTAGAAATGCCAATATAATCAACTGAAAATCTAAGAGAGTAAATGGCTGTATACAAAAAATAAACAAAATCAACAGCCTTCCCAGATAACAGCAATAACTTATGAGAAAATATATTATATGAAATAATTAGAAATAATCTAAGAAGTACATAAGACCTATTCAAAGAAAACTCCATGAATAAACTGAGAGATAAAAAAAGTAGAACAAATGGAGAGGTGTACAAAGTGCCTGGATCATAAGCATAAGGCTGATCATCATAAAGATGTTGGTTCTTCCCTAAGTTATATCTGTAAGACAATTTCAATCAAACTGATAGAGGACAAATTATTTTATTGGAAAAACAAAATAAAGTAAGAACATTTTTTCAAAGTTTATACCAAAATGAATTCCAAATGTATTCAAGAGTTAATTTCCTTTAAAAAAAAACCTATAAGAATATTTAAGGTAGATTATATATATATCAGTCTACTGTCAGGATGATAAAGAACTTTTCCAGCATAAAAGCAATGGGGAAATAAAAGGAAAGTATTGATAGTTAAATACATAGTTAAAGCCTGTAATGTCATAAAAAGATAATAAAACGCAAAAAGGAAAAATTTCAACAAATATGATGGATAAAGTGTTCATATGCAAAGGACTCTTAATGAGCAAAGGACATAAACAGATAAGCCACAAAATAAGATATACAAATGGTCACTCGGCACGTGAAAATAATATTCAGGCTTGGGAAGCCTGGGTGGCTCAGTCAGTTAAGCCTTTGGCTCAGGTCATGATCCCGGGGTCCTGGGATTGAGTCCTGCTTCGGGCTCCCTGCTCAGTGGGAGCCCGCTTCTCCCTCTGCCTGCCCCGCCCCCCTCTTGTGTGTTCTGACAAATAAATAAATAAAATCTTTAAAAAATAAAAATCAAAGAACTAATCAGATTATTATTCTTTTTTCTATCAAACTGGCAAATGTAAAAAAAAAAAGGAGGAAAAAGGTAATAGTGCTGACAAGAGTTTTACAAGATAGCCTATCTCATGCACTGCTGGTTGGAGTATAACATGGTATAACTTCTATAAAACAACTTATCAATATGTATCAAGAACCTTTAAAATTGTTTCTGTTCTTTTACCCAAAAATTCCTTTTCCAAGAATCTGTCTTAAGAAAATGATCAGATAAATGGACAGATAGTAGATATTTATGTTTAAATTAGGATGAATTTATAATTCTTCCTCCAAACTAGGCTATTTTTGAGAGTTAAATAAGGCATTGTTAATAATTATTCCAGGACAGGGCGCCTGGGTGGCTTAGTTGGTTAAGCGACTGCCTTCGGCTCAGGTCATGATCCTGGAGTCTCAGGATCAAGTCCCGCATCGGGCTTCCTGCTCAGCAGGGAGTCTGCTTCTCCTTCTGACCCTCCCCCCTCTCATGTGCTCTCTCTTTCTCATTCTCTCTCTCAAATAAATAAATAAAATCTTTAAAAAAAAAAAAATAATAATTATTCCAGGACAACAGACATTAACAGGGATAGTCCCAAGCAAATTGGGTCATAGGGTCATAAATACTTTAAAGCCAGTGATTGCTGCATTAGAAGCTTAAAATGTACAAAGAAAGGGCAAAGGTTAAGTAATAGTGCATCCACATGATAGACTAATTAAAATTAGCTAATTAAAAATCATGTTTCAAAATGTATTTAAATATAATGTTGTGTGTATTTTTAAATTAGGATAATAAACGATATCTAGTATAATTCAAAGTGCCTAGGGGCGCCTGGCTGGCTCAGTGGGTAGAGCATGTGACTCTTGATCTTGGGATTGTGAGTTCTAGCCGTTGGGTGTAGAGATTACTTAAAAATAAAATCTAAAAAAAAAAAAAAAAAGTAGTTTAGTTTAGTTCCTTGGGGCGCCTGGCTGGCTCAGTCTGAAGCGTGTGTGTAGCTCTTGGTCTTGGGGTCATGAGTTCAAGCCCCGCATTGAGGGTAGAGATTACTTAAATAAAAACTTTTTTAAAAAAGTGGCTAAACACCTTATTGGCATAGAATGTATACATTCCTTGATTGCCTGTACAACATCTAACCCCCCTTGTCCCCTTCCTAAAAGCATCCCCATTTCCCTCCCTCCTTTTGGCGGTGTCTGTCCTTGGATGGGCAGGTATAAAGCCAAAGGCAAGAGCCCACAGCAGACATCTGGCCACAGTTTTCAGTTCCTGTTGGTCCAGAGGAGAACTTAAGACTTTTATTCGAAGCTTGCTGTGAGTCCCCAGAAGCTATGCTCCTTTTCCCCTCAAGATCTGAACCACGAGGGAAGCTGGCCCCTTAAAGAGAGCAGCCAAGAGATTTTCAGAGAAATTTAGCTGGAATCTGATCACACAATGCTAGAAGCCTTCATTATGTCTAGACTTTTCAATTAACAGGAACCAAAAAATTTATTTTTTCAAGCCAGTTCTCCGTGGTGTTTCTGTTACTTGCAACCCCAAAATCCACAGTGATATAGATACATTACAGTAGTCTTCAACCTGAACTGTACATTAAACTCACCTAGAGAGCTTCTAAAAATGCCTATGCCTAGATCTTGCACCCAGAGATTAATTCAAATGTTCCGGGTGTGGGATCCTGGCACTGGTATTTTTTTTAAAACCTTCCACTGGTGATTTAATATGCAGTGAAGGTCAAAGACTATGAATATATTATACAATATACATGTTAGGTATATATAAAAGTTTGAAGAAAAGTACATCAAAAAGTTAAGAACGGTAATTCCTGGGTATTGAGACTGCAGATCCCGGGATCCTAGGATTGAGACCCACCTTGGGTTCCCTGCTGCACAGGGAGTCTTCTCCTCCCTCTGCCCCTGCTCATGCGCTCTCTCTCTTGCTCACTCTATCCCTCAACTAAATAAATAAAACCTTAAAAAAATAAGAATATACAATCCACGTGTGCCATCTCCGTGGGCAGGTTTTACCTACAGTATTTGTATACATAAATGTTTAATATAACAGGATTTTTATTAGATGCAATTGTCATAGCAAGTAATAATTCTCTTTATATCTAATTCCAAAACACAAATGTTTTTATTAATATCTAATTTATTCCAGTGTTTATTTGTAAAACAGAAATTTGTTTAGAGAATATAGAAAATTCAGGGCGCCTGGGTGGCTCAGTTGGTTAAGCGACTGCCTTCGGCTCAGGTCATGGTCCCGGGGTCCTGGGATCGAGTCCCGCATCGGGCTCCCTGCTCTGCGGGAAGCCTGCTTCTCCCTCTCCCACTCCCCCTGTCTGTGTTCCCTCTCTCGCTGTGTCTCTCTCTGTCAAATAAATAAATAAAATCTTTAAAAAAAAAAAAAAAAAAAAAAAAAGAAAATTCATATGCATATTATAGATCTACAAATAACTTATACAATGTATATTTTATAAATCTAGATTTATTATTTTTATAAATTTGTAGTTTTTATAAATATGATTTATAATATTATAAACAGAATCTGTTTATAAAGTATTAATTTTGTAAATTTAAATATATTTCACAATACAGATATCATATAGCTTATTTATAAATTTCTGAATATAATTTCTAAAATAAATTATTTTACAAATGGTTACTAGAAGAGGGAGAAAGGAGGTATTTTGGTTTTTTTGTGTTTTTTTTTTAAAGATTTTATTTATTTATTTGACAGAGAGAAAGGCAGGGAGAGAGTGAGCACAAGCAAGGGGAGCAGCAGAGGGAGAAGCAGGCCTCCTGTGGAGCAGGGAGCCCGATGCGGGGCTCGATCCCAGGACCCTGGGATCATGACCTGAGCTGAAGGCAGATGCTTAACGACTGAGCCACCCAGGCGCCACCAGAAAGGAGGTATTTTGAGGCATTTCTTTCTGGATCCCGGTTTCCCATTTTGATCTCCAGAAATCAAAGAAAGATTCAATTGCTAAGGAAAGAAGAGCTTCCTCGTTGTATACGCTTCAGTGAAGAGCACGCCTGATAAGCTCACAGCTGTTTTAAAGCCATCGGAACTAGGTTCACTGTAGGGACTCACTAAATGACAGGTGAGTGGGGAACTGAGGTACCTGTTACTACATTTAACGGCTCTGTTCCTTCCACACTGTCTAATAGTTGAGCCTCTTTCACTTTGCAGTAACAGAAAGCAGTACCAGCACACAAAAGCAGGCTCGTATATCATCACTTCTCTACGATTTTGAAGCTCATTAGAAAAGATATTGTCCAAATGATCTAGCAATTATTTTTGTGCTGCATCCATGGAGTGAGACATATTCTGATAGCATGTCAACAAAGTGTCAGGCCCTGTGAGGGATACTTGGGAATTATTTAAACCATTCTGTTCAGTTGGCTGGGGTTTTTTTCTTATAAGTTGTTTTTTTTTTTAATTTGACCATCAATATTTGCTATTTCTGAAGGCTCCTCCTCGTTCATCAGACCATGTCGCCAGCACAGCTGCTTGACTTACTGTGTATTTATTCAGTATAGTCAACAATTATCAAGTGATTTCAATGGGAGGTATGGGGAAGGACACCTAGGATAAAGCCCTGCTTCACTCCGCTTCCAATTATAATTTAAACTGGCAGGTATTTTTACCAACTCTGATTCTTAGAGAATTGTCTCTCTTCTTTTTCAAGAAATTTAAAATATCCATAAAACTTCAGAAGATAATATAACAAATACATATATTTTCATCATACAGAACTGAGGATTGTTAATATTGTCATCAGTGCTTCAAGTCTTTACACACACGCGAACAGAATGTTGCACTGCAGCCAGCTCTCATTTATTCTCAAAAGCTGTTTGTTAAATTTTGGGGAATTTTGAGAGCTGATTGCTAAACCTTTGGTAGCTTGAAATTGGCCAGGGTGAGAGTATCATTCCATGGAAATCCACCGAGGTTGTAAATGAGGGGTTTTTTTAATTCCTGGAGAACTAATTGTTAAACATTTATCAGCACACTACTGCTCATGTATATAAAAGAGAAAAGCTTACAGGTAAATTTAGCTCACTTGGACCCACACTTGCAATCCCATTATCCTTCCCACTCCTCTGAGGCAATCATCATCATAAATTTGGTGTGTGTTATTCCAGAATATAGTCTGTACTTTAAATGTATTCACATGGGGCGCCTGGGTGGCTCAGTCCTTAAGCGTCTGCCTTCGGCTCAGGTCATGATCCCAGGGTCCTGGGATCGAGTCCCACATCGGGCTCCCTGCTCAGCGGGAAGCCTGCTTCTCCCTCTCCCACTCCCCCTGCTTGTGTTCCTGCTCTCACTGTCTCTCTCTCTGTCAAATAAATAAATAAAATCTTTAAAAATAAATAAATAAATAAAAATAAATGTATTCACATGCATCTGTGAACAACAGAGTATAGTTTTGGTGTATTTTATTTTATTTTTTTTTTGTAGGTTGTTTTTTTATTATTTTTTTTAATTAACATATAATGTATTATTTGTTTCAGGGGTACAGGTCTGTGATTCATCAGTCTTACACAACTCACAGTGCTTACCATAGCACATACCCTCCCCAATGTCTATCACCCAGCCACCCCATCCCTCCCACCCCCCTCCACTCCAGGAACCCTCAGTTTGTTTCCTGAGATTAAGAGTCTCGTATGGTTTGTTTCCCTCTCTGGTTTCATCTTGTTTCATTTTTCTCTCCCTTCCCCTATGATCCTCTGTCTTGTTTCCGAAATTCTTCATATCAATGAGATCATATGATACATGAACTAGAGGGTATTATGCTAAGTGAAATAAGTCAATCAGAGTTTTGGTGTATTTTAAAATGTGCTGGGGCTGGGGCACTTGGGTGGCTCATTCATTAAGCATCTGCTTTCAGCTCAGGTCATGATGCCAGGATCCTGGGATTGAGCCTGACATTGGACTCCCTGCTCTGAGGGGAGCCTGCTTCTCCCTCTCCCACTCCCCCTGCTTGTGTTCTCTCTCTCCCTGTCTCTCTCTCTCTGTCAAATAAATAAATAAAATATTTTTTTTAAATGTGCTGGGGCGCCTGGGTGGCTCAGTCAGTTAAGCGTCTGCCTTCAGCTCAGGTCATGATCCTGGGGTCCTGGGATGGAACCCCACATCAGGCTCCTTGCTCGGCAGGGAGTCTGCTTCTCTCTCTGCACCTCCCCCTGCTTGTGCATGCTCTCTCTCTCTCTCTCTCAAATAAATAAAGTCTTTTTTAAAAGGTACATATGCTGCAACTTGCATTTTTCACTTGACATTTTGTTGCAAATGGATGTAGATCATTCTTTGTATCTACTATTTAGAAGTCTATCATCTGAATATACATTATGTTATCTGTACATGCTTCTGTTAGTGGACACCCAGGTTGTTTCCAATGTTTTGCCATTAGAAACAAGCTAAAATGAATGGTCCTTGTCTATATGTACACGAGTTTCTCTGGGTTTATATGCAGAAGTATAATTGCTGGGTTGTATGCATGGTGTCAAGTTTACTAGATATTGCCAAATTCCTCTCTCAAGTGTGCAAAACCAGCTTACACTCCTATTTAACAGGAGTGAATGAGAATTCTCTTTGCTCTACATTCTAGCCAACATTTGGTACTGTCAGACTTTTAATTTTTGTCAGTCTGATGGGTGTAAAATGACATCTCATCGTGATTAATTTTTGTTTCCTTGGCTACTAGTGTGGCTGTGCATTTTTTTCTCCTATTTATCCTACTTTGTGTTTCCTACTCTATAAATTCCCTTTCCTTTGCTCATTTTTCTTTTGGGTTGCTTGCCTTTTTCTTCTTGATTTATAGGAGTTCTCAGTACACTCTGGATACTAATACTTGTCTTTTCACTTCGTTTATGGTAAGTTTTTGTTTTTTGGTTTTTTGGTTTTTGGTGTTGGACTAGGTGAGAGGCAGGTACATTTAGTCTCTGTGGGCTTTTTCAGGATGTAGTCTGGGGGCCTGGTACCAGAGGACGTGTTTCACTTTCCCAGGGTGATAGCTAACCCAAAGACATACAGTTTCTAAGGCCACATGTTCTGGCTGGCAGTAGGTCTACAAACTAGAGACTTACTATCTGATGCTCCAGCCAAACTTAAGTGGTTTTTTCTTTTTTCAATTGCTCCTTATTTTTCTTCTCTCCAGGCCTTTTCACACACTGTGGGATGCTCCACAGTCCCCTGCGTGCGCCCCCAGGACACCTTCTACTTTCTCTCAATTAGCACTTACCACACTGCACTGCAGCAACCTGTTAGCTTGTCTGTGTCCTCCACTAGATGGTGAACGCTGTGTGGGAAGAGAAGGGTGTTTTTTCCTGCCTTTGTAGCACCAGCACCTTGCAGAAGGCTATCAAGTCATTGCTAAAAAGAAGTTTGTTGGATAAATGAGTGAGTGAGTACAGTTAAGAGAGGGGCCGCCATAGGGAGGGTCAGAGAATGTTTCATTTATTCACCCAACACCAAACCTCTAGCACTTGCCAGGGACCTGCTAGTGAAATCGACACTCCCCTCACCAAGCTCACAACCAGTTGGAGAAGATAGACTCATGCCTGCCAAGCACAGTCCACTGACCTAAGTGTCTTGACAGAGAGAAGCAGAGTGGTGTGAACATGCAGAGGAGGCACACGTACCCCAGCCAGCGAGTGGGAAGGAGTTCTGGAAAGATGGAGATAAGCCAAGAAGAGACGATTATTTAATAATCAGCCCCTAATTAAAGCATAAATGAAATCCTCCCCAGCAATCCCAGGGGCTGCTATTTGGCTTTCTTAGAGTATGTCAATAAATGAGTTTGACCACGTGTCCTTTTTCCTGGGTTCAGGTTACAGCAACACCTATCAGTGAATCCCCAGTATCTGTGCCCAGCTATGCACCTCAGCTTTGCCCCTTGGATAATGGAAGAAACACAAGGGTCACCCACTTCCCATCCCCTACTCACTCTACATTCACTCCTTCTAGCTACAAAATGCCTCCCGTCTCCACCTTTATTCTCATTCTCACCCCCAAACCTGGACCCTCCACCAACCCTCTGCAGCCCTTTCCTGCCACCAGGCTGAAATAAACACAGTTGCCCCACTACAGTCTGTTCCCATTCAGTGTTTCCTTAGTGTCAAGTATGTACTAGGCACTGGCTATGCCTTGAGAATGGAAGAATGAGTAGGAGCCAGCCATCAAGAATCTCAAGGAAGAGCTTTCCAAGCAGAGAAAAGAGCTAGTGCCAAATCCTCATGGTGAGATAAAGTCTGGAATGCTCTAGAAACTGATAGAAAGCCAGAGAGACAAGAGCATAAGAAGTGAAGGTAGAATAGTACAAGATGAAGCTATAGAGATGGGCAAGAGAAAGCCACTGGAAGGTTTAAAGTAAGGAAATGATAGGTTTTCTACTAGTTTTTTTTTTTTAACCTCTATGGCATCTGCCAGTTCTCACCATAAAGGTGAAGTTGAAAAAAGTGTGTAGTCCAGCCCTTGAGGAGGATCTATACCCTTAAGGAGGGTCTGTGCACAGTCGGGGATTTCCAGGAGAAGTCCACAGAAAATAAAGTTCTGGCATATTGTCAAAGGAGGACTGCAGTCCAAGGAAAGCAGTGCAAGAAAGCACAAGACTGGGAGAGTGAGGAACAGGCTGCTCAAGCTCTATCACCACCCCTCTCTGGCCCTGGTTCATCAGCTCTTCCTGAATCACGTTGCCAAGCTTTTTCCAGTCTCTATCCCCAGAGTAATCAGCATCCAGCCATTAAGGGCCAGACTGGGCCAAAATGACGTACATTGATTGGAGCCAGCACAGATTTATTTGTGAGTTGCTGTCTGGGACTCAGGTATGTGCACCTGCATGGGAACACTCTTTACTCCCAGGGCAAGGGACAGCCTGCACATCTTGAGTTAGGAGGCATTTCAATGGAGTATTACATCATTGACACAGGATAACAGCCTCCTGGGTCCCTTTTCTATTATTCAAACATCTGTTTCCTCTCTTCTCCCCTTGCCTCCTTCTGGGGTCCAGGAGCCCTCTTTTGCACATGGTTCCTTTCCTGAAAAATCATTCTTACTTATTTTCCTGGAACTAGAGAAGAGTTGGAAAGTCTGACCCTTTCCCTTCTGGGCTCTGCCTCTCAACTGTTAAGGCGTCTGACACCACAAAGGTGTTAGAAACAGTGGGAGCTTCTCTTCTCTCAGGGACAAGAAACCCTGTCAGAATTTGGCTTTTGATTCTACTGTGCTCACAGTGCCTACTGTCTGCTTGAACACAAGCTCCTTGCCCAGGGCTGGATTTCCTGATGTCTGGTCCGTTTAGAGCATAGGTCACTGGTGGCCATGTTTTGTAGTCAGCTGAACTCTCCAGACTAGGACGGGCCCAGAAGCAAAGTGGAGTGCCCCAGATTGAACAACCCAAAGAACCAATCCTCTTCTCAAAAGGAGCCGGTATAGGGGTGCCTGGGTGGCTCAGTCGGTTAAGCATCTGCCTTCAGCTCAGGTCATGATCTCAGGGTCCTGGGATCAAGTCCCGCATCGGGCTCCATGCTCAGCGGGGATCCTGCTTCTCCCTCTCCTCCCTGCTCATGCTCTCTCTTGCTAGCTGTCAGTCTCTCTCTCTCAAATAAATAAAATCTTAAAAAAAAAAAGGAGCCGGTGCTTCGCTGTGAGGAAATGTGCCAGAAACCTGAGACCTCCCCCTCAGAACTGAAAAAAGACAAAACCAATTGCTGAGGGTTTATTCCTAGCAGACATCCATCACTGGAATAACAAAGCTCATGCTACTTACAAATGAAATGTGATGTTCAATTCAAACAATAAAAGATGTTTATCTATATTCAATTTTAGATCTCCTTACATAGATGGAATTATATTTCAGCAGGTGATTTTTTTTAAGTCTGTACAAAGCTCCCTCCAACTCTTTCTGGATCTGATATGAAGCCAATACTTTTCAATACTGCTTGGGAAAAACAAAGAAAGAGGAAGCCTGAGGGACAGCAGTGGGTCAAGTATGCATTTGTGTGTGATTCTATTTTTCTAAAATTCTACCTCACCTCTCCCTCTAACCACTCAGTCTGCTGGGAAGACAGATGGCACCAGAAGGAGAAAAACATAACTCCATCCCCAAAGCATAAAGCACCCATTTGCCTTTCTCTTTCTTACTTATATAAAATAACTCGGTCTAATACTAATGGAAATGCTACCTGTACCCCAAAGCCTTCTTTTTTCCATAAAGAGCTGAAAAGCCACCTAAATTCCCAGCATAAAATTTGAGATCACGCAAAACAGGTTTCATTGCAAAGCCCCTTCGATGCGGGAAACAAAGACAAAAGAAAGAATTAAATTTCCTTACTACTTACAGCCCATTGACAAGTCCTTGAAACTGGTAGAATGACCTTCCTCTGGGAGCTCAGCTGCCTCCATGTTGACACTTTGCTAAGGGCAAAGGGCAATATTAGCCTGACCCACCAGGATCCTGTGAGTCTACCTTAAACATATAAAAATTCCTGGGGTGCCTGGGTGGCTCAGTCAGTTAAGCATCTCACTTTGGCTCAGGTCATAATCTCAGGGTCCTGGGATTGAGCTCCATGTCGGGCTCCCCACTCAGCGGGGAGTCTGCTTGTCCCTCTGCCCCTCCCCCCACTCATCCTCTCTCTCTCTTTCTCAAATAAATAAAATCTTTAAAAAAAACATAAAAATTCCTTTGGAAGCTCCCTTTATCTCTACCCCTCCCCAAGATACATGTTAGGAATCATCCTCCAAGAATATGGCCCACTGATATACATCTGAAGGGTCTCATGATTGAGTTTTTACTAAACAGTAATAAATGACCTTTTCCTAACAATAGCTAGCCCCCTCAGGATCCTGGAAACCTTGTTTCCAAAATACCTTGGAGGTTTGTTCTGTCCCTAACCCCCTCCCAACTTGCAAGTATATAATGGATCACTCCTCATGACCCCAGTGCAGCTCCTTCTGCCCACAGGTCCTGTCCCCGTGCTTTAATAAAACCACCTTTTTGCACCAAAGATGTCTCAAGAATTCTTTCTTGGCCCTCGGCTCCAAACCCCAACATTTTTCTACATCACCTTCAACTCATTTTTCTCTTCACAGGCACATTTCTTCATGTCCCTCTATGCACCCACACGTTCTCATAGTTCCCGCTACGAAATGTGTCATGAAAGAGAAAAGTTATCAAGATTGTATCTTTTTTCAGCTTTATCGAGGTATAATTGACAAATAAAATTATTAGATATTTAAAGTACACATTGTGATGATTTGATATATGGGTACATTGTGAAAGGATTTCTCCCATCTAGTTAATTAACATATCCATCATTAATATTTAAATATTTTTGTATATATACACATTACACCTATATAAACATTTGATATTCTACTCTCAGCAAATTTCAATCATACTATACAATGTTATCAACTATAGTCACCATGTTATACACTAGATTCTCGGACCTTACTCATCTTATAGCTGAAAGTTTGTCCCCTTTCCCAACCTCTCCCTATTTCCCCCAGTCCCCAGTCCCTGGCCACCAACCACTTTTCTACTCTGTTCCTATAAATTTGGCATTTTTTTTAGATTCCACATATAATGATACATGCAGTATTTGTCATAATTCCCTCTAAGAAACATATCCTGAAAGAGAAAAGTTGTCAAGATTGTATTATAAAGGAGTGGAGAGGGACAACTAAGTTTTAACCTTGAGCTACTTGGGTCTTTCACTTGCTTCCAGGTCCCTTCCAAATCCTCACTAAAAGAGGAACAACTCATTTCTTTGAAAACCCCTCCCAGGCCCAGGGCACTGAAGCACTTCCTCATTTGACTAGTCACTTCCTCATGCCAGCTAGTCCCACATGATTGTAACACTGGGTGTCATCGCTCAGGTCCTACCTTCAGCTGGCCTTGAAGGTGAACCTTCTTCGTGTACCATGGCCAGAGGCATGACAGCTTTTGATAAAAACCTAACAACTAGGGGCGCCTGGGTGGCTCAGTTGGTTAAGCGACTGCCTTCGGCTCAGGTCATGATCCTGGAGTCCCTGGATCGAGTCCCGCATCAGGCTCCCTGCTCGGCAGGGAGTCTGCTTCTCCCTCTGACCCTCCTCCCTCTCATGCTCTCTGTCTCTCATTCTCTCTGTCTCAAATAAATAAATAAAATCTTAAAAAAAAAAAA